>NC_070643.1:3535166-4151166 GCF_947347685.1 Pleuronectes platessa
ACAAAAGCGATTCAGGCTTTGCAGTGGCTTTTTGCAGAGTTGATTGTGTTGAACATTTCTCTTTTAGATTTAGCCATTTTTGACTCTGTAACTCATATTGATGAAGTAATAGAAATAAAAAACTCGATCGAAACGAGACCAGCATGTGGAATTTTGTGACTTCAAGTTGTGAGGCTGCAGACTGAATATCCCCGCCTCACTCCTTCCTTTCCAAACATATAGGAGAACCTATGGTTGCTTTTAAGTAATTTAAAAGTGCAAGAGGCATTTTTTGTTTTGTTTGTCTGTTCTGGGCTGCCGTAGAAAAAATGGCGGGCTGTGTGGAAAAGGACTCACTCCCTATAAAACAGCAGTCATTGATTTTAGATGATTATACACTAATGAAAACATAATCACGAATATAGATTACATTCTATATCTGCCATCAGACCCCACTAAAATCCTACACACTTGTCCTTTAATTAATTATAAGCTTCTTTGGCAGCAATTACAACCTCAAGTCTTCTTGTGTACGTTTCTACGAGCTTTCCACACCTAGAGCTGGGCAGTTAGGCTTCTCTTTTTGGCAGATCCTCTCATGTTCTGTCAGATGAGCTGGGAAGCATCTGTGAACTGTCATCTTCAGATCATGCCACAGATGTTCTGGTTTAAGCCTGGCCTTTGGCTAGGCCACTCTGGGGCACTCACCGACACACACAGACACACACACACACTTCCTTCACCATCCTTCACTGAGCAGGACATTGCTAGCAACATTTCAACATAGATATATCATCTATTGAGTGTGAGGTTGTCTTTTAACAAGTATTTCCAAGCAGCGACACATAGATAGCTGCAAATGGGGGGGCTTAATAGTTCAACTTGATTGAAATGTACTTTGATACTCACCTTACCGACTGGATGCACTTAATAGTTGACCATCCTCAGAAAAAAATAACTCCCATCTCTAGAGGTTTCATGTGACTCGCAGTGAATAGGACGAATGCATCTGGCACAGACTGAGTGATTGAGCTGACTATTCAATGATCTACAAACAATTTTAACTAATGTTTTACCCTTTGCTTGTTTTCATGTGACTGGACCATGTGACTGGACCATGATGATCAACCATTGACACTACTACAGGTACGTTCTTTTATTCTTTACTCATTATGAACTGTTTGCCCTTTGGGGAATCCTCTGCACTTTGACCAGGTTTTCCCAAATTCTTTCTTTTTTCATATTTCTAGATTTTAAAGTAATGCTGCACATAGTAACATTGGGTTCCCATGCAATAGGTGCATATTCTTTGTATTAATGTATTTTATTATCAATGTATTATTATTATTATTGTCATTATTATTATTATATGTCTGTAGCCTTGACCAACTAAAACGTTTCAACAGATTAACACTTTTAAAAATAATCTTAGTAACTCTCTTGACCTAAACAATCGTGATTAGGATTTCTGCATTAATGAGCAGCCCTTTGATTTGGTAGTATACATTTTGTCTTTTTTAGAACAATGACTCTGTCTCAACTTTGGGAAAATATGATTTGAGGCCAAGAAGACGTATAAAAAAGAACTCCCAATGCAAATGTTTGTGGCATTGGGCATTTTTTTTTTTTTTAAGTGCTTTGTCCAGTCTCCAAAATTCAGAATCCAGAAGGTTGCGAGGCTGAGTAGTGATTAGAAGTGGCCACAGACTCGAGTGTCACAGCTCTTGTCAAATGCCCTGTGAAATATGTGGTGACTGCTTCTGAATTATCTGCATTATCTTCCATCTATATAGCACAAATGCAGCTCTAATCTCATTATATGTTGCGGTTATTGAATTAAGTTGTGTTAAGCTTCATCACTGAAACAGTTTCCTCTGCAATTTGCAAAAGCCTAACGTTACCATCGGTTTGCTGCGTTTTAGATTTTGTAAATAAAGATTCCTTTAGTGCATGGTTTTTACAAAACAGGTTAACACACCTGTAGTGAGTAGTAGTGTGCACAGCTGCAGCAGACAAACAAAACCCTGGCACTCAGAGATAAATAATCTTCTTGTTTATTGTGGGGCAGAAATGAACGTGTTTCAGCTCTAAGCCATCATGAGCGACGCAGTACCTGTGCCTGTGCCTTCAGCAAAACCTCTAGTTGTGTGGCCTGATGTGATCCTATTATAATCGGGAGTGGATTTATGCTAGGTATGAGGAGCTTATGAACCTCCTGGCAGTCAGTGTGGAGCTGAGCTGTGTTTTCATGCTTCAGGGGAAGTTGAAAAACGCTCTCAGGCTTGGATGGTGCTGAATTATTTATGGAGATAGAGGGAGAGGAGCTGGAAAAGTGTTCATCTTCACTTGTCTCCCCCCGGCGGCTCGTCTCAGTGAATTGATGGGGTGAAATGGGGTAAGAGGCTCGTGATTATCCTCATAAGAGCATTGGTACCACATTGACCAGCATGACAGGAGAGGGTTCAGAGGCTCTGCTAATTGTGTTTACCAGTTGCCTTCCCCTTGAAGGTGCCCATCCAGACCGCACATTTCTAGGATTTCATGGATCTGTATGTTATATGTGTATATATATATATTGTCACATCTTTTTTTTTATTTGGTTCACTAGTTTTCTTGCAGTAATGATGACATTATCATATAGTTAAGTTGTCATGGATGTCAGCAGGTTGTAAAGGGAAGAAAAGTTGAAAAACTGTAGAAGTGATGCATTGAGAACTTAGTCATACTAATGCACTGCCAGTTCTAAACATGTCTGTTTGGAACGAGTCATTTGCTTGGCCCGTGGTAATGCTGGTTGCAGCTTTCTTGAGAAAAGTCCAGTTGTGCTGCTGTAATGAGACATTTCCAAAGTGCAGAGCTCACAGTGCACCACATTGGTGGGTCTAAAATACTCCCACACTGATGATCAAGGGCGAGGTCTTTTAGCTGCAGCTTGTTCTCAGGGGAATCATACTTAGACCCATCCATGGAAAAATACATGCAGACAGCGAATACACACATTGTAGTAAGATAAATAAGATGAACAAATGTAATGGTTATGCAAACTCAATAATCACTTTGAGAAGTAACCAATGAGTATTCAGTAGTCGCCATATCCCATGGAAAGACAGAGATTCACATGAAATGATCCTGCTAACAGGTATTCACAGAATACTCGACCGAACACTAAATATGTATTACTCCACCACTGAAAATAGTCCCCAACAAATGCACTGTTAAAAGAGTGCCCAGCTGATTTTATGAAAAGACTGAAAAAGTTCTTCTATATTGTGACCCATATTTTATAGATTTCCTTTACTTGGTGAAAATGAATGTGCTTTTGTGCCTCAGAGAAGGGCTGGGATATTGGAGAGTTGAGACACCAAGTCTTTCCATGAAACATAGAAAATTGCGAGCCTGTCTTTAATAAGAATGGTCTGAACCATTCATTACATCATGCATGATGACAAGAAGGTCTGTTAAACTCTTCACCAACTGGTGTTTATAGATCCACTAGATGAAGGAGCCATGAGTAGACACTTCAAACATGGGTTTGTCCTTGTGTTTGATTTTATATTTATTTTATACCTCATAGGAAAAATGCATCTGTGAAGAAACACGAGGAATAAACTGTTAGTCATGACAGGAACTGGGGATTACCATGACGAAGATGTTTTGTATGAACAGAGTCTTGAATTTAATACAATATTCTCACAAAATAGAAAATAAATGAGTTCCCGGTTTTGGTGTTTAAAAACATGCAAGGTTGCATTTCTGGTCATATTTCTTCTTCATCCCTACATTTTGTTATCGCAGTGTAATATAAGGCTGGATTGAAATCAAGGTTTGGCTGTTAAAAAGCAGGCTCACAGATTTTAATTGCTCTTGTTTTTCTACAGACAAGACCAGGCAGATTTAGACTGAGGAGATAGTTATTTGTAACCAGGCAAGATGTTATTAGATCAAAAACATGACGCTGATTTTGAGAACCAGAACATGTTGCTGTCCAACCTTGCTTGTGTGGGTTCATTATGTGATTTAATAATTTGGAGAACAGGCCAAAAACATTGTAGATGACATGAAATTTTCTTTGCACAAAAATGATTTATTATACATACATAACAATGCTCAAAGACTAATTCGTAATAAAACAGAGAAAGCAGATCAGGGCAAATAACTATAAATATAAAATCCACATCATAATCACATTTTAATACGATACATGTCATTATTAAACATTAAACAGAATAGTAGATTAATGTTATAATACATGTTAGAAAATATGTGGGCAAACAGATTGTAGCCAGTCTCACACTTGTGGCTCCAACCTACATGTCGCCTATTATATACAATTCATATTAAAATGCATCATTTTTTTGCAATTTCCCCGCCACAGTTCAGCCCCCTGGCAGACAAGTGATCTTAAATATGTGCACAGGATCATCATCTGTTGATTAATAATAATTTGAGATGCTACATTGGCAAGTAGCACCACAAAAATCTGAATTTAATGTCAAGTCTCCTTTAAAAGAATATTTCAAATGTGTATTTATATAATCCCATTTGGTCCCAGTGTTGCTGGAGAGAGAGGGATCATTGGTCGGAGTCAAAGATATCAGACTGTCCAGACAGTAGCCACAGTTGATGAGTAAAATGCAGCTTCGAACATTGTTCTACAATTACAGACACACCACGGTCTTAATGAAGTAGCTGGTTGTCACTGCTCTGAAGTCCACATACCCACTAATTGAAAATACGTCCCTGCCCGTTCTCTATGGGATTGTGGAAATTAGGTTTTCACTTACTGAGGATGTAGATGATGCAGTTTGAGGGGAAGAAGGTAAACAAAGCGAGAAAAATGCAAAACTTACTATTAACTATCATAAAGAGAAGTGGATATCAGAAATAATACTGTGCTAAAAACGGATGTGTCTCCAAGGCCTAAAGATGGTGCTGCTAGTCCTTACGTTTGTCCATTACTTTTGACGTCACTGTCGACAGAGGATAAAACTCAAAGGTTTTGTTGCAGCCCTCGTCTCTCTTTAAAGCACCATGATTAATAAGAGGTCTTTCAAATTTGCTGTAGATATTATCCCTGGTCCCAGAGGGTGAATCTCAATGTTTGTCCACTTCCTGTGAGCACTTGGGCCAATATGTTAAAATTAAATGCAGGATATCACATGGTATAGAAGATCCTTTGGGATAACACGTGGCTGATTGCTGTGACGTTTACTTAGCGGCTCCATGCTAGTGAGGGTTGAGTTCAAAGTGTCTGCGGTTTTAATTGCTGGAGAACTTCTGCAGTGGGACTACAGTGTTGCTGTGTATGCATCCTTGAGGGCATGTAGCTTATATGAATGGGTCGTATATTGGAGTCTAGAAGAGAGAAAAAAGAAACATAATTAAATAAAATGCAATAATAGTAGTTGGAGATTAATCCAGGTTAAGTTCCCATTGGACGGACCAGTACACCTCAGGCCTCCCGCCTTATTGCAATCATCATGAAGGACCTTCTTTCTTACAAATAAAGCAGAGAGACGATCTGCAGCATTTATTTATTGTCAATGTTTTAACTTTTCATTATTATGCAGTAAAACCAGCAATCTATTGGCTATAGAAAGGGTGAAAAGCCCATACTGCAGAGTTGCAGCACGAGCTCTTGACTTATCAAGCCAAAGGTTTCATGATGTTTTTTAATGTGAGAAATATTCACAGGGGCATCATCCAAGTGCTTAAAACCTTTAAAGTCAGTCTTAGCGATGACATCCCTCGTTGTCGGGACATGTGTTTATATCTTTGTATCTCTTGTTTTCTTTCTCAGCTATCAACTGTCTTTTAAGGGCAAAAAGCTGAAACAAATGTTGAGTGGAGCTTTAACCACACTTTTGTACTTCTATTAAAGCCAAATCATTAGTATGATTTTGTTCCAAGCAGGATCAGAACAAGGATTTTGGGCTTGTTAAATCTTTACCGAAGACTCGGCTCAGCAAAGACTGGATAATTTGACTTTCTGTTGTGAAACACGTTTTATGATTGGCTAGAAACTAATTGAATTCAGCTGTAAGATCTCATTACAAGTGTTCCTCTTATCTCCGGTGCTCCCCACAAAACCGTTCCTTCAACTGCAAATTTTTCCTGCAGGATTTTCGGTTGCACCTTTGCACGCTCGCACTTTGTAACCTTCTCGAGTTTGCGAATGTGTCAAATTCGCCATTTGCATGTTCACACATTGAGATGCACCCTTAGAAGGTGATATACAACTCAGATTGTGTGACATGCTTTTTTTTTTGTATAATTTTATTCCAAAGTTTGGGTGTAATGATCATTTTATCTTCTATGTGCAGTTAGTGAGGCTTTAATCTCCCTCTGTCAGCCCTGCTGGCTTGTGGCTCGTGTGCCTTCACCTTTAAGGGGAGCTGGAATGGTAGCACTCAGCACTGTGGCCTCTTATGTAAGACTTTGGCAGTGATGCTCAGAGCTGCGTGGCCCCTGCACAGTCCTGCTGCCAATAAGCAAAGGAGGTTTTATCACCGCTATGTTTCAAAGGGCCCTTTGGACTCTGGATCATGTTTAATGCCGCTCAGTATTTTGCCTAATTCACTTTCTCCATTCTCTCTCCTTTCCACCAACCATCTGTCACCCTCCTTAATATTCTCCCCTTTTTCTAAAACCCACTGTCATTTTCCTCACCCGCCCGCTCCTCTTTAGCTGACTCACTCTGCTCCCTGAAATTATAATGCGCTGAAATAGCTGACTCTCCCTCCCGCACACAGTCCAATTGCACCATTTTGTTTTTGTGTCTTATTTTCATCTGGGATTGCTGCTCTGCTGAGACGGTGCCTAACAAGAAGCTGTGAATAAAGATAAGGCGAGGATCTCCTCCTCTCGCTGCTTTTGTTTTTTATGCTAAAACACATAATTGGTTTAACACACAGAGGGAAGAAGAGATTTTGAAGATAGACACAATCATTTGTCTTCCTATACAGAACATTCTTGTTAAGATTGTTTTTAGAGATGCTCATAGGGGTTTTTGAAGGAACACAGAAACATTCGAAAAATAATTGAAAATATTAAAAAAATATTATTATTAAATATTGTTAATTATTATCATAGGCATGTGTTATAAAGATAAATTAGTGTTTAGATAGTCTTGGGGGGGGGAATTGTATTCAAATTGCATAAGGGAAAACAGTTTATCTTATGATTGGGGTTTGTCTGATCCACAGGTTTTCAGGCAGATGTTGTGACATGATGCAGAGATGCTGTGTGAGGAGAAGGGGACAGGTGCATGCATGTGTTCCAGGATGTTAGTTATCGTGGTTACACCACAGACTTGGCCTGCTTGTCAACATGGGCATTTGGAACTGCAGCAGTGACAAACAGCTCACAGAGGCAGTCAAGCTTTACATGATGCAACCCTTTTTTAGATTCAATTCCTCAATGATTGGTTCTTTCTAAGGGTATCAATATTTCTGATCAGACATAAATCATGAATCTTCTTAGAAATCATAGAAAAAAGTGCAGGATGATAGTAATGATAATGTGGCTTCAGTATTAATGAAGACTGTTAGTTGTGGGTTTATGGGTCCAATGCAAACAGAAACTGCTAATAGCTAATTAAGCATGCTTTAATGCTGCCAGTTTGGTGAAATGCATTATTGAAATATCCGGTCTGTCTCCTCGAAATTACAACAGCAAATCTATTTTTTGGGAAACCTAATGGCTGTGTTGATTATGTCCAGAATCAACGTTCATAAATAAATGATGAACTTCATGTATTAACGAGACCAGTCGGCAGGAGGTGGTTGGGGTAGATAGCTGGTGTAGGGTGAGCTGTCAGAGACTCCTCACTCCCACCTGGAGGATCAAGTTCTGGTGAAGGTCAGGGAAATATCTATCAATGGTTTTTGTTCACGAAACTGTCCACATCCTCCGGCATACAAATAACTGACTGTGCAGTTGTTTGCAGAGAGCAGAATTATATGTTACTCGCAACATTTGCTGTCTTATATCCTAAGAGCAGATGTTTTTACTTAGGTTGTTTCCTGCTTGTCCACTTTTATGGATTAGGATTGAAAGACTATTATGTCACAGAGTAATTCCTATGTTCCTTAGTTTCACAGTTTGCTGTCAGAACCTCCTCAATGGTAAGAAGATGCCCCTTGGCAGGCCACCGGATCTTCAACCAATCAGAAGAAAGTAGGCTTTCAGGACGCCGTCCAAAGGAGGCCTGAGCTAATCTCTCCAGTTTCAGTGAGAGGCTCAACTGAGGGGCTGCATGACAGGCTGTTTGAGATAAATAACTTTTTGTTGTGACTCATGCAAATCTTTCCTAGCTGAGTCCCAGAATAAAACATTTTGCTGGAAATCAACACAATGGGCCCCTCTTTTTTAAGGCTGTAATCAGTATAAGTGGAAGATGTGCTGCAAAATCGAATATTTTGACAGAAAACAAATAAAGTGTTGTTTGCAGCTTGTCAAATACAAACATATCCTCCGTCCGTTAACAGAAAAAACAATCCAGTGGCAGTTACATTTTAAATTGCTTGTTTAAAGATCCCACATTTTAAATCATGATATTTCCATAAATAAAAGAGACACAAAGAATAAAAGTAGTGAACAGATGCAATAACCATTATGGTCAGTATTGTTTTTGAATGACGAGACGCATGGGCTCTTCTATGACTTTGGGTTTGCATACGCACACAGCACATTGAATTATTACCATTGTTTTCTACAGCATCATTAAATACAATTAATCCCACTTGAGGCCCAGAAGAGCATCACTTTACTAGCTCAAAATCTTATTTGCAGTAATTTGAGATCATGAGATGGAAAGACAACTTAATCTGCTTTCATTCACTTGGCTATCAGCATGAGAGCATGCTCTTAACTAGATTGAAAATTAGTTTCATCTAACCAAGTCCATTGTTCATGATATTTTTTTCTTAGGTTCAAAGAAAGATTTACAAGATTCATAGAAAGAATATACTGTTTATGTCTTAACAGCAGTGAAAATGTGCAGGGATGTAGGCCTCTCCATTCACAACTAAATGCTCAGAATATTTCTCTAAAAGTATGAGGTACGCTGAGTGGATAAGACACGAGATACAAAGGGTGCGAAGACAGTGAAAGAAACACTTAAATACATACTGAAAATAATATTTAAAAAACAGCAGGTCTTACTGCCAAGACTGCATCGTCTGGGAAAAGGCCCAAAGTCATTTGTCTTTCAAAGCCTCTTGACTAATACTAAGTAGGTTGATGAACAGAAACATTTGACTCACTAAGTAGTTGTGTGTGCGGCTGGTGGAAGGTGAGATAGCATTCAGGACTCTTTGAGATGATTCCATATGGTAATTGTAAGCTTTGGATTCAGGTCAAGGTTTCACTGCTCAAGATTCCTCTCAAATTTTGTCAGTTCACACAGTCGGAATGAAATGTGTTTTCACACACATGGCTTTTGGGCACTAAATAGACCATCTGCTGTAGAAACTTCAGAGATCTTATCATGCATTCTCCATTGTAACTGATTATGGGTGGTGCCTGAATTCATCTATGCATCTATGCAATTGAAAAACCAACAGCTAGCTTAGCATTGTCATAAGAGCCTTGAACTCGTTTTTTAACTCCAAACAGTGTTTATTTTGGCAGTCAATGCATCTTATTCAAAATTTCTGAATGATAAGCAACTTTGCATAGCTGTAATCTGCTGCTTATTTAAATCTTATGACATAGGGTTAAAAAAAAAAATCGACCAAATAGGCTACTACTTCTACGTGAATATTTATAACAAAATGAAAAATAATTTCAGCAGCTTTAATAAATACAGCATTATGAAAAAAAAATATAAACATAAATGAACGAAGGCCTCGGAAAGCTGTGAAAAATATTTTGTCAGTTTAACAGACCGGTATCACAAGGCGCTACAACCATATTGAGTGAATTTGCAATTCATAATTTATGTTTAGTATGAGAACTAGTGGGCTTTTATTGGTTAAAAGTGGAGTTTGTGCCTAATCACAAACCTGTAATCCTAAAATTAACCATTATGTTGTTGCAATGTGGAAATACTTTTGAAAAAAATATTTTCTAAAGCATTGTCATTTAACAAATTTGTGAGATTTTCCTAAACTCTCCAGTTTAAGTCATTCTGTCTGGCAGAATATGGTTGATATGGGTTTGAAATTCCCCTTCCAGCAGTGGAATTGGGTTGTGACAGTTCACCTTACTGCATGGCCAAGTGTGTAGAAATCCCTTTAATGCGCCTTTCATGTTCCCTTAAACAGCCTTCAATAACTTACTTTTGTTTTAAACAACTGAGAACTTAATAGAGCTCTCTTGAAATATGTCCTACAATCACATTTTCACTTTTATAGAGATAGTTTTCATTTTTTGAATTTATCATAAAAATAAAACTCTTGACTTATGCACACATTCTTTCTTTACAGCTGAGCAAACACCAACCACAGATTGCAGGATGTAGTTGAAACTTCTGGAAAAATGGTAGTGCTTACATAGCCCTGGTCATGTCACAATTAATATCCCAGATCTACCGCTGCTGTTAAATATTAAACTTCCATAAAAGCAGATGAAAACCCCATTAATATTGTCCGGTGCAGAGAAATGCCAATATGAGTTGCTGTTGACAGCTTAGTTGTGCAAAAGGATCAGTCATGGTCAGCCTCAGCACCAAGAAACGTGCTTAGTGTCCACATGTTGTTTATCTTCCCCTTAGTCACTTAACTGCACCTGATCAGACATTAATGGACACAAATTGACGTCAGTGCTGGGAGTGTGAGCAATTTCCCCTGGCTGAGAGTCAGGGGAAAAATAGTGAATGACTCAATGCAGAAATTTGACCCAGCACTAATGGGCGTACAATAAGATAAGGGTCTGACGACGACAGGAATATTAGTCAGAGACATCAGCAGTGAAAAGCTTTGTACTTACCTTTCGACGTCCAAAATACATCAACGAGACTTAACCCTGGCATTACTTATACACCATTTGTCTCCTCACATTGACTTCTTAGACTCTTAGACTTCTTAGCAGCTGCCCAACTAGGGCAGCTGCACTCACTGCCCTAGTTGGCCTAATAATGAGCTACACACACACACACAGGTCTTATACAGCTGTAAGAACACACACATTAACATCCCTAAGCACCTTACCCCAACTGGGACTAAGTCTTAACCATCAAACAATACCAAAATGTCATTATAATGGTTTCATACCAAAATTTATCAGGAACACTCACAAACAATGCATTGAGATGCACTTTACCCTTAATTAAACCATCACATAACCTGCCAATAATACTCACCCTAAAACCAATTCTTGACCCTCAAAAGTAGTGTCTATGCATTAGGGCTGGAGCGAGGCGTCATCATAATCAATGTCAACGATTACGTTAATACGTCGACTCACGAATCACTTCGAAAGGAAGATGGCTGCACGCTGTCAAAGTATGGACTCTCCTGAGTAGCAAGCTGAAGCGAAAATTGCCCAAGATCATAAACTATAGATCACTAATAGTCCAGACCTGTTATTAGATTCTGACAGACCGTTTCTATTTTAACCTGCGCAACCTTTCTCACTTTTACGGTAGTCTTATTTTAACATGCGCTGCTTTTTACGTCTTCACGGGATTAAATCCTGGCAGCATACGGTAGGGTTTACTTCACTGAACAAGAGAAAGTGGAAACAAAGAGTAATTGTGTTAAAGCTGTTTAGTTGTTAATGTTTGTTGAGATTGTTTATATATGTTTGGTAGTAAAATATTAAGAAAAAATACATCTTTATATTTATTTGATCTCAAATTAAGCACTAATTTCTCTCTCTCTCTCATCCACACACATGCATATACAAGTGCGTGTCCGCACTGACCAAATGAAAGAGACCTCAGTTAGTCTTGACAGTATTGTTCCTCATTGTGATGTGGCCAAGATTCCCCAAACTGGGTGCCATGACTAAAATTAGCTCTTTGTACACTGAGGCTATACCCAGTTGAAGGATGTGGGGTTCTGGCCACAGTCAAAGATCTTTAGCATGAGTTATGTCTTGCATAAATCCTTTTACTGGGTCCAGGCATCTGCAATCACTTCCAGTGGGATGTGGGTAAGGGGGAAGTAAGGATTGCCTAAAAGTATAATATCCCTTTTGTTATGCTGCTTGTAACTTGCGGCAGAACCCAAAAGGATATCATGGAGACCCTCTGTCAAGATCTTGGATTTAAGACAGCTCTTGTTGGTTGGTGGTGATGTAATATTATTTAACCTAAAATCTAATTTCACATCATATTTATTAAAAATATATTATTGGGTAACAGGAATTAAGTTCAATTCCAAACATGATAACCTACACTTTCTTATATCAAAGTTATTAAACAGAATCCTTCGTATGGGGCATTGATCAGGCGAGAAATTGGTGGTCAGTGTCTGTGATATAACAATGTTTAAACATAAATGGCCTGTCCCTGATGCAAAGCAAGGACTTTGAGGCTTTACCAGTGTCCAATGCAGCCCAGTACCAGAATGAACTCTCTTCTTATTATGGTAAGTGAAGTTGAAGGTGTCATTATGCATCAGCTGAAGTGCCAGGAGTCTGTTTTCTCGTTAAGTGAGGCATTTCAGTCACATTCCATAAACAAGCTTTATGGCAATTCAAAGTTTTGATAGCACCCAGATTTCAGCTCTGCTTATCGTCATCCATGAAATGATTCTCTCCACAACTTTGGCAGTTTCATTTGGCCTTTTCCCAGACCAGTGCCACATTCATATTCAAGCCTGCACTATAGGCCACGTTTATTCTGACCACACTTTGTCAAGAGTGATGAGCTCCTTAATATTCTCAAGATAAAGCTTTACGCTTGGCTGGGTCTTTTTGTTGTTTGTAAGGTCAACTGATGTCACTCACTTTGCTAACTAACCGGATGACACAAGTGAATGTTGTTAACTTTTACCAAGGGTACTTTAATAATAAAATAATTGTCTTGTCCGGTCCAGACCACGGTCCAACTATTGGGGACCTATGGGAGTTGTCGTGGGCGATTTTTGTGGTTCAGCTTGCTCTTCAGGTGAGTCCATGCTTTGACTGTGCACAGCCACCTTTCTTACAACATTTCGCAAGTCAATGTACTTACGTAATGGATGACATAGACGCGTCGCCAAGACCGAATAACCAAAGAATGGAAACCACAGTGGTGTTCTTCCAAGCCTGATGCTGTTCATTCATGTGTGATGGTGAAATAGGATATATAAAAACAACCAGTATCAGCCTTTCTTGCTCTTTAATTGTGTTCAAGGGAACTAATGAAAGACAGGCCTTCTTCTTTTCTCTGACTGGAAGGGGGAAAAAAGCTGTAATGATGCAGAGCATTATTGTGTTTCAACTCTAGATGCGTCGAGTGTAACATCGAACGCACTTGTAAGCAGTATGGATAAAGGTTTGCATGAGCAATGTGCAAGGCTAATAACAGTTCAAAGAAATGTGGTTACACTCCAGTGTGTGTGTTCATGTTCGTTTCCATTTTGGTTAATTAAGGCTGTTCTAAAATTGGCAGCAGCAGTAAAAGTACACTTGGGCTTTCACGTTAATGTTGTGTGTTATTTTGTTGAGAATTCTGAATCACTTAAACTGCTCCAGTGTCAGTATTGTAGATGACTGAAGCAGGACTGCTGCGATTAGTCGACGTCGACAATGACGTTGACGCTGAAAATACGTCGACATCAATATTTTAAACCGACGCGTCGGACCCACACAAATTATGAATTTACCTTCTCGATTTCTAAAACGTTTCATTTCATTTCAATATAACAAATGTTCTTCTTCAATATCAGCGGACGCCGAAGCACCGCTATTCTCAAGCGCGCTGGCGGCTGGCTGTTCACACAGGACTCGCATTTCTCAGCGCGGGTCAGACCGCGATTCTGCTTTCTCGGCTTGTTGTTGTATGTAACCCGTTCAATGTACTGGTTTGGGGGTAAATGATGATGGTATTCATTTATATTCCTGGCGCGATACGCTCGAGGTGAGCGGAAAAATTAGACCGTGGTAACGTTCAATGTTATTCACAGCAGTTGATTGACATGTAGGTTTAGCTAATAGGAAGCCCCTATGTTGGTATGTTGTGGACCAATAGGAGGAGGCAATGAATGTGGGGGGAGGGGTCAGACACGGAAGTTTCGACCCGAACAAAGATGTCAACATTAGTACACAGTCTGTCTCACGCACATTATTAAACGAACTCGACAGACTCGACGCCGAAACCATCGGTGCAGGGCGCAAGGCGCCCTTGGGGTACAAAGGTTCACATGGGTGGATAGGAGGAAATGAAATGAAATGGTCAAATAGATTTTTAGGAGGAAAAATGTATCTTTTAGATTAATCGACTAATCAGTAAAATAGTCGTCAGATTAATCGATAGAAAAATAGTTGTTAGTGGCAGCCCCTAGAGTGATGCTACATTTGTTTAATACCATGGTATTGTTCATATAATACTATGAAGCAAATTAAAGTCACTTGTAGTGTGCATGTATCCTGAGTTTATTTTATACCACATATAGCTAGGATGTGGACCAGATGGATTCATTTTTTCGCCAAACACTCAAATTTAAAAAGAGAAGTCTGTGTCACACGTGAGGAAGAATCGGATTTGGGACCTGTCCCTACTGATCTCAGTCCAATGTCCCCCTTCTGTGTCAGCTCTGCGATGATGGCCAGCTTTAGTCTGTTTTGGGGTATAGTTCCCTTGAATAGTTTCAGATTTCCTTGGATGCATAGAAACAGCCCAAAAGCCCTAGTCACCCCTGACTTCCCTCCGTCTGTCTGCTAATGCCAAGGGTTGTCTCAAAAACAAAAGCAGCACAAAAAAGCAGAATGGGGATGCAAGGGACGGATGGGGGGGGCTAAGGCGCCTGCCAAAATATGTGCAGCTTGAAAGCTGGATTGCTTTCAAGATTTGAAAAACGTTCATGCAACGAAAGAAGGGGGACAAGGATGAGATTGGGAGACTGAGGGAAACGAGGAAGAAAGGAATAATAAGGCAAAGAGACGTATTGTGAAATTTTCTCCAGCATCACAAACAAACCAAGTATACACATGTTGGTTGGGCCTGTAAGGCAGGAGAGAAGTGTGCGTTGATGAGGAAGCTTTCTAATAACAAATGAAAGCTCATTAATGTAAACATGGGCCTCTTCTTTTTATGGTTTCATGGTTATAAATTTGAGGCTTAGTGTGCTCTGGCTGCATCTTCAGCCTCTCTTTTTGTTCCACTTTGAATGTGGTCACTTACGGAACTGATTATGAATGTGAGTAGATTTTTGCTCCGGCTCAGCAAACTCCCTTGTGCCTTTTCTTAGCCAAAGAAAAAGCAAGTAAAATCATGATGTTTTTCTTCCCTGATCAATGGGAAAAAAGGATAAATTAAAGACATGGTTGCTTAAAAGATTGCAAAACTGCCACAGGTGGGAGCTGTGATTGAAAAAGACGGGTAAAGATTATAGATAAGGTTCTCTAAATGGGGTTAGCTTAATGTTTAGGTGTTTGTTAAGGTTTTTTTTTTATCATTGTATTTAATTTCTAAATGGATATTATAATTCCCTAAAAAACTAAATAGAAATTTCTAGAATCCTCAGGGGATTATTTGTAAATTAATATTGATAGTAGGAACAGGAATATCCCCACAACTATTGCCACTGCCATTGTATACTGCCATTCCCATAACTTTGATGATGGGTCAAGCTTTTCATTTTTCCTGAGGAGTATTTACTAGAAACAGCGTTTCTCACAGAATTAATTACATCAATGGTGGTAACAAGGGAGCACGTGCACGTGCACGTGCACAAGTGTAAACTGACAGCATATGGCAAAAAGTGCTGCATTAAAATATATTTTAAGAACTGTGTTGGGACAAATTAGAATATGGTGGGCCACCCAACTCTAGATAATTAATAGGAAACACTATCAGATTGATTTGATCTTGATTTGAAAATGTTATATCTGTGACTATGACCGTGACTCAAATTGGTGTGCAAAACTAAAAACACCCAGTGAGCACCAAATCTTTGGATGTAAAAACATCTTGGGATGAACAGGTTCCCTGCTGAGTTAGCATGAAAGGCTATGCTAAGTCAGATAGCTACTCTTTACAACTGTGGTTAGCAGATAAGCATCTCAGATTGTACAACATGTCCAACTTTGAAGCCGATGGGTTAACACAGCAGAGGAACACGTCAGGTTCCACTCCTGTCAGGCAAGAACAGAAACCCGAGGCTGCATTAGAGTGGCAGTTTGGACAGCCTGGAAACACGTGTGGCCAGTGGCATGGTCACATGTAGGCCCACTCATTGCAGCCACTATGTTGTTTATTGATTTACAAGGCTGGGTGTAGGGGTAGTTGCAAGAATCAAAAAGTCTTTAAAGTGGCAAATACTGCCAAGTAGGAGTAAATACCACATGGTCCTGGTTAGGTGACAAAAATATAGAAATGAAAGTAATTCTGTATTAAAATATATTTATTGTTTGTTTATGTACAGTGACAAATGTCTTGAACCAGTTGGGTCAGTGACAGCTAAGGTACAGTGACTCGATGAAATATGTGGTAACCATCATTTAAGTGCATTTCAACAACATCTAAAAAGAAACCAAAGCTGTCATCGCCATCGCGTTCATCTCTGGTTAATGTACTATGCCATACACTGTATATATGTACACATACCGCACAACTCAATGGGATGCTGTCATATACATAACTGTAAAAGGACCGCAGAGGCTGGACATGGAATGTGATGGGAGGGTTCTGAGGATGTGGGGTTTGAAAGCACACAAAGTACACACTGTTTTGGGTGGTATCACTTACAAAGTGGGTATCCCTGAGGTGATACCAGCAGGATTTGATATTGTTTGAGAAACTATTAATGCTAACCCAGTTTTGGTACAGATATAAAATTATATTTTTTCTTTAAATGTAATGGGTTTGTCTGTGGTTCCAAAAGAGCCCATGAGATACAAAGAGGGGCACAATACATTTGCCGTTTTTCATCCAGATCACAGAGTTGTTATCCGATATCTTATCAGAGCGTCATGTTAAATGTTATTTTCTTATTTGGCCTCTGTGAGTAGCAAAATGATGGCTAAAGCTCTTAAATTGTAAGAATTATTAAGTTGGTAGCACTGACACAGATAGGGGTGAACATGTATCGTCAATTCCTGTACTTTGCTTGAGGTCAATGCTCAGGAGTTGCACAGATGTTGTTGCCAGATGTGGATCCAACTGTGACCTCATGTTAGTTGCCTTCACATGTGAGAACACACACATTTGTTTTCAGGAGTGGAGGTGTGTATAACTCATTTAATAGCACTGCTGTGTTCCTAATATATTTTCACAGTCATGCAGCAACGGTGCCAAATCACAGTGTGTGTCCTCTCTGCTTTCATTTATTTCTTGATAGAATCAGAGGGACACAGTTTCTGGACACGAGTGGCACTATTAAACAATACTTGATGTGCTTTTCAATGTGTTTATTTCACCAGTAAAGGACAGGCATTTATTAAGGCCTGTCCTCGGACTTACTGTTGCTACCTCTGCCAGGTTTCCTGTACTCAGTATGAAGTAGCCAGCCTTGATGTTAGAGGGATTTGGTGCTAATTTCAGCTTTTTCTGATCTAGTTGTGGTATAAATTAAACTAAAACACTTGATATTTTATCAAGTGTTAAACATTTTACATGTTTTAGTTCAGACCTAGAAAAAGGAATGTAAATCAAACTTAGCCAATAGGATTTAATCCTAATGGTTAACAAAATGACCAGATCTTGTGCAATTTAACTTACATTTTATAATTGTGTAGTCTGTAGTAGTAGAATAGATAGCATTTATAAAAGATGCACACAAGCTTTTTTACAAAAACTTGATATTTCGAGATGAGATGAGTTTGAAAGAATTTAATGCAATGTGTTCATGGTAAATTGCTCCTTTAGCTGGTGGCAATTCAAAATATCATCGAATGAAATGGTTTTGGTATCATATTTGGTTTTGTTTTGAAATAAGCCTTAGTGATTTATGAAAATAGCCACTGTAGTAAAATAGTGCAAAGGTTTGGAACTACTTTCACTTGAGGATTAACGCGCATTTAGTGCTCTAGTTTTTTGGTGGGATTGAGTCAAAATGAACTTGCATGCACTTATTTCTATTTGAGGACCTGTGCCAGTTATAGACTTTACAGAGTGAGGACATTTTGGGAACATCAGGGCATTTTGGCTGGTCCTCACTTTGTGTCACCTCAAAGGGCAGTTTCAGGGTTAAACTTATTTTGGGGTTCGCCATCAAACCTCCGTCCTTTACTCACCAGGAGCTTGTTCCAGCAGGAGCACTATCAGTGGTGCTTTTTTTCCCACTGAAGTTGGTTTGTCCTACTCAGTCATGCAA
The DNA here is from genome assembly GCF_947347685.1 of Pleuronectes platessa. NCBI lineage: Eukaryota > Metazoa > Chordata > Actinopteri > Pleuronectiformes > Pleuronectidae > Pleuronectes > Pleuronectes platessa. Next base: position 3,553,553 of record NC_070643.1, read on the forward strand.
TCCAATACTGTATAAACACAAATTGACAGCAGCTCATGCACCTGGCTCCAACTCTTCTACTTCACTTTGATGTATTGATATGTTATTGAATGAAGGGAGAGAAAAGCTTGTCCCTGACTCCATCCAGATTAGTGTGTTTTTTGTTTGACAGCAATGAGGCTCTGTTACACAGTCATCAGGGCTTCTTTATTTAGTCAAGTCCTGCCTCACTTTACAGCTTTGATTTGGTGATTGGCAGCTTTGAAGACTGAGCCATATGTTTTTTTCAAATCAATCTTCAGACACCTAGTTTACCTGTAATGGATGAACTGATTAGATTGCAGAGGTCAGAGGTCAAGGGCACAACTTCTTTCGCTTTTGTAGCTTCTTTGCAGCAACATCCATATTTGAAGTAAAGTTTATTGCCAATGGCTACAGCTTTGTGTGACATCACAGTGTATATGCCAGTCATGGCACACAGGTAAAACCGACATTTTTTGTTTGAATTTTTTGCCTTTTTATTATGAATACAAAAAACACCTCTCAGAGGCCCCATAAGGTAGACTTTTGAAACTCTGTTTGTTTCACAGATTGCATTGAGGCCATGAGCTGCATTTTGTCAGTATTGCTGAAAAAAACACCTCCTACTTCTTTATTCCTGCGAGCCATTTGTTCAGAGGGTTACATAACAGACTGATTAGTGTATAACAGTGTCTATAGCAGGGATTGGATGTGATCAGCAAGCCTTGTCTTAACATTTTTTGGTTTTTCCACAGTTAGGATCTAGAGCGGAGCTACATGTATTACCTACAAGGGTAATACTCTTCAGGGAAACACACACACACTAACAAACACATTAATATATATGTATTCATCAAAAGGAACGACTTTCTTCTTTCTCTTGAACTCCATGCACCATCACTCTACACGCCTTCTTCAATTCGTCCTACTTGTTTGCCCTGTTTTGCAGTCTGCATTAAGTTCTATTTGTATCTTGTCTATCCATACCTATAGGTACATAATGACATACCTACAGTCAACCTTACCATTTCCAAGAATGCAATATCTTAGCAACACCTGGGTATATTCCCTTACATTTGGTACAATGTTTGAATTTACAGAAGAACGGATTAATCATGACACAATATAACACAAATCTCTAAGAGGATGAAAGTATGAGGTGACAACAGTCTGTATCCAAAAGGTCAAAGTTCAGCTTTGGTGTAAAATCATATAGTCATTTTAACATTAAATATGTAGGCAAATATGAATATTATAAAATAATATGATTTTTTTTTTTAAACTAGTATACAAGCTATGTCCTCTATGCTGCTGTAGGCTTGCTTATTTTCATTTGGAGGTCCTAAAAATACTACTCAAAGTTGTATTGCAATACATGCTATACTTTACAGTAGAGGGTTATGAAAGGTTCTGCATGTCAAGAATGGTAAAATATGTAAGGATTTTTTGACAGTTCACTGCGCCTCTGAAGCAACAGGATTTATCTCGGTGATCCGGGACAGAGATAAACACTGCTGCACAATGAAGCAAACATGTAAAACATTGGAGATCTTTGTATCAAGTGTAAATATATTGCAAGAAGAAAATAAGTCATTACTGTGGCAGACCCCATGGCAGGGATAATTAATATGATTTTGCTCACAAATAACCCCTTGTTATAAATAAGAATTGTAGCATTCTTTTAAGAACATTTAAATCTTGTTTGTTAAGGAACGATTAAAGTGGCATCAATCAGTAAGAAAAAGGGATAAATAGAACATCCCTATCCTCTAATTTGTAATCAGTAAGAACTTACCAAGGGATAATTCCAGTTAAGGAACTTGAGTGTGTGTTATCAGTAAAAAAAAATAGCTTTAACTGACCAGAGCTGTGGCTGTTCTATATCCAGCTGTTAGGAAAATCTCTGTGCTGTTCAGGGTCGGAGAAATCAATCTTCTAGGGCCCCAACTGTTGGGTGGAGACGAGCCCAGTGTACACAGAACAAATTACCACCCGCTGAATCTTTATGGGTCCAGAATCTAAAGAATTCAGACTCTGCTTCAGCCCAGTGTGACATCACAAGGCCAGCATGCATATTGTGAAAGCTTGGATGCTGGAGGTCTGTCTGGATATATGTGGAGCATTTTGGCCTTTCACTGTGTTCCACATGCATACAGTGTGTGTGTGTTTCTCCTAAAACCTGGCAGTGTTCCTAGCTCGGGAGGGTTGTGCCAGCGTGGTGTCCAGGTTTCTGCCCTAGAGATGTGGAAAGCGACCAATCAGAGGAGGAGTTCTGGAGAAAATCCTAGGGTGCCCATTACTGACCTATTTGCAGATAGGCAGGCTTTTACTCTTTTTGCAAACCTTATAACTGCCAGAGCAGTTTTGATTTGAAGACACACAGAGTTGGAACAAGTTATAACAGAACATAACTTTCACTCATTGAGTTACATAATGAAGCTTCTTGTTTTCAACTTAATGGTCTCCACATGAGTTTATAATTTTATGCCATTCTTTGTTCCACTTTGTTTTTGTTTTATTGTGCTACATTACATTACACATTTGTCTCAACAGCCGAGGTGGCTGGTAGATGCAATTATATATTTACCAGCCAATAAAAGGAAATAGCCTTTTGGTATTTCATTGAGATATAACATGTTTAATACAAGCCTAAAAAAAAAAACTAATGGATAATTGTACTATATTTAATATGTCAATCAGTTTTTAAAAATGTATTAAATATAATTTTGAAGTACAATTGAAAAGCCTGAAAAAAAAATTTCTTTGGTAAACCGAACAAATCATAACCATAGCTTTCTCATTACACGTGTGTGTGTGTGTGTGTGTGTGTGCGCGCGCTTGTAAATCAAATTAGACTTGACACTGAGAATAGTGTTTTAATGATCTAACTGTTTTGATACAAACATAGTGTCCGCGTGGCCAATACACTTCTGACATTTACTTGCCAAATGAAAAAATACCTGCATCTTCGGTGGGTGTGGTCCTCTTTTACCTTGTGTATTTCTTCTTTTCAGAATGCTGCTTCATCATTTATCCAATACCTTGCTATGGTATGTGATGAACTGCTACCTGGCACTCAGCTCGCCTCCTTCCTTTCCTTCCCAGCCATGGCTGCCTCCCAGTAAAGGCTGGGATGAAAAGCCTCACAGACCCAGCCTTTACTGGTTTATTGTTGTCTGAACATAGTCCTGGCTGTACAGCTCACTTCCTATGCTATACACTGTCCTCATGTAGAGACCTGGAAAACTGCTGGAAGAGTTCAACCACAAAGATAATGAGCAAAACATTTGTTCAGCATCTATATTGAAGACTTTCTAAAAAAATTCCAGCTTTTACAATGTGGTGTGTTCTCTGAATAGGCTGTGCTTTGAGGTGCATGGCAATGCTGTTTTATTGCTTCTGTTAGTGACAAGAACAATTACAGCTTATACGACTGGATAAAATTGGCTTGTACCAGTACATACAGTGTCTGAAATGTAAATATAAATGGCCCAAAATTCACTTCCTAAAATCTGTATTGTTATGTGTCCAAACTTCAAATCTCTTCCCATGTAAAGCTGTCTTCACAGTCAAAGCATGACAGCTTTCCGGTTCGTTTCCAGGACAGTGCCCTGTTAGTGCCAGAGTACACAGTGTTACTGCTCATATAGTGTATATGTGCTCTCAGGGATTGTGTTTACATACTGCTCTAAATAACAGAAAATACCTAATTTGAGGTCCGGTCCGGGACAAGCTGTTCATATGGGATCCAGCCGAACAGTAATCCTGTGTGCATGCAGTCTGGGTGGTCAGGCAGTCTATCTGTGCTGTTAAAAATAACCGGTACTGCACATAAAGTCACAAGTGACTTTCCAGGGGCCTGTACTACAAAGCGAGTTCAACATACCCTAGATATCTTTCCGATATCTGTGTGAACTTAACCTAACAATTGCAATCATGCTAAGCGGTCACATGATACTTGTTATTACCTCAGTAAGTCAACCCAGGTTTGCCTCGTCAAGATCGGAGCGTGTGCACATAAAAGGGGCGGTGTTTACTGCATATGACCAATCACACACATGGACAAGTAAACTGGCACCAGAGCCCACTTTCACAATGAGGACCACACTGTTATATTAGAAAAGTACGAGATGAAGAAACACATTATGCAGACAAAGAAACACTGTTACAGCTGCTAAATGCAGGAATGACAGCTGGTAGAATAATATCTGATTGTATGATTGTGTAAGGAGTCCCCCGATCACATTTGTGGGAAAAAATATTACGTCACCACAACATAATAACCCATGGTAACAAGATAAATAACTCTGGGCCTCAAGATATGAAGTTCTCCAGAATTCAGGTCTGAAAACAGCTCAAGTGCCTGTGTCTGGCTGGTTTGTGTACAGAAGATTGTGTTGTGTGTCTGTGCTCTGTTGAGCAGTGTGCTGTTGGATGAACTGTTTGTTTGCCACTCAAACAGGTTGTGAGCTCTGAGACGATGACATTTGAGAGCTAGATGTCTTCACAAGACACATGACTTGGGCCAGGCCTGGAAAATGTGCTTTCACTAGTTACTTGTTTGGTGCGTTTCGTAGAACCCGTGCTCAGTGTTTAGTTTGGTGCAGTTTGGTTAGTTGGCTTGGTTGGATGCATGGAGTGAACTAAACAACTGGACAGAGGCTGTGTAAAATGGAGGCGAGGGGAAGAGGGGGGTGGTCCCAATAGTGAGGGGTTGTCAAAGTATTAAAGCATGGCAAGCACAGGGTTTTGTAACTGCAGATATATGATTGTGTGATCAATTCAAAAACTGAACTGCTTTAAAATGAATGTCAAGGGGAGAAGCAGGGGACTCGTCAGCACATGAGAGCAGAAGTTTCTCTGATACATGAGGAAGTGAAATGTAGAAGTCACACATTAATGGTTCTCTTCTTGCATTGCAGTACAAAATCCATCTTTTTGTCCTGCTTCTAAAACCTTATCAATGATGTATGAGGTCCAGTTGCTGTCTCCATCAATAATTAATTATGAATTGTTAGATCAGACTAGCTTGTTACAGCATTGTGTCAGATTTTGCTCAGAACTTGTACATAAATGAATCCCAAGACCAAAGTCTGTAAAGATGTTTCTGTTTAAATCATTTTTTTCAGCCTTTATTAAATTGAATAGCCTCAGAAAGGCTTATCTGAGCAGCCATGTTGGAATATTAATCGTAGCTTCACCGAGCTTAGTTAGATCATTTCTGTATCAAAGGCCTGTAGCTCCACCCTAACAATCTAGATATGGAAAAAAAAAAGTGCAAAATTCCCTCAACAAGACAGATACTGAGGGAAAGTATAAGCCGACATATTTGCAATAATATGATATCTGACATCATTTTAGTGCACATTTTCATTGGACTATTACAAATTTTGCAACATGTCAACACAGAGAAATCATCAGAAAAGGATGTTCCCAATTCAGTCCTGTTGTTCAAGTTATATATACACTCCTGATCAAAATCTTAAGACCAGTTAAAAAATTGCATGAATTTGCATTTTGCACTGTTGAATCTTAGGAAGGTTCTAAGTAGAGTTTCAAAATGCAAAAAGAAGAAATGGGAACAAGAGCCCAAAAGTTGTGAGCAGGCAATTTATTCCTTCCTAAGATCCAACAGTGCAAAATGCAAATTCATGCAATTTTTTAACTGGTCTTAAGATTTTGATCAGGAGTGTATTTGATAGTATAATAATTTGATCCTATGGGACAGTGTAATTTGCTGCATTACACATTGTCATAAATTAATGTATTTAAATGTTTTATTGACTATCCTATTCTCTTTTAAATATGAAATGAATCAGTTCACTGAATATAGCATATATCACAGTTAATGATTATTTCCTATAATGAGGGACGGATGCTGAAGAAAATAATTTGCATTCATGTGTATATTTTCATGTTCCCAAATATTAAAAATTTGTTCTGACAACTTACAAATCACACAGTGTTTGGTCAGGTGTACTGAGTGCAGGTGGGATTTGTACCTCTCTTGCACAACTCCTCCTGGGCGCAGCACCATGAATGCCTGAGAGGAGAGAAAGAAATTTGTCTATTGCTCATTTGGATGATTTATTGCGTGTCACCTCTTTTCATGACAACAGACCTGTTAATCGACAGCCATTGGGAACAGACACAACCGATTTGGCTGTTTTTGGTCAACATCTTGAGAGCTTTAATATTAAAGTGGTATGAAGACAGTGCAGGTATGAAGTCCCACCAAACACTGTGTTGCCAGATAGATAAACGTATTACAGTTAATTGCTGAGCACGTTAGACATCCATCAGCTTCACACATCAACAGTGTTTGTGCCTGAGTATGTGCGTTAAACTGAACCAACATGCTTCCCTGGATAATTAAATATTCTAAAGCAACAGCTCATTGTCACATAACCACAAGAGAGACACCTGCATGGGACAGTCGGGACAACAGCGTCTTTAAGCAGTTGAGAAACACACATATTTGGTTAGGCACCAAGTATCACCACATGATTATCTGTTGGTTGTGTGATCTTATTCGCTGACTTAGTTCCTAAGCTGGGTCCCAATTCCATTTTTTAAAGGCACCATTAATGTATTTTAGAGCTTTAAATTTATATTTACAACTGCTTGTAACCACTGCACCTCGAGTGCAGACTCTCCAGCAGTCGGCTGTTTGTCTCAAGTCTTCAGGTGAACGTAAAATAGTTAGACTTATGCACATGGAAATTACTTTGGAATTTCAAATTATAATCACCATAACTTTTTAAGTAGTCTCCAAACTGAGTTGAATGTTGAGCCGTAATGGAAGTGGTAAAGTAAAAACAGGTCATTCGTTACAGGAATTTTCCAGTTTGTATTCAAGAGCCTGGACTTTTGGTTTAAGAGCACACGGTTTTGATTTCACGTTGCACTCATATACAGCCGGGTTGTGTTTTGATTTGCTGCGCTCCAGCTTCTCTGCATGAGCGTACAGTCTGGCCCTGCACTTCTCCTTTTGTCCCAGATTTTCCTCTTCTGCTCTCTGAGTTTTTTTCTAACAAGTCAGTCAAAATTCCCCAACCAATAGGATGTCAGGTGTAGTAATGACAAATTAAATTGCACAAACCCGGTTAAAGTAGCCGCCCCTACGGGACTCCCAAAGACATAAAGCCAGAGTCCATCTTTTATTTATCTAAAACCTCGGGAGACACATTGAGATGTCATACTCATTTTTAATGTTACCGAGGTACAGCGTTTCAAAAATAGAAGGAATACAATAAATTCAAATTCAAACAGCATCACAAACGATACATGATTATACAAATTAAAACAAGTTACAGGTAATGTAAAGTAAAACGTTAAAAAGTAAAAGTGTATGAAAGATTAAAAAATGAATCAATAAAACCAGTAGTTAAATTGAAAGCTGTGACAGTTCAAATGAATAGTATGGTCAGTTGACTCTTGGAAAAGCCGCAAACGATATTAATAAAGTCAGCTTGAATTCTGTTGAAGTCTATTCCGAGTGTGTGGAGTACAGTTGTAAAAATTTGATTTTCCTTGCTCCTATTTGCCAGGTCCGCTTAAAATACGCAACCTTGGGCTTCTTTCTTTGAAAGTCTCTTTGCAAAAACACAATAACAATGTTTGCGTACAGCCTCACAAATAATATCAGTGCTGTAGGGTGATTACCCTGCTATCAATCCCCACGTGGGTCCATTCCACCTATTTATTGCCTCATTAGATACAATTCAACGACATGTCAACCAAGTTGTGGCCCTCTAAGTCGGTCACTCTCCCCAGTGGTTTGACCTGCCACCAGCACTTTGTTGAGCCGCCCAGCGACTTTCTTTGTCTCGATGCCGATGAGTGATCTGAAGAGCAGGTGGCAAGATGGCTGTAGCGACAGTAATAAAATCATAGCTTGACACTTCTCACACTGTAGCAACATATAGAGAAACAATTACAGATCTTTCACTGAATAAACAAAATAAACATTAGAGTTTGTAGTATTTTAATATGAAGCTAACACATCCACAACAAGGTTGGAACAATTTCACTTGTCAACACTAGAGCAGGCATTCTTTTGAATAATCTGAAAGCAGAAACATAATTCATTGCTGCTAAAGGACTTTTAATTTGACATTGTGGGCGGCCGTGGCTGAGGGGTAAAGTGGTCATCCTCCAACCTGAAGGTCAGCAGTTCGATCCCCAGTCTGACCCATCTGCATGCCTAAGTGTCCTTGGGCAAGATGCAAAGGCAACCTCTGGTTAGATTTGATTAAGTTCACAAATAATAGTTCAGAGGTGAATTATCAAGAAAACCAGAAGTTGTCTTCTGTGGAGGATATGTAACGTTCCAGTAATGCGCAGCTTTTTCTGCCTTTCTGATCTGTCAGATGTGGACTGTTTAGTGACAATACATGAATCACACTTCTACAGGAGACTGAGTGATTTTTAGGAAAACATGATTTTTCTGGTGAGGCTGCATCCGGCTCTTCTGGTTTAGCTGTTTCTTCCTGTGCTAAATATGCTACTAACTGAATACATCTGTAGTTCAGTTTCTAGCAAAGGGAAGTGCTATTATTTGGAATTAAAAAGGTTTTAAAGGTCATCAGTTTCACTCCAAATTCAATACAGCATTTTTTAGTTCAAGAAAATATTTTTTTCAATTGGATGAAATGCGTAATGAGAGAAACAGCTGATGGCGCTTGTTCTCCAATCTGGTTTCATTCAATCCGACAAGAAGATAAAGTAATTATAAATGTAATGAGTAATTATAAGAGCCCTAGTTGGAGGTTAATGAGTCTAAGACAAGGTGAATCGATGAATCCCTCAAAGACCAGACTGATGTCTTGAAATAACCTGTTTACCCTGTCACAGAAAACTGAGAGAACTATATCAAAGGTTCACATGTGAGGAGTGATATCAATTGGCTTAACGTGAGTTTGTTGATCAAATGATTATCTGATGAATTCAGCTTTAGTTTGTCATTTAATGTACAAACACACTGTGTGCTGAACCATACCTTTAATCATTGATAATTCGATCAACAGCTGAGTGCTGTTTTATATCATTGTGAACTAAATATATTTGGGTTTTGAACTGTTGATCAGATCAAAGCAATCTAACTAATTTACTCAATAATCACCAGTTAAAACATTAGTGAAAATAATCATTAGCCACAGCCATAGCAACCCTGCTAGCTATAGTATTATGGTTATTTTGTCCAGCAGGAAGCCCAGTTGGCCTTATCTGACCCTCATTACATGTTTACAGTGGTGATACTAATGTATCAGGATTAAGGTGACACTGATATGATTATGTTTAGGAACACCTTTAACACTGTAGTGGTGACTTTGCGAGGGGGGTGCAGAGGAGCGATGTGGCGTCCAGTGGGTCGGCGGCAGGGCCCCCCCCCTCCCCCCCTATGGCCTGAGTCTTGGCTCCGGCAGCCTCACTGTCACATGTGGCAGGATCAGCAGCGGCGGCTGATCAGTTCTGACGCACGCTGTGTGGACATGCATTCCCTGTAGTGAACCTGTCTACCTCAGGCATACACTCTGAGGACAAACTCATTCACACACGGACACACTTCAGATGCAGCTGTATACACACACACTCTCACACACACAGAGGTTGTGCAGGGGTCAGGCTTTCATATAGTAGAATCCAGCAGATGCTTCTATGTCAGTGCTGTGGTGGTCTCAGCGGTTGTGGTCCGTTACATGTCAGTGGGGAGGCAGGCGATGGGTGAGTTGGCACAACATGCAAGGTCAGTGTTAATGACACTGTCTGCGTGAAGCTGTGACCCACATGTAAGATGGCACAAGTAAAAGAGGTCAAATGCATTTATTTTTTGACATTTTTGTGCTCAAATGTTGTAACCGCCCTATTTGCATTTCTTTCACTGTAATCTTGCACCATTTGGCACAGTATTTTTTGGTTGCTTCACTCATGTGTCGGTTTTACATGCATTGTTAAAGGGATAGTCCACCGAAAAATTTAAATGCACTCTATCTACTCACCACTGTGTCGATGGAGGGGTGGGTAAGGTGTTTGAGTCGACAAAACACTTTTGGAGTCTCAAGGGTAAACAATGTTGCAGCCAAACTGACCCCTTCTTCAGACGTAATAAAACAACAGGCATAGGGTTGATTCTGTTGCTTTAGTTAAGGCTCAACATACCAGCATGATGTTCGTTACAGGTTATGCTCCTGCTCATTGTTTTAAGAACAAAGACTCTTCCAGTGTCTCACTCTGGCAGGTGTTACAAGCTATTTATATTTGTGCAGTGTCTGTTCATCACAGTGAACTCCAAGTGTAGAGCTAAGGAATGTTTGCAGAATGAGCAAAGCTAGTGTGAGTCATTGTGGGTAATGAGATATAAGCAATGCAGTGCTGGGAAGTTTCGTTAACATTGTAGAATAAAGTAAAAACAAGTCTGCAAGTATATGCAGTCAGTTGAAATTCTCTCTTGCTACCTGGGAAATGGACCAATGTATAAGCTCACCTGGCTTTTAAAGGTTAAGGAGATCACAGTCTAATTGTTTTTAATGAATGTTAGACCTAGAGCACACCCATGGTTAATTAAGGGATTAAGTAAAAACTCTTTTGAACCGAGCCCTTGGCTCAGCAACCTATGTGTCTGGTGTGAAAGTAAATGTAGTTGGAAACGCCCTAAATCAACTTGCACCTTTAGACCACGTGTTTGGATTGAGAGTCAAAGCTTGTCCTCTTTAAATTCTGTTTATATACCATAACATGTTTTTTTACCAGTAAATGCAAATAACCTTGCAGTTTGTAGGAATAAATTAAATACATACATTATTGAATATATTGTTAGTAAATCTTAGTATCTTAGCAGATACTGTAATAACAGTGGCAATGTCCCTGCAGCTAGATGTTTTTTCAAACATACAACCACTTGCTATTTGTAGGAGACAGGGTTAGTAGAAAGTAACAGAAGTATATTAATATGTGCTATATATAGCAAATGTATTAAGTATTCAAAAATATAAAATATGTGTACAACAAACATTTTTGGCGCATTTTAATTTACAATGTAGCCTATCATGATTATTACAATAGTATTATTGATAAAATTATTCCTTTTTATTTCAAGCTCCTGTACAGTACTTGCATGGAATAGTGTATCATTAAGTAAATTATTTTCTATACAATGTACAACTATTATTAAACATTATTTTACAGACTGTAATATACCTTTATGTTAGACTGTCAAAAGTTCACCTTTACTAATTGTATCTGTTTCATATAATTGTAGTTAAATAGATTGTTGTGTTGTTTGGACAACAAAACAAGGTATCAGATAAGGATCGGGAGATAGTGGTGGATATTTTTCTAATGTAGAAGACATCAATACAGGTCCACATAAAAAAAAAAACTATATGAAATCAATCAAATTCATTACACCCCCTTTGCTTTGAAATGGTAAATATATCTGTTCATCCAGTTTTTCATTAGTCCATATACCAGCTTTAATTTATGATCCTTGTCAAATTTAGTTAACAGCAAACCTAGAGATGAGGCACGGGTTCAGAGTGACGATAAATAACAGCCTTTATAATACATCTCAAATCCTTGGGAGTAAACAGATGCACTGATGCACATTTGACGACGGGAGCCATTAAAACGGAGAAAAGCTGCGTCGAACATTTTCATATTTGTGCGGCTGAAATGTTCATTGAATTCCTCCATCCTTCTCTGATCGTGCCAGTATTTTTGGCTCCTCTCCCTCACCACCCCTCCCCTCCTCCTTTCCCTCTGCATCTTTTCCCTCTTTTTTTCAACGTGAACAGCTTACTGCAGTATCCTTAAAGTCCCTGGCTGTGTCCTGAGTTGTCCTCTCTTACCCAGCATGCACTGCAGCACCGATCTGGAGCTCTGTCGGCTCAGGATGGGCACGCGCTTTTGATGCCGGGGGAGGGGTGGAGGGGGATGTAGAGGGAGAGACAGGCAGATGCTATGATGCTGCTTTTATATACTCCTTTCAATGGTTTCCCTATGCACCCACTGCTGTCATCAATTTGAAAAGCCCCCCTCCTCTTTTTGCTTTTTCATTGCTGGCCCTGAAATAGTGTCCATGAGGCTGAAAAAACGAGCGGAAAAAAAACCTGGTATTGATGCAAACAGAGTCTGCGAGCCGGTGCATTGTCCTGATGTGACCCACACTCAGAGAAGCGAAAGCAACAACTGCTAGCCTGAGAGGGAGGTTTGCGCGCACACACATGTGTGTGTGTCTGGCTGTGTGTGCGTGTAAACTGTGGGCAGTGATATTACTGTGGAAGAAATAAATGAAATTTCAATATTTTTCCCATCCTTAACTTCAACAGCGCAGCGATGTATTTTTCTACACGCTCAGCACGTCCACAATACAAAACTGTGTGTCTAAGCCATTTGGTAACACACCCACTCATAATAGCACACACATAACTTTTTCTAATCTTTGCTAAGGTTGCAATTACTGATTAAGCATTGAAATGGTTCTTTATTTATATAGAACGCAAGATCACAAATAATGACACCTACTTTCAATCAGACTGACAAACATATGCACACATCCTATTTCTATTCCTATTACATTTTATATTATACAATCAAGGACATCCTTTAAAGTCTTTCTATCATTTACCTATTCGATTTATCAAGCCATACTTTTCAATTCATTAGTCCAGATGTATACTACTCTATGTAATACTTGGAATCTGAAACATAAATTACTTATATTACCCAGGTAAGAAAACAGACACTCCGGCTATAGAATTATTAATATTTCACTTCCTCCTTCCCCTTTCTGGCTGGCTGGCGTTTTTGACAATTTCATGGTGCATTTTTAACACACTAATGAGTTCAACTTTCTGCACTACTATTTACAAGGTTAGACAGAGAAAGTCTACAATCGACAAGTATGTACATAAGTGTCTCTCATCATCCTGCCATTAAAACTTTTAATCATACTTATATTGCTATTGTTGAGACGTACAATATATATTCTGTATTAGATTGGTTGGGCAGGAGATTATCATTCAGGGCTCAACTGATTAAAAACCTCAATGAATAATGGAAAAAGAGGAGATGTGACCCGGCCCGGAGGAAGCCCGGGGCCCCCGTCTGGAGCTAGGCCCAGACGGAGGGCTCGATGGCGAGCGCCTGGTGGCCGGGTTTGCCACGGAGCCCGGTCGGGCATAGCCCGAACAAACTACGTGGCACCCCCCCTCTCTTCATCCCATGGGCCCACCACCTGTGGGAAGACCCGTTGGGGTCGGGTGCGCAGCCACATGGGTGGCAGCGAAGGTCAGGGGTCTCGACGGACCAGACCCGGGCGGCAGAAGCTAGCTCTGGGGACGTGGAACGTCACCTCGCTGTGGGGAAAGGAACCGGAGCTTGTGAGGGAGGTGGAGCGCTATCAGTTAGATCTGGTGGGGCTTACCTCCACGCACAGTCTCAGCTCTGGTACCGTACTCCTGGATAAGGGTTGGACTCTATTCTTCTCCGGAGTTGCCGAGGGCGTGAGGCGCCGGGCGGGTGTGGGGATACTCATAAATCCCCGGCTGAGCGCCGCGGTGTTGGAGTTTACCCCGGTAGACGAGAGGGTCGCCTCCCTGCGCCTAAGGGTTGTAGGGGGGAAAACTCTGACTGTTGTTTGTGCGTATGCACCAAACAGCAGCTCAGAGTACTCAGCCTTCTTGGAGACCCTGAATGGAGTCCTGTATGGGGCTCCAGTAGGGGACTCCGTTGTTCTGCTGGGTGACTTCAACGCCCACGTGGGCAACGATGGAGACACCTGGAGAGGCGTGGTGGGGAGGAACGGCCTCCCTGATCTAAACCCGAGCGGTCGTTTGTTATTGGACTTCTGTGCTAGTCATGGATTATCCATAACAAACACCATGTTCGAACATAAGGGTGCTCATAAGTGTACCTGGTACCAGAGTACCCTAGGCCGAAGATCAATGATCGATTTTGTGATTGTGTCATCTGATCTGAGGCCGCATGTTTTGGACACTCGGGTAAAGAGAGGGGCGGAACTGTCAACCGACCACCATCTGGTTGTGAGTTGGATCAGGGAATGGGGGAAATTTCCGGATAGACCTGGTAAGCCCAAACGAGTAGTGCGGGTGAACTGGGAACGTCTGGAGGAGGCCCCCGTCCTAGGTATCTTCAACTCACACCTCCGGCCGAGTTTTTCTGGCATTCCTGTGGAGGTTGGGGGCATTGAGCCAGAGTGGGCGGTGTTCAAAGCCTCCATTGCTGAAGCTGCGGTGGCTAGCTGTGGCCTCAGGGTCTTAGGCTCCTCAAGGGGCGGTAACCCTCGGACACCGTGGTGGACACCGGTGGTCAGGGAAGCCGTCCGATTGAAGAAGGAGGCCTTCCGGGATATGATATCCTGGAGGACTCCAGACTCGGTTGCAGGGTACCGACAGGCCCGAAGGGCTGCAGCTGCTGCCGTGTCGGAGGCTAAGCAGCGGGTGTGGGAGAAGTTCGGAGAGGCCATGGAGAAGGACTTTCGGTCGGCACCAAAGTGTTTCTGGAAGACTATCCGGCACCTCAGGAGGGGGAAACGGGGAACCATCCAAGCTGTGTACAGTAAGGATGGGACTCTGTTGACCTCAACTGAGGAGGTCGTCGGACGTTGGAAGGAACACTTTGAGGAACTCCTGAATCCGAATAACACGCCCTCTATGTTGGAGGCAGAGCTCGAGGTTGATGGTGTTTCGTCGTCAATTTCCCTGGTGGAGGTCACTGAGGTAGTCAAACATCTCCGCAGTGGCAAAGCCCCAGGGATTGATGAGATCCAGCCAGAAATGCTAAAGGCTCTGGGTGTTGAGGGGCTGTCATGGTTGACACGCCTATTCAACATCGCGTGGGAGTCGGGTACAGTGCCAAAGGAGTGGCAAACCGGGGTGGTGGTTCCCCTGTTCAAAAAGGGGGACCAGAGAGTGTGTACCAATTATCGGGGTATCACACTTCTCAGCCTCCCTGGTAAAGTCTACTCCAAGGTGCTGGAAAGGAGGGTTCGGCCGATCGTCGAACCTCAGATTGAAGAGGAACAATGCGGTTTTCGCCCCGGACGTGGAACTACGGACCAGCTCTTCACTCTCGCAAGGATCCTGGAGGGGGGCTGGGAGTACGCCCATCCGGTCCACTTGTGTTTTGTGGATCTGGAGAAGGCGTATGACCGGGTCCCCCGGGAGAAACTGTGGGAGGTGCTGCGGGAGTATGGGGTAAGGGGGTCTCTCCTCAGGGCCATCCAATCTCTGTACTCCCAAAGCGAGAGCTGTGTTCGCGTCCTCGGCAGCCAGTCAGTTTCGTTCTCAGTGGGAGCTGGTCTCCGCCAGGGCTGCGCCTTGTCACCAATCCTGTTTGTGATATACATGGACAGGATATCGAGGCGTAGTCGTGGTGGGGAGGGGTTGCAGTTCGGTGGTCTGAGGATCTCGTCACTGCTTTTTGCGGATGATGTGGTCCTCATTGGATCATCGGCTTGTGACCTTCAGCACTCACTGGATCGGCTGGCGGCCGAGTGTGAAGCGGCTGGGATGAGGATCAGCACCACTAAATCTGAGGCCATGACTCTTAGCAGGAAACCGATGGATTGCTTACTCCGGGTAGGAAATGAGTCCTTAGCCCAAGTGAAGGAGTTCAAGTACCTCGGGGTCTTGTTCGCGAGTGAGGGTACTATGGAGCGTGAGATTGGCCGGAGAATCGGAGCAGCGGGGGCGGTATTGCGTTCGCTTTACCGCACCGTTGTAACGAAAAGAGAGCTGAGCCGCAAGGCAAAGATCTCGATCTACCGGTCGATCTTCGTTCCTATCCTCACCTATGGTCATGAGGGCTGGGTGATGACCGAAAGGACGAGATCGCGGGTACAAGCGGCCGAGATGAGTTTTCTCAGAAGGGTGGCTGGCGTCTCCCTTAGGGATAGGGTGAGAAGCTCAGTCATCCGTGAGGAACTCAGATTAGAGCCGCTGCTCCTTTACTTAGAAAGGAGTCAGCTGAGGTGGTTCGGGCATCTGGTAAGGATGCCCACTGGGCGCCTCCCTTGGGAGGTTTTTCAGGCACGTCCAGTGGGGAGGAGACCTCGGGGAAGACCCAGGACTAGGTGGAGAGATTATATCTCAACACTGGCCTGGGAACGCCTCGGGATCCCCCCGTCAGAGCTGGTCAATGTGGCCCGGGAAAGGAAAGTCTGGGGCCCCCTGCTTGAGCTGCTCCCCCCGCGACCTGACCCCGGATAAGCGGATGACGATGAGTGAGTGAGTGAGCTCAACTGATTAAAAAAATTCAAAATCAAGGGGTTTAATTAACCAACTATTTTCTTCCAACCATTAAACTATTGAGCAGTTCACCATCCTTTCTGTCCTCGACTTATTCTGAATCGTCATTCTGCGCCATACCCACTTCAGCATCTAAACCCTGTGTGTCATACGTGCAATGAAATTTGTCACAAATGACAAACATGATACTACATCATCTTATATTATCTCACCATTTACATGGACTGAGCTGCAAACTGCCCTCAAACACGACTCATACATTGTCTTGAGTAGTTAATCATCTGATTTGTTTTTTATTTCTTAACTCTTAGTTCCTTGTATTGTATAACTCTATATAACTGTATATACGTCTTTTTTTCCTGTTTTAATCTCTTTTTCACGGTTTTCTCTTGGAAGAAAGATCTGAATCTCATTGAGTTTGAGTAAGTAATTATTGAATTCAATTTCTAAATTACAATTTCAATAGGGTCTCTCACCATCCGGTGCTCGGGCCCTAATGAATAGGTCAGTCACTCACACGGGATCCATATATTCAGGTGCATTAGATAGATAACCTGGGGCACGTTTCAATACAATTCCCCAGATCCCTTCATAGACTGTCACTGCCTCCACCAACAAGATTATGTTTTCATTGACGTTCCCCTGTTCTTCAGGAAGATTACTCAAAGACCGCTCAACAGGTTTCCACAAAATTTTGGGTTGGGCGTGACCCAATGAAAATCGCAATAACTATTTGAGCGGATATAGATAAACGGGCAGATCCAGCAGGACAAGCTGTTAGCTTTGGCGAAAGTGTCCAGCCTTCGAGTGCCCTTCTCGTTCATTATGCACTCTGGCTGTCCATCCGTTTAGGCTACCCTTGTGTTTCACCTCAACGCCGGCAGGGAATTCTTTCGAATTTGGCACTAACATTCACTTGGACTCAGAGATGAACACATTCAATTTTGGTAGTTAACAGTCAATGTTTAAGGTCCTTCTGACTTAAAAAAAATATTTTTTACCATAACTTAGGAATTAATATTAAATTAAATTAAAATATTCATTAGAATGTGTTATAGGATGAAATGATAAATCATAGTGTTCCATTCCCTTAATTAACGTTATAGCTCAGGAACAGAAGGGGATATTGTTGCCAACTTATTTGCTTTGCAAAGGCAGTGAATCCATTTTTCTTTTCCCTTAAACGTTTGTTATCCCAGAGCAGTCACTCATAGCACGAAGGAGAGTGAAAAGAATGTTTTATTCAACCAGCTGTCTAGAACAGTTATTCCGTCTGGAATGTTGGAGCTGAGAACAAGATGTAATTATCACTGTTTAGAAGCAGCAACCATTGTTTTGACATTTCTTGATAAATAACCTAAATTCTTTGTTTGATTTTACAGTAAATTTTTCAACAGCAACTATAACATTTGTAGGTTTATGTTACATTGGTACAGTCTTTAGATAGATTTGGAAATGCTTTGAAGATGACAAGGGCAGCGCTCATTCTAAATCTGCCTGTTTGCTTGGCCTGCAACTTCAGAATTATTATTCCTTGTCATTAGTGAGTCCTCCTCAAACAGGCGTACTGTTATGTCCAGTTAAAGAGACATACCGTAACATGATTCAAACAACTTCCCCAATTTCTTAACTTAACTAAACAATAGGGATGAGCGAGTACAGCATTATCTGTATCTGTATCTGTATCTGTTAACCATATGAATTATCTGTATCCGTATCCGTACTCGGAGTGGGCGGGGCCTAACCCGGAAGTGGGTGTGATTTAACCCGGACGTGGGCTGGATTTAACCCGGAAGTAGGCCGGGTTGTCTTGATACGGGCGGGGCTTTAACCAGTATGTTATTTTAAGCATGCAATTGATATGGGTTGATCAGAAATTGTTATATTTATTGCTGATTAGAAAACTATTACAGGACAGTATCAGCATTGAGCTTCAGATCAATGATTTTGATCACAATAGCAAACGAACTATTTACAGAACAAGTTTTGCAACAATGAATACAACACATGCTGTTGCAATTATGAAGTGAAATGTAATAACAAGGGTTTTCATACTCAACATAACTTTATTTTTTAACTTTGAAATTTTTTTATGATTTTTTTATTTTAATTTTATTTACATTTATTTCCACACGAGGTGTGTGTGTGTGTGTGTGTAGCTTAATTTGTAATATTTTTTATACCACTACTACCTAGAAAGTGTCAGACACTCAGTGCGTGAAGTAAAATAAAACTGGTTAGAGCCAACTGACGGTTTAAAAAAAAAAAAAAAAACTCCAACGACCGGCAGAGAGAGGGAGAGAGAGTAGCCAGACGCTAGAGAGTAGTCCGACACTCAATGCGTGAAGTAAAAAAAAAAAAAAAATCTCCGACAGGCAGAGACGCAACGCGAGTCGCTTTCTACCAGCACCACGTCTGAACGAACCCACGTTTAACAGAACTCTACTGGTTAATAAGTAAGTACAAACTGAAATAAAAACAAACTTCAAGCTGAAGAAACCCTAAACGTTAACGGAAAAGACCCGCGAACCTGAGTGACTGAGAGACAGAGAGCTGTTCTGTGAGTGAGTGAGCAGAGCGGTGTGTGAAGGGGAGGAGCGCTGTGACGCTGTGTGAGGATTTTCATTCAGTCCGAGCACAGATATTGACTCGTATTACTCGTATAATACTCGTGCTCGGCAAAAGTGCTTTATCCGTACCGGATACTCGTTTCAGCCGAGTATCCGGCTCATCTCTACTAAACAACGCAATTATTATCAAAGTGACTTAATACAAATGGAGATATAATCTTTAAACTCGAACCCCACAAAAGGCCAAAACAACAACAACAAAAAGAGCTATCTATAAGTCAAGCATCACAATAATCTATCCAGGTAATTACATTAAATGAATTAAATCTAACCAAAACCAGGTAACAGTAAAACTAAACTGGCAGTCCACTCTTACTGACTAACAAATAATAAAGCAAAGATCATGTGGGTTCATTGAACAAAGGGATGATGTGGCAGGTTGTGAGAGAAGGAGGATGCGTCTCCCCTTTGCAGCTGCACTCTACCATCTTTGGTCGTCCTTTTCTTTGCTGTGGACCAATCAGCTACAAGGTCATTCCATAGTCCACCAATTTCTGTTCCGTCCTGGCTCAGACCTGTTTGCATACATCACTCTCCCACATGCAGGTCAACTTGCTCCAGGAGAAAAAATAACAAAAGATAACAAATTCACAGACGACTGCAGTTGCAACAACAACAATATACTCTCATCGGTGCAAAGTGAGGACAGTAAATGTTGTGTTCATCCTATCTGGTTTATCTGCAATGAAGATTTTATAGTTTTTATATAAATGTGGATAATTTACCAACCTGATGTTTTTTAACATTATCAGCCATTTTGAAAGTGTGTTAAGCTATGGACACAATCTTCAGACCCAAGTTCACAACTTTTCTAAATAAAAGCTCTGTAAATCCACTATGTATTTAAAGCATTACAGCAACAAAACTAACTTTTTGCGTTTACTTAGAAGACAACTTGCTTACAAGAGGAAGTGATTCTCTAAATGTTGCTGTGAATATGAAGATCAGAACCAAAATGTCTGTTTCAGTCAGTGTGTTGAAATAAATGCATCAAATTATCATTATGATCTGGCAGCGATTTTCACCCACGGTTTGACCTGAGTTTGTGCTGCTCTACTTTACCGAAAGAAGTAGAAGAAAACATGTACACTTTTGTAGTTCTTTCTCTATGAGGCTCTTCCCATCTGATGCTGCTTTGAAAGGTGATAAGAGGAGCTCATCTGATTGGTCATTACTGAAAGTTCCCCAACTATCTGTTGTATTATATTGAATACAAGCAACATACTCTTCCACACTTTGAAGAGTTGCACCTGGTTAAATTTTACAATCACTCAATTTCCGAGATAGATCTGTTTGTTTGTCATTAATTTGCGTTGCATCAGTGTAGATATGCATGTGCATAACACATTCACACTTACTGTTCGGAGGTGGATTTGTATGCAACGCTCATTCTTGCATTGCAGACCTTTTTTTCTACCACAAGCCACCTTTGATAAACATCTGATGTCTCTGGCAGCTAAATATTCCGGTGAGAAACAGCAGCTAGTCGCAGCGATAACTGCACATGAGGCTGTGAAAGAAGTTTGCTGCACAGGAGGAGGGACGTGACCTGTTTGTGTCCAAAAACATCAACTGACAGCACGACTTACACTTGAAAGCGCACCGTTTGCAAGAAAAAGAAAACTAGAGTTGTCATACTGCTGGCCCGCCGCACAGGATAAGAGCACTGGTGCACTCTTTCTGGTTATTATATTCACAACATGTCTCTGTGTCGAATTGGCGTGTATGAAAATCCTTCTCTATCCTCAAAAAACACTAAACACTAGATATATGTCTCTGTGTCGAATTGGTGCAACGTCCCATATTGGAGAATTCTGCAGTGTAAACATGAAGAGCTGTTATTGATCAGACACACAGGATCGTGAAAAGAGACTGTGTGTCTCCACACAACAAAGTGACAGTTTCCATGCAAAGTCGTCACTCTGCTCCGATCAGCTGTCAACGACTTCCAAATGGAAACTGTTAACACACGTCAAACACAGAGTATTCATGAATCAACCTTAACACTCAGTAATAGTGGGGCTGTCTCACATTTAAACTGATGCTACTTTCTGCAGTTGCAGTGTAAAGCCTAAAGAGCTGGCACGTGATTTTGGGCAAGATACTGAATCCCAAATTGCCCCTGATGGCTGTGTGTGATTGAAGTATGATAAAATGCTGCACATAGATTAGGGAGTGAATTTGCAGAACTGTACTAAAAGCTTTGAGGGTCTTCGAGACTAAACAAGAGCAAATGCATACTATTTATTTTGAAATCCACACAGTTTAAGGCAAATGTTGATCTCCTCATACGTTCTTAGTTTGAGTGCTGAAAGGATGATAAACGTTTTATAGGCCACCCCCGGGAAGTTAGCCTCACACTGGTTCCCCTTGACAAAAAAAGCCAATGAGATCTTTCCACTGGTTTTTGCATGTATTCAGCTTTGTTACAAACACAAGTTTATGATACTCACATTTTGTTCACAGGAGAATCTTTACTTTTAAACAGCACTGCTATGGTTTGAAGCTTGAATACAATACCAGAAGTAAAAAGCTAATGCCCGGCTATAAACTAATAGTAGTAGTTATCACTTTCCCACAACTTCAACAATATGATTTGTTGCGTACCTCTTCTATAAAAGCGTTTGTCTCTTAAAAAGTAATATTTTAGAAGAAGAGACTCAAAACCACAAGGCTGTAATAGTGGAAAAGTGTGCTTTTTTATTTTATGCTGTAGAATAAAATGTTGAAAATTCTTTTTTTAATCTCAGTCAGCGATCAAACCCATCGGCCAGCGGCACAACAATGCTAACTTATTTTCGGCTGGTCACAGCACTCTCCTTTGCCCCACATCAACCACAGTTATCAACAGTCTGCCACATCCAGGTGCAGTACCGACATGACAGGAGACAGTGACATCAAAGATAATTCAGGCTCGTAAGAGTGCCGAGTCTCCAATGTGGTCATGTTTTGGTTGTGTAGGCTGGAGCAACATCTGATGTGTGAGCGGCTTGTGTGCATCACAGAGTGCCCATCTTTTCATTTTGCTGTCCATGTTTTTGGTTAGAGCGGACACATTTCCCATCAGCTACTCATCTTGAGAGTCTGGGTCTCACTTATTTTCTCAGACAATGAAAATTATTTTTGTATTTGTCAAATGTCACTTTGCATTTCTGTTGAATGTACTTTTAAAAACGTTTTTATTGCTATAGTAGGGCTGGAAGATGCACAGCTTTATACTGTACAGTTGTGGCATTTAGTTGAGAACAGGCTTATTTGAATTCAAAGAAAAACAGTTATCATACCTGAAACCTCACGTAGAAGCTCTGCGGCAGACATGCTCCCTATGGGAACAACAGACGTGCAAAACATAGCAGATCAGGGTCACAGCCGTCACACTCTGCACAGCACACTTGTGCCTGTGCCACACAGGGTATCTGAGGAAAACTTTAAGGAACATGCTCACTTTGTCTGCAGAAAGAAAGAAGCTGTGAAAGGGGGTCAACACTTTGAAAAGGCTACAAGGAAAGTTAACTTTCAGCTCAGTGCTTGATGTGGTGGCCTGAGAATTGGTGAACGTGTCATGATATGTCAGTTTAAGTTGCTAACAGCTTGTTAATAATGTCAACGGAATCGTTTATTGTCACCTACTTTTTAAAGACACAACATGTTGTTTGCAACGTGTGCCTGCACATTATTCAGACATTGATTGCACACAAAAATACATATTTTTTTCATTCAGATTTCCAACGTCTGTTGAAACATTAAAGACTCATATATAAGATGCATTTGTATTTTTGTCACTTGTTGGGCTCATGCTATTATTATCACCGTCTTACATTATTATCACCGTCTTACATCATATTGTTGAAGTTGTGGGAAAGTGATAACTACTACTATTAGTTTATAGGAGCTTTTGTATTTACTCAAATACAGAACAGAAGATAGACGTGTTTGGATCTGCAGTAATAATCACATTGGAAACATGAAGTGGGGACTTGCGAGTTCGGATCACAGGCACAGGCCTTGCATTTATTAGTTTCCCACAGACGACTTGACACACCCCTGGAGGAATAAACCGAAGAAGAAGAAGAAGAAAAAGAAGACGTCATTGCTTTTACTCAAACATTTTACAGCCTTCGCAGCCCAGCCTGTCAGCCCTCGTCTGAACGTCTCCTCTAACTTCCCCGGGCTCAGACACAGGCCCGAAGACATTTCATCTCACTTTCCTTTTGTAGGAACCATTCATGCTTTTTAGCTCACTGCACTGGGAAAGATGAGGATGACTAACAGCAAAAGTGGATGCTGAAAATGTGCGTCACCTTGTCAAATATAACTCGAATCACCATGGAAACTGGGTAACAGAGTGTATCACTTGGTGTTTTATTTAATTCCATGTCTCTCCTGGACAAACACAGTCTTTCTTTCTTCTCATCCCTCTCCTTGTGTCTTTCTGCACTATAATACAAACACACATGTTCCTGACTGGACAATAGCAGCTGAGGACATGTCACTCATGGAAGTTGCATTGTGTGTGTGTGTGCATGCGTGTTTATGTTTGCCTAACAAGCTATAACTAACCCACTAGAATTGGAAGTCGATCATAAACAAATGATGCAATCTATAGACAATATGTTAAACATCAGCATCTTAATATGATTCTTATATTATGTTAATTAACTGATGATGGATTCCATTTGAGCCTGAAAAGCTATCAAGTTTTGAATCTGCTGACACATATGGATCAATAATGAAGATAAGAGTGAAGGAGATTTTGGTATCTCTAACATCCATCCACCAGTGTATTCCTTAGGGAGCAAAAAACTCAAGCCCCTTCAGCTAAATGTGGAAGCGCTAGTTTTCCCCTTCCTTTGAGTGTTTTGCATTTCCAAAAACGGAGATGTTCGAAACCCTGCTTCATTATGAAAGCATTTTAAAATGATTACCTCATGTAGAGAAATCTCTTGGCTTCTTAAGAGTCCTGTCAAAATACGCCAGTAGGGTTTAATGGAAATGCACTTTTTCTAATAAATAAACATGCATCTCTTTGGTGTTTGATTTTCAGATATTCAGTCGAAAATGATAAATAGTTCAACAATGCATATCCCAGGTATCTCGGCATCCTATAGAGCTGTAGACACAACCTCAAGTTTATATAGATGAATTTTACCCTTTATGATCATATGGTAGGAAAGATGTCATTAATATGTTACTGTAAAGTCATACAATTAAGATTTATTGTGCCGTAGAACCTTAACTTTTGTGACCAATGACATTAGAGACACAGTCTACAGCTTATTTAAATCATCCAATCATCTATCACGTGTGTTATAAATGACACCATGATGATATTATTATGAAATGGCATTATTACAATATAAACAGTTAGCACTGCCTGATTGGGGTATAAACAGCACACGCAGGGTTTGCATCGCCCCACTGATGCTTTTCATTCTTATTACTTTCTCTGGATATAAAAGTTACCCATGAGTCGTATCTGCAATGAAGACACTGTACTTATTATCCAAAGTGTCTGTTGTAAACATCAATCCAAGTTTTCCCTGTGCAGTGAGCGATTATTACTGACAGTCAGGGGTCATTGTACACTTTTTTGGTTTTACCACAATATATATAGAGCTGCGTTTTCGTCAAACTGCACACAAAAGCAATCTCACAACACAAAAATGCACATGGGTGTGACCCACTAAAACAGGCATAGCACAGTGCAACGTTGACAAGGGCGAGACCAAATACGTTATTAGTAACACGACTACATATTCAGCAGGTGGCGTTAGATAGAGCTTCAGAAAAGATCAAGAGTTCCTCTCGTGCCCTTTAAAAAGTCGGATAAAATGAACTGTGCAGAGCGGCCGAGGTTTCAAACGCTCACCTGCTTCCAAAATACAAATATATCAGACATTATTATAAATCAGAACAGAGAAGACAGGGAAAAAAGCTGATGTGCCGGCATTATGACAAGTGCAATAATTGTTGTTGCCTGCTGAAGTGAGTGGAGTGAGGACACAGATATGCTTACGTGCACAGTAATGCTGCAGCATATTGCCACCGGCCTTTGGGGCCAAAAAAATATCAAGCAAGTACATGTGCAAAAAACAGATAGCACTGATGATACTTGTTTTCTCTACCGCTGGCATGAAAATATGACGTGGTGTAGATAATCCGACTAAACCAGCGGCTTGTTTGCAACCGCCTCACTGCATGGCTGTCGGGATCTACCCGTTGCCCTCAGTTTGGTGTCATTATTACAACTGAAGTAGTGCTCCTGGTATGTAATGAACCAGACAGATCCTTCAGTGATCAATGTCAACTGTGTTTAGTTGTATTTTAACATGATGTGTAGCTTTAACCAGCCTCTGCAAATGAGAACTGAAGAGAAACAAAGGGAAACCAACCAAGCAAACATGTAAATGAATATCGCACACAAAGAGGACTTGATCATGTCGTATTGTTATGGATAGACAGTGTTATTTAAACAATTATTCCCTTTCAGACTGCAGCGCGGCGCTACATTCCCCAGATGAGTTGCGAATGTGTGCAGGGACACACACGCTTGTTTTTGTGTGTGTGCTAAAGAGGTGCAGACAGAGCATGAGGGAGGAAAAGCATTCCCATTAGGGCGCCCATTAAGTCTGATTACAAGTGATTACCGTCTGTCGGAGGAGATGACCAGTCCTCTCCTGCCACCGAATTAATGACATAAACAAATGCTTTCCTTTCTCCATAATCAAACAACCTCCTGTTTTTTTTTCTCACCATGAACTTAACATGACTTCCTTTCTTTTGGGCAAAACCAGACGTTTTCCTGCTTTCATGTTGTTTTGTCACTGTTGTTTTATTCATGGCAATTCCCCTTTAAATAAGCCCTCCTCTGCTTCGGGGGTTGACACATGAGAAGATACATGGACTCATTTTAAGGGGCTGCTGGTCCAAAAGAGAGGAGAAATTTATACTGGGATTCCTCCACCCTTGCTGCAGCGTAGGAGGAAGTATTTGTGGCTCTAACCACATGTGGCAACCACCAGCGGTTAAGCGTATTTACAGGCGCGGTGGGAGTTTCTTTGTTCGGGAAAATGTTGCACATAGGTCATCTCAGCCAGATGTAGTTCTGCGACTACATCCTGCCTCACATACCTCAGCATTAAAAGGTGTTATGCTGATGTCAGCGCTAAAATGTGACACATGTATGTTCTTTAATGCTCTTCTAATGACATGACGATATCAAAGAGGAAACAAGAAAAAGATCCGTTCCCCGTTACACTATAATCCATTTTTTTGGCTACAATTTTTACATCATGGAAACTTGTTTGTGTCACTCGTTTTCTAGCCGCC
This sequence comes from Pleuronectes platessa, assembly GCF_947347685.1. Lineage (NCBI taxonomy): Eukaryota > Metazoa > Chordata > Actinopteri > Pleuronectiformes > Pleuronectidae > Pleuronectes > Pleuronectes platessa. Next base: position 3,579,783 of record NC_070643.1, read on the forward strand.
CTGAGTACCTGCTGTTTCTTCTTTTTTTGTAGCCGAACTGTGATATTGCATCTCAAGTGCTCATTATTTGGACCCACGTATTTATTTATTTATATGTTTGTGTGTGTTTTTGTAGGTGTTTGTCTTGGGGAGCTGAGCGGCTCCTCAGCGCTGCCTGGAGTCAGACTTCACTACTTCCACCGGTAAGATCTTTTTTCCTGCTCAGCTCCACACAGCCAGAGATCTGCATAATGCCAACACAGCTTCTCTTTCCACTCGACATCCCTGCTGTGATGCTCCAATCTATCATTACAGGCTTAAACATCAAGAGCCATACTGGCAATATTAATATTGCCGCGATATCATATCAAGAATATTCCTCCAATAAAAATTTATAATTGCAAGGGCAACACATGTAATGGAGCAATATTATGCACAAAATATTCTCAAAATCATCAAGTGCATTTTCAAGGGATTTTCTGGCCACTAGGAGGCAGCAGAAACAGTTTGTATAAGCAGAACGCTGAGGGCCAGCATTTATAGAGCAGTGTTATGTTCAGGTTCATACTTTTAAGGTTAGTACATGAAACGGTTTGCATGCTGTAAAGTAAAAAAAACACAACACTTTCCTCCACTGCTTATTGCTGCTGCTGCCCTCTTCAGCCGCTGTCTGAAATCCACTCGTTATCTACTCAGCACTATGTCGATGGAGGGTTTGGGTGAAGTGTTTGAGTCCACAAAATCCTTTTAGAGTTTCAGGAGTAAACAGCGTTGCAGCCAAATCCAATACAATTGAAGTAAATGGTAACGAAACTTACCTTCATACTGCTCCTGTGGTGTCATAGCTTCTGTAAGCCCTGACAAATAAAACAGACCTGAAACAGTTTCATTTACATCAGGTTTTTAGCCTAAATGTCCTCAGATATCCTCCCCAGAGCCGCATTCAATTGTGGATCTTAGCGGCCATATATGCTTAAAGCGTGGCCTAAATGGAGCCAGTTCGAGGCAAGTTTGTATGTTTGGGCTTCCGGACATTTGGGTGATACCACAGTTTTTGTGTTTGTGTTTTTTTGCGTTTCGTTACCATTTACTTAAATTGTATTGGACTTGGCTGCACCACTGTTTACCCCTGAAACTCCAAAAGTGTTTTGTGGACTCAAACACTTCACCCACACCTCCAACCGCATAGTGATGAGTGAATTATCATTTTGGGATGAACTACCCATTTAAGGTCTCCCTCCCGATAGAGCCTAGTTGGCTCTGATTGGTCAGCTGGCCTGCTGTGTGTGGGATATAACAGCCTCCGTGTGGGCTTTTCCTGGCTTTGGTAGGGGGCGTGACAGAATAACAGCTATTTAACTTTTCTGAACTTTTATATACCAAAATATATATATATCAAACTAGAGGAAAGGGAAAACTGAAAGAGATAAATATGTCTCCTTTAAGTATTTGTCATCTGAACATGTGTAAATTAGGAACCCACGTACAGAACAGTAAGAAATGTGATTTGTCAGAGAGCTTGGAATATCAGGTTTCACTAAATCCCCAACAAAAACACTACAGAAGTTGTGTGTTGTACACGCGATGTTGGCTTGTGACATGTAAAGACAATGTTCTCCCTTAACAGTATTATAGTAATGACATCACTGTATCCTCTTTTGTGGCATGTTTAGCACATCATGACTCTAAATAGCAATTTTTATATTTTTTAGTTTTAATGAACCTACGCTAAGATCCAACATATCCTTAGATTTTAAAGACAAGGGATGTTTTGTTCTTTAAGCTCCAGTGGAAGGGCTATCGATCTGACAGTTTGAGTGTCACATGGGTGCATCAGAGCAGAGTGTTGGCTATAAAAAGCACAAAATTTAGTCTACTACCCCTATAGGCAGATGTAGCTTCACATTAAGAGCATTGCAAGTTTTGCTGCACTCAGCACAGACTGCCACCTTTACGATCAACATTTAAACCTCCCTGTGACCGATTTACTGTCAGCTCATGAAAAAGAAACAAACACATACGGCTGAAGTTGTTTTTTCATTTGGCCGTGCCACCTTTGTCAAACTGCACAGGCTTGTGTAACCCTACAAAAAATCATCTGTCAGAGACAGCCCTGTGTAATGCACAGTGCACTCAGGAAAACACACAGTGGCTGCTCGGAGGACAATTCTGAATGAAAACAAAAGCCTCCGTCTGCTCCCATAAAATTGGAAAATGCGTTGCAGCCAAAATGTAATGATGATAACTTGAGACTTGAAACATCACTGCTGGGTCTGCAGGTGACTGTTAGTGCCAGCTGTCGGGCCATTCGTCTCGCACCACGCCTCTGTTCTCTCCACTAGTCGTTAAAGCAGTGCATGTAATATTGGTCATAATAACCACAATGTGATATTTGCTCCGCTCTCAGTCTCCAGTGAGGATAATGGTCATACAGTGTTACAAGAGCACTGCACTGGATAGCCCCTGTGCATCATCGTGCCTTTCTGACATTGGCCTGTGTTGGGGGGTTTTTTCCCGGCAGCCCAAGAACTTAATGTAATATGATAAGTGCACTAGAGACTCCAAAACAAAGTCATTCAGTTGATTCTTCTATCAGCTTGAATTCTTTAATGAAAACACCATCTGTCGTCCTTTTTCTGATACCAGTTGCCATGATGCAGAGTCTGTATCACGTTGCATAGTGTGATGTAGCTTCGTAAATTAAGTATCAGAGCGCTCCGGCCCATAATGGCCTGCAGATCAAGATCGAGTCTTATCTGAATGCCACCCCAAATAAGATGCATATAGCTCGAGGCTACGACTATTGTTTGCTGCTCGTCAGTGTTGATCCATGATGCAGCCAGACGCACGATGAGATTACCTCTGAAGACAGAAAGGAGGGCTGACATTTAAACTTAGATAAGGTCCTGATGCCCTTTGTGGAAATTACAAAACAACTACAGCCAGGGGCACCGCTATAAATTTTGGGCCCTATGAAAGAATAAAATACTGGGACAAGTCTGCTTTGTTTTGTGTCCATTTGATAGGAAACACTGAAACCTCAAACACATTGTGCTGAAGACATTCAGTGTGGTACTATACAGCCCCAGCAACACATGTAGATTGGGTTGGTTTCAGTTCCGAAGCTCCGAAATCCTGAATTTGCTTAATTCTTGCCAGATTTTCAAAGGGTCACAGAGGAGTCAATCCTGTCTCCTACCACATCCCAAATGTTTTTTGTACTGGGTTCACACCATAGTGACAGTGAAGGTCACTGAAGTTCTCTGGACTCACTTTCATGTTCCTGAAACCAGTTTGAGACTTTTACTTTGTGACATGGAGCATTATCCTACTGGAAGCAGACAATAGTAAACTGTGACCATAATAAGACTAAGAGAGACTGTGGTATTCACACCATGGCGGATTAATATTCACCAATCCAAAGTTTGTCAAGAAAACAATCCCCTCACCACCAGCAGCAGTATTGACTGACGCAAGAGACAGGTGGTCTCCATGGTTTCATGCTGTTGATTGCAGATTGTGACTTAATTTAAATCAACAGTCCAGTATTGGTGAGTCTGTGCCCACTTCAGCCTCAGATTCTGTTCTTGGCAGGACTTGATGTTGCAATGTTTTGTTTGTCTGTCTCTCAGCAGGATATCTCAAAAGCTGCTGAACTGATTTCCTTGAAATTTGGGCATGACCCATGGAAGAACCCATTAAATTTGGATAAATGGGTGGATCCGGGAATGTGGTTTTGACTCTCTTTCATAGGACAGTAGTCCTGAAGGATGTATGCACTCTCTGAGCACCCGTCTACTTCAAACTGAGATGCTTTTCTGCTCACCACAAATTTGTTATCTGAGTTACCATAGCCCATTAGTTCTCAAACTGGGGAGAGTTCCCCTTGGGAGGGAGCATAGAGCCCCTCCAGTGGTATAACCAGTGAAAATTATAGAGCGACTATAAATTAATATGATTCATGTATTGTAAAAAAAATAAGGTTAGTTACTGTTGCTGTTGTGCTGACCTTTATCCACAAAAATTCCTGAAATCTTTTATTTTTTGCTTGGGTGGCTTTGGGTGAACATTTTTCAGCCTCTGCCAGAAAATGTTTGAGAACCACTGCCGTAGCTTCTCTGTCAGCTGGAACCAGTCTGGCTATTTCCTCTGCCTCTCTCATCAACAAGGCATTTCTGTCCACAACTGCTGCTCACTGGATGTTTTTTTGTTTTTGGCCTCATTCTGAGTTTAGACCGTAGGGATTCTTATCCATGAAAATCCAAGGATATCAGCATGGGTCTCATTTTGGACTCAGTAACGTCAAAAAATATGTTTGGTGCGTCATGAAACAAATGGCTTTGAAATGGATTTCATCTGACCTATTATTATACAGTGTCTTACTTCTGTTGGATGGATAATCATGGATCAGGTTTTGGAACCAGAGTTCCACATATGCTGTATATTAGTTCCATTGTGCAATGTAAAGACAATGTTAAGACAGACATCACTGGAACACTGTGATACACAAGGAGTTTTTTTCCCCATGCTTTTTAAACAGATTAATGACGTTTTCCGCAATGGACATCTGACCTGATCCTTGGTGTGAAGATTAAAGTGTAAGCCACACTGATTCTAAAATGATGCTTCATCATGTCTGTGTGGTCAGATTTGACTTAGTTAGGACTTTGGTAAGATTATTTTCTTTACACAAATTACAGCAACTGGGGGCACCAAAGGAAAATCATTGCCTGCATTGCTGTTTCTCAAGCAGCTGACTGTGTTGGTAAGGTTGCCCACGTAAATAAAGTTTATCTTGCTATTCCACCAACCTCCGTAAAAAATATAGTGAGTAACACAGAGTTCCCTCGATTTAGAATTTGGGAGTCCTAGGGCGCTTGAACTTGTTGAACTCGGGAGTCCAAACTTCCTACAACAGGATGATGCAGCGCCCTCATTTTGCAGCTGGGACAACAGCGTTCTTGCTGACATCACCACCTCAGGCTCAGCTGTTGTGTGACAAAATAATCTAAACTTGGATGTCCACTAAAAGGCTTTTTAGGACGGGAAAGGGGACTTTTTAGGGCTTTGAGCCAGGTTGACTGTAAAATGCAGTCAGCAGTACACCACACTCTCCCCATTTGTTTTCATACATTCATTTGTATGTTGTGTGCTGACATTAACTGTCCAATGAAAACATGAAATATTAGATTTAAACACTGAAGTGTATCTTCAAAACAGAATGAAACACTAATGCCAATAAGAATTCACCAAAGGCCTTACAGAGGTTATACTTACTGTCTCATCAGTTTCCCTGAAAACATCAGCAGTAATAATCAAATAGGCATTTTTCTTGTTAAATCAGCCACATATTTGAAATGGGATCTTTCTAAAATATCAGAGCTTCATTTAGTGACACAGTGTTCTCAAATTCACCTTCATCAGTGAAGTGTGAGGAAAGCTATAGGTGCAGTATATCCACTGCCTCGTTTTGTGTTCCCCCTTCCACTAAACTTCACATTGCCACATCAAGTATTTATGAGAAAGGTGATCACTGAGAAGCTGTTTTGAGGACGTGGGAGCATGAGCACGGTGAGGGTGAAACCTTTGATCCAGTCACTCACTTGCCATCTTTCTCTATGTCTGACAGTTGCTGGTGTACAGGATGCTCTCTGGTGACAGTGCAGCAGCAGTCAGGAAAATGCTCTTCAGGGTTGAAAGTGGAGGAAGTTGCTTCAAAGCCTATGTGTTTTTCATTAACTTTATGTCAGACTCAAAGAATGTTGACTTGTGTTACGCCTAAAAGGTTCTGCCCTATTTTGATGACTCGTTGTGTCGCTGTTATTGTCCTTTCTGAGATGTCCTTTCAACCATGCAAAACAAAAGGTTTTGCAGGGTAGTGCTGACATTTGATTTAAGCGTGTAATGCTTAGAGTGTTTAAACACATTTGTAGGAAATAGTAGCTGCAATATGGAGGATTTAAGAGATCCCTGTGTTTCACCTGTGATACGCTGTCGAACATCTTGTGCAGAAAATACAAAGACATAAAAAATGTCAGGGCTTTGTTGGATAGAGCTAGTGGAGGTTTCCTATTGGTATCATGAACTGATTAGCAATAACCACCTAACTGCTCTTTGGGTGAGATGACACTGGTGAAAGTGCAGCATGTACCACATTACAGGCCTATTTCCTGTTTCCTGTCTTAACTCAGGCTTGTGTGTTCACTTGTGGGTTTTTTCATAATGTTGTTTTCACAATACCTATTGTGTCTCTGTGTTTTTGCATCAAATGGATGTGTATAATCAGCTTGGAGTTCCATTTTCATTCAGGAATGTGACAAAGGGGTGTTCTTGTTAATATGCTGGACTTTGGCAGCAGAAATTGTAGAAGTGACAGAGCACATGGTTTTTCATTTGATCTGTGAAAGATAAATATTTATCACTGTAATATATGAAAGCAGTTGCATAATATTTTTTTTTTGTATTTCCTATATTCGCAAATCCCAACTGGACACCTTGCAGTTAAGAAGGTGCAACATCCTCTGCCCTTACCCTTAAAATCGTGTCAAATTCAGAGAGTGCCAAAATTGTGGTATCCCACTATCCAGATAGAAAAAATTGTAATCTATTTGGCATGTAACAGAGCATGTCAACAAAATAAAGTTTTTTTTAAAAGAAAATGTCTGACAGAGGAAGGCAGCACCAATTACAATTTTAATGATAGCGGTATTTAAAGTAATAGTAGTATGTGGGTAGTTATATTGTATATCTAAGCAATCACTAGTTGTAATCATAAAGAGGAAGAAGAGGAAAGAGAAGCTCTGTTTGTCATTTGTCCCCCACAATCTAACCCCTTAGCAGCATAACTAATGGCTAATAATAACTAAGGGCTGGTCCAAGACCAGAGGTCCAAGGTGTGTGTGTATGTGTGTGTGTGTGTGTGTGTGTGTGTGTGTGTGTGTGTGTGTGTGTGTGTGTGTGTGTGTGTGTGTGTGTGTGTGTGTGTGTGTGTGTGTGTGTGTGTGTGTGTGTGTGTGTGTGTGAGAGATTGTGGTTTCCTAACATCCTGTTCATACTTCCATAGCTATCCGGGTTATTCAATACATTACAATAAAGCATTCCTCAAAATCGCACGGCACTCCTCGCCAGGCATTGTCATGTGTGTCCTGTGTACACACTGCATTACATTACATACATGTACAGTACATAGTGTTCTTGCTCCTCTTGTAATGCAGGATGTGGTAGCTGTTTCCAAGTGTAGAGAAGGAAGTGCTCACACACACACACACAGTATTCACAGCGCCGCCCCGTCTCCAACCAGAGGCCTAACACACACCCACTGAACAGATCAAACACATGAGATAACCTAAACCTCAAAGCACAGAGCCTCCTGACTGTTGTTGCAAAATGTAAGAAGCTGTCACATAAACCGGTTTATATAGTTAAAAGCAAAAAGCTAAAGTTGTGTTTAGACTACAGTTGTGATCATAATCTAACAGTGAGTAGTGCCAGAACCTGATGACTTTGGCGACCCCTTGAGTCCATGTGGAAGTGTTATAGTATAGTTTGTGTCAAGCACAGTTCATGCCAAACCGAGTCACTAGCGTCTTCAGACCATTCCATTCCAATGACTCACATACAGTCTTTGGCTTTTGCCTTTTCTCAAGCTTTGTCATCGCTGGCTTCCAGTTGTCCCATCTGCCCCTCCGCCAAGGGAAATCAAAGCATAACATTGGTGCTTTGAAATAACTGGGAAAAATAAACATCTTGAAAAGTCATTTTGTCCATTTTCATTTAATGAATTCATAGTTTCCTAGAACAATAGAAGAAAATGCCAGTAACTTAGACTGTTCTTCTGTTTCCAGGGCACAGTAAGTCACCCTAATTTAGAAGTGTTGTTACTGTTCCAATAAGCTGCCTGGTTTTCAGATGCATATATACACCTCAGTGGAAGCATGTGCAATTATTTTACCTCAAGGACAAAAAAATGCAATATCTTTATGTTATACAAAATAAGCAATGACATTCTGCTGAGGTTGGCCATTGTTGGTACTTAATTCCTGGCAGTCATTACACGAACAACCGTTTAATGCGCTGAAAGTAGAACAACAAATGACTTGTAAGCCAAATGAGAGCCATTTACATTCTGGAGTACTTGCATCCCTTGTGTGGACGCCACAGATGTGTAAAGAGAGCTGGAGAGGATGGCAGCACACAGTCTCGCTGCCAGTTTCCTCAGCAGCCAACTGCAGCACTTACTTTGTTTCCACTTTTCCAAGTCCTTTGAACAGTGGGTGTCCGCCGGGAGAGTCAGAGTCCAAGAATGTTGACAACATTTCAGACACACTTAAATTACAAGTACTATTGGAAATTGTAGGTTATTGAATGACCAACTAAGAAGAATGCTACTCGTGAAATTGAGGCTACACAGCTGAAGAAGAGACCTGCTCCGTTAAAGTTGTAAATTGAAGACTTTTTGGCAGAGTGCATACTCCAGCAGCAAAGGGAACACCGCCTTAAACAGAACACAGGAGAGAACATAAAGGAGGAAGCAGACTTTCATCAGGTTTATTTCAGTCAATGCCAATCCTTTCATTGATTGGCCCATATACTGATACTTAGCTCAGGACGTCTCCAGTGGTATTCCAAAATTCTACTACTAACAATATAAAAGCTCCACATCCACAAACTGTTGAAATGATAACTTGAACTGCAAACAAGGCCAGTTGTTATTGCATTGTGGAGGGTATATGTGCTCAAGCAGACTATCTGTGTGTAATAAACAATTTGCACACACATGCATATGATTATTTTGGTAATGCTCGCTTAAAACAACAGTGAAATACTGCACTATCGTCTTCAGACCAGGAGTTTGTTGGTTGATCACTTTCAGCTGCCTCAAGATAGTAATGTGCCAACAATGTGCCTGACTACATCTTATTGTTTAGTGTTGCAGAACAATGGCACAGGATTTGCTATTTAAAGAAAGCGGGTATTGGATGAGAAATAAACAACTGCTTCTGTTTGAAACCAACAGATTCCCTTGGTGTCACACTTGGTACAGCTTTGTCTAAGGCAGGGTCCTCTATGCATGTCTATGTGGTGAAGCAATGCCAGTATGAAGGCTGGGGTATGCTAGCTCATGCACAAACATGCCCACACACAAACACCTCTACATAAACACCATGACACACGATTTTCACAGTCACAGAGCCTGCAGATTAAAATGTTCTGCGCTTTCTCATCTTGGAAAAATGTGGCTTCCTTCAGGTCAGTAAAGGAAATAGAAATCAATATGTGCACACACTGCAACCAGAGAAAATGAGAGACACACCATAACTCTGCCTGTGTTTTGGCTTGGAAATGTCTGATGGATGGATGATAAAGAATCTTAACAGACAGATCAGCAGTGTTAATCAGCATAAACCAAATATTTTTAACATCAAATCAACCGAAGTTGGCACCAAACGGTATTGTTTTCATTTAAAAACAATATACAAGCTGCTATATCACAGAGTCAGGACTCAACAACCCCAGCTGTCCAGCAAAAACCAACCTCTCTATTTTGAATGCATGAAAACATCAGATGGAGCAAGCAGGAAAGTAAAAAAAGGCCAGAGCTCGATGAGACTGGAAACGATGGACTGGGACAACCCTGATCTCCACCACTGCAGCTAATTTATGCCTGCGGTGGAAGTCCATTATTGTCACTTGTTGTTTATTTGGGACACTAATGTGAAATTACAGAGCCACAAAAAGCACTCAGCTGTAAGATTGTTTTTCCCTCTCCAAAATAAATTGCCATCTGTAGACCTCCTGCTTGATGGAATCAGGTTGTCCTAATTCAAATCACATTTGAGTCCAGATAATATATTTCTTCATAGGCCAAACATCAACTTTACATGAAGAAAATAGTAAAGAAGTTTGTATGAAACGGTGTGTCAGTCCTCCCGGGTTTTCTTTAGAGTCACTGCGAGGTCGGATGCACTTCAGATGACACTTTAAATTGTTTTCGATACCTGTAATTATATTCCATATATGTGTTGATCTCTAGCAAGTCGGTTGCGCCAACTGAAGGGGAAAAAGTCTGGGTATCTCAAAAGAGATTTTAAAATAATGGAAACTATTGTCAACAACACAAACCATTACTCATCTAGGAGTCTACAGGAGCTGTCAAATCGAAATGGGAATTAACAGTGGTAAAATAACACTGGGAACGAAAGGTTCCTCCCATGTGGTGTATGAATGATCAAATCTGGGTTTTTTACCAACTTGAAACTGAATCTAGATTACAGCTTTGAGAACCCAATAATTATGGACGGACACTTGAACATCTGGTGTAACTGGAGCCAACAGTTTTCCTCCAGTCAATGGACTCCCCCCGCTCTCTATGATATAGAAATCCGATAGGAGGTTATTAATAAAAATGTTCCCACGTGGAGTTTCACCCTGCTGGGTATCTGTAGTATCTCATTATCACAGGCCCCATTTGTGACCTACAATCATTTCTCGTTTCAGTGTGTACATCACAGCGCATACATTGTCTCTTTTCCATTTTTTTTTTTTCCATCTGTCTTCAGATTTGTTCTCGCCAGTAACTTGTCGGTCTTCTCTCAGTCTGTGTCCTTGTTAGAGCTGCAGAAACTTGTTGTACGGATGAACCAGCTTTCAGGATTTCACCAGCTGGATATGTCTGGATATTAAATGCTCTCTAGGGTAAAAAGCAGTAAACCACAGCAGAGTTTCCCATAATGCTTTTCCAGCCAGCTGTTGTTCCAGTGCAAAGGAATTATGAAAGCTCTAACACTTTTGTGTTTTCTTTCTTTTTCTCTGTATACTGACGGAAACTGTCGGGCAGAGTTAGAAAATGAAAATCTAAGTGTTTGGCTACTTTCATAGTTGCTTTATTGGTTTTAACCCTTTTCTTCTCAATATTACATTTAACAAGAAAAGTCTCAGTGAGCTGAGGACGCATAAAGGGTAAATGCAGCTTATTTAACATCTTCAAAGATAACTGCATACTGTCTTTGGATTGACGAAGAGGAATGGTTCATGTTCAGCTCTTCCTCTGTCTATAGACCTTGTTATCTACCACTCATGGCTTTACATTTTTGGTAAGAAATACATTCAAAGAGACATAAAAGAGCTTAAATTGCGGCTTTGATAAATCATCCCAATCCAACAGCACTCTAACTTGAATAAATGACAGCTTTCCTTTTAATCTTTTTATTTAGTTCTGAGAGGCTTCTTGTGCCCATTGGAACGAGATTCAACATGATGAAACAGGCCAAACGTCAGATTCCATAACAGCATCTGTACATTCAAAGAAATGCCTTCGAGCTAAAAAGATTTTCAGTTTCTTAAATTATGTTTCATCGCCTCTTAGACCTGTCTTAATAAATGAATATTTTAGAATAAGATTTATTTTAATATTTTAAAGGAATAGTCCTGCATTCTAGGAAATATGTGTGTTGTTTGCAGTCTGGAGAACAGTGGTGTCAGTCTTATACCTAAACATCCAGTGAATAGTTAGCTCTTTGACTAGCCCCATCTGTGACCTCAGCACCCCATACATTGCCCCATACAGTACATAAATTCATATGTAACTGAGGTGAGTAATTCATATATGTTACTCCGTCCGTCAGGGTCAAACTGTCTCACAAAGACCGTCTTTTTGTCCTTGAATGGCAAATTGTTTGCTGAGGGGCAAGTTGAGTCTGTCCTGTTCTATATTCCTCGCTGAAATGTACTGTATGGTAAATCTGTGGAAGAACTGCATTTAAACATTGGTTTCACCCTTGGGAAAACTATTTGAATCACTCTGAGGAGACAGTATAGATCTGTGTATGGATCATGAAGACACCTATAATTAAAAAGCAAAAACTGGAATGCACATTTTTCTCCCCTGGTTTGGATGAGATTGCCTTGTCTCTTACTTTTATAAGAACTGAAACCTGGTGAGTAAGAACACAAGCTAGCTACTCAAATGGAATCAAAATATGCAAATAAGGGAGTTTTGAAGTTGTTTGAAGGGTGAGGCAGTTTCCTCTGGTTTCATTAGTTATGCTTCATTAAACTAACAGTTGCTGGTCCAACGTCTATACTGGATGGCCATAGACCATTGTTCACGCAAGTTCCGTTTTAAAATTTGTAGGATTTAGGAGGATCGATTATAATTATGGTTTCATCAGCATATATTCACCTGACAGTAAGAAATGCTCTTTTCATTAGCTTAGAATGTGTTCTTTACGTCTTAATTTGGAGTCAGCCACCTTAGGTCCCCCAACACACTCGGGAAGGAAAAGATGAGGCAAGTGGTATTCAGTTGGAGGCAAGCTGTACATTCCAATATTATCACTAAATCCTACACACTGAACATGTAACAATCTAATGGTTAGTCAACCATGTCATGCTCTGTAGTTTCAAGTGTTTTCATTTCATTCACAAAGTGTTGGTAAAAACAACAGACGCCCTGTGTTCATATCTGGAGCAGAAACTTTCACTTTTTACACTCAAGGTCAAAAAACTATCCTGAATACAATAAACGTGGCCCTCAAACAGTGTTCCATTCTGAAGTCTGTAGGGCATGTATCCAAATGCTGCAGGTCGATTCAAAGAAGCAACAGCACAGATAAAAGAGTAATATGAACCTGGTTCTTGATTAGTGCACAGTGAGACTTTGTGTTGCTCTGCCCCATCTTCCTCTAGCTTCTCTTGATGTGGCATGGGGGGAGAGAGTCTCGAGGACAGGCGGCCAAGGACGTTTAGCTTCCTTGTTTCTCAGCTTACCACGGCCAGTTATAGTACAGGCAGATACACAGTGTGACTTTGTGGAGACAAACGCTGCTGCTGTGTCATATACAGTAACACTGTGACAGAGGAGATGCTGCGGTGGGAGACTGTGAGCTACATCCTGGTAAATGGACTGTGTATCTGCTGCTGTGGCCTTTATTTATGATTGGTCATTCTGCTAACTGGTGCACTGGCTGCAGTGTTGCTTCAGGACAAACATGTGTACAAGGAAGTGCATCCAGTATTGCGTGTGTGTGTGTGTGTTCAGCAGATCACGTTTGACTTTCAAATCTCCCACTGCGTGGTTAAACACCACATACGGCTGTGAATAGAGCAGTTGTAACCAAATTGTGCAGCTCTTGTTCCTTTATCAGTGCACTCTAGAAAACAGTGTCAAGTTTCACCCGACACTTAACTTTTTTCTCTGTTGTGACGTCGCGTGTTTTTACATTTGACCACTAGATGTCCCCCTACACAGAGACAATCATCTCCCCTGAAAAGCCTTTGTGCAACACTCCCCGATAGACTGACAGCTGAGTGTTTGAACGTCCCCTGAGATGCAGACAATGTTACATCAAGATTAAAAAAAGATGCTGATTGCATCCAATTAGTGTCACTTGTTCCTCTTCCCACATTATGTTAGTCGTTTCACTAAATATCACAGCAGGGTTGGCCCAGGTGGAACACAAATACCTGACTCTCACTACCCGGTGCTGTTATAGATTCAGAATAAGAATAGCCTGATGAGTGCTTGATGATTTATTCTGTGTGATTTCAGCTTGGTATGTACCCAGATGTCTGAGGAGGCTCTGAGGATGACGTCTTGGCCCTGAACCCCACCAGTATGTCAGGTAAGTCTCACTCGCAATTCTACCTCTAAGGTTTATTCCAAATCGGATTTATAGAGAGAAAACAATAATAACTCCATTATGGAGCTGATAATAGTGGCATTAAGCGGATATTCAAACTCTCAAATGGTAAAAAACAACAAACCCTCCATGTTTCCCCTGGATCATAATATGCTGCATATATCCTCCTCTAATACTTAAATTCTACACTGCTACTCAGATAATCACATCTTCACAAATAAAACAGAGACATTACCTCAGTCTTATTTTAATAATTTTTCCAAACAAAAGCAGGGACCTTATCAGAGTTAGATTTGAATAAAGTAAATGAAAAACTAGTTATGCTTTCTACACATGATAAGTGGCAGAATGACATGGTTTTGTTCCATGAAAACTGAACAACCTGAATGTGTTGATGATGGCAACAAGAACCCTGTAACAACACAACCTCAAAACCAGGCCACAATCCTGGCTTGAAGACTATAGGGTTGGTAAAGTGGGAGGAGATGCTGGTTACAGAACTGTTGGCCCCACTCTGTACAGCAAATCCACGGTGTTTATTTACACCAATACCCACAAACCTTGGCTGCCATCTTCAGAAGAAAGTAACAAATACAGCTTTGTCAGTAGTTGAACAAAAAACTTGACAAATGTTGAATTTATCAAGTAATTACAATACAATTGAACTGAAATCCAATTAAATAATGCTCGAATCTACTTATGTTAATTTATATATAGATTATAGAGTTTTATTTCAGCTTACTTTATCTTCTGCCCATACTTATTGCCACGTGCAACAGAATTTAGAAGTATATTGATTAGTTTGATTTTGTATTTTAGGGTTAACTTTTTATAGAAAAAATATATTTCTGAACCCAGTTGTCAATCTTTTGTATTGATTATTATAGTGGTAGAATTTTGTGTCAATTGATGGTTCACTTATGAAACCAGTGGCACTTAAAGTAGAGTAACTCTTTCTGCCTCTCCACTCTGTTGAATAACAACAGTCCGACCAGATTTGTTACTGGCAGACAGTAATAATCAATTATGCTTTTAATGACGTTTTGGCCATATTATGGTGACATGAATCTTCACTGCACTATCATGAGCTCTGCTCTTGCAACATGTATACTGATGATCGTGTGCAGAATGCTTTAGAATACATACCATCATCATGGCACCTGAAAGCCACTTGTGTTCAGTGGTTTTTACTGGTTGAGGATGAACCACCAGGGAACCTCATTTAACATCAGTGTGAAAACTGGTTTCTGGCAGCAGGAAGGCATAATTATATTCAAAAACAACTTAACAAAATACTTTATTTCTAATTTGCCAAATTTTCTCTTGATTTGAGAGTTTGAAATATGATAAGCCACTGTGCACCAAATAACCACAATTTACCCCATTACCTTTTTATCACAGTCTGTGCAGTACACACAAGGACAGTTTGGTTCAGTTAAGCCCTTTAAAGACAATTCATACCCTCCTGGCTCATCATGGACGAGGGTTATTTATATCAGGTTGTAACAGACTATTTGAGCGACTCTGTGTACACCACAGATATAATTTACAAAGTGAATTGGCTGTCGCGTGTAGATTAAGCCGGTTCCATCGACTTCGCTGATCCGGCACGAGAGACACAAGCTCACCTACATCACATGAGGATACTTACTCTCTGTAAAACCATGAGACCAACGACAAGAGCACTGTGAAAAATAAATGTTTTGACGCCTCTGTGTTAGGACTGACATTTTATCAGACTCGCTGTTGAATGCATTTGTTTGATATGAAAGGCAGAGGAGTTAGAGTCTGCCTCTGCCACCTGTTTCACTGAGCAAGCAGCTTTCTTTAAAAGTGCCTCTCCCATCTATTTTAGAGCCAGCAGAAAATTGCTCCCCCCCCTGGAAAGATGAGGCCATTCAAAATGGTAATATTTATCCTCCCTCTCAGCACTGCTTTTCCTCCTCTCTTGTCAGTCTGCGTGTGCTCTGCGGCACTCGTGATGAGCTGCCTCTGATTCTAACCTCCTTCCGCTTTTGCTTGACATCCTGGTGAATGCTTTCAATGACATGATTGATTCTGTTTAGATCAGGAGATGTGGATAATGAGTCATTTGGAGGAAAAATGTTTTCTCTGGGTTTTTCATATTTTCGTGGGCTTTTTCTTATCAACAAAAATCATAATCCATCACTTAAATCATCCACTAAGCTCATGAGGAATGGCTTACTGAAATCTAGTTCAAACATAATTTCATTGTAGATATATGGAGGAGTAGCTGCAGACAGAGACAATGTTTTCATTTGACTGAAGGCTGAGCTAAGATTTGGTTGTCTGGGTTGGTTAGATAACACATAAAAACCCACGAATGAATGCGAAATATAATTAAATGTATTTAATCCAACAATATTTATGTCCAACATGAATCTTAATGAATCCATAATCTCACATGAATCCAAACTCTCCTCTGAGTGGTAGCATTTGAATGACTTAATTGCAATTTAAGCTGAGATTTATTTTCTGCATGTCTATTGTCATTGTGCAACTTCACATTTTGGGGCGAATCCAGATCAGGGGGTGGATCCAGACTGAGTTCTCTGAAAATAATTCATAGATATAGATTTGTTTAAAATCTGGTATGTTTAGGGGACTGATATTTATATGTGTGTGCAATTTGGTGGCGAGCAAGACAACAATCTGGATCTAGTGAATTTAAATGTGGTTTCATTAAGGGACTGTTGGGCCTTGACATATGTATGTTTGTTCGTTTGTTAATTAGCAGGGTAAACCGATTTCCAAGAGACCTCAGTGCAAATGGCAAAAGCTCAATAGCATGAGCTCCACCATGCTGTGGTGTTCAGGAACAAGGACAGCATTCTCATCAGGTTTATCTTGCATCATACATGAACAATGTCAGGATAATGAAGCGTGAATACAAATGTCTGTGTTGACACAGTGACAAAAAGGAGCATGCAAGGTGTAACCTGTTTGAGGCGATTGTAGCTGGTTCTAACATGCTGTGAACATGTAATCAATCAAACTATGGGGCCGCTGTGGCTCAGGAGCTAGAGCGGGTCTACCACTAACCCCAAGTGTCCTCCAGCACGTGGAACCTCAACCTGCCCCTGACAGCTGTGTGTGTGATGTGTATGTTTGCTGTGTGCACATAGATGCACTGTATGAATGTGTGTATGTTTTGAGAACCAGATTAAGTTTCAGGTTTTCAGATGCACTAAGTCGCAGCATTTCTTAGTCTTAAATTATAATAAATTAGGTGATTGGGGTTCGGACAGTTCCAATAATGTCATCCTAGTCTCCAGAATATTTGTATGTATATTTACACCATTCTATTTTCAAGAAAATAATTGGCTGATTAATCGATAATGACAATAATCGTTAGTGACAGCCCTAATCCTGCATTCTACTCCTGGGATAAAGGATTATACCTTCTATCAAAAAGTCTGAAGAGACTTGTGGCACCATTTTTAACTCTAATTGTAATTGCAAACATGTAGTGGATACTTTTTACTGCCCTCTCTTTCTCTGTTTCCATCACTCTTACCCACCAGTGACATAAAGATCCAGCAGAGCTTCTCGTAAAACTGAAGGACAGGGAGGCCAATTTCAAAAGCTAGTAGTGCATTGCCTGAGGTGCTGATGGCTTGGCCTGAAGTAATCCATCATGCGGTTTTCTTGAGAGTATCATCCAAATAACTGCAAAGTCAACACTGCACTTTCTCAGGTCCTGAGCGATACACCTGCCATGAAATGATACCCTCTCTGCAGTAATAGTGTCTGTGTGAGGGGGCAGGAGGCCTATTGTGCAGTTGAGGTGCTTTTTTAAAACCCTGACATGTCCTGATGCTTCACTGCCCTCGTACCTCCTAATCTTTTCCTTCATGTCAGGTAGCATGTTTGATACTGCGAGAAAATAAAGGCTCATCCCCCAAAAAACTACAATCAACACTGAACTTCCCTGTGTGCTCAGCAAAGAAGTTTATAAGATGAGTGGTCACAACTGACTATAAAAAAGGAATCTTCCTTTGACTGTGTATCCAATTACCCGCCAACCATTCATCCGATAGACGTTAAACTCTGTGTGTGTTTCTGTGAAAACCAGAGGAAGTGCGTTGTGAGTCAGTTTTTAGACGAGCAGTTCTAAAAAAAAAAAAAATTTGACAGACAAAGATTTGTCTGTTTAATTTCAAACCGTGAACTGCACTTTTCTAAAAAAAAAAAATTTACCAGACAAAGATTTGTCTGTTTAATTTCAAACCTGATGGGCACGGTTTGTCATGATTTATGAACTCACAGTGCAATGTTCCATGGTGTCAAAGTCCTGTGTCATAACTGTGATAAGGTACAACCGTTAGTCAGTTGGATGGTTGTGTAGAGTTTATTTAGGTAATTTGATGTCTGTGTTTTCAATTCTTTGGAGAACCAGTCATCCAAAAAAACGTCACAGTCGAGAGAACTGGGGGATAGGCAGACAGACATTATGCCATCCATCATGGCTGGCAGCTCTTATCTACTCTCCACTGGTCACTGGTGCATTCAAGGACTCTTCAGTCGGGGGCTGCTGTGAATGTATGAGACTTGTCTCTAAACCTCTCTGATGACTGTCCGCATAAAACTTTAAAAAATATCTCAGTTCAGTTAAAAATGTCTGAAATTGGTGTGATAATTACTTATATATGCTTATCTGACACTCAATAGCATGAATTCATAGCATGAATTCATAGCATGAATTCGGTTTGTAATAGCACGTCCTACATCTTTCCATAGAGCCTTACATTAGATTAGTAAATCAACCACATTGACTTGAAGTACCTGTTTAACTTTTTTGCTCTTTCAACTTGCCAGTGTTTGCATTAACAGCAGTTTACTTAATAGTCTAGAAAGATCATTCAAGTTCAACATTAAACAAACATTTCTTTACTAATTGAGAGCTGTGTCCAGTAACCCCAATGTTGACTGTCGTTTCTATCACTTCAATCATCAATCAATCACGTTTAACTTTTATTGCCCAAATTCACAAATTAATTTTTTTTCTATAGGGCTCTAACAAGGTGAAACATCCTCCGTCCTTAACTCTCAACAAGAGGAATAAAAACTACCAAAAACACCCTATTTACAGCTTCTCCTGAAGTTAGCAGTTGAAGTAAGCAGTTAACTTCCCGATATCCCCAAATATGTCCTAAACCGGCCCGTCAGTCTTCTGCACGAGGCAGTGGATTTCTCTGCTGATCCTCAAGTGAGGTGAAAAAGATCTCCATCACGTGATGATGTTGAGCGTTCTCTCTGGAAAATTACCTGGTGCAAATCTACTTGGACCTTTTCTTGAGTAGCTGTTGGACTTGTCACAAATCCAAATCACTGGCATTATGAACAGAATATTTGTAGGCAAGTGTTTTACTTCTGTGTGTTTTTTGTCACCTCCCTCCTTATTAAGGCCTTAACACTGATCTCCGTTGTTTATTTGTTATTATGTAATTTCCATGTCATTTTGTGGAGGGGTAGGATATGAGCCAAGGACGAACCAATTACATCTTGAAGCAGGTATGGGCAGATCCAGGATTTAATTTTTTCCCTTTCTTTAAAATGGCGAGATATTGCACCAGCCTTGGCAGAGGTGTGTGAAAGTCCCCTTCTAGTTTATGCTGTTTCTATCTTTAGTTTTTTTTTTTCAATATATGGTGTGTGTTCAACCTAGTGCCATTCTAGTTATGTCTAGCATTTACTTCCGGCATCCTTCTCTGACCTTAATTTGAACTTTTCTGGTTTTGTCTGCGTGTTGTGGTGTGTAAGTTTAATTGAGGTTCAGTTCTATCCGTCTCAGGAGAGATCTCATTAAATAATGTTTAGCCCCAAGAAATAGCTGTGTGATGATTCATTCCTCTCTCAGCAGTAGTTAATTTACAGACTTCCTATTGGGGTCAGTGAAGGGAACAAAAGCAATTCTGATGGACTGTTTGTGACAATGACTAGAAGTTTATGTCTATGGCTATCAAAACACTTTTTAATACATGAGCAAGACTTATAGGGCACGCCGCACGCATTTTAAATATATATTCTTTGCCTCAAACTAAAGATTTGTATATTTCCTTGGATGATAAAAGATGGGGCGCGGGGGCTTTTCACACACCAACCACTCAGCTCTGGTCTGATTCACACACTTTAAAACGATATTTTAACATTTTCTGCAAGCAGAAGAGCGACCAAATGTGAAATAAGCGTGTTGTCAACTTTGACAGGAGATCCGAGGCAGGACATAGGGAACTCAAAGTAAGATGAACCTCAAACAAAATAAAAACTAGGTTAAGTGGCTAAAGCAGAGACAGAAACATAAAATCCAGGATCTGAATATGCATATAAGTATGAATAGTCAAAAAGGATGAATAAGGGGGCTGTCATGAATTGACCATTTCAGGAGTCACTAGAGTTTACAGAATAAACATACAGTACAATTGAGTAACATCATTTTAGTGGTTAGCTGGGAGGTGTTTTTCATGATGCTGCTGTGAGAGTGTTTCATTTTGACTTGTTTAACCACCTGATTCGATCTTCCGTGATGTTTAATCCCAAATCCATCAGACACGCAAACTTGATCACGGATTTCTTCGGTCCTCTGTCTTTCTTCTGCGGCATAACTCATTCCATGCTCCCTGTACTGATTCCTTATATGCTCACATTTAAAGCCCATTAGTAAGAAAGCATATTTTGGTTGCATTTCCTTTTTAATGTTTAATGTCAATAAGGCAAAGGTTTTCAGACAAGGACCTTTTAAGTTTAGTGCTGTGCAGTCAAGGGCCTGGAGCTGCACTTGAACCTTGCCTCACTTAACTATAACTGCCTAAATCCCACTTGGCGGGTCAGGCAGTCCTTGTGTCTGATGCACGAATATTTCACAGTATGGATTGCTCAGCATACAGATCATGATGCTGACTAGGAGGCAAGAGATCATTTACTGCACACTGTACATACAATGATTTGAATCACAATTTTGGGTTGTGGGTAATGTGAACAAAAAAACTGCAGTATATCTCAAATAGATTACTTCCTTCCAAAGTTCAGGATAATCCTCTCCAACTCTAACCTTTACCAATTGGAGCCTTCTGCTGTTGCCCTTGAGCTTACCATGCACTTTAAGGGGAAAGGTTCCGACTAATGTGCCCTCCTCAGGTAACCCAGTGTAGCCGGGGACATCTGACTCAGGGCATCATGTCAGTTAAGGGAAACGAGATCCCTCACATCCAGAAATTGTTCATGACCGGCTTTGAACCCCAAGTCCTAAAGTAATCAATCAGGGAGGGAATATATCTGTGCAGAAGCCAACTGCAGGGCCACTGTGCTGAGGTGCCATCGATAGAGAAACTATGTTCCTGTTTGCATGGGCACAAAATAGGAAGGTTTATCTCGGCCGATTGCCAGGACTGCCTGGAGGTAGCTGTTGGACCGTATATATGTGGTTATTTACTCAGCATGATTTCACACAGGAAATGTGGAATATTCTTCTGGAAATACTTTTCCAATTTTTTTTATTAGATCAGGTAAGAAAAAAAAAACATCTGAGAAATCCCAAAAAATTAAGGTAAGTAAAGAAAGACAATTTTAAATGTTTAAATTAAATAATTGTTTTAGTACATGGAATAGCATATATATAATAGACTATAAAATTAGCTCAATACTAACTCATTATGATCAAGCCTATTTATATAATGAATGTGTACTTACTGTAGCTTTTTAAATCATGAATAACCTGCTCAATACGGAAATGCTTGATAGGTGTATACATGTATATCAACACCTTTTACATGATCTTTTACATTGTCTCTAAATTAGCATGTTCTAAATCAAAATCTTTTTGTACCGTACATGCTTATTAGCAAAACCATTCGTTTTTTAGCTGACTTTGCAAAAAATTCTAAACGTATTCAATGTTTTCATTTTCATCAAGTCACAATAAAATAAATAGAAATAGAATTGTCTTGATTGTTACGACCAGCAGACTAATGATACATCGCACAAAAGCTCCCGAGGCGAACCTGCAGGTGTTAACTCTGTCCAGTCAGACAACAGATTGCTTCAGCATTGAGATTCGTTACACTCTGTCTGTCTGACGCTTAACAGTTTGTTCACAGTTGTTTAAGAAACTCCAAACAAGATTAGTCCAAGTAAAGGACGTCACCTCAAAAAAAAGTTAAACTGGTATCAAGGCCTCTTTACAAGCAGATTTGCCTCATCGGGCCAGCCTCTTACCAGCTGCTGCATGTTGATCACATCTACTTGTCACACACTCACACTCATGAATAGATGGAGTCAGTAATCCCTTGTTAAGCCTTTTTAACAGTTCATCCAGACAGATAGTATACATTGATCATTTATGAATTCTTAGGTTTGTACAGTTTTAAAATAAGAGGACTAAGAATTATTTTTGACTTTTTTTATTAGTGAGATTTAAATGTCTGTCGGATGCTGTGATTTCAGATTCAGATTCTGTGAGTTTGCGCTTGACTAGAAAAAACGGTTTTCACCAAGATCTTGATGTTTATAATTGAGTCATTATTATGAGTTTAAAAGAAAAACAGTTTAAACAAGTGAAAAGATTCATTGCATCACTCATGCATAAAAGGATCTTATACATTCACGCCCCTCGCCTAACAAGTTAACACGACGCTGTTACACCCCATCAGTGTCAGGAAGATCCTTCCGTTTCAAACCTGGTGTCTGCGACCACATTGTCCCGCTGTGCATCAAATGTAGTGTTTTTACCATAAACGGCAGTAATCGGTTTGCCAGAGCTGAAGAGCAGAGTGACGCAGATGGAATCAGCTACAACAACAAGGATTGTGTCTGAGACTACGGCAAAAATTAAAAGAAGCGTCAAAGAGAAGGGTCAAAGAAATGTTCCAGATAAAAACAGAAACTCAGCATTCAGAGGAAGAATTACAATCTAAAAAGTATCAGCATGCACCAACAATGTTTGTTATAAATCACTGTCCTTCTTTATGGAGTGATTAATTATTTTTGAATTCCTCATAGTTCAATATTTGTGCTTAAGAATGAGCAAGCACCCAAAACATCAAATGAAACAGATGAAATAGAATAACGCTATTAATGAAATACTTTATGAAATTCTGGTAAATAAATAACAAATCCGACTCACTGTCTTTCCTGGAGCAAAATACGATGCAGGGATGACCTCAGTAAACACAAACAAGCCGTGAGGAGACTGACGATCAAGGTTTATCTTACATCGAGATTCTTTGTGTTGGTGAACGGCTCACCTGCCTCAACATGAAATGTGTGATTCAGTTATACGATATGTCTCCATTAATATTTAGCTGTAAATATAATGACTTGATCTGCTTTTTATGTGAGGATATTCAATCTTTGCAATGGTTGTTACAGACATGTCTGGGTGTATAATAATATGAACAACATATCCTGATATAGGTCATTTCATATGCAATGCACACCCCAGTGTAGAATATTTTCTGTAATTTCAATGAATTATAAACTAATATATAAAATATAAAGGTATATCAACAGTTAAATTATAGACTTGTATTTATTATATAGACAAATGAAAGGTACCTACTCAGTTTTGACAATATTTTGTATTTTATTTGGGACCTTTGTGCAAACTTTTGATTTATTGTGTAACAAAATGTTAAATATTAATATAAAGTGTGCAAATAGGAATATGGAAAAAAGTGAATATGGTTAAAAATATCAAAACATAAATTAATCTAACAGCAGAATAAGGGCTTATTCAGACACGAGCGCCTCATTTTGTCTTGGAGGGCTGGACTATTTCTCCTGCTCAGAGTTACCACATTGTCAAATTAATTCTTCTCCGTGTTTGTTGGTCTTGCTTCCGTGCAATTTTCTTGCCAGCATGAATAAACAATACATTATATATTTATATAATTTCTAATCATCACACAATATGTATTGTCATATCGCTCAGAATCTACATGGAAGTATTTTACATGAAAACAGCTGTTTACCCAAATTTAACATTTAAAATAAATTAAGCCGTTCAGTATATTATTGTGAAAATAGCTAGTGTACTTGTTAGTACAAACCTAGGTATGAGCTTCTTGCTATAGAAAATATTCACAATACACAATACTTGGTATTTACACGTCTGAACAGGCCTGAATGATATAAATAAATAATAACAACAATACTAGCAGTTATTTTAACAGTACTCAGCAAAGCTTTTGCTAGCATGTGAAAAGCTGAGTACTCAGGATTAGGCAAGATCATTTTTAAATGTATCATATATATTATATGTACTGTAAAAAAAATCGGGGATTTCAGGAATAATGTCCTGATTTTTATGAGAATAAAGACATAAAATTATTAGAATATTCATAATTGAGACAAAAGTCCTGAGCAGGTGAGTTCCGCTCCTTCTGCATCCAAAACCTTGAACTGTCTAATTCTTACAAAACCCCTTTGACCAGCACACGGATCGAACCAACATTTCCTCCACCACAGAAGAGGCAACTTCCTCCAAGTCATTTCTTTCTCTAAAAGACTAATTTTCTCTCACAATCTGAAACTAATGTG
This sequence comes from Pleuronectes platessa, assembly GCF_947347685.1. Classification (NCBI taxonomy): domain Eukaryota; kingdom Metazoa; phylum Chordata; class Actinopteri; order Pleuronectiformes; family Pleuronectidae; genus Pleuronectes; species Pleuronectes platessa. The sequence goes on from NC_070643.1 coordinate 3,603,959, forward strand.
GATGCAATAATTTTGTGCTGATTGTATAGTATGTTGTTATTTGTGAGAATTGTTCTTAAGTAGAACTTAACACTCAACACAATAATTGCTCCATTGTACTGCAGATGATTCTGTTTTTCTGATATTCCCCTTCTAACATAGCATGAAGCCTAAAATGATCTATCGTTGGTATTTATAAAGCATTGTTCTAAGTTATCATTAATTTCAACCAAATTCTTGTACAATTATGACTTAATCTCGTAATATTTCGACTATATTCTTGATAGTTCATATATTTGTTTTCCTTTTAAGTGGCCCTGATACCTAATGTGTATATATGTATATATAGTTTTTTTAGCTTTACATAGTGGCAGATGTATGTCTTCAAAAACACATTCATGACTTAGTTTTAAATGAATTGGGAAACCATGGACTTCTAGGGTTATAATTGACTATCCAACAATGCTTCACGAGTCAGTAGCCCTTTTGTTTGATTTTGTTCCGTATTTTTTAGATCTTTGCAGAAACTCTGCGTGCTTCATGGTACACGAATGTATCTCTGTCATGCAGATCCCACATCTAATGAGATTAAAAAGTCAGAATTGTCACTTCAACGTGTCGGATGACACGTTTAAGTCGCTTTAAGTGTCATAATATATCAGGACACGTAATCTGTTTTTCTGGCTTGTGGTCTCTAGGTTTCCACCTGTATTACAGGATTATCACAACCTGTGTTGAATATGACCTTAACAGGCAGTAAATGATACTGGATAAATATGGCAAATAATATTGATTTTGCACAGCTAAGGTCAAATATATATCGTCTCCAACCATAGAAAATGTTTTTTTCAAACGTGATCTATATTTTATTATTCACAAAGCTCAGAATTGTCAACAAAATAGGAAAAAGCAGAAAAGAATAATACCAGGTTAAGGTGAAATTAAAAGGTATAATTAATTTACATAGTGACACATGTAAAGTATAAAAGTAATGTTATTTATTGTAAAAAAAAAAGCTCTCTTGTTAGTTCAAGTATTCAAACTATGTAATTTCACTTATACTCTGTTCATATTTTCAAGCTTTTGGGGGAACCTAACAACGAATTTTATTCAAATTCAAAAACAATATGGAAGACTAATTTAGGATGTGATAAGTGAATAGGGTTGCTTTGACACCTCTAAGGCTAAAACTAAGAAGAAGCTTTAACTCTAATGCGGCGGGGGGTCTCCAACATCCCCAATTGTCAAACTGTATGGAGTGAGATGAGGAACTCCAATGTATTTGTAAATCATCTTGAACAAAACTTAAAAATGTGTCAACTTTTGCAGTCAAATGTACATCAGAGGCCTGATTATCTGTATTTCTCTATAATCCTGTATACACCAAGAGTATTGATCGTGCGCTGCAAGAGTGCAGACTGACTGCGATTCAGGGAGTTCAGATCAGTGCAAGCAGCAGGGATCTAAAGCCAAAACTGCACGCGTCTTTACTCAGACTTTACCATGTGTTCGTGCATTCACATGTCTCCATGTTGGTAACCCACCTTCTTGTGGTATGTGTTGTAGTACTTAGTCTGGCAGTTTGGTAAGAAGATAAAAGACATCTGCGTGATCAGATCTTAACTTAAAAACTGTAAACAAACAAGAATCGAAGCGACAGACGAATAAAAACAGATCTTATTCTGGATGTTTTTCTTGAATAGCCGGCAGGTATATGTAATAGTTTTACTGAAAGTAAATAATTAATTATGTTTAGGTAGTCCTCTATGTTATTTTAATTTTTTTGAGCTTCTGTGATCAATTTGGAGCTCCCTCCTTGTGTCTCAGAATAGAAAAACTAAATAATGCCACAAAAGCCGCTACTCTCGACGGGAAGTAAATTGAGTTCAACAGATATTGAGTGTCTGTATTCTAGGTGCAAAGTAAAAAGGCGTGTTTTTATTTACTCTTTATTAAGAATCTTAGTATATAATAGCATAGTTAATATCATGGTTGGTCATTCAAATGAAACTGTAATGGTCTAGCTTTGAATTAATCTTTACGAAAACAGGTAATATGAAATGAAATGTGGAAAGTATGCTAGATAGGGCTTTACATAAAATGTAAGGATTTGTCTCTTAATTCTAACAGAACACTATATATTCAAAATATCAGAGAAAGTACTTGTATGAATAAAAAGTAAAAGTAAACAGCACATTTTCACAAAGAAGATAAATTAGATTGTTGTTGTTGCAATGAATTCTGCATTAATAGTCATCATTTTAAATCAACAACCTGTCAACGAAGATGTTCCTTTTGGATTCTTAAAGGTTGTGCGTCATTATGTGTGTTTGTTTGTTTGTGTTTACATCGGCAGCAGCAGTAGCATTCCTAGGAAGCACTTGGTAGAACAACGTGTAATAGTGAACTATAAAGAACAGTAAAATTATTAAAGAAGTCATAATGAATCGAAACAGATAGACATCATCGCCATAAGGCTTATCCCATCTTTATAGAACAGGAGGCCTAATCAATATGGCTGAGTCGGTGTATTATCTAAAACAGATCACGCAATGTCTCAATCAATGCATTGCGCATGTGTCTTATATTTTGGGGAAACAAAATATAGATTTCTTTGCGAATTACAACCTGTCTTATTTTAGGCTGAAAAGTGTCATTACCACGCAAATTATGAAATATATTTTTATAAGAAATAATGTGATATAAAGTTAATCAATCTTAAAAAAATACATTTTTAGAAAAATATTTGATAAAACCATTGTTGTTGTTAATGCTTTTAAAATTTAATTCTGAGTTGTACATTTTGATGTTCATGAAATACATATAATGGTATGCATCATACAAACGATTGTAAAAATTGTTTTATTTTGTTCATTTGATTTGTCCAGTAATCTAATCTAAAGTTATTTTGGTTATTGTTCCTTTAGAAGGTCTTACCTCATCTCAGGAATTCGTATATTTAAAATGAAGTCAAGTTTTCCGTCCTTCCCCGCTTGCTGTCTGTGCCTTAGCTTTGCCGTGTCGTATAGAGCTTAAATACATATTACAGTCTTAACTGTAAGAAGTAAGGGTTATGTGTGTATGTCAAACTCCTTGAAATCTTCTTAGTGTCATAACGTTCACTAAATAGTGATCTAAGCAAGCTTGTTTACGGATTCTGTGTGAAATACCGACAGGATAAGCACAGGGCTTTATACACAAAGGTTAGGGGGTTAAGTAAGATACCAGGGGTGCTAGAACTAAGGATTTTTAGATGATATAAAGTGCCATTACTTATTTTTCATCTCTTTATCAAGTGTTTTTTGGAACTTTGCTGTCCAAGGAGTTGTTCTTCCACTTGAGGGCATGTTATTAACAACACGCGAGGTCTTAATCTGTGACATCACCAGTGTCTGTGGCACATCTAGGATTTGTGGAGCAGAAGATTAGAGCTCCACGTCGTCATAAACCTCTGCTCCTCAATTCAGCCGGATGGTGGCAGGTGGGACAGTTGCTAGGTGTCGTCCGTGGTCTTTGGATTTCGTGGACAAATGCTAGTGCGTCTACGTAGAGTAAAGTTCTTCGCGATTATTTTTTTTTTACCGTAAGCTTCAAACTGTCACTCAGGTGGCTTGATGCTCTACATCTGACTCTGTCTCCTTTTTTGTGAGAAAGACTTTACCCAGAACTTTTTATGCTGCTCTTCTGTGGCTCTCCATGATGAACTACTGCATACCAGACATGTATGAGATGCCTCATGTTGGCATGGGAGGCTACACGATGCAGGGCAGTGGGGAACACTGCATGTACTCAGGTGAGGGGCCCGGGTATGGCCACTTTGAGCCCCAGCCCCTGCACCATCCGCCCTGCATGGAGCAGACTTGGCCCAGCCAGCACTACTCTTGCTCTTACACTGGTGGCTCGCCTGTTTTTAAGAACGAGTATTGCAGCATGGAGATCCCTCTTAGTCACTGCCACCATCAGCCTGAGTACTTTCCTGAGATCAAACCCGACTTCTCGCACCTACAGTGGATGCAGGGTGCTCACAGAAAAGGTACGAAATTAGATCCTGATTGTTTACATCGTCAAAGAGAACGAGAGATTTTCTTTAGGCAAAACTGTTGCATGTAGACTTTGAAGGTTTACAGTTGTGAATTAGGTGATTGAATTGCTTCCATTGTTAGATGGTCTCTCGATGTAGGGTTCGATGTGTCTTTGTTATTCCCTGGAATAGTTTTGGAAGACTCCTTTTTAATTGATGAATCAATGAAGTCTGGCATTTTCAATTTAGGTCCAATAAGTGTAAATCCAAGACTTAGAGCATCATGTGGTTGCAAATCTATGAGCGGCACTTGGCGCATCTGAGGGTTGGAGTTTTTTTCAGGCGGCCGGGGTTTCTTATTGATTGATGTAGAGGCAACAGAAGGCCGATGAGAGATGATTTATTGCTTTCTTCACAAACCCCCCAAAAAAGTATTGATCAGTTTCTGAACCTCCAGTCTCAGAGGTCAAAGTACTGATCTCATTAAGTTGAATCCCAAATAAGGGGCAGGTGTTAACACAGTGGGACATCTGGAAGCAACTGTGCTGTACGTGGAAATCTGTGCTGTTCAAATTTGGGGTCGTCTAGGAGTCAGTCTATCTTTATGACTTTACACAACATCAGCATTTCCATACAAGTCTGCGAGAGGACAGAAGTTACAAATGACACGAAATGAAAACAAAGCAAAACAAATACTTATACGTTGAAACTAATAAGGCTTTATTACAATAACACCTTAGTTAACCGTCTACTGTGTAACATATTTAAAAAATCGGGTTGAACATCTGAACACATTATTTTCAATCAAATCTAATATTGACCGTCTGTTCTTCTCTCCAGGGTACATACCAAGTTACCTGGACAAGGATGAGCTATGTGTAGTGTGCGGGGACAAAGCCACAGGCTACCACTATCGCTGCATTACCTGTGAAGGTTGCAAGGTAACGTGAGCGAGTCTCAGTGAATCGTAGCTGCAGCTTCATGCACTCGTCGTCGTCGTTTGAAAACCGTTCTGAGCATCCGGCCGTCTGCTTTTCTAGGGTTTCTTCAGGCGGACGATCCAGAAGAATCTCAACCCGACCTATGCCTGCAAGTATGAGGGGAAATGTGTCATCGACAAAGTGACCAGGAATCAGTGCCAGGAATGTCGCTTCAAGAAGTGCATTGTGGTGGGAATGGCGACCGACTGTAAGTTGAATTAGCTCAGCCAAGTGGTGCTTGAGACAAATTAATGTTGCCCTGTCTACTTCTCAATGTTGTGGCTGCTTCGTTGGTGTTTGTTTGTTTCCTCTAATGAAGAACATCAACCTGCAGATTTGCACTTTACCTAATTATGGCTATTGAAGTATTTTTGAAAATCAATTAATTGTAATGAAAAAATAGGGTTAACATTTTATAGAGCAAATTCTGAATTGATAAATCAAGAAAATAATGAAACAGTTAGAAAATAACTTTTGGTGTAAAGGTGATTTAGGGAGTTTCTCTGGACATTTTCCTTGAACACAAAGGAATTTTTCACAACTGAAATGAAATTGATCTGACTCCAGTACCGACTCAAAACTGCACAATTCTGTTTATTTGAAAGTCAACAGGTCAAATAAGGCATCTTTCATCGTGGACTTGTTAAATCAGCTATATTTTAAGCTCGTAGTGAATGTTTTAAAGTTCACAATATAGACCTTTGGGTGGATTTATCACTTTTAAGTATCAAATGTGTTTAGGCTAAAACTCAGCTCATGGTTTCTAGTTTTATCATTTCTTGTAAGAGTGAAATAGTTGACCAAGCAAAAAACGATTTAAACCTATAAGTAAAGAGCTACTTGTGAAAATTGTGTTTGATTTTATTCGCTGGTTATGTGCACCGAAACTAAATTTGATTTTCTTTCTTGTTTGAACATTTTACTTCTGCCAAACTTCTATGTCCGGTGTGGTCACGCACATGCCTTCTTCTCCCTCCTTCTCTCTCCTCTTCCACTCTCATTGTCTCCCTTTTTCTTCTCCTGTGCCTCCCCTCCCTCCACCCCAGTGGTGTTGAACGACAGCAAGCGGTTGGCCAAGCGCAAGCTAATCGAGGAGAACCGGGAGCGCCGTCGGAAGGAGGAGCTGCAGAAGACGGTGTGGGACCGACTGGAGCCCACCCAGGAGGAGTGGGACGTCATCCGTATGGTGACTGACGCCCATATGTCCACGAATGCCCAGGGCAACCACTGGAAGCAGAAGCGGAAATTCCTGGTGAGACATCGCCCTCCTCCCTCCCTCCTTTCTGACCACGGGCTTCATTGTATCGATTACCCTGCCTTATCAAGTCCAACCCCCTCCCTCCCCCCTACCTTCGCCTCCCATCCCTCTCAGACCCCTTCCAAGTCATGCCCCTGTCTCCTCCGCCTCCACCACAACCGCTGTTCCACTGATCCCCGTGTTAATATGTCCATGTGTTTTTTTGTATCTCCTTGTAGAGTGGGGAGAATTAGCTGGACGATGGAGAAAAGTGTGTTCCTCAATGTTTCTGCTCTTATTTATAATGGAACATCTTATTCCTCTGTTTTTTTTATGTGCGATGATCGTTGATTGCTGATACTAATGACTTGCTTTTTTTCATGCTGTTTCACTTTTCTTTCTTTCTGATTTCAGCTTTTCGATTTCTCACCTAATCTTTTTGTTTATTTGACTAATTTTTATTCCTTTCTGTGAAGTTGAATCGCTGTGTCCAGATTGAAAATCTGTCAGCTGCTGACTTTACATTGGGTTTCTATGGCAGCATCAGAGGAAACACTCAGAACTCACCAGGAGTGTTTGTCTCCCCGTTCTTTTTTTTTTTTTACTTGTTCCGGTTGGTTGTACTTTTTAAACCTCTCGTCATCTGCGGTTAAAAATCCTGTGATCAATGTTTAGTCTGCACAGCCGGTCCTTTTCCGACCTTCTGCTCTGAACAGCTTGAATAGGAGGATGTTTTTTCTAACCAGTGTTGAAATTAGATTTTTGTTGAGACGGACATTTTTCCTATTAGAATGAATTCATGGTACTCGCAACAAAATAGGACATGATGGTATTGAACTGTAAAGCAGCATTCACTACTTCTTAAAAAAAATCTGATTGAGGTTTTGGCAGATTTTAGTCGCATAAGCCGTCGTCACGAATGTCAGCGTCGTCCACGGTCGAGTATTTCTGAGTCGTGGGCCTGATTCTCGCCATAGAAACCCATCTTGGATTTCTGTCTTCCACTGTTCTCTATCTGCACACTCTCTCATCTGTCAGTTCTAACATGTCTTCTTTTTAGTTGGCTTGAGACGGGTTCTTCATTGAAACTTCACAATTCCTGTTGATTATCCAACAGGTCGAGGAAGCTATGCTTCTTAATGAAATAACATGTAATTTATTCTATACTTCTGACCAGAGTGCAGCGGGGGTGAAGGAAGATAAGGTGAGATACAGCAGACAAACATACATATTAAAAATGAGAAAATGGAGCCTGATACAGTGTGTAGTCTCACCCCCAACCATTTACTGTCATTCCCATGTTTAACACATTTAAATAAGTTGTATAAAACGTCCCCATTTACATCTACACATCACATTACTTTCAACTACATGGTTTATTGTATTCCATGTAGTTGACAGTGAGAATTATATTCTCACTGCTAGGTTATATAATGTACTTAGAAAACGCTGTTGAAGGCTCTTGAATTTTTCATACAAACATGGAGACCATTGAGACACTGACGCTCCCGTCTTGTCTTCCCAGCCTGAGGAAATTGGTCAAGCGTCCATGGCAAATACACCTGAAGGAAACAAAGTGGATATAGAAGCCTTCAGTCAGTTTACAAAAATTATCACCCCTGCCATAACCCGAGTGGTGGACTTTGCCAAAAAACTGCCTATGTTTTGTGAGGTAAGTGTCACTGCTTCTTAAAATGTAGCGTGTTCCCTAGCTCTTTTTTTTTTAATATTCATAATTTCCAGTGTAGTGGACAAACATTTCTCATTTATTTATTAGGAAAAATACATGTAAAGTTGTTGTTGCAACTAGTTTAATTTAGTTCAGGTGATACCTATCATCGAACAAACGTAGGTTTTAATTTATTGTCAAAGTGAAGCAAAGACAACAGTTACTTATAAGAGCCCATAATTCAAAATGACAATTTCAAAACAGGTAAATTATTTAAATGTTGATTGGTTTTTAATGTTTTTTTTTACTTTTGGTGATTGTATTTTCTTCATACATGTTGAATTATATTCTTATATGATTTAACATGATGGGTCTAGCAATTAATTGGAATAGATTAAATAGAAGTGTAACATTAAATTCGTAGTTATTTACAGACTTAATAATAACAATGTTCTCCTCCGGTTTCTTATGCTCAGCTGCCTTGTGAAGACCAGATCATCCTGTTGAAAGGCTGTTGCATGGAGATCATGTCGCTGCGAGCGGCAGTTCGCTATGATCCTGAGAGCGAGACTCTCACGCTGAACGGGGAGATGGCGGTCACACGGGGTCAGCTTAAGAACGGAGGCCTGGGCGTGGTCTCAGACGCCATCTTCGACCTCGGCGTGTCGCTGTCCTCCTTTAACTTGGACGACTCTGAGGTTGCTCTTCTTCAGGCGGTCATCCTGCTTTCATCCGGTGAGCAATGGACTCTATTTACACACATGAATACATTTTTATTCTTACTTTAATCTATTAGCATACCCCTTATATTCCAGGGGACCGTTTAATTAATGACAATAGTTACCAGACCAGAAATACTGTATTAGAGACTTTAAAGCCATAATTTATCATTTATATATATAAAAATACAACAAAAAGAGCAGGAACAAAAGAATCGGGATCCGTCCGTAAATCACAATGGTCACTTATCCCACTGTTCAATCAATACATCACCCTAATCATAGTGAGGAGCTTTGTTCAGCTACTGTAATTTGTTTTTGCCCCCATCACCATTTCTCTGTGTGACGCTCTGCATCTCATTGGAGATCAATATTGTTCTGCTGTGTGCTGTACATGTAGACATGACATGGGGTTAACCTGCCCATCTGCTTTGTCTTCTGACACACTTAGAGTTGAGGTCTAATCAATAGCATTTTCTGCTTTGTCACTCTAACCCTAACCCTTTGTACCAGAAAAGCACACCACTGAATGTCAGGATAAAAACAGAGTATATAATCCATACACAAACTAGAAGGGCACTCAGTGGAGCGATACCTCCGACAAAGCCCAACGGTCCCTTTGTGAATGTTCCACCTCCCCGTTTTTATTTACACTAGTTCCATTAACGTTCCTTTTGCCTTCAGATCGGCCAGGCCTGAGTAGTGTGGAGCGGATCGAGCGCTGCCAAGAGGAGTTCCTGCTGGCCTTTGAACATTACATCAACTACCGCAAACACAAATTGGCACATTTCTGGCCCAAGCTGCTAATGAAGGTGACGGACCTGCGGATGATCGGCGCCTGCCACGCCAGCCGATTCCTCCACATGAAAGTGGAGTGTCCCACCGAGCTATTCCCTCCTCTCTTCCTGGAGGTCTTCGAGGACTGACCAATGGATTAGCGTGTATGTATGTGCGTGTGTGTGTGTGTGTGTGTGTTGGTGTGTGTGTGTGTGTGTGTGTGTGTGTGTGTGTGTGTGTGTGTGTGTGTGTGTGTGTGTGTGTGTGTGTGTGTGTGCGTGTGTGCGCGCATCCGTCAGCGTCTGGGCACCCTGGTGGTCTCAGTGGTGTAACCAGCCGAATGGCCGTCACATTGAACTTTCTATTAGCACTACTGAGTGTCACTTCATTCCATACGTTAGGATTAGCTCTCTGGTCTAGTTTTGGATGGAACCATTCCTTACAGTGCGGGTACATTTTTTGTTCTGTTGTTGTTATTATTGTGGATATAACTTCTCACCTCGGATATGTGTTGATGATTGTACAGTTGGCATAATGGTGATTTTATCAACGCTTGTTTATTCATTAGAAACCATGCAAATGTTGTATTTTCCTTCCTTTATGTTGAAAATTTCAAAATGGCTGCTCACCTGACACAAAAACTAGGACGTAATCAGCTATTTGTTAGTCTTCCCCCCCGCCTGCCTGCTCGACTTTATTGGACCCCTTTGTTGGTTGATATTTTAACCGTCATGTACCGTCACCTACTCGCTATCAAACTATGACACGTTAACGGCAACACTCACTCACTGTAATGGACAGCAGCTCCACGGGCCTGGGGTCCTCTGTGCGTCGCCACCTGTCACAATGTTACCACCGTCATGCAGCGTTCAGAGGCGTCGGGAAAATCTGAATATACAGAACAGCAGCTGTAGACGAAAGTCCGAGTCAGAAACTTGTCAGAGCTTTTCTGGGACGCTTTTATTAACAACATTGGCTTCTGCACTACGACAGCATGTTCGGTTCAAAGGACAAGAGTGTTATCTGTGAGGCTCATGTTTTTCGGAGCTCCTTAAAACCTTATCTTAACATCCTGGAAATTGTATAAACCACATGATTTAATGAATAATCAAGAAAATAAACACAGTTGGTAATAGTGGGTAGCAACTGCATCATAAGCCAGCACTCGTAAAGACGGAAATACAGCAGGGCACTGGTTTCTCTTATTCCGTGGCTCAAATTTTCTGTCCTCTCTGTGTTTGAGTGAAGAAAGTCTTGTGTCCGTGTCTGTTGCCTTTACTTTTACAACGTGGACCACGAAACACACTTACTCTCGATCCCGACTTCCGACTTTGAGAGGAATGCAGCGGTAGCATTACAAATGAGCCTGGTCACTGTCGCCACAAACTGGTCAGGACTAACTAAAGCACACAATGACGCCGATGTCATGAGAAGACAATCATGTTGTATTCGTTTTTTTGTGTGTAACAATGCCACATGCTGTGCCAAAACCAAGTGAATGATGCCCTCCTTATTGAATCCCTGCTAGGGCTCTCATTGAGACTCTGGCACTTGACTTAGTTAGTGCGTGTCGCTCGCAGACTCGTTCCACCGACACATTAGCAGCTTTTAAGTGTTTTACCGCGGCTACCTAGTCACACGTACAACTTTAACCGCTTTTCTTTTGTTTTCTTTTGTTATAGTACGACTCCCCGCAGACGGGAGGCCGTATGTTAAAACAGTGACGTCATGGTGCTATGGTGGGTTGGGGAAATGGCTGATTGAACTGTATCGTTATCTACGTGCAGAGACAAACATTATCTGTTCACGTACCAGCCGACCACCCTCTAATGATGGCATGCATAGACACTAACACTCAAACACGCACACATACTTACAGTATACCTTTCACACACATGCACATACATGTACAGTATATGCACACATGCATGTGCCTACATTCACACATAGGTCAGACCCCACCACTGTGACCAAACAGTGGGACTCGGAGGCCAAGTGAAAGTTGGCTGGCCCGATACCTGATTCATCATCAGCAAGGTACACTGAGGGAGCCGCTGAGATTGTGAAAACGTAGCGCTTTATCTGTTTTTTGTTTTTTTTAGCCGATATGTTCTCTTCTTTTTTTTTGTCGTTGTTTTGAAAGCTTCTCAATGGTCTTGTTGTTTGCAATGTGACAAAAAATACATTTGCTTTGTATATCTCGCTTTTTCAAGCTTCACACTACTCCTCAAAGCCGCATGTGTTTATTTTATGTTTTTCTCTTTTCTGTGAAGTGATGCCTTTTTATCAAAGCAATAGACTTGCTGCAGTGTTTGAATGACCCGGACCTCACACACACACCTCACAAACTGTACAGACTCAATACAAATGCACAGACAATCAGAGGGAGAGAGACGAATGGGGGAACAGGCACCCAGACTCAGGCGGTCGGTCCGGTCGGGCCGGGCCATGCTGAGCCACGGTCATTTGGAAAAGTGACATTGACTATGTTTGCATGCACCCCTCACCTCCACTGTGCTGTTGAACTCATGTGATACACTGAGCCTGCCAGTAAAAAAAAAAAAAAAACGAAAACATTTGGTCAGTCATTACAAGCAGGAGCGACTTACTCAACCATAACAGACTGATTTATAGAATTGGATCAGTCCTATATTTTGTTATTAGATTGGTATTCTGGCCTTTAACCACCAAACAATCCCAGGAGCTAAACTCAGGAAGGATTTTACGACCTAAAAGTCTTATTAGTACACTTGTTGTATTTCAACTGCATCTGAAGAGCCGTACAAATCTGAATTCAACATTAGCAAATTAGACCTAAAAATGGATTAAAATAAACAATTGTTTGATACTTTTTTATGTAATGAGAAAACTAAACTCATCCAGTTGTCTTTTGTAATTGACGATTTCATCACTGTTTACAGCTCTACATTAGTCATCAACCACACTGCTCTCTCGCTCTTACCTCTTTTTTGAAACTTTTTAGACTTTAACACTAGTCTCAGGAATTGGGCTGCATAGCTTTCTTTAAACATCGACAAAATCCCATGCTCAGCCCCAGTATGCTGGCACCAGCTGTAGCTTGCTTGCTTGCAGTCTGGTTGACAGTTGTACACACACACACACACACGTGCTGTAGCAGTTTGTATGATTGTGTTTGACCTGTCACTGACATACAGTACTGTTAGCACCACATACTACCTCAGCAGTGGGGGCCTTTTTGGAGGATGCACACTGAGGCCTGGGAACCTAAACTGGAACTAGGTTCCTTAGGTCAAACATTTTCCTGAGCGACTGTAAATGTTTCTGGATCCCCTCACAGGTAAAAGGCCACAATGAGAGCTAAGACTATTGCACAAAATAAAAAAAGTGAGTAATTTTAAAGCTGCATTAATTGATTTTCTTATTACCCACTAGGGGCAGAATTCGACCAAAAACCAAAAAATTATTATTCTAGGGCATTCATGTCCACCAGAGGTAATGTGAGTCCAATTTTTGTCTTGTTGTCATTGTTTGATTTCCACCGTTCCCCGGGGGAAACTTCCGACCTTTCAGATATCAGAAACATCCTGAGTTAATAAGAGCAGTGAGCTATAAAACACTAAATATAGGCCTATGTTGAGGTGTAGAGTTTGGTAACAGTTCTCTGTGGTCCTTTTCACAACAAATGTTAAAATATTATTGGTGGTGAGTTAGCTGCAGCATTTCACACTTTTTCATTGGAGCTCATTAACTTAGCACCGCCCTCGGCTGTTTAACCTTCTGCTCACCAGCATATATTCAGCACAATTTCTTTGAGTGAGCCATCTTTTCTTAACATTTAGTCTGAATCAAGGTTTATGGATCCCTTTCATTCAGTGGACTTGTACAGACAAGACGATTACTGTAACCAGGCTCTCTCCCTGCCTGCTTATGGGTAGGGAGTATAGTATAGTATATATATATAGAGTCAAAAATTGAGATACACGTACATACTTTAAAGATTAGACTGCTTTGTGGATCTGAAGAACTTAAATATCCAGTCTAGAATTTAACCTTGAATTTGATCGTAAAGTTATCATTAAGTTTTAGAGATGAACTTTTTAGTTAGTATGCCATGTGTGTTCCAAAGTCACAACATTTCAACTTATTTCTCATTAAAATCTAATTTTAGAAGTTTTATTTAATATAAAACTATATGAAAGAAATGGATGGTTGGTTTCAGACACCAGAACCTCAGATTAAAATGATTTAAAGTAACCTCAAAGTTGTATTAACAAGTTTTAGTTGGCTGTTTGATATAAAACTCCACAAGAAGCTGAAACTCGCTTGTTTTACAAATTGCGTCCTTGTAGAGTTGCTACAGGTTTATAAACTATTGGTTATCCTCACTTAAATCAGCCCCACTTTGTGTGTCTGCTGACCTGATGACCTCAGTCTCCGGCTCTTTAGCTGCTCCATTGTCGCTAACTTGATGTCTGCTGTGTGTTGCTGGGTAGGAAGTGTTAGCTGAGCGTTTAGCTGATAGCAGCAGCCCGTTCAAGGGCATTTTCACACCTGAAAGTCCAGACCATGGTCCGACCCAATCTTAACATTGTTTAGATTTGATCCGCTTAGTTTTGGTTTCACATTATTATTGAAGGACAAAAGACTTTAGTGGGACAGATGTATGTCCTGTCGTCATCGCCTACATTGGCTGGGACTACCTTTACCTTGACGTTGGCATGTTGTCAGTTATAAATTAGTAAATAGATGAACCAGTTCGCATCATAGTGTTCGTTGGAGCATTAGTATTATTATGGTATTACCACCAGCATTACCAACTCTAGGTGCAGTATTCACACTATTTCCAATGCTGCCAATGAAAGTTGTAGTCGGTCAAACATTATATTGTTGGAGGTGAAGACTAAAAGCAATCCTGCGAGCCCCTTACTCTTCTTTTCTTTTTGTATTGTCTGACACTATCTCAATTTGCTGCAATTGGTGCGAAAGTGCGAACCATCCAAAAAAGAGCTTTCATACTGCAAACAAACACTTGATATGGACTGAGACCACTGTGGTCCGATCCTACCTTTGGTCCGTTGGTCTGGACCATGGTCTGAGGAACCTTTCACACCTGTTGGTTTAGTCTGTGGGTCTGGATCAATGTGTGAAACCATAAAACCAAAACAATGAGCTGAAAGGTGCTAAAAATGTTCTGTAGAGTTGATGGGACACATGATAATTCCCTGTGGGTCCGACAGTGGGGTGTGACCCCCTCACATTACAGGTAGTCCTCAAATAAGAACTAATCAAATGCAATTAGTGCAGCTTTAACTCAAACCTAAACAAAAACCAGTGTAAACAGGACGAAACTAACTCGGTGTAGTCGACGTCTATTACACAATTGTGATGTGTGTCTTGCACAGTGCGAACTGAATGAGTGGCCCTGGGAAAACGGCTCAAAATGACACGTACGTCACATCAACATCTTTACTTGAATGGTCATATTCACGGGGGCTGTTGGTGCATGTAAACATAGTCATCACTGACTGCTGGTTCAGAAATGTTTACTGTTCCTGAGTAGGTGCCAGTACGCTCTTATCTCTCCCACGAATTGTTACTGTTAAAGTTACTCAGTTATAAACTTATAACGAGAGTTGCACCATAGAAAAAGCTATTTTACAGTACAAAGGAAAAAGGATGTATATTTTCAGACTGCAGATTTTTTTTTACAGATGTTGTTAGCCTAATATGAGCATACTGTTTTGCATAGCGTTAAAAAAAATGACGTCTTGCTCTCCAATCCATGTCCACGTCTACAAAAGAATTATGAGCAAGATAATATGAATCATGAAAAAAAAATTGCACTTTAATTAGTGCAGCATTAGTTCCACAATAAAAAATAAATAAAAAAAGGTTATTACTGTGTCTTGACTTCACTGTCAGTACAAAGCAGCACAGCTCCACACGAACACAGCTGAAGACATCTTCCTGGTCAAAGTGGGACCAGCATCGGAAAGACAAAAGTCATCCACCGTCGACACAGATTTCTCTCCTTGTGTGTTTCAGTGTCTTCTTATTCAACTCATCTGTTCAACACGTACAGGAAAACCGTGGCAGAAGGGAGGGATTCAGTGTGTTTAGGTGCAGGAGTGAACCTGTGGGGTCAAACCACAAGGTGCACAAGGTTCTGTTGCTAATTTGCTCTGTTGCAATCTGCGTCTTACTGGAAACATGGTCCAGTACTGCACTGTCCAGATGTGGACGTTGCTTTGACGTCTGACGTGTGACGGCTCATGGTTGACGATGATAGCGGCTAATGTGAATTGGCTCTTGAGAATAAAGATGGTTTTGAGAGAACTCGGTTGTGTGTTTACTTCTCTCGCAATTTCATTTTCGGGGGAATATCATACTTTGTATTTTAATTGTGTCGTTAAATTTTAACTTTTTATATATTTTTTGTTATGATAAGACCCTGTTTCTCTTGCTCACGTCTGGGAACATAATGGGCACACCATTATGTTCCTAGAATTGCTTATGAGGTAATTCATTATTTCTAATATTTGTGATAAACAACCCTTTGGCTCATGGCTGTGGCTCAGGAGGTAGAGAGGGTCGTCTTCTGACCAGAAGGTCGGTAGTTTGATCCCCAGCTCCTCCGGTCTACCTATGAGGTGTCCTTGAGCAAGGTACTGAACCCCAAATTGCACCTGATGGCAATAGTGTGTGAATAAATGTGTGTGTAAACGCCCAGGTTGAAGACTTCAGGTCTTGTGGTACAGACGTCCACACTGAGAAGGCAAGTCACACTCTTCCACATTTTGCACGTTACTGTCTTGCAGTTTTAATTTCAAATATGAAAAACTGCATTTTAATGCTACTCTTATACATCTCTTTAAAAATACAATACGGCCCTTGTAGACAAAAATATTCCTGAACGTGACAAAAAAACATCCATTTCTTTCAGGATTCCAACCTGTTAAATGCTAATTTATTTACACATTGCCACTATTGTATTTGGTGAAAAACATAAACCAAATGCTAAGAGTTTTTCTTTTTTTTTAAACATGAGAAAATAATTGAATCTGGTAGAAAATGGTAAAAACTATACCAGCCAGGGCCCCAGAATGAAAGCAAGTGTTTTTGTACCATGTATAATCAACGTATAAAGGAGCTGATGTTGCAATTCCCAAACATAGCCACAGCCTGGACTAAAATATCCCCAGTGAATAAATAAAGGTTAAATCAAGTATAAAATATATTTTTTATTAAATTCAGAAACTTTGGTCAGGGCCACCAGTTAAAACTGATCTGAGGGAACACAGTTTAGTTTTAGAGCCTCCATGCTGAGCCTGAAAGAAAATATTGTGTGGTCAGATGTGACAAAAATAGTGTAAACACAACGTGTGTCTGGTATAAAACAGGTGCTGCTCTTCACCTGGGTTACATCAGCTCTATGTGGTGACGCTTGTGGGCAGCATCACTTCAAAACACCCTTTGGAAATGCAAACCAAAACCTTAGTACAAATAAGACCAATCAACACAGTGTGTGCTCTCCTGTAGCATTTTAACTGTGTTCACTTCTTTTGGTCCAATATTGAAGACCATAATTACTCTATAAGCTCAAATCTGAGCACGTTAACATTAGACTTTGATTCCTGCAGTAGTGTGTGAGTTGCTATTGAGAGCGGAGCCGAGTTGCAGATGGCGTGTGAGCTGCAGGGAGGGGCAGCCAGTGGACAGACACAGTGGAAGCTGCGTTGTTGCCATCTGCTGATAGAGAGTGACACTACCACAGTCCAGCTCAGGATGAGCTGTGACTCCTGACAGCACAACAACCTCTTTATAAATCTGCTTCTAAACCAACTGAGGCTCTTCAGAGACATGAGCTGAAGAATCAGTCTTTTTTTTTTTTTCACCATATCTAAATCACCACATCATTATTTTCACCATCTTACAGTTCTCAGTGTTGTGCTGTGATATGTACAAAACTGTCAGTCTCAAGATTAGAAAAGCTCTATATAAGCACAGACCATCTAAGGTCAAAGTCATTGCTAATTGCTAAAGCTAATTACCTTGGATTAAACAATGAGGTCAAAGGTCAGCTTCACTGTCATGACATCATGCGCAGGCAGAAACTCTTTTCTGACTATTTTGCAACGCTGCCGTGATATTGAACATGTTTGATGTCTGGTTGGACACTGACCTGGTCACACTAATAATAAGTGACCCCCTACAAACTGTCCCGACTGTACACACCCACTTCAGCAGCATCAGTATCTGAAGCACTGTCTACTGACACTTTGTTCCATCAGAATCAGGTTTATTGTGATGTGATCACATACAAGGAGTATGTTTTAGGTTTTCAGGTTGGCCTCCTGTCCCATTCCTGTGAATCTCAAAACAAATTTGTTTAAATTTGTCAAAAATGTTTGTTTGGACTTTGTTTGGAAGATGAACTGATTAGATTGTAGTGGTCAACAGTCAAATGTCACTGTGAACTCATAAAAATATTTTGGCCATAAATCAAGAATCTTAGGGCTGATAATATAAGTCAGGACAGACATTGATGTAAGCTGCAACTTGACTAGTTAGTGAAGATGTGAAGTATTTCTGGTTGATCGCATATCTTTTCCAAGGCCCAACAGTCCACTTGAAATCAATCAGGCTGCACTAAATTCCTCACCCTTCTAGAAATCCATTCCTTAAATATGTCAGATTTTTCCCGTCAAGATCCATGAATTATTCCCTGAGAAATCAGAGAAATTTTTTTACAAACTGCCCTATTTTACAATGTTAAAGAAATTGAAAAGAAATCCCATTCCACCCGCTGATCTACGCTTAAATTGAGTGGATCCTTCCACCAGGTTTTGTGGTGATCCGTCCAGAAGTCGCTGCTAAATCTTGCTTACAAACATCATAGATTGTATATAAAGATGGACGACACATGACTGCTTCCCCAAAAGTGAAGTTGACTGATCTCGAACACCCCCTAGTGGCTGTATAGGTCATAAACCTCATCTACTCAATGTAAATCTTGGGACATGGACCAAACTAAAAAGTCAAAATAGACATTAAATTTTTTTTTTTCAAAGATGGTTTCTATGATTTTAAGTAGTTCTTATTATATCGATATTTAGTTTTAGTTATAGTTATAGTTATCAGTAAGTTTGATTTTAATAAGTTATTTGAGAATACAAAAACAAATGTCATGATTGACAGCTGAGCCTAACTTGCATGTATCAGTAAGACGTCGCTACAGGAGGAAGTGGAGACATGTCATCCATTTAAATAAACAAATTATTATTTGCGCCTTTTAAGAATTTTAAACTTGTAAAATTCTCTAATGAATACATTTTCCATTTTTTATTTGAACAAGCATGTGATAAACAGATTGTACTCAATTCAGACACAAACCACTCCACAGCATGAACTGCATTTAGAAAATTTATTTATATAGATATATTCATCTATACAGTTATGAATGATAGTATATGTATATATATTTATATAGAAATCTATGCATACTGCAATCCTTTCACCGAGGAGAGCAGAGCCACAGTTTAGCAATGTTAACACAAAGACCGAAGCTCTGGATATCCAAGACCAGACATTCTGAATTTAACATTGGAACAAAAAGATGGCATCACAAAAGCTATCTTAACACCAGCAACTCAGATGTCACCTCGACTCAGCTTATTTCTTTAAGCTACAATCACTTCAGTGATACTACAGTCATTTTTTTTTAATGTAGAACAGTCCTACCTATTAAGTTTCACAATGCTCAACTAAAGTCTGTACAGTTTTGTTAAATGCAAAAGTAATTAAGTTCATTCAAGCAAGTGGAAGTTGCTGGTGACAGCGAGTGACAGCAACATTTAGGTGCCTGACCAGGAAACTCAACATGACCCAGGAATAGGAGGACAGCAGACACTGGAATCTCAGAAATATGTTTTTTTGTTTTGGAAAAAAATATAGAAGAGAAGAGAAAATATATCATCAACGCTTAAAGTCCAAAATTTGATTTCAATGGTTCAGTGTCTCCACTGATCTGTGAGTAGAAATCATGTGTCGCCAAGCAACAGAGCGGCACCGATACATTAGATTTTTCACAATGCCCAAATAATTTAGAAAAATATCCTGCAACTGACACAAACACAGCATAGAACACACACAACTGCATGAGAGAAAGCCTCAAATGAGACATCCTCTTCTTCTGTTTATCTCAATCAAATGAAACATTCTCTGATTTCTCAGAGGACCAAAGTGTGAACTGAGACGTTTACGCAGCTCCACGTCCACATTCCTCTAATTGTTGTCTGCTTCGTATTTTATTAAGAGGATTCCACCTCGACAGGTTTTTTTTTTTTTTTAGGTTTACATTTTCCACTGATCACATGAGCACAGCACCTATTCAAATTCATGTGTCTCAATGAATTCATGAACACAAGCTTCTCGACTCCTCACTATACAGCTCAAATCAAAAAGCAGTCACATATTGCACTATGAATGCAAAAAATACCAGCCTACACTATACAGAAAAGTGCTTCTAACGTTTGTACGGTCGCAAACGCACAGTATGCTACACACAAACACAGGAAACATGTACATCAATCAGTGTGTCTGTATGTATGCATTACCATCACACAGGCAGTTACGCCCTACAGTACAGTACAATAACATTTCATGGTCCTCCTCCCCCTTTAAATGTCATGTTTGGGCTATAGTTCAGTCTATAGGCAGAGGGAGGTGCAAGTGTGGATTTCTGGGAAGTGTGGCGTAGCGGATGGTCTCCAGCCGGTGGTCTCCAAGTTTGCTCACATGCCGCCCGTGGGGGGGGGACGGGGGGAGGGGTGGGGATCAAGTATTCGAGCAAACCTCAGGAATGGACCTTGAAGGCCAGCAGCTGCTCAGAGTGCATATTGTTGAGCGAGCGCAGGTCGGGCAGCTTGAGCAGCAGCTTGGTGAAGATGGCCGACTCGTTGGGGTGGTTCTTGGTGATGAGGCCCCGCAGTGCGCGGATCAGCGTCTCCTGCAGCATCTCCACAGAGTTCACATTCTCGATGCCGGAGCGATCTGGAGGGATGAGCGACACAAAGGTCAGCGTAAGGCTGGTGAACGGCATTCAAGTCCAGAGGACGAGAAACCAGGGGTCACACTGATGTGTCGGTTAAATGACGACATAAAAACTCTTTCATACAAATATGTAGCCAAGTGCTTCAAATGACACAAAAGATAACACACAATATAAAGAAATACAATTATACAAATGAAGGGGATGGGTGGTATGTATTTGGTGTTTTTTCTACCAAAAAGAATCACTGTGTGACTTTACACTGTCAAAGGAAATGGATGAGCAACTAGAAACGTCACAAAACCTACCTGCTGAGACCAGAACCACGGCAGTGAAGAGGCTCATCTCCTCCTCACTGAGGCCCAGGTTGGTGAGCTTCTCACTGAAGTCAAACATGGAGTTGAGGAGGTCGCTGGAGCCCATGGCCCTCAGAGTGTCCACGCTGTACTTCGTCCCACCCAGAAAGGTCACGGTGCGGTCCTTCACGTCAAAGAGAGAAGCGAAACGGACCACGAGCACCTGCAGAACGCGAACCAGGCTTTTATTTCATCTCATTTTTTGTGAACGCCCATTGTAACATTGTTAAGAAATGTTCATATAAATAAAGTTTATTATTATTATTATTATCATTAAAACATGGCGTACCTCAAAAGTGCCAGCCTTCAGCAGGCTGACCTGGTCATGCTGGCACAGATCTCTGAAGCCTGGGATCTTCTTGCCAAACTCCACCACCTCCCTGACGGCGGGGGTGAAGCTGTGGGCGAACTCCTCCCACACCTCGTGGCCAGACTTCTGTGGGTCCACGTGAGGAGAAGTGTTCATCGGACAAACCTGAGAACAGGACAGAAGAATACAACATGTTCTTTAGCTGAAGCAAACATAGAAACTATTTATAATGCTAAAATATCAGGGTAAAAAGAGTTTATCAAATGTAAAATTCAGTTTTCATCAAATACCTTTATTCAGCCCGAGAAGGCAGCTTATCTTTTAGAAAATAAAGCTCCCAAAGTCCCTCTGTTTAATATGTTTTGATTTCAATCAATCAAAAATGTTTGTATAGCCCATATTCACAAATCACAATTTGTCTCACAGGGCTTAGCAGGGTGTGACACCCTCTCCCCTTAACCCTCATCGAGTTGTTTTGCTGTTTCTCACCAGATGCAGCCGTCGGCCTTCTCTCCACTGGTGCCCACTGGGGGCCCCAGTGGCGGGGTCCTCTGCAACTGGAGCTCTGAAGGCTCTGTGTGTGTAGGCTGGACAGTGGCTGGTGCTGCTTCTGGACAGTCTGAAGGGGCAGTGGTTGGTGCTGTTGTCCTCTGGACCCTGGGGGCCCATGCTGGAGGAGGGGTCCTGTGCTGCCATGGTGGCCATGTTGTGGTGGTGGTGGTTCCAGGCCTCCTGCTGCTCCTCTTTCCAGCAGTTAGCTGCGTTTTGATCAGAGCCGCTATCAAGGGGGCCGGTGGTGGCCGGGGCCTCAGCCATTAGGTTACTCTGCTCCTGGTTGTACATGAAGGTCTCCTGGTGGGCCCTGGTCACCGTTCCAATCACTTCCTCCTCCCCACTGTCAGGCGCACTTAGTGAGGCTGAGCCGGGGCTGATGTCCATAGCCACGGTGGGCTTGGGGTCTGAGCTGGAGTCTGAAGGGCTGGAGCAAAGCAAGGAGGATGGAGAGCGGGAGGGGGCGGGGCCGGCGTGCTCTGAGGTAGGTTCTGTGGCACTGGCTGGCAGCGGCTTGGCGATAGGTAGCGTCTGGCTGCTGTGCAGCTGGTTTTGCAGCTGACTGTTGTTCATCATGTTGTTCATGGCACTTTGCATCTCCAGCAGCATGCGCTGTTTCTCCCGCTTCGGTATGCGGCCAAAACGCACGGCTAAACAGTGAGGAGAGGAAACTATCAGAGATGCTTCACTTGTCAGTGCTGTAGACAGTTATGACTTCACTCACACTGAGCTGAGTTATTTTACTTCAAGAGATACCTTTATAACATAACAACCACTAGATGCACTTAAATAAAGGGAAACTCATCACAATTATTTTACGAGCAGAACTTCCATTATTAAAACATTTAAAATCCATTGTAAGACCATAGAATTATGAAATCATCCAATAACCTCAAGATAACATCAAGGCAATTTTCACAATAGTTTAAAAACATGTTTCATAATATTGATTTAAAAATGGGTTAATAACAATAACATCTTTGGTCCCCATATCTCCTCATTTTACAGAGTTACAACGTAACCATAACAATGAACCAGTATAAATGATCTTTGTTCATTTTTCAAAGCGATGGAGCAGATGATTGCCGCTCTGGAGACTGAGTGTGCAGCTCTAATGAGGCTGGGGCAGTGACCACAGCAGATACTCACAGTCTCTGGACATCCCCACCATCAGGCATTTCTTAAAGCGGCACTGCTGGCAGCGGTTCCTGTTGATCCTCATGATGGGGCAGCTGTCGTTCTTAAGGCACTTCTTGTATTGGATGTTCTGCTGGATGCTCCTCCTGAAGAAGCCCTGTGCATTCAAAGGCAAAACAGCACGGTGTCATCACCGGGGCTAGGGTCCCACTGAATGAATTCAAGTATATGCGAGGGTCTGTTATGTATGGAGGGGTGTAAATGTCTTCATCAGTGGAGCGAAGTTTAATGTAAAAAAATTGTCTCAAGCATGCATCTCTGTGTGTGTGTGTCTTTCCTATAAGGTGTTCTGTGGTGAGTTTGTCACTTTGCATTGCTCCAAACACTTAACTAGGCCACACAGCAACATGAAGTAAGGGGGGTGGGGGGGGGGTGTACTAGTACCAGAGTCTCTTGTTGTAGCTGTGCAGATGGCTGTGCCTGCAGTGACCCAATTCAACTCCATTTCAAAGTCACATTGCTGTGTTGCAGTGGAAATGACTGATTCAGTGTGTGCAGTATGCTTTCCTTGTGTGTGTGTGTGTGTGTGTGTGTGTGTGTGCGGTGCTGGTTTGCAGATATGTCTTTACCTTGCAGCCCTCACAGGCATGGACGCCGTAGTGGAAACCAGACGCCACATCACCGCAGACCTTACACAGCAGCACCAGGCCATTGATTTCTGATTGATACAAAACACATTCTTACAGATCATCCCTTTGATTTGAGCAACATGTGAAAGTTACATTCTACAGTTCACAAAACAATGTAACTGTGTTTTAAAAATTATTGTCAGAGTGAAAGACAAAAGGTGCCTTTGTGTTGAGATAACACATTTTGATCAACTTTAATTGAAAATTTACCAAATTCACTATTAATAAATACAAAATTATTCCAAGTAATAAAACAAAATTCATTGGATGTGTGGCTGCACAATTTGAGGGCGTATGAGATCATAACATTGAACTTGGAACAGAGCACAGTGAGACAATAAACTGCTTTGAAATCTGTTTGTGGTTTCACCATCAACTGTCATTGTGAACTGATATTAGCTGAAACCAGTCATTTGTTTACGTGGCTACGACATCAAATTATTGACTGTGTAATTCATATTGAATTTTCCCTTTTTAAATAACGCTATCTGTAAAATATTTTCCACCTCAAGCATTAGTTTCTAATAAAAATATTCTTCCTAAAACTAACACCTTAACATTAAATCAAAACAGTTTGATCAGTAATGAAAAAGGCATTTTCAATACGCTTCTGACTATATTGTACACACACACACACACACACACACACACACACACACACACACACACACACACACACACACACACACACACACACACACACACACACACACACACACACACACACACACACACACACACACACACACACACACACAAAAATAGTTGTCTTACTTGTGATCCCACATTTTACAGAGGAGGAGCGTCCAGTCTTTTGAGTCCCTGGATTGTTTTGGCCACCGGCAGGGAGTGTGGGGTCAGCCGGCTGACCCAGCTGGCGGCAGCCTGGTGAGGAGCCGGGTGGTGGGGAGGACGACTGGTAGCTGCCGGAGGAGTCGCTGATGCAGGACTCAGGGCTGGACGAGCTGATGTAGGCTATTACGCCTCCTGGTGGTAAATGGCAGGGAAGAAAAAAAAAATAGGCCATGACAACAGGGACTACAGCAGCAGTTCAGCTCTGTGCAGAGCTCTGAGCTGGAAAACATAAGTGATGTGTCTATTTTTTCCTTTAAAAGATTAGGTTGGTCATAGTCGAATGTGTTCTTAACAAGCATTGTGTGTGTGTGTGTGTGTGTGTGTGTGTGTGTGTGTGTGTGTGTGTGTGTGTGTGTGTGTGTGTGTCTCAAACACAAACACACACACACACACACACACACGTCTAATTCCTCTGTGTCATACAGCTTCAATACTGTCAATACCCACTAGTGCAGAAAATATGGTGCGCTACTAAAAATAAATTCACCATTTCCCCTGTTAACAGTAACATCTAAAAACAACCATGACGAAATGCTCTTTTAACCAGTGTTAACATCAGCCTTATCCATTATTATCAAATACTCCAAAGTGCACCAATTCTGGATTAATCCACACCTTAAATAGTTAGTTAGTAATTTTGTTTATGTCTTTAGCATTACATTTCAAACCCTGTGCTCAGAGTGGTGGCTCTCACTGTTTATCTAATTTCCTTCAAATTAAATGGAACTTTACCACCGGCTCACAATGGATCTTTTTTTTTGACAGTGCAACCGATAGGCTTAACATTAAGAGAGCAGATCATCATACCCCGACAGCTTTCCCAGCCGGTAGAAGAGGGGCGACAGGCTGGTGCTGCTGCTGAGGCCCCCCCCCTTCTCCATGCTCAAAACAGCCTGACCTGATGTCTTCCCCTTCCATTCTCAGTGATTAGGTAACAGCCATTACATAATGACAGCCTCATCAAGGTGCGTGTAGTAGGTAGTCTGGCACTGACACAGCCTCCATCACAGATAAATCAAGTGGGGAAAATATCAAAATGGGTTGATTTTAATTCATCCGACAGCATGTGTACTAATGGAAAAGATCCATGTCACATCTAAGCAGCCCACGCTCATGTTTCACTTTAATGATTTTATAACAAATATTAACCATTAACACCAATCAGAATGGGCGGAGGACATTTACTAAAGGTTAATGTTTGTTATATAATGTGACATTATAGGGATAAATAGTGCTAAATGATGAATGGTTGATAAATAGTCAAATCATTGCTTTTATCATTTCACTGAAGGATAAACTTTAAAACCACATTTTACATTTCTGGAACTACTTTCAGCTAAAAAAATGATATGTGGCACATTAACCAGACCTGCAGACTAACCCATCCTTATTCGACTTTCTGTATATACTTATATATGACTTATTCTATTTCAATTTGCTGTAACGCTTGTGTGCCTTATTTCATCAAGACTATGAAAGCGCTATAAAAATACAAACCACTTACTTATTTAATTCTAATTATAGTATATCGTTTATTGCAGCTATTATTGTTGTTGTTGTTCGTGCTTATATTTATCTATATTTTTTACACTTAACATATCTCGATTGGATCATACAATTTAAATGAACCCAGGGATAATAACCACAGAGATATCAGGATCTGAATGCAGGAGAACTTTTTCCTTTTTTTTTTATAAACACGCCCCCACGTGGAGTGTGTTCTTTCCCTGGGAAGAACTGGGTCACCGCGATTTGCTGCAGGAAGCTTCACGTGTATCCGCGGCCCGACCCCACACGCCCCACGCGCGTCTCCCTGCGAGAAATTATGCAACGTCCGCGTCACGGCGCCGCTCGGCCAATCAGCGGCGACGCACGGGGAGCGTAAACACAGACGCACATGGCTAGGCTGACGGGTCCATGTGAGGAGAGGACGACTGCAGCGCTGCCACTGACAACTGGTGAGGGGATGGCAACAGCCCACTGACGCTGTTCACCCACTATAACAGGCGAGACACGAGTGGGACATCTTCAAACCGTCAAAACACGTCAAACACAAGGTCGTTTCCATGCTAGCAGCGCTAACATGGGACTAGTTTCACTGAGCTAATACCAGGAAGTGACACTAGCTCCACTGGTTGCCATTTAACTCCGGTTTATTTACAAATACTCTGACTCACCAGCTTTGGTCGCCTCCATGTCCTGTGAGAGCGTTCGGGGGTTTTCCTCCTCCTCTGCTACCTCGGTGCACAAGCCGTGTTTCTGAGTGCTCAGCAACCGGGGAGTCGCTGAATGAGCCCGGGGGGAGAGGCTGGTACACGCTACAACATTTAAAGATGAACCGGGCTGAACGAGCCGAGGAAAACGGTCACGGCTTCAGTCGGTTGTCCCGAAAAAACGACGAGTTTTTACAGGAAAACAAATCTTGCGTATCAAAGCGAGGTTTTTCGTTTAGGAGCGAAGTGTTCTTCCTCGGATGCTTGTCTCGTCTTCCTAGGTATTCACTGTGTCTCGGTTACGTGCAGAATGTGCTGTTCTCCATTCAGAGGCTGTGTGTTGAGGGCGCCGCTCCGCTGAATATGGAGGACGGCTCTGTCTGCGGCAACATCAGTGTGTAAACCATGTGACCCACTTCGTCGGCTCCTCCCTCCCCACAGCCCTGTACTGGTGTCCATGTAACCCACTGACATACTTCCACCAGTGAAAGTGCACCGAGACCTCCCAGCGTCCCAAACACACCTTACTCGTCACATGTCGATTGGTGTGGATCCAAATTTGATTGTGTTTATATTTGTACGATTATAGGACAAAGATAACTGAACAGGCATTTGTAAACACAGGCCAATGTTTACTCTCATGCCTCGACAGTGTTTCTGTAGTCGAGGGTTGAGGAAGGCGGGTGTCACACCTTGTACAGATTGTAAAGCCCTATAAGGAGAATTGGGATTTGTGAATACGGGCGATTCAAATAGAATTTGATTGATTTAATTGACCGTTCTTTATGGCCAATCCAAGTCATCCTCTCAGTGTCAGCTCCACTAAAGGTATACTATCTAACTTTCCTGGATCAAATGTCTAAAACCCACTTGATTGTTTATGGTGAGTTACACATTATCCCAAATACTTCCAGCAAACATGGAGAACCTTGATCCATTTTAAGCTGGAATTTTATAATACATCTTTGAATTGTGGTTGTTTTAGTCATTGGGTGTAAACGTTAGCCACAGGTGAGCTCGTCCTGTGTCCACCTAATACAGGGGTGTCCAAACTTTTTGTCCCGAGGGTGACATACAGAAAAAAATCCGAAGGACTGGGCCACTCACGCAGCCACACCCCCTGCCCTGGAGCGGACTGTTGACAGTGCGACTCAACCTCGTCGCTCAGGGTGGGGGGCGGGGCGGCGTTCTGAGGAACAGCTGGCAAGTCAGGGCTGAGAAGTACAATACAGTGGGCCATAGTCCATTATATTACATTACATTTCTCATATAGCTGACTCTTTTATCCAAAGTGACTTAGAATAAAGACCGACGCGTGGCTCTGCAACTGCGGCTGAAACTTTTCACGCAGTTGTGTCGATGGACTCGTTTTAATTTATGGTTCTCCAAGGTTTGCGCGTGTTGCAAAGCAGAACACTAGGTGGAGTAACGTTTTTTGTCGAAGACAACCTTAGAGACGCCTTCTTTGTGTGTGGCAGTCGTCGTTGACTGTTCATTACTTTATAACTTTTTCTGGAGGAAAAATTTGTCCCTGATCTTTCTCCACAGCTTTGTACCTTCGTCGACCTGCAAACCGACGTGAGCCGAGATTTCCTTCCAGGAACTTGTAGGCCATCTGCGTGTCCTTGTATTCCGTCAATGACGGGTTATACAAGTGGTCATACTTCGGACCTCTACTGCCTCTATTTGGTCCATATTCGTTCTTCTAAATCTTCCGTGGTTTCTGCCGATATTATGAGGCATGAAACCGGAAATGTGACTCCGGAAAGGATGTAGTTAGTGGACCAATCACAGCCTTGCGCCCTGCGTGAGGCTTGCATAGCTTTGTCGTATAGTTACAAATATTGGGCAACGCACGCAAGCCGGCAAGGGGCACGCAAGGAGCACGCAAGGGGCTCTTGAGCGTACCCCTTCTTGCATGTCTCTGAAAACGCAGAAGAATGCGCCGGCCTTAAGTGCATCAACCCCGAGGGTACAAACCCAGAACAACAAGAATCAAGAAAGTAAAATTTCTTCAAAAATAAAGCAAAACAAAGTGCTATAAGTAGGTGCCACTAAATTGTTAGTTTAAAAAAAATAATTAATAATATATTATATTTTAAGACATTGATGCGGGCCAATTAAAAATGGATGGCGGGCCGCAGTTGGCCCATGGGCCGTAGTTTGGACACCCCTGACCTAATCACATTGGGACAACACTGCTTTTGTCAACTTTTATTAATTGTACGGGATTTAATGGTAACTGTATGTATATTGCATAAACAACACTTACAGTAAAGTGACATTTATTTATTCACAGGTTGGTGTGACTCCAAATTCAATTTTGTACATTTGTGTGTACAAATCTTGTCATTTCGTTCATGTGCTGTTTATGTCTTTTGCATTCCTTTCGGTTTTAGGAGAGGGATCCCTCACTTTTTCCCATTGTTAAAAGTTACGTATATATTTTTTGTGAAGTTTTTCCTCACCCTAGTCAAGGGTTAAAAGGATAGTCCCCCCAAAACATTGAAAATTCACTTATTATCTACTCAATGCTATGCTGTTGAAAGGTTGGGTGAAGTTTTTCGACAGTTAGAGCTCCGACCTTAACTCAGACCGTCTGAGACCCTGTTCAGACCTGGTATTAACATTTGTCCTTCCCTGCTGTAATTGCAAATGATCACAACTGTCAATTGTGTTTGTGAAGACATGATGTTGTCGAGAAAATTAATGCACATAGATGCAATGTATGATTGTTTGTGTGAATGCGTGGATGTAAAACTGTAAAGCACATTGAGTGGTCATCAGGAATAGAAAATGCTACATATATACAAACCATTTACCATTCTTTACCATTGTGACTTCAGACTTTGGGTTTGTCCAATAAAAAGGTTTGTGTGTCGGTGGGAAAGAGGGGCAAAGCGGGTGAACAGGGTCAGGAGCAGAATGAATAAATGCGTGCAGCTATGAAAAAAGATTTTACCAGTATAAGATGAGTTTTTGTCAATGAATCAATGGTTACATAGAAGAATAAAAATGTGTTGAAACTGAAGCAGGTCACAGGGCGTCGGCTGAGTAAGTGCTCCTTCATATGTGGCCCTGGTTGCATTTGCGTTTACAAAGTGAAAAGAATGTGGCCACATCCAGACCACTTCTCAACGTGGTCCGGGCGATTGGATCTGAGGAACCATTGGGTGTGTTCAGACCTGTGCTTGGCGCTGAGCCCTTGTTAGCACATCACTCTGGACATATGTTCATGCCAGGTCTGAACGAGGTCTGAGAATTTAAGAATGTGGCTGAAGTGAAGCTGCTCCACAGGAAGAGCGCTCAGGATTTCCCCCTGAATGTTGTACAGGTCTGACCGGCAGCTACTGGAGGAGCTGGGTTTTTGAATCTAGTATTTTAGGAAAGCTGCATCCAAACAAGTAGAGATTAAATACAATGGAAACTGCTTTTAGTGATGACGTTCGTCCCCGGGCCAAATTCATTACTATAGTATATGTACTAACAAGTAAATGCTTTATTATGTTATATCGTTTCACTTGGCGTTCAGACCACATTGGGTTATTTTGAGCTTTGGCAGAAAGTCAGATTTGCACATGAAACAAAGTAAACAGTTTACTTTTCTCTTCTTACAGTATAACCAGTTTGTCAAAAACACGACTTGTGTGATCCCAGTCTGTTCCTCTGGCAACGCACAACAAGTCGTGTGGAGCGCAGGACTGTTTTTTTTGTCTGACCTAAATTTGAAGCACAGCACATTCAATTGCACTATAGAGAAGATTAATAACACTTTAATCACTCACACACAATGAAAGAAGTACATGATGGTACAAGTCTTTATACTGAGTATTATTCAAAAATCGGCCATATGTCTGCATTTAACCCAAGTTTTCCTTTATGTACATCAGGCAGTAGCTACTCTATACTGTAAATTGAATTTAAAATGATTACAGAAGGAAAGTTATTCTGTGTATTTTCCAGTATTGTAATGTTATCACTGAAGCTGCAGAAGTCTTGAAGACCAGAACCTGATTAAGCTGTAGGCCCTAAATGTCTGTCACCATATTGAAACAAAGAACAAGGCCTCTTTTATTATATCTTTGTTATGTAGGAGATTCACCATGTTATTTTCTTAATCTAGTACTTTGAAAACAGGCTAATATTAAATAAAGTGGTGTTTTAAGTCATTTTTATTACAAAGACGTTTGCACAGTAATTTTTTGTAAAACATCAATGGCATCTAAAAAGTAGTCAGAAAATCACTCAAAAACAATTGCAGCGGTACAATCAGATCAGGGCCTCTGAGAACAACGATAACTTGGTCTGACACACGGAGCAGTCGATTTAGAAAGTCTCCAAATCCACTGTTCCAGCCACATGGTCCATGGATTGTACCTCGGTCATGTTTGTGTGGACAATCAGATGCATCGTGAATTGCTCACGTTCTTGCTATTACTACGCATGCAACAGAGATATTCCACTTGAGGGCACACCATACAACTCACAGCATATATTATATATAGAGATATATTAATATTTGACTTTACTGCTTTGAAAAAATCTCGTAGTGAAAGCAAACCACATGTTTAAACTTTGTTAAAGCTTGACCCTCCTGGACAGCAGTTGCTTTCTTTAACTTCATGGTTAAAATAAAATACTATAATTATATATATTATATTATTAGCTGGTTCTAAATTAATGTAATGAGGCTTTTAGGATATTCCCTCCCACATCAAATTCTTACTGGGTTAACATGACACATAAATGCGTTCCTCCTCTCCATAAACTGCACCAGATATTTCCCAAAGTATTCAATTCCAGCTAATGTTCCCTGGCCACAATGAAACCTTTTAGGAGTAAGCCATCCCTCACGTTAACATCCCGTTCTCCACTTTCCTTCTTTGGAATTTTGCGGAGCAGGTCAGGAGCTGCTGCTGCCCCTCAGACCAATGCGTGGTCACACAATAGACAGGGAGTAACGTGAGAGTTGACCATTGTTTTCACTCCACCCTTCCATGTTCTCAGTTGACCCTTTCTCTCTGTGGCTCCGGGAAATGCTATTTTTAGACAAGTACTGGAATATGTTGTCACCATGACCCAGTCAATTTATTCATTCATTTATTCCACAGCAGTTAAAGTAACATAGATATATATAATGAAACTAAACAACTAAACATGTGACTGTACAGATATATGTAATTGAGATGAATGGACATATAAGTTTAGAAAGTTTTCTATGTCATGTCACAACCAGGCCATCGTGTTTCTTGGACTTAATCCAAGGAACTGGATGTAGACCTGTGATAAAAATGGTTGTGATTCACAGGTCAGAACAAAGGTTTGAAACCATTTCTAAAGATGGGAGTGTTCCCAGGAGCTCAGTGACCTCAATAATTGTGAAATGAAAGAAGTTTGGAAGCACCAGGACTCTGGTGGTTCCAAAGACTGGCCTTGGTCAGGGAGATGACTGTAAACCCACGATGTCTGCTGAACACCAGGTATTGCTCATCTTTTATCGGACACTGATGATGGTAAAAAGCAACGCATAACATTAAAAAGTAATTACCCATATATCCTTAATATTTGTTTGATTTTCAACCAGATAGTCCATCTCTGATATATTTAGATGTTTAAAATCAAAGATAAGGTACAGCAAATCGGAAATTGCTCCAGTGGATCTGCCTGATCAGATCAGCTATAGTACTACAGGGATTCTTGAGATGCAAATTAATGTTTAAAATTGAGGACGATTTTTGATTTAAAGGCACCACATGTACGGTTTCTCTGCCACAGAGTGTAGCCTCTTTCCAGGAGAGGTTGGTGGTGATGGATGTTGACAGAGGGCTTCAGCCTGTTGCATAAAATATGAGATTACGTTCTTTGAAAGGCACTTTGACTATCAGAAAATTACAAGGTGGGCCAGCCGGACTCGGACCAACTGGTCAACTTGCCAACTTCGATAGAAGCAGAGACGTGATTGAAGTAGAAGCAGAAAGCAAAACTTAGCATTAGCATTGCTTTCTTGTGCTGGATACAGCTTGGAGATTAAATGAGTTTAGTTAGGTGCTGAATTCACAATGTTTCTTCAGCTGTGTATGGTAATGCTAGCTACGTAGCAATAGCAAAACCCCAAAAGGCCTAATGCCTTTAAAGATAAAGGAACTTGCACTGACAACTGCTAGAAGTGCCTGCACAGTAATACAGATTGATTTTTACTTTGTGTCCCCGTAGGTGGGCCTTCAAAAGAATGAAAGTGTTGCATCATTGTGA
This sequence comes from Pleuronectes platessa, assembly GCF_947347685.1. Lineage (NCBI taxonomy): Eukaryota > Metazoa > Chordata > Actinopteri > Pleuronectiformes > Pleuronectidae > Pleuronectes > Pleuronectes platessa. Next base: position 3,636,737 of record NC_070643.1, read on the forward strand.
GATATGTACAATAGTTTTAGATTTTAACAGGCAACTGTTAAGGCTTTTAACCTTTAAGACCACCGGACTGATCTTTAGAGTCCAGACGAAGCTGTGGATAAAGTGAACTGTAATGCACTCAGGTAGATTCAGATTAAAACTGCTCATTATTACTAGAAGTAGTGGTAAAATGGGATTGGATCAGACCTCTGTTTCAAGAGTACCTGTCAACCCTAATGCAAATGGGGAAACTTGCTATATCTGTAAAGGTAGGGATGGTAATATTGTGGATTTATCTTAATAAACTGATCCTTTTAAAGCTAGAGTACTTATAAAGTTAAAGGATAACATATTGGGGTATTAGTAAATAAAAGTCAGAAATCAGATTGATAGAATTAACTAAATATCTCTTCAATGTTTAATGGACAGAAATGTCCCTGAAACTTCTTCAATTGTTCGAGTTATTTGTGCTGTTTGAATAGTAATCTCACAATGAGTTAAATTGACTTTTCTTTTTCTAAAATGTATCTAGTCAAACATCTGAACCGATGAGCTCTCAGAACAGGGCAGAGTCAGGCCTTTCCCATAATGCCTGTGGTCTTGCAGTTGGCCCAGAGAAGGTATTTCAGAGAACATGGTCCCTAAAAACATTCAGGTTTCACTTGATGATGATCATGTGCAACACAAAGTGTGGTTAAGTGTGTGTGAGGGCTGGTTGTGAGGATAATGTATCCGTTTCTGATTATGTGAGCAGTTTACAATTCACCTCTTCCACCATAGCCAGCTTTATAATACTGGTCGAACAGGATCAACAATCAACAGCAACTTAGTGATAGAAAGCAATATGAAAGTTGGTCACAAGCCAAATTCTACAGTTTTTTTCCCCGGACTGTGGCTCCAAGGGAATAACAAGTTGTTCCTTAATCAAAAGGTTTGGCAGTATGAACCCCAGCTCGTCCAGTCCAGATGTCAAAGTGTGCCTGGCAAGACGTTGAATCACAAATGACCTCAGATACCATGTGAACTTATGAGAGATGTAGAATCGCAATATGAATAGTGGATGTGACCTGTAGTGTTCAGTCATTATCACTAGATTATTGCTCTGTAAATGCAAATCATTAATTTACTATTTAATGTCTCACCTTGGACAAACTGTGAAATAATGAATTAAAATGTCTCTCTCTTTTGCCTTCCTTGTCTCTTTTTACCTACTGGTGCACATAAACACAGTAAAAAGTGTAAGTAGACATGTTACTTTGTGACGCAGATCCTTTACGCAAAACAAAATGTGTGTCGGGACCTTGAGGAGTTTTCTGTGACACCATGACCACAGACTTTGGTCTTTGTAACTTTGAAGTACTTTTACATATACAAAAAGATATGACATAATAAAAGAAAGGAAAAAACCCTATTTGTATAATATGGGCACTCTAAGTTGGATCCTTGTCATATTTATACACAGAAGATACTGCTATACTCTAGGAGCTTATCTTCTCTCGTGGGGATTTGCGGACAAAAGAAAATCTACCAGCATTGTCTATAAATTTGCAGAGCTAAAAGTGACACAAATTCAAGTCTATAACAAGTCACACCCAAACACTTCTAGGATATCATCTTTTTCACAGACTGCACATGTCCTCCCATCCCCCTCCCCAAACAGCCAGGATCACCTTCACTTTAGGATAATAATCAGTTGTGTGTGTTTGTTTAGTGAATCCAGGTGAATTTAACAATAGAGAAAAAGTCTCTTGACTGCAAACTCTACTAATATCGACGTTGCCTCTCCACAGAACCTTGATTCTGAATGAAGTGCTCTGCTCAAACGTTCGTGGCGTGGGAAAGGTCTGTCATTATAATTAAGATAAGTCGCTACAGTGTGATAGAGTAGATGGAGGTTGAAGAGAAAGGTCTCGGTGCCTGCATGTGTGGATGCTATCAAGGGGCGGTTCTGGCTAATTGGAGGCCCTGGGCAAAGAACAATTTTGAGCCTTACATTGGTCATTATAACAGCGGTGTACATTCCGCCACACGCCGACACCAACCAGGCACTGGACGAGCTGCATGCGGTGATCGTCAGGACAGAGACATCGCGGCCCGAGGCTGCGTTTAACGTGGCCGGGGATTTTAACAACCCCAAGATGAGGAAAGTCCTGCCGATGGATACTACCAGCACATCAGCTGTCCAACGCGCGGAGCAAACATGCTGGACCATGTTTACACTCCCTTCCGGGGTGCGTATAAGCACCCCCCCCCCCCCCCCCCGTCATATCCAGGGCAAACGTATGGAGATCCCTTAACCGGATCAACACCCGCAAGGCACCTGGACCTGATGGGATCCCTAGCCGAGCTCTCAAGGTGTGTGCAGATCAGCTGGCAGATGTGTTCACAGACATCTTCAACCCGTCACTGCTCCAGTCTGTTGTCCCCGCATGTTTTAAGGAGACCATCATTGTCCCTGTTCCAAAGAAAACTAAAATCCTCTGCCTGAATGACTACCGCCCAGTAGCACTCACTTCCATCATCAGGAAGTGCTTTGAGCTGCTGGTCCAACCATTCATCACCTCCTCCCTCCCTGACTCTCTGGACCCTCTTCAGTTCGCCTACAGGCCAAATAGGTCAACTGCAGATGCCATCTCCCTCACCTTCCACACTGCCCTCTCCCACCTGGACCGGAGGGACACATATGTGAGAATGCTGTTCATCGACTACAGTTCAGCATTCAACACCATCATGCCCCTGAAGCTCGTCACCAAGCTCAGAGACCTTGGGGTCAACATCGCCTTCCGTGAGTTGATCCTGAACTTCCTGACGGGCAGACCACAGGCGGTGCGGATCGGCAGCACCACATCCTCCACCCTGACTCTCAACACCGGTGCCCCCCAGGGCTGCGTGCTCAGTCCTCTCCTGCACTCCCTGTTCACGCATGACTGCATGGCCACCCACAGCTCCAACACCATCGTTAAGTTTGCTGATGACACCACTGTCATAGGTCTGATCACCGGTGACTATGAGGAGGCCTACAGAGAGGAGGTCAGAGCCCTGACATCTTGGTGCCAGGACAACAACCTCCATCTCAACGTCGGTAAAACGAAGGAGCTGATCGTGGACTACAGGAAGAGACGAGGAGTGGAGCACGCCCCCCTCTCCATCAACAGGACCACGGTAGAGCGAGTCAGCAGCTTCAAGTTCCTCTGGGTCAACATCAGTGATGACCTGTCCTGGACCCATCACACAGACTCAATCAGGAAGACGGTCAGACAGCGGCTCTTCTTCCTCCGCAGGCTGCGGAAGCTCCACATGGACTCCAGGATTCTCTGCACTTCTACAGGTGCACCATAGAGAGCATCCTGACTGCCTGCATCACTGTATGGCAACTGCACCGGCCTGAACCGTAAGGCTTTACAGCGGGTGGTGAAGTCTGCCCAGCACATCACCAGGACGGCGCTACCATCCATAGAGGACCTCTACACCCAGCGGTGCAGGAAGAAGAGCAGCCGGATTTTTAAAGACCCCTTTCACCCCAGCCATAAAAAATGTTGCCTGCTGCCGTCTGGCCGACGGTACCGCAGCATCCGGGCCCGCACCACCAGGCTCAGAGACAGTTTCATCCCCCAAGACTTTTAAACTCCTCCCAACTGCAATAACTCCACTATATAAGCACCGTGGCATATTTGCACTATTGCACAAAATTGCACTACTGTTTTTTTTCTTTCTTAATGCTGTATATATATATTTAGATATATATATTTTATTTCATATTTTAATTTTTGATATTCTATTTTACACTATTTTATTCAAATTTTGTCTTTGTTTTTTTTAATTCTTGAGCATTGTTAGAAAAGAGCCTGTGACTCAAGCATTTCATTGCCCGCGACTGCTTAATTGTTATCTCTGTGCATTTGATAATAAAACTCAGATTCTTGAATCTTGAATCTTGAAAGAGAGAGAGAGAGAGAGAGAAAGTGAGTAAATGAGTGTGTGTGAAATGGAGATGTGTGTGTGTGTGTGTGTGTGTGTGTGTGTGTGTGTGTGTGTGTGTGTGTGTGTGTGTGTGTGTGTGTGTCAGTGTGTGTTTGTGTGTGAGAGAGTTTTTCAGTGAGTGAGAGAAAGGGAGACATGTGAGTGAATGTGTTTGTGTGTTTCTGTGAGAGTGAGAGTGAGTGTGTGAGTGTGTGTGTGAGTGAAAGGGAAACGTGTGCGTGTGTGTTTGTGTGTGTGTGTGTGTGTGTGAGAAAAAACAGAGACGAATGAGTGAGTGAGTGAGTTAGTGAAAGGGAGACAAGTGGATGTGAATGAGTGAGCGTTTGTGTGTGTGTTAGTGTCTGTACACATGTGTTTCAGTCTTTGTATGTGGGGTTTGGTGAAAAGAGTTGGCCAAGGTGGGGATGGAGTCGGAGGGCAAAGGAGGTGCAGCTCCCCATTCTTCAATCTGCACAGGAGGGGAGCAAATACCTGAAAAAGCAGACAAAAGGAGAGAAGGAGCATATAAGTTAGCATTCAGTATAGCATTTTAATGAAAATGGCATGAATTGAAAGGAGTTATAACTGCCACTTACTGTGTGTGAGTGTTGAGTGCAGGATTAAATCCTGATTCTTCGTGCTTTAGCATTGGCAAATGCAGTGATGACATCTTCAATGTCTAGCTTTCTCCTCACATCTTTCTCAATGGATATTACTGCCAGATCTGACAGTCGCTCCTGAGCCATAGTGGAGCTCAGATATGTGTTGATTAGTTTCAAGGCAGAAAAACTCCTTTCCCCAGAAGCAGCAGTGACAGGCAGTGTGAGAAGTAATCGGAGTGCAATGCTTAGGTTGGGGTAACAATCCAGTAAGTTCTCCATGTATATGTTATCAAGCATTTCTGAAGGGGAGGAGATACAATCTGGAAAGGCTTTAACTGCAGCCCTTATCTCCAGTTCCAGATCAGCACCATCAACATCCTCTGTTTCCACCTCACTCTTCTGGCAGCTAATGCCCAGTGTTCTTTCATGCACTGCTTTTTTCATGTTCGCCACTGAATAAAGAAACCCAAAAAGACCGAGATATGTCTCTGTCTGAGCAAATCGATTTCTGATGCTACAAAGGGCTGTATCATGAGAGGTAAAAAGAACTCCCTGTTGAAACGCTCTTCAGGGGTGAACTTTGTCTCCTCTCTTCCTTCGTACAGGCATCTTCGAGTAGTTGTTCACTGTCTCTGTTCAGGGAGTGTCATCTCAATTTTTAATTCCTCTGCCATCTCCCTGGCATGCTATCATACATCACGTTGTACCAGACTGCCTTTGTAACACCTTAAGAAATGAGTGGAGGTTAAGAAGTAGGTCTGTAGTTCCAAAGTACAAGGGGACCCAGATTGGGTTTCTTTAAGCGGCAGGGGAATGAGCCAGTGGACAAGCAACCGGCAAAAGTAAACGGGGTCTTGGGTGCCAAATCTCCTTGAAAATGATTTCATATAAACATGAAGATTTCATGTGAGGCATATCACAAATTACATCTCACTATAATTATAAATAGAAGTAATTCAGTAAGACAGGTCACAGACAGCAGGGTAGACTGACCTGGTCTAGATTTGTTATCATTTAAATTTGTGACAGTAGATCTAAGTATTGAGTCTTGCTGGTCAGTCTCCAATGGCACTGTATGTAAACCTAAATGTCTTTTTGAAATGTTCAGTTAGTGATTAGTGTACAGACGGGATGCCACTAAATCCCATGTAAGTCCATATTACTATATTGTATTTTTATTACAAGCCTCTATTAGGTTATTCATCACAGTAGTGAATTATACTTTCATCTTGGACATTTAACCCTGTGCAGTTCTTGAAACTGGAAACCTCATGAGTTTCAAGTGAATGTTTGGAGATACTATCCGAATTTCCACTTGGCCTAGATGATAAACGATGACAAAACACCTTCTAGACCCGATTAAAGGTTTTCTGTACTTTTTAGTCATGTGCAAACCACTTTAGGCTCTGCAGATTTAGACTTATCCATTAAATTCACAAATCAGTTGTCTTACGGCTTAACAAGGTGCAACATCCTTTGTCCTTGGCCCTCGACAAGAGTGAGAAAAAACAACCAGTGGAAACATTGTATAAAACTCAGAGCCACGTGAGGGATACCTCTCCCAGGACGTCATGAAGAAATATGACAAGTGTGTTTCTGCTGATGATCTGGCCCCTACTTAAAGTCACTCTGATCCCATGGAGAAACAGAACACAAATATACTACATTTTAAGTTATATGAAACTGAGCTTGAACTTACTAAATTTGATTTAAAATGACACCAGCTTGATCAATACTAGAACTATGTGATAAGTTTCTCAACTTTAAAAAGTTCTATAATTATTGATTTTACAATCTTTTCAAATTTGTTTTAGTACAAATGGAAGGTTATATATATATATATATATATATATATATATAAAAAACACTGTTGCAAGTGTTTTGAGAAAATATTTCTAAACCATTTAACCTATAAGTCAGAAGTCACATTACGGATAAACTTTAGCAAATTTATGTGCAACTTGTAACGTAACCCTACACTGGACTTCCATGGTTCCACTCGTATTGAACTGGGTGTTGCTCAACTAATAACGGATTATGTCTACATGCTGGTATATTTAATGGTTGACCTGGTACCACAGCCGCAGCAGCAGGAGAGTGTGGAGTTAGGGAGGGTAAAGGAGCAGCCTGTACAGTCCTCAGTCCTGGTGGGAGCTTTATCAACCACCAGTAGGCATGTGGAGTCTTGGACTTACACCACCCACCAGTGGCAGAGGTTATAAAATAATAATATACTCAAACCCCCCAAAATAGTTTCTTTAAAAGAAAAAATATCTGAATGAAACACAGACCGGACAGTCACCATAAAAAGGATGTTTATTTCTTTAAATGTACAGACGTGCTTTAACGATAACGATGCAGCTGCAGGGTGTTGCGCCTCTTCCAGGCTGCGCGGCGGGAGCCTCCGATGGTCAGGTGGAACTTGTGGCCCTTGCCCAGGCCGCGACTCTTCTTTCCTGCAGATGTCAGCCCACGCATCTCTCTGTGTTTGTGCACAGCCTTTGTGATCCATTGGGTGTCTGGGTTGCGTCTGATGGCCTTGTGGAAGGTGTCGATCAGAATCACCTCAAAGAACTTGTAGGTGGAGTCCTCGCCCACCCAGTAGGAGGCAAGCACTCGCAGGCCTCCGCAGTGACGGCCAGCACGCTCCTGTAAAATATAGAGAGGAATATTTAATTAATGATTTTCTGGTTAGATCAATGTTAAAATTCAACCGGCGCAATGTGAAAATAAACTCAAAGATACTATGACACTATTAAAGCTAGAAATCCTACAAAACAGTAACACTAGTTAACTGCTGCTCCGTGATCTATATTACATAATTACATCTATAAATGTCCTACATCCTTCAGAGTGGTCACCTGGGAACTTGGTCAGAAATCTTCCACTCCGCCTCAAATTTCCATAAAAGCCTCTATATTAGACATTGGAGCTAACATGAGCAGAACTTTTCCTAAAGATGTACTAAGCCATCATTTCATTAAAAAATTTGTGTTCACTGATTAGGGTATTACGGTACCACAAGGAAGAGCCAGTGTACAACATCAAATGCTGTTTAAGATTTGTCATAAGGTGTTCACAATAGATGGAGATGACATGTTGTGACTTATCTGTGCCAACAGGCCAATGCCCCACATGAGGACATGAACCATCTTTAAATACAAACTACTGTGCTGCAATAACACCTTTGTGGCCTGAACAATACGATGGGAGACAATCTAGTCCACTGCCACCACATGTATCCCACCAACCGAATACATTCTAGGTAGGAAGTGTCAAAGCTTCAATTCACCAATTATAGCCCTGATTAACCACTTATTGCAGAAGGTATTCTGCTCCATAGCAGGAAACAGTTTGCACAGTATCAAGGGTTGGTGTCCAGTCGGTGAGCCAGCTTGTACAAAACCATTCCTCAGAACTAGTGCAACAAAGTGTAATGGGCCATTACCATTTAGATTCATCTGTGTTGGAGAGCCATCTTTATTTGACCATCTGACAATTATTCATCTTAAGTCCAACACTTTGATATTTTATAGTCTCTAAAGTGGCGTCTTCATCTCTTATCTGACCAACAATCCAAACATCATCTTCAGAGTCCAATTTATTATCGGTTAACTGAGTGACAATTTGTTGCAGTTCTTCAAGTCACCAACTCTGTTTTGGGGTCAACGTCCCCTTAATAAAATCAAACCAGAAAGGATCTTTAGAAATTCCAACATGTAATGCCACAGTACGTGCTACTACATACAAAAACAACCATGGGATATTGGACTCTTTAGCCAATGTGTGTCACGCAGGTGACCCAACAGGAGCATGACTTGGTGCATAGAAGATCTGATGAAAATACACTAGGCTCTTGGACGGCTTCTAGAACCTGTCAACATCTTTTAAAATGTTTAACTGTTTGAGGCTGGTCAATGTTGTGATTGACCATTTGCAATCACAACATCTTAACACCTAGAAACTGTACCACTGTCAAACACAGCTCTTTTCTCCTGGATTTAAAACATCTGCGTGATGAGTGACTTGAACGCACCTCAGCAGTTGACTGCAAGCTGCGGGCAAACTTGATCTGGTTGACACCGTGGTGCACTGGTTTGCCATAGGTGGCACCCTTGGGCACTGGCTTCTTGCGTCCTCCACGGCGCACACGGATACGGTAGATGACGTAGCCTGTTTGGATGAAACATAAAACATGATCAGTTGACTCGGAGAAGATAAAAATGATCTCACACTTGGGCTCTAGGTCTGGGCTCGGCACTCACCCTGCTTGGCCTTGTAACCCAGTCTACGGGCCTTGTCAGGTCTGGTGGGTCTGGGGGCACGATGGAGGTTGGACAGCTGGCGGTACTGCCAGCAGCGGACGCGGAGGAGGAAGCGCATCACATCGGACTGCTTCTTGCGCCATAACTCCTGCATATACCTATATGCTCCCATGTTGACTTATCTGGAAGAGAAACAATAGGATCGTGAGCCAGATGACAGCTATGTGACGTCTGATAACACGATGCCATTAAGAAAAACTCCCTGTCTGAGACATGAGGCCAGCCTGTAGAGTTTAAGATGTAATAAAGCTGAGCATACTGCACCAAGCAGCTTACAGATGTATATTGTGGAGAGTTGGAGTCGTGGGAAATCTGGCGTCTCAAAACAAAGTCTAAATAAGTGAACCTGTCTGGAGATCCGCATCAACATGAACTCTGATCATAGCGACACATGGTTTCAGACCACTGGGACTGAGTACATGTGGACGAGTGGAGCCACTACGATTTACTGATGAGGCAACCACATGCACGATTTTCTTAGTGACCTCTAAACGGACCTAACACACAAAGCAAGTCAAAGCAGGAATCGAACACACACGGGTACAGTGCAAATTACAACAGCCCATGTGTATATAGGAGCCGACTGGCTAGATAGCAAGCATGCTAACGTTAGCCCCTTAGCCACTCACTCAATACTTCACAGTAATGTTAATACAAACACCTCACAATTAACAAAACTACACAAAGCAGTATCAACAGGAGTAAAACGCTAAAACCGTTCAAGTTTTACTGTAACATCAAGTAATCAGAGCAGCGACACATTAGCTTCCTACAGCGACTAGCGGCGTCAATGGCTCCTGGGTGGACCGAAGCTCCGCGCCGCTCAAAATGACCCAATCTGTGTTTTTAATCACATTAGTCTAAAAATGATCAGGTCGTGTGGAAGCTTAATGTGTCGATGATCAATGTCCCGATTCTAACAGACTGATGGAGGAATTACAAAGAAGATTATTGTGGATTTCATTCGGTGCAAAAGTGCAAAAAATCTCGCTTACATGATGGCGTACAAGCCGGAAAGAGAGAGCGCACTTACCCAGCATGCCTTATGAAAACCACGGTGACGCACTTCCTGTTTTCTGCTCGTGGGAAATGTAGTGCTTGGTTTTTTTAGTTGAGATAACGACAAGTTATATCGCAGTATTTTATAAACATTTATTTGAGGCAAGAAGGATATTGATGTTGAAGACTTTACATTTTTTATGAAAAATAAAACTAAAATGTAACCATACAACCAAACTGTCAAAAAATCTGACATTGTTCGAGTCCTCACACTGACTGAAAATATCAAATGAGTAAAGCAGCAGGAACTTGTAAATTTTTTAACATTTTGATAGTTAGGGCCCGAGCACTGACAAACAGTGAGGCCCTATTGAAATTGTAAGGATTATTATTCAGGCAAATTAATTGGCTTTTTGAGGGCTTTAAAATGCTAAAATTTTGACCAAAATTAGCAGAAAATGTGATAGTGTGAAAATGTTCGTATTCTGGTTATTATTATTATTATTATTGTATTGCTGTCATAATTAATATATGGATTAGACCAAATGTAAAAAAGTTAAGAAACATTGTTTGTCTTCTGTTGCTGTTCTGTGTTGCTATGAATAGTATCAAACTAAATGAGTCACACTGATTTGTTTCTCTTCAACACTGTTTTAATTGATCAGGGCCTTGAATCCTGTATCTATATTCAGAAAGACAGAAGTAGATGTTACTGTACTAGTTATATTTATTCACAAAATGTAACATTCACATCATTCAATTATTTCAAATATGTACAAAGGGGGAACAGTGTTTTGAGAAGTAGGAAAAGGGTGAGGGAGGCTGGGGCAAGGAGGGAAGGAGTGGGTGAGGTCAGTGCTTCTCCACCTCTTCTCTCTCCTCCAGCTCATCTTGGCCTCCACCTTTCTGCAGCTCAGTCCTATAGTTGGAGTTGTCTCCTGCTGCAGTTTCGTCTCCAGCACCCAACTCTCCCTAAGCTCCTTTTCTTTCATACTGCGCAAGCCCGGGCAGCCGATGTAGGGAGTTCTTCTTTTTTGGGTTTCGCATGTGATGATCTGGTTCTTGTTAATGAGCTTAACCATCGGCCTCCGCTGTCTGACCTCCAGCAGGTTGACCTTGTTTTCCTTGTCGACCTCCACCTCACTGCTACAGTTTGTCTCAGGCTCCTGGTGCAGGCTCCTGGTGTAGACTTGCCTCCATATTCTTAAGGCCGGCGCATGCTCCTGCGTTTTCACGGGCCCGTAAGCGCAAGAGCCCTTCCGGGCCCCTTACGTGCTTAAGTATCCCTTCTTAAGGCTGAATTATAGTCAGGTTGCACGCATGCACGCATGCACGCAAGACACGCAACACGCCCCTTTCGTGCCCTCTGGCGGCTTGCGTGCGTCCGCCAATTTTTCTAACTATACGACAAAACGACGCAGCCCGCAAGGCTTGTGATTGGTCTGCTTACTACATCCCGTCCGGAGTCTAGTTTCCGGTTTCATGCCCCACAATACGCAGAAATCACGGAAGATTTAGAAGAACGAATATGGACCAAATAGAAGAGCACTTGGCAGAAGAGATCCAAAAGTATGACCACTTGTATAACCCGTCACTGACTGGCCGATTTGTCCGCCAGAAATAGGCTATGAGGAGCCGGAGTGGCGATGTAAATAAACAGTCGACGAAGAAGAAGACGTCTCTTCTTTGTGTGTTTTGTCTTCGACAAAAAACGTTACTCCGCCTAGTGTTCTGGCAGTGAATTGCGTTGCAACACGTGCAACACGTTAGTGCAAGGGAGTAGGTTTGATTTGGACATTGGTGGGGTCCGTGGGATATGAAAGTGCTTCCTAAAGTTGATAGGTTTTTTTTGTATTCGCAATGATAATTGAAAAAAAAAATCAATAAATCGGCTTAATTAACATGTTTATAATGCATATCTGAATATCAAAAGAGAATATGCATTCTGTAATGTTATAGGTTAAAGCAACTAATGAAAGAAAATGAGTCAACTTAGAAGAGTTTTCAACTTTACTCTGGTGCAACTGTAAACAACATCAACAACATTGTAAATAAATATTTTTGAAATAATACAACAACAGGTGTATCACTAAATGTACAGGTCAGTATAATTTCCTGCTGGGCATTTCTTCCTCCAGTGCCCATGAGCCAGCTGCAGGGTCATCAGCCAGGAATCACTAATACTAACATATACACAGATTAGTGTCCATTGTGCTCTTCCTATTTGAAAGAACCAAACACATGCCTACGTCTTTCTGTAACAGAAATGAACTGCTGATATATTTCTTTAAGGTCAATGTTGTCCAGTGTCTCCTGATGGACATGGCACACTGCAAGATTGTTCAATCTGACTTGAGTCATGGTGGTTCTCAGCCATGTTTTAAGCCTCCTGAGAGCACTGAAACTTCTTTCAGCCTCAGCTGATGCAACTGGTATGACTAAAAGCAGCCTGATAAGGGACTCAACCTGATCAAACAGACCTCTCACTTCAACTGTCAATCCTCTCATTATTTCTGCCACTTCAACACTAGATTTGACAGTGTATTTGGACCTAAACATGGCTAGTTGGACCTTTAGTATGTCCCTGTTCAGCTCTGGGTACTGATCTACAATGTCATTCACTTCTCCAGTAAGGAGAGTTTCCTCCAGCTTTTGCAAGACATTTAGATCTGGTTGGTTGAACCTCTCCTCAAACTGAATGTGCACACTATCAAGCATTTTATAGAACTCTGTTCTATAATGCTCCTCTGCTGACTTGGGGATGTGCTGGCTTGCTTCACTCGTGAATCGTTTTGGTGGCTTTCTTTGGTGAGGAATCTGAATGGGCTCAATCCCAAGGGAGTCAACCATAGCCACTGCTTTCTCAAAAACCTCATGAAAGCTCTCCCGATTTCTTTTGGCATGTACAGTAGATTTCACACACTGTATGGCACTTCTCATACCTGCAACAGTTTCAGTCCTTTTTTGAAGGGATGTGTTCAGACACTCCAGCTCCTCTATCACTTCTAATGCCAGACAAAGACCAAGTACCGTTTTCCCTTTCTCAAACCTCTCACGCAGACCATTTGCTCTCATGCCTGTGTTTGACCCACTTGATGCCATCTCCTCCAAGCTAGACAAAACACGTTCATACTGAGACAGCACCGCTCTGATAGCTTTGCCCCGCACTGTCCACCTGGTTGGACAAAGTGGTCTGAGTGATTTTAATGGTACCTCTGAACTTATGGCTTTGGAAAATATGTTCTTGAATTTTCCTGATTGCTTGTTTAATGTGCCAAGCTCATGCACCCACTGTAAGGAATCATTGATCAAGGGACTGGCTCTGCATGCAGACTGCGTAATCAGGTTAAGACAGTGTGCCCCACAATGCACATACAACGCTAACGGTTGCTGTCTCTTCAGTTCTGCTTGTGCTCCAGAATATTTGCCTGACATATTAGCAGCACCATCATATGTCTGGCCTCTTAACCCAGAAATGGGAATATTGAGCCTCAAGAGGACATCCTCAGCCATTCTTGCAATCTCCACTCCAGTAGTACCAGGGACCTCATACAAACCAATGAAAACCTCCCGTGGTACCAGGTCATGGTCCACATATCTAAAACAAATAGCCTCTTGTTCTGTTCCTGTGACATCTTGTGTGCCATCAATGATGAGTGAATACTGCAAAACTGGTAGCATCTGGATGGATTGTGCAATACTCCTGACAATACAGTTTCCTAGCATCTGCAAAACCTCGTTTTGCACTTGAGGAGAGGTATAGTCATGACAGCGAGCTAACCAACTATGAGACGTACATCATCCCTGGCTTTAAATTTCAGAAGTTGAAATAGATTGCCATCTTTTGTCTCATGGCCTCGCAGTGCTATGCCCTGCCTGGCAAGGTACTGTATTGATCCTACAATATTTTGTAGGCAGTACCTAGCATGTTTTGTTTGTCTTGTTGCTGTGCCCATGCACTTGAGAGCTGCGAATCTATTGGGCTTCCCTCTTGAGCACTAACTGTCATGGCATGATGGTGGGATTTGGTATTTTGATGCCGCTGAAAACTGGCAAGTGCATTCTTCCAATTATTAAATCCCTTTGACGAAAAGGCAGGGTCTACCTTTTTATATAGTGTGCTTTTCTTTATAGTGTATGTTTTCACACAGTGAAAACAGAGAACCCCTTTGATGGAGGGGCTATAGTGCAGCCATGGATACTGCTTGAACCAACTCTCTTGAAAATGGAGGAGCTTGTGTGGCAGCTGTTGAACTGGAATGTAATTTGGGTGAGGTTGGTTTGGTTTGTCCAGAATATCTTCTTGAATGCTGACACTCTCCCTGACCCTATCCTTGGCACTCTCCCTGCTTCTCTCTCCATTTGGATCAGTTTCCTAAGAAATCACAGTATACATTTGACCACGCTGTAGCAACTACTGCAAACACAATATTAATATAGGCCTATTGTTATTCAGGTCATAATCAGACTAATATTTGACACAATGCTGAATCTCATGACTAACATATTAATCATTATTGAACCTCACCTGTGATTTTCCAGCCTCTCTTCCATCTCCTCCAGCCTCTCCTTCTCTAGCCTCTCCTTCATCTTCTACAGCATCTCCTCCTCTGTCTCCTTCTCTATCCTCTCCTCCAGTCTCTCCTTCTCTATCCTCTCCTCCATTCTCTCCTTCTCTATCCTCTCCTCCTCTATCTCCTCCAGTCTCTCCTCCTCCAGTCTCTCCTCCTCTATCTCCTCCAGTCTCTCCACTGTCTGTCACCTGACAGAAGTATGTTGATGCATGACATATGAACAGATATATTAGGGTACATACATGGGTAGACAAAATGTTCACACAATTATTATGTTTTATTCCCCCAAAATATATATGTATAAAATCACATGAGCATCTGCAATGTGCTTGTTGTTACTGTAAATGAGAGGGAAACCTTGAAGGAAAATAAAGGTTATTAAATTTAATTAATGTTTATTTATCCCCAAATTTTTTTTAAAACCATTGCTCCCTTTCCACACAAATAAAACATGAAAATAATGGTAGGCCTATACCTTAAAATGCGGATCTCTTTGGCATTATAGCCTATGCTGACTAATAATCAATATCAGTATTGTTATGGCTCTAAAATATATAACCTTTTAATTAACTTACACGTTGACTTCTAAAGAAGTCTCTTATGTCCAGTTTTCGTTTCTTCGACATCCTACACACACACGCACACATGCACGCACAGCGCGCGCACGCACAAGCATAAAACACACACAAATTTAAGTGTTACTGCAAATGACATCACTGATATTAAAATCCGTCTCGCTGACGTGACCGAAGGCAGAACTTACACTCGCAGATGCAGATATTAGCTATGCACTGAGGCGTCCTGTTGCTCCTCCTGTCTGGGACTAGCAAGTTGCCGGTAGCTTTTTTTTTTTTTAACAAGCAGATGGAGTGACAGCGGGGACGGCCAATCAGGTTGAATATAGGTTTGCGGGAAACCGCTACAGCCAATCAAAGCGCGATAGTTGTTTAGAGGCGGGACTTCTATCAGAGACTGATTTTTAACCCCGTTGTGTACTATAATTATTGCCTAAACAATACGGACAGCGGGTGTATTATTGGTAGGGACTACACAGTAGAGGCTGGATTTTGGTAGGGTCGGGACCCTACCGTCCCTATATAATCCTACGCCCTTGCGTTAGTGAAGCATAAACCAAAACGAGTCCGTCGATGCAGCTGCGTGGCCTTCCGCGGTTGCAGTCGCAGGACTATAATTCAGCCTTCAGGCTCCTGGTGTAGACTTGCCTCCATATTCTTAAGGCCGGCGCATGCTTCTGCGTTTTCACGGGCCCGTAAGCGCAAGAGCCCTTCCGGGCCCCTTACATGGTTAAGTATCCCTTCTTACGTGATTACGTGCGTCGCCCAATTTTTCTAACTATAGACAAACCTCCGTAAAGGCCGATTTATAGTACTGCGACTGCAACTGCGGCTGGCCACCCAGTTGCATTGACAGACTCGTTTTGGTTTATAGTTCCCCAAGGGTTGCGCGTTTTGCAAAGCAATTACCCATCAGAACACTAGGCGGTGTAACGTGTTTTGTCGAAGACGACCTTAGAGACGCCTTCTTTCTTCTTCGTCGCTCTTTATTAACATCGCCACTGCGGCTGACTTTAAATTGGCCTTAAGCCTCACGCAACCCGCAAGGCTGTGATTGGTCTGCTAACTACATCCTTTCCGGAGTCGCAGTTCCGGTTTCATGCCCCATATGACCGGCAGAAACCATAGAAGATTTAGAAGAACGAATATGGATCAAATAGAAGAGCGTTTGACAGAAGAGATCCGAAAGTATGTCCACTTGTATAACATGTCACTGACTGGCGGATTTGTCAGCCAGAAAAAGGCTACGAGGAGCCGCAGTGGCGATGTAAATAAAGCAGTCGACGACGTCTGCCACACACAAAGAAGGCGTCTCTAAAGGCCGAATTATAGTCCTGCGACTGCAACCGCGGAAGGCCACGCAGTTGCATCGACGGACTCGTTTTGGTTTATACTTCTCTAACGTGTGGCGCGTGTTGCAACGCAATTCACCGCCAGAACACTAGGCGGAGTAACGTTTTTTGTCGAAGACAAATCACACAAAGAAGAGACGTCTTCTTCTTCGTCGACTGTTTATTTACTTCACCACTCCGGCTCCTAATAGCCTATTTCTGGCGGACAAATCGGCCGGTCAGTGACGGGTTATACAAGTGGTCATACTTTCGGATCTCTTCTGCCAAGTGCTAATCTATTTGATCCATATTCATTCTTCTAAATCTTCCGTGATTTCTCCGTATGATGGGGCATGAAACCGGAAGCTAGACTCCGGACGGGATGTAGTAAGCAGACCAATCACAAGCCTTGCGGGCTGCGTGAGGCTCGCGTCGCTTTGTCGTGTAGTTAGAAAAATTGGCCGACGCACGCAAGCCCGCAGAGGGCACGAAAGGGGCGTGTTGCGTGTCTTGCGTGCATGCGTGCAACCCGACTATAATTCGGCCTTAAGGCCGTCTTCAACAAAAAAGTTACTCCGCCTAGTGTCCTGGTGGTAAAATGCTTTGTAACACGCGTAACGCTTTGAGAAGCATGAATGACAACGAGTCCTTTGACACAGCTGCGTGAAAAGCCATAGATGCAGTTGCAGAAGCATGTGCCGGCCTTTAGCCTTGTCCTGACACTCAGTGACCTCGGCCTTGCAGTCAATGTAGGCCCTCAAGCCGTGCTCTCATTCTTCATGAGACCATCTTTGTCATTCAACTAATGTTGAAGCTGCTCCACCTGCTCCTTCAGAGCCTGGATCTCCTTGTCCTTCTCCTTCTCCTTCTCCGTCCTCTCCACCTCCACCTCCACCTCCACCTCAACCTCACTGCTACAGCTTGTCTCCGGCTGAGATGGCTCCTGGTCAGTGCCTTGGCCTGACAGTCAGTGAGCTCAGCCATGCAGTCAATGTAGGCCCTGAGGCGAGCAAGCCGTTTCTTGATCTCCTTCTCTATGACATCATCTTTGTCTTTAAACTGGTTTTCCAGCTGCTCCACCTGCTCCAGCACAGAATCTCTGTGTTGGCTCGTAGGAGCTCGGCTCTGAGGCTCATCACAATATCTGGTTGCTGCATGGTTTACAACAGAGAGCAGATCTATTGGTTGATGAAGCTGTGGGAACAGTTGAAGTCAAATGACTTTTGTTTGCAGGTGACAAGATGAAATAGTGTGTAAGATTTAGGGGAAATTGATCCATCAAACATTCAATATAAAACAATTGACAGAGATAGAGAGACACAGAGAGACCCAGAGTGACCCAGAGAGAGAAACGCAGAGAGAAGGAGAGAGAGGGAGAGAGACAGACTGGCTGGTTTAAGCGAGAGAGAGACACACAGAGAGACCCAGAGAGTGAGACAAACAGAGAGAGAGAGAGAGAGAGAGAGAGAGAGAGAGAGAGTGAGAGAGAGAGAGAGAGAGAGATAGAGAGAGAGAGAAAGTGAGAGAAAGTGAGACACAGAGAGAGAGAGAGAAAGTGAGACACAGAAAGAGAGACAGAGGGAGAGAGAGAGATAGAGAGTGAGAGAGAGAGAGAGAGAGAGAGAGAGAGAGAGAGAGAGAGAGAGAGAGAGACTGGGAAGAGACAAATCTAAACTCTGAGTGCACCACTCAAACAACTATAAATCAGAAACTATGAGTCCTATCTGTGAAATAAAGACACGGTGAGAATTACAAGACTTTGCCGGACACACAGATATATTTGAGATTTGTGAGAGTAAAAAAATGGGACCGTGGGAGCGAGTTATGCGAGTTGATGCTCCTTCCAGAAATGTTTCCTCTGAAATAACATTAGACCCAATGGAGAGGGATTGGTTTTTCCTTAAAGGAGCTACACACCTCATGTAATGTGCTCCTAGCATTAGCTTAAGATCCCAACAACTTGTCTTTAGACACATTCAAACTCCACATTAACCGCATTTTTTTAAATAAATGACTGGGAGAATTTTCCTCATCAATCACAATGGCAACCAGATTGTTTGAGTTGAATTCGAATCTGAATTTGATTGGCAGTTATGGCATTTTTTTTTTTTTTTACTTTGTCTTAAATCCTAAAGTTAAACACGAAGGTTCATCTTCCCAATGTTACAAAAATCACATAGTTTGGTAGAATAAGATGTGAAATGTGAAAATTCACATTCGTCATAAAAGCAACAGAAAACAGCACATTATCAACAAATAACAGCAGCAGGTAAAAGCAGCAACTTCATATTAAACAGTGGTTTAATTTCAAACTTAATTTTTACTGTAATTTATATTGACCTAATGTGTTGTTTTAATCTTATATGTATAGCCCAAATCTTTCCATTATGTTTCTGACTTCAGGAGTCACAATTGTATCTTTAATTTAAATGTAGTCTCAGCTTTTTTATTTAGTGGCTGTATTATGGAAGATTGGTGTGTAGTTCCTGTCATAAGCAGGGTGTAGGCAGGGTGTAGGTTGGTGTGTAGTTCCTTTTATGAAGCCAAAAAATGTAATAGCTTGCAGTTGTATTAGTGTTAGATTAGTACAATTTGTGTTGATACCTAAAACAAGATACAAATGAATTATTTAATCAACGCATACAAAATGTTTCCCCCTGAACTTTCAACACAACCTTCGTCTGGCATGAATACACTCTTTCAAATTCTAATACCTTTTCAATCAATGAATAAAGGCAAAAAACCCCTCAAAAGTAGAAGTGATGTTAAATAACTCGACACTTGTTACTGCAAACATGTTGACGTGTATTAATTGTGTAGTTGTTCACCTGTTTACATTGTTATATCCTTTTCCACTATTGTTTCATCAAGTAAAAAAACACGCAGTTCAAAACTACAGTAACATGAACAAAGTGAATATAAATCAAATGATTAATGATGTGTTATAACTGTTCAGAAGTATTGTTACACGATGTAGTGTATTATGCAGCAGTGGATTATGATGAATTGCTTAAAAATCGTTGTCCGTGAACGCATCATTAGCCAGTACGCATGCGCAGTGTCAGGATAATCAGAGCTAGCAGGGCAGAATGGACGTGACGCTTCATAACCTGATAAACGCATGTTAGCGTCCTGATCCAAGTGGGACACTTCACCCGGATGTGCAGCGACTGACACGCAGTGATTTCACAGCTGGACTCGAACTGGTGTGTTCACACGACGCGGCATGACGTGCTACGGCTGACATGTTAGCTAGCCAGGCTAAACAACACAATGCTGTCACTGCCAAAGCTAAAGGCTACCATCCGAGTTGTTGTTGTTTTCTAGAAGCCCGGGTCAGTGTTAACGTTGCACATATCTAACGCGTGTCGCGGCCGGGTGTAAACAGCGAGACGCGGTGTGCTCGTGCGTTACAGGCTCGACATGGGGAAAGGCTGTAAAGTGGTGGTGTGTGGCCAGGCAGCAGTTGGGAAAACTGCCATTTTGGAGCAGTTGCTATACGGAAATCACTCTGTAGGTAAGAGACGCACCTGGAAGGACTGGAGACAGCAGTTCAGTGACATCAAATCCTGTGATTTCACTGGTTTAATTTGAATTAATTAAATGAATTGGTTCAGAATGAGACTCGCCATTGATCTTGATATTCAACACCTTGGCTAACTGTGCAAGTATATTTCAGAATATAACTGATGTTCTTTCAGTCTGATATGAATGAAATTAGTTATTCACCTCTCATAATGCTGTTCAGGGCGTCCATGATAATGTTGCCACCGTTTGAGTAAATGCATCAGCTGAGACACTGTTTTGTTGTGTGTATGTGGGGCTGAACGTCTGGTGTCTGATTTCTCTTGTGTCCTCTATGTCTTCCAGGCTCTGAGTCCAGTGAGACGCAGGAGGACGTGTACGTGGCCTCGGTGGAAACTGACCGCGGTGTGAAGGAGCAGCTGAGGCTCTACGATACAAAGGGTCTCCACGATGGACAGGACCTCCCCAAGCACTACTACTCCGTGGCAGACGGCTTCGTACTCGTCTATAGCGTCGACAGCTTGGAGTCTTTCAAGAAGGTGGATTTTCTGAAGAAGGAAATCGACAAATCCAGAGATAAAAAAGAGGTGCGACTGTTTCAAAGTATTCTTTAGTAACCTTCCTAATATGTGCTGTTACTTGCTCAGCTTTGTCTCGAAATGTGCCGCTGCATATCACGAGACTGGAAGTGTTTGGACAGCTACAGATTTCTCTGTTTTCAGGCTCAGAGTGTATGCAGCTTGGCACTTCATTGTAGAAGCCATTATTATATTTTATTTTTATTGAGCTGAAGCTCGGAAAAACAAAATCACCTGAAACGGTCATTTCAAACATGACTGTTATGTGTAACAAACCCCAGGAGATCAGCAGGCACATGTGACCATAGAGAGAAGTCATGTATCACAAAGTGATGGACATTCCATCAATAGCAATCAGTCTGTTCCCAATTCAAAGAACTGATTATAGATCAACTTTTACTTTTGTAATTTCACCTTTTTAAAATGGGTGGTTTTCCTATAGGGCTCGGTAATTAAACAAAATCAACATTTATTGCAATGTCACAAAAGTCCAATTGCTCATACATTGTGCACAGTGAGAAGGTATAACACATAATTGATCTGTGTCAGATTTGTAAAATGTTCATATTGAGTTAATTCACTCTGCTCATAAAGTAACTGAAAAGAAATAATAATGTGATATTTATAGTAATTATATATCGACTATATATTTATCTCAATATATTTTTGGACCATATTACCCAGCCCAGTTTTTCTCCAACTTATTCAAAACCAGGGCTCTGGCCGAGTAACGAGATGCCATGTTCATCTCCCCAGAAGCTCTGTCCTTCTGGTTGGTTTTCTGTCCTCAGTGTGGATATTTGTTACAATAATGCCCCTTAAATGTCCTTGGTATTTATACGTCACTATAATAATTATGTAGTCATTTAATACTGAAAGTGTAAGCTGTTTTTAAATTTTTTCGGTTTGACTGGTGACAAATACCTCAATATTTTAATATCTTACTGTCCAGTACTAGATAAAGAGCCCAAAACTTAATAAGAGTCTAATATTAATATTTAATATTATCTAACTTAACCGAATTGGCTTGCGATGTTTCTGCCGTGTCCTCAGGTGGCGGTTGTCGTGCTGGGGAACAAGACGGACCTGCGGGAGCGTCGGCAGGTGGACCAGGAGGTGGCGCAGCAGTGGGCGAGAGGTGAGAAGGTGAAGCTGTGGGAGGTGAGCGTCACCGAGCGCAACTCGCTCATCGAGCCCTTCACCCAGCTGACCAGCCGCCTCACCCAGCCTCAGAGCAAATCTTCCTTCCCTCTGCCAGGGCGCAAAAGCAAAGGCACTCCGTCCAACGACATGTGAAACTCTGAAGACCCCCCCCCCCCAAAAAAAGCACTCCTCTCTGCTCCTGCTATGGACCGGCTGCATTCACCTCACATGGGAACAACTAGCAGGACAACAGGGATTGCCTTTAGCTTAGCAACATGACTTTAACTGCTTCTGTGTACATTTGATCATAATCCACACATTCATTCACATATATGCAATATTTGTACCATGAAGGAACAGCTCAGCATTGTGGGAAGTTCACTGATCGACTTGCTTTTTGAAAGTGAGAGGAAAAGTTCCATATAATGGCTGTGTGTTAAGTGAGATGTCTCTAAAGATGTCTATTTAACATATCTAATTTTCTTTGTTCACAATTAAATGGAAAACAAAAAGGTCAAGTCATTGAGCTCAATCTCTCTGCTTAAGATCGTTTGTACCAAATCAGGCAAAGTCACTGTGATGACAACACTTCAGGGGAAATTGTGAATTGAAAAACAATTTCTTTGCAACTCTTCCTCAACAAAGAGCAAATATCTGCTGCTTCTGGAATCTTGTCATCACAATAATGTTGCCAAGTCTGGCCACTGTGCCTGGACGATAGTTGAACCTACGCTCATCAACCATATCTGCCAGCCAAGGCTGCAGCTGGTGACAAGTTCACTTTTGTTGGGCTACGAACGGCTCCCGCTTACACTCATTGGCCACTTTATTCAGTGCAATGTAAACATTTAACAGTTTTTACAGCCATTTTTACTGACACTGTCAGAAATGTGTTAACATCATCACTAAAATATATAACTGAGTTTATACCTCTACCATAAAGGCATAATAAAAGTAGAGTTTTATGGCTGAGCAGTTGTAATGGACGGTCCAGCTGTAACTAACAGAATACAGAGTGCAACTTGTTCTGTCCCTTCAATGCCAGGCAGTCACTTTAAATAAAATAAAAATAAATGAAAAGCAGGCTAGCAGCTTCCCTGCACTCTAAGCTAAGGCTAAACGCGTCGAGTCCACACTTAATGCACAGACATTGTTACTGACCGTCTCCACTTACCATGGATAAACAGTTAGATAAGTGAATTTTCTGAAATGCTGAACCTCTTAATATGAGGGCTCATGTTGTAGTTTACCTTTTACAACAAACCAAAACCTTCTTTAAATCACTAACCCTTGAAAGAAGCTTTTCCATACAGTGCACAACACTAACAGGAAAGGGATCTTGTTCTCATGGGAAAAACATCATTAAAAAAAGAAAGCACTTTAGTACCAAAGATTCCCGACGACTCAAAACACAGATTGATTGGTTTGGCATTTAAGTTGTGGTCGTGAAATAATGTTCTTTTCATTTGAAATTTGTGTATCCTCCCAAGTTGAAGGACTAGTTCATAAGTCATGTTAATACAAAGAGTTATATAATCTCGGTCATGGCAGCGAGAAGAATCCAATCAGAGGCCATTCTGCAAAAAGACTCACAATCCACTCCCAACATATTTATGCACTGAACAAATGGAGATTGGATTGAATCTCTTTACGACCAGTACAGGGTACATGACTACAGCCACCTTTAAATCTATAGACATGCAGCTGAACCTGTGCTTGGCTTGTGAAATCTGAAACTCTCTTCAAAACTCTGTCATCAAACACCTCAAGTGGTTTATAGACAGAGTTTACAGAGTTAAAGGACCTAAAACGCTATTTCCCATCTGATGTGAACGCAGCACCAGTCCTTGTCTGGTTAGTATCAAATAGTAAATATGGCTCGGCAGCAATAACGTTCATGGTACTACCTTAACTTGTGATGTTTGATTTCATAATGTCTGACCTTAGCTGCACTCCTGTGTCGTCCAGCCTCTCTAATCCAATAGGGCTCCTGGTTAAAGCTGTGTGTGTGTGTTTGTGTTAAAGCCTTTTGAACAGTAGAAATCTGTGTTGAGAGGAAATATTTATTTTTTAACTAATTTATATTTGTCACTTTAATGAGCAACATTCCCTGACTGAAAAAAAAACTAAACAGGGAGAGACTGTGATGGATGACCTGCGCTGTTTTCTGTGTCCTCAGTGTTTCTGAGTATAAACGTTTCATGTGCTGCTAGTAGAACAGAGGTAGTGACATCAAGACTTCAGTCAAACTAACCCTAAAACTGTTCTTATCGGTCTTAAAATGTGCTGCATAAAAATAAAAACCCTGTTCATAACAAATCCTCTCAGAGCTTTATTCTGGTGGTGAAGGGAACATGTTTGAAATGATTAAACCAAGATGGATGCTTCTTCGGTTGGTCCAAGTGTTTAAGGGAGCGAGTGAACAACTTGTGATCAGAACGGAGCACACGTCACTACCAGGAACCATCCATATCTAAACGTGTCTACATGTGTAAAACACCTTGAAGAGAGAGAAGCAAACTCCAACAGAACCTTTAATGCATGTGAGAATTTATATGGACTTTCGGGGATCATGCTGTGACAAGTTTCATCAAACAGTTTTTACATTACATTTAGTATTTACAGTCATCCTTCAAGCTCAAGCTACAAAACAAAACAAGAGAAAAACATTAAACGCATTATTGCCAAATTTGATTATAGTTTTAATAAAATAAATGACAACAAAAGTTGGACTTAAATTCGGAGATAAAAATCCCCCCCCCTCCCCCCAGCATCCCTGACTCGTCCGAGCAGCAGCCGCCCCTCTGGTGATTATGTGGCGTAGCGTTTGGTCCACTGTTTGGCTATCCTGTCATGTTCAGGTCTGTTCGTTGTGTACTGTGTGGCGATGCTTGCAACCAGAGGATCGGCTGGAAACACACAAAGATAAAACGGGGCATTAGAAATCTGTCCAAGCGTTTTTAGGACTTAGAGACTGTCATTCGATATCCTAATGTTTCTTTCTTATAATTTGTTTCTATAGATATCACAGTAAATTAGCAATTCTCAGAGACAGTTTCATCCCCCAGGCCTTAAGACTTTTAAACTCCTCTGAACTGCAATAATTCCACCAAACCAGCACCGTGACATATTTGCACATAATTGCACTATTGTTGTTTTATTTTCTCTTCAGCTGTTTATATATATATATATTTAGATATATATACTTTATTTTCTATTTAAAATGTTGATATTCTATTTGATACTATTTCTATTGCATTTTATAGTTTGTAATTACTTGAGCATTGCTAGAAGAGAGCCTGTGCATTTGATAATAAAAATCTTGAACCGTAGATTATTTTGGTCACAACAAATGTGATAGCCCTACCCCTACATAAAGGATAATGAGCCTCATGAACCATTTGTACGAACACATTTGTTCTTAAATGTGCATGTGGCTTTGTTGCATTCACCAATTTTCTTCTCATTTTATTAAAAAGGATGAACATATTTTACAAGTGCTCCTGACCTGTCTTAGGTGTCACCAAAAACTCAGTCTGCTGTTTTTCAAATAACGTTTTGTACTAATGGAGCATATATTTCATCAGTTTTAAGCAATTCTAAAGCTATTATTTGGGCCTTTATTATGCTAGTTGACTATTGTCGTGCACTCACTCATATACACACAGGTGGCAGTAATCCTGTTTACGCGCGTCACCACCGCACTTTTCTAACGAATCGTTCTTTCACCACAGAAACCAATTAACAAGCATACAAACATGTTAATGCATGAGGCCCATCGATCAGATATTTACACACAGTGCATCCATTCTGGTTATTTTTCTAATAAAAAATAAATAATTAATTGCCCCTTTTTTTTTACATTAATACACAAAAAAAACTTCCCCACATCAGGAGCCGGCAATATGGACAAAATCTTCTATCGCTGCACATATAATTAAATATCCAAACATTATTCGTAGTTTAGGAAAACAGTTGACCAAATATATTTAAATAAAATAGTGAATATGTGAATAAATTACCAAGGTGCCACATTACACTTACTACCAAAACCTTGTAAGTCAATGATGGCCAGAAAACTGCCCCTGATTATGAGCCTCTTAATAATTGCAGATTGCCAATGATCCTCCCCGATACTACCCCACAGAACAGTGCTTACATTTAAAGAGCAACTACGCTGCAGTAAACCTTCACAACAGAAGAATAGAAAGATTTATTAAATGCTTTTCCTCAGGCAGTCTCAGCACAAACGCTGTGTTTCCGTCTCCAGTCACAAGGGCTTAGCCTGGTGATATAAGGGGATTTAAAGGTCTGTAATATGAGCTGGAGTCACAGAGCGCATTTAAGAGTAATACATTTAACTTTTAGATGTTTAAGTAAAGTCCTGTAGGGCCTTAACTAGAATGGCATTATTTCTCCTCTCATGTTCGGAAAAATGGAGATCAGGCTGAGAAGAGTTGGGTTTTAACGAACAATGTTATGATATAATAAGAAGAAGCTGCAGACAGAAATAGATGGGGAAGTGGACAATACTTTAAAGACGAGGGGAACATGTATTTAAAAAAAAAAATAAAGTCCCAATATATTCAATGTTGGCAGAAAAAAATATCAGCTTTCAGGTGATTTAGAGGCTCTAACTGGGCCTCTTCGTGTGTGTTTGTGTGTGTGTGTGTGTGTTGCAGCTCTCACCAGGGTTGCAGTCAGTGAGAAGGGAGCAGATGGACAGCAGGACCTTGGCGATGGTGAGGGCAGGACTCCAGTTGTCCTTCAGGATGTCCAGACAGATCACCCCCTGACTGTTGATGTTACAGTGGTAGATCCTGGTGCGAAACGTCACCTGGACGACGCACACAAAACAAGAGGATCAAAATCACGAAACAGATTTATTATTAAATTACTTGCTTATAGCGTTTGGTCAAAGCAGAATTATTATCTTTTTCGCTCTTGGAAAATATTGACTGTTCCTTAATGCCCGTTATCAGGCCATCTGCTTTGTGAAGCGTCACTCCACAACTAAACTGCAGTGTCAACATCAACTCACTGAACAGCACTGACAGTTTTATTTCTTACAAACGAGTTTGCACAAACCAACTGCATCACAAATGCAGAATGAAGAAAATTAGGAGACAATGAAATTAAAGAATGCTGATCCACAGGTTACACTTAGAACCTTAGGAATTAAAAAAAAAGCCCTCATTTCATATTTTGTTAAGTGTGAATGTTTGAAAACATGAGATGATAGTACATTTCTACACTTTTTGAATGGGTTACCACCATCTGAGTAATGCCACTGTATGTATGAGCTGCGGATCTCACTTGGTTGTGTGCCCTCTAGTGAAAAATTGGAAAATTACACCACTCCAAAGGAGCTCCATCAGCACATGATGCACAAAAACAGGCTGACAGACATCTAGTTAAAGAGAAGTTCGACCTTGGGTGGTTTGAAGGGGTAATCTGGTGTGAAGGCGATGTCCAGGAAAAACACTCCTCCCTCGTACACGGAGCCTGGAGGGCCCAGGATGGTCGACCTCCACTCATAGATGTTGTCTCCTTTAGGTCCGGCGCTGTCAAGACACAGGAAAAATCCACTCTGGTTTAACATTTGGATGCTACAGAGATCAGACAGTGTCTTTAGCAACTAGAAAACAACTGAGATAACTCCGCTGTACCCCAGAGGGACGGTGACTCATTTGAAAGCTCAGTATTCAATAAAAAAAATGATATATCCTAAACTCATTACACGTACATTAAAATGTTTGAATTTTTTTTTAGAATTTCATAATTAAGGCCTACATCAAAAAAACATTTCATAATATCAGAAAATTCAATTTCTGATGATTGACTGATCTTTGGAAATAATTAAATATTCTGAGATACAGGATTATAAAAAAAAATTATGAGTCAAGATCATTGAAATTTAAACCAAAAAAAGGCTTTAAATAAGTCACTTTGTGTGTAATGATTCGAGAATAAATGCATTTATGAGAAAAAAATTTGAGATACATACTATACAAGTATTTATATTTTCTGCAGCCAGGAATACAATAGACAAAGTGCAATGGCATCATGCACACAGCGGGAAGTAATGAAAAAAAAGAAAAAGATCAACATAGCCACATTTGCCTATGGAGATGAATCTGCATCCTAACAGGATTCAAAGTACAGCAGCAGCACAGAGAGTCCACAGCAGCTCCTCTCTGCGTTTTGATGGCAGAGAAGTTTTCACATAATTAAGCGGCTGATGAAGCACTCAGAGAAAAGACACTCTTCTGTTTCACATTCCATTGTTAAATAAGCAGAGCCCTTACAGCACGTTAGAGGCATTCAAATGAAAGTGAAAAACAGCACATGCACAACACAGTGTACAGCAATATATTTAGACAGAAACTATTTGAATATTTAAACAAACAAAGTACGATGTATTATTCAACAAACAAAACTATTACTTATTCAGTCACGGCAATTCCAAGAATAATACAGGCCGGCGTAGCTCTGACTGCACACACTGCTTCCTCTGCAGGTCGTCTGTTCTGACTATCGACTGGAGAGGTTAATATCAGCCAAACGTCGTATTCTGTCTCTGTCAATCACACAAACACACAGACACACACAGACTGCTGACTACCTGCATCATGGCCATTATGATTTTGTAGACTGCTCTTAATGAGCAAGAATCACCACTTTAATCATCTCTGTGTCTTCCGTGTAATAAAACATCTATTGAGGAGGGTCAAGACTTGTGAAGCCTGGAGCTCACTCTCCTCCATGGTGTCCTTTCCTGCACCCCCCACTGTGCATTGCTTCCATGTGATAAAAAGCAAAAGACTGATAATGTAGGAAGGGTAAAATCTGTAGAATCAGACACACTTAACTGAGCTAAGAAAATAATTAAAGGTGACGTCCAAAATTCACCGCAAGACCAGATCTACCCACTAGGGGGCAGTGGGGTAAGGGTCAGGTGTGAGCCTGTGCACATCTCTATGGCGGCTTCTCTGGAGGGGCTGTACCTGTGTGAACATGCATGTTCCGGACCTTCTGCTTTCTTCTGGATTCCCTGTGAGCGAGTGGGTGTGTTGATGATTTTACTAACACACAACAGTTGTTGCGTCGTTCGTGTGTGAAAGACAAACGTCTGGACCCAACTCTAATGACATCATCCGGAGGTCAGAAAACAACTATACTCTCTGTGAATCATGTGCTTTGGGCTGAAACGGTTGATCAACGATCTAATTAGATGCCAGAAAGTTAATTAAATGGCAGATAAATCAATTAACTACAAAAGCAATCAATTAAGTTACTTTGCAAATAACAACTGCAATAAAATGTGGTGGTTCAAGTTTCCTAAATTCTGGACTCATATTACTATATTCCTCATGTTCTTGGTCAAACAACAGAATCAATTGAAACAAAAATCTTTAACAATGAGCATTTTCACCAATTCTGATGTTCTCTATACTAAGAAACGAAAAGAAATGTCTGGATTAACCAGTAGAATTAAAGGCAGATAAGCTTTAGGTCATGTTTGCAGAGATTCCTTGAAAAATTCGTTTTTTTAATTTTGCATTACATTTATTTTGTCATATCGTCACTTATCGGATGACATCATACGATTTGAAATCATTTTCTGATCAATACAAGCTGTAGTTTGTCTATTTGTTGAGAAAACACACACACGCACACAAACATGCACACACACACAATTCCTGCAGGAAAATTACAGATAATTGCATTGATATCCCCTCATTCACAAACTGACCTCTGGCTTCTGATGCCACAGGAAAAAGCGGATCAGTGTGTGTCAAATGGGGGAGGAGCTGTGAAAGAGCCGTTGGGGGGGGGGGGGGAAAGAACAGAGAACACGTCTCTGTATAAATGTAAATGAACTTCAGCAGCATCACAAATTACAGCTTCAAATATGACCACACCTCTAAAACTATTTTCACTCAAAGTGATCGTAACTTTCATGCAAGTAATGGTTATATAATACGAAGATGTAAAAAGTCAGTTCCACTGCTGACTACAGTGTAAGTGATGGCTTGAAGCACAGAGTACAGACTGATAACAAAAGCAACTCCTACCCACATGTGAAAGTAAAAGGGGAGGAACCCCCCCCCCCCCCCCTCACTACAAAAATACCACGTCCCTTTGAGGAATGCACTTCATTAACACTGTGTTAGCAGCGTTCCAGCAGGGGGACGCCTGGTCTGGGGAGGGACTGATGATACACATGTTATGGGCCACAACACAAGATCTCAATCAGGACCCACTGCTATGTCCAGAATAGGTAATGAATCATTTGCCACCGGATCAACAAGACCAAGTTGTTTTTTTTCTCCGCCTGACAAAAGATTCGTCTGACAAGCCACAGAGAGAGAGAGACAGAGCCCGAGAGACAGAGAGAGAGAAAGAGACAGAGGGAGATAGAGAAGGAGAAAGATAGAGAGACGGAGAGAGAGACAAAGAGACAGAGGGAGACAGAGAAAGAGAAAGATAGAGAGACGGAGAGAGAGAGACAAAGAGGCCGGGCTTCCTCCCCGCCTGACGCCGACCCGCACACAAAGGCCACCCAGTGCTTTCTGTGAGCAAGTAATATGCCATGTTATCACTGTGGTCATTCACTTCAATATCAGGAGAGAGGGGGGGTTCTTCCATAGCACCTACACTCACACAGGCACAGCTGACATTTCAGCTGTTTCAGTTTTTTCTAAGCTTTTAACCTTTGAAAAAGGCCCACAGCGGTTTACCCAAAACTGAGTCCCGCAGCACTGCAGAGGAGAACAGAGGTTGAATATGTTCACTGAGCCGACACCATTCATCTGCTGCAGATAAAATCAGCTCCATTATGGAGATGTTCAGGTCTCAATGTGCAGTATTTTGGGTAATTCATACAAAAATATGGAGAAAACCTAAAAGAGCGCTTGAATTCATATTAATGGATTTTTTTATTAACCTTATTTAACCAGTAAAGGTTCCCCTGGGATTATATATATATATATATATATATTTTTAAAAAAAAAAAAGGGAATCTTGGCCAAGACAGGCAGCAACAAAGAACAAGTTAAGCAGGCACAAAACAATATAATCAGGGTTACAATGTAAAAAACATGAATCAAGGTGCAAAACAATTTATTTTTACTTTTTATATTTTCACCTACAACCTGTCTAGACTTTGAAATGAGCTCGCATTGGTAACCGTTGCATTTTTCTATAATATTGCTATGTAAAATATATGGTGATTGAATAGAACTGTATTAAATGAAACATACTGTATTTTTGTAAGTGTTGACAGTCTACACTAACAATGTACTCAGTGAGAGTCATGCTTTACTTCACACAAGATCAGTGTTTACCTCCCACAGTTATGATTGATTATCAAATGATATCATGATTGCAGAAGATATTTTCTTCTATGGAGTAACGTCAGTGTCCAATGACCATCTCGAACCAGTGACTATTACCATGAAAGGCAGATCTTACACTCACATAACTTATGAACACTTAATTAGAGCCTGATGGAGTTTATATGACGCTTTTTACGGCACTAGAACCAGGTAAATGTTGAGGTACAATTAACGCTCAGAATGCTCGGTGGATTTTTGCCTGACTGGCCAGAAGAAGGGGGTGGGCGGGGTTTGCCTTTGGGGGTGGGCTGCAGGCTGCACCGACTCAACAGTTAGAAACGGTATTGATATTTTCTGCACTTTTTCCAATTATCTGAGCAAGAACCCCAAAAAAATCCTTAACCCCTAGCCTCGCTGCCCACACAGAAATTTCACCAACCAAATAAAAATATAAAGCGCTATTAACACTGCAATGAAGTTACAGCTATTACTGTATTTTCAGTAAATGCAGTTTAACAAACAAAAGAGCAGATTTTACTTTTATCTTCAGTGTAAAAGCATCAGAGCTGAAAAGAACAAAATACATCTGTTCTCTTTTTCTATTCTTCTCTCTGTACATTTGTGTTTTCATCGGTAAATGGTTCCATTCAACACTTTGTGTTGCTTCACAATGCTTTTTACTCTCAAACCAGTTTTGTGCAATTTTCGTCTCTAAATTGTGGACCTCAATGTGCACCCTGCCTGCAGACTCATTTTCAATCACCACTACCTGCTTAAAATGCTATTGTGATGATAGGGAGGGAGACTGTAATAATCTGCCTGACTGAGACAATGTAATGACTCCACTTCAGTTGATTGCCACGGAGAACGTGTGCAAGAGCACCGCACACACCACGGCTCCCACCCCACCACACCACACCCATTTAGTACATGGCAATCAGCCTGTATAGGTTCTCTCAGTGCGACTTGAGAACAGTGCAGGATGAAGATCACATGGTTCATACTCCTCCCCTGACACAAAAAGTCATTACATACTATTAAATCTTTCCAATTGCTGGAGCTGAGCAAAACAGCTGAAAACCACCAGAATGATGTCGGTAAGAAACATTCTCATATCACAACATTCAATTAAAATCCCAAAGAAACTAATTTATATAAATCAGAGTTAAATATGTTCAACGTTTATGGACTACTCTCTAACAAAAATCTTCAAAACATGTCTCCACTGCAGGTCAATATATGGTAGTACTGTGTTACTGGCCAGATGAATAAATCTGCATGAAATGTCTTAATGTAGCCTACTAATTTTACTGCTGGTTTAACAGCGACTGGACATTGTATTGTCCAGTTTCAACTGTGAGGAAGATTGAATGTTCAAAGCCCCACACATGGTCTCTAGAGGCTGGAGGATTCAATTCAACACAGGAAATAAATCAGTAAGAGAGCAGATTTTTATATCTATATATATATATATATATAGATATATGCTAAT
The DNA here is from genome assembly GCF_947347685.1 of Pleuronectes platessa. Lineage (NCBI taxonomy): Eukaryota > Metazoa > Chordata > Actinopteri > Pleuronectiformes > Pleuronectidae > Pleuronectes > Pleuronectes platessa. The sequence continues at coordinate 3,669,161 of NC_070643.1, forward strand.
TTATCATATTTACATCAATTGCAGACATGATGATTAATTAAAGGATATCTTCCCTGTTTGGTGAAATCCCCAGCCATTTGATTAACTGGCCAACAGAGGCACTGATACTCTGTCTAGAAAAGCAGTCTGAGTGTGTCATGTCTTTATTTAGTACACCACCAGACAACAAACTGCAGCTTTGCTTTTAATCCCTCCGCTCAATATTTCTTTATCCCTCACTTGGACCATGACATCACATTTTCCAGGGGGCTGAGCACAGGGAAGTTCTGTTGCACACAGGGCATTCCCACGAGTAAGACTAATGGGTTGTTCAGACTAAATGTGACATTTTCCTGCAGGAAATTGACAAATGCAAAGATGTGAATAGATGACAATTCTCAAATGCATACGGGGGGGGCTAATAGGAGTCCACTTGAAAACCATAAACATTATTTTAAGTGTTTGAATGGTATGTCATTCAAGAGTGATTGAAGATAAAATGGTTAAATTGACAATTGACGGTGTTTGATTAAGAAACATCAACTCCAGGATTTCCCTCATCTTTCTGGCTGCTTTAAGTCTATTAAACTAGGACATTTTGTGCTGCTCCCAAAGTGCCTACTGAGAATGAAAAGCCATGTTTTCATAGATGAGCCTGACCTCTACCTGCACTGCAACTTCTCCCAAGAATGGTGCTTTCGATGTAGCCTCAATTGCTTTGTCAATGATTAATTCAAATCCAAAACCACTCGTGTTCGTTAACCTTGGACTGTGACTGGCAGGAGCAGTCTGGTGTCTTCTTCTATGTGCAGGTGTATTGAAAGGTGAGCACTGAGAAACTGTCAGCGCATGAATGTGGAACAAAGTCTGTATATATAAATGATTCTGCACATTGAAATTCAAACATCCAAGTTTTTTAATGGATGTTGGGTTCGGAGGCTGGACTGGTACCAGCCGGGTGGGGCCGAGAGACGAGGGTGATCCCGAATGACATCATACGGAGAGGAAGTACAAAACGAGACTTTTCGATAACACATTTCTTAGAATAGACTGATTAAAAAGGTCCATGGAGTGACTGTTTTCATACTTTGAGGGTCCCTACTGACCCCCTTCAAGTAATTACAGATTATAAAAGCCCAGAAAAATGTATTTGACACAATATGGGCCCTTTAATGATGTCCTTACTTCCTGCAATTGCTCAGAAAGGCTGAACACACTGAAAAAAAAAGAGCCATGGTTCAGTTTGTCAGACTAAATTTTGGTCTATTGGTCGGGACTGTTTCACACATGTTATTTTGTTTTGATCTAAACTGAAAAGCTAATTTCCAATATTCAGTGAGGATTGTACACAGACTTTAATGAGTTTGCTGGGGATCATGAAGAATATACATTGTTCCGCAATATTTCAGCTCAATGTGTGGGACTACATAGATCGACTTTGCTTTGGACTTTGTTTTCCTCAAGAAACCCGTCCAAGGTCTAAGCCCAACAGAAGTAATCACCACTTGTGGCTGGTTACTGTTAACCAGGAACTATCTGATGTGAGCATTACTTACTTTTATCATTTGTAAGAATTTTCCATCTTGGATGCTCAGATACACACACACACATTTCAGTTGGCAGAAAAAAGTCAAACTCAGCCGTACCTGCAGCTGATGGGAGATAAAATGGAACCTCTATATCCCTTTGCTACCCAACTAAAGCCTGCCACGTAGGAGGGGAACTTCTTCAAACTTCCATCTGTGCAGCAGCAGCTCAGAGCTCAGTGCTGCTTTCAGGTCTTTGTGAAGTAACTGCATTGTACGGGCCAGCCACTTCCTCTCCAGGGAGGAGGCTTTTTATAGATATGAAGAAACTGTTGAGAAAACCTCAGTAGTCTCCAACAGTACTCACATGTGTACTCACATCAGCAGCAAAACAGAGAGGTCTCAGGACACACACACACACACACACACACACACACACACACACACACACACACACACACACACACACACACACACACACACACACACACACACACACACACACACACACACACACACACACACACACACACACACACAATTTACAAATGGTTCGAGCTTAACACATCAATGAACCATCCATCCCTGATCAGCACTAGCAGATACCCTCCTGTTCAGCTTCTGACCAATGCAATGTCAGGAATCTGTGCCAATGTCTTCAGGTGTCTGGGGAAACGGGACGTCGGGGGACACAAAGATCAGGATGAGAGCAGTTAATGAAATAGCTGCTTGCGAGGAAAAAGGGATAAAACATAAGGAATTGCAGGGAGGGGCAGAACTGTGATGTCTGCACTTCACACTTCAGTGACAACGAGGCTGTAAAAAAATAAAAGAGGGCCTGCGCAGCATTCCCCGAGTTGTGCGTAATTGGATTTGGATGAATGCCAGATGAAAGACGCTGCCTTAAAGTGTTTGCAAGATAAAGTTTGATACGACAGAGAACAGATGTTGACAGGCACTAGTCTGGAAAAAGGGAGCAGGCCAAAAACGCCAAACCCACTGACTCACCGGTGTGTAATCCATTAAACGGCACCTGCAAGGCGAAGCTAGCCAGCTCTGTTCACACCCCTAATGAGCAGATTCCCTGCTTAATGAAGCACAGAGAACTAAAGAATCCCTTAAAAATTCCCTTAGTGCACATGGTGCTGAGTGGAGGAGTTTCTACAGGGGAGAGACACTAGACGGAAAGATGAGGCCTTCTTTTTCACACTGCTAGAGATAAGACAAATCCCACCACACACACAGATGTGGAGCACTAAGTCAGTTCCTTCATGGCCAGGTTAGAGTTCTGGGTACAGGAAGAGATGGACACCGAGTCCTCTGAACTCGGGTGTCACCGTGTCGACCAAAGGGAGACACTCGAGAATGCACACTCCCATGATCCTCCAGGAGAACCGGTGCAGTAAGAACAGCCGTCACTGTGATGAATTAAGGCAACAATTGAAAAAAAAAAAAAGACGCACTACAGGTGGAGTCCAAAAGCCGGTTTGAAATTTGCTCACACACGTGCTCCTAACATGAAGTGGAGTCACACCCGACCCGAGGCAGTCTGCCCTCAGTCATTCCTCATTAAGTCGCACAGGCTCACAAAAATACAGTTTCATTGAAGAAAAATGGCTCAGTCTTTTCCTAAACCAGCTGGCCCATTTGGCTTTGAGCAAACATGTCTCAAACAGGAGGAGAGTGAGCATTTACTAGGGACTACTTTCACTTGTGAACTAATACTCATAAGTGCAGTGCCCCTTGTAGAGCTGCGTGTTTGGAACGGGCTGTTTTTCTCGGCCTGTGTTAATGCTGGTTGCAGCGTCCGTTGTTAAACTGCCAAAGTGACCTGCAGCGATTGAGCCACGCCAAGTAAAGACCTGCTGCTGGACTCAGTCTGCAGAACCCTGGAGCCACGGCTGCTTCACAAAGAGTTGTTCACCTGTTTGTTCAGAGCTCAGTGAAGCTCCCCTCTGCACGCAGAGCTCCAGACCGGAGAATCCGTTGACATTGTATTGAATGCGTCGGTTGTGAACACGCTGACGTCCTGTGATCAACATCAACATCTAGGAGCATTCATTTATTCCAAATGTATTAATATTGAACGTATCCAAATGGCACCAAAATCAACACAGAACTGCCTCTGGTCCTTAACAATACTTATGCCAAGTTTAAAGCTATTAAGATGATTGGTTCCTCAGATACACGTTCCAGATAGACAGATTTGTGAAATTATTAGATTTCATGTTCTAGTGACCGTTCGAGGCAGCAGCACGGTGTACGCAGCACTACAGCGTGTGTACAATGTAAAGATAGAAGTCACCCAGTGTAACAGTGGGGCTCAGTGGTGTATGTTCTTAACTGTTGGACAGAACTAAAGCAGCTGAATGGAATTCAGTCAGATAATCAAAAACTGGAACATTTTGATTGGACTGTCCATTAAATGAATAATACTAGAATGGGTCCGACTAGAGCGGATACCTCTGCCAAGGCCCAACCGTCCCCTGAAATTCAATCAAGTTGCACCAAATTTCCCCCATAGAGACCACTCCCCTTAATATGCCTGTGATAAGATAAGTGATAAAAACAATTCCTGGAGCTGCACCAACATGTAACAGGCTCTTCCCTAACCCACACGGCCGGTTGAACACCTAACATCCTTGGCAGAGGTGGTAGAACACAAAGAGATATGATTAACTGAGGTTTCTATTAGCTTTATCCGCAGAACTATTCTAATAGGCTTTTAGATTCTTTGTCTTCTTCTGACTGGACACAAAACTCAAAACAGATTTCACATCAAATTCAAGACACCTAGAATGAACACCTCTAAATATCCTCAGAACCAAAAACAAAAAAATAAACACACACACGTCAATGGCCCAGATGCTTCGAATGGAACATTACATATTTTCCAAGACGATTGATACACTCACCTGCAGTTTGGTGGTGGATCCAGTGTGATGTCGGCCAGCTCCTTCTGAATTCTGCAGAGGAACAAACAAAGAGGTGAGGCTCAAAGGGAAGCTCGGATCAAATAACGTGAATCACTCTCAGGAGCCCAGATCGACGCCTGACGGACACGAGGCGAGAGCTGCTCTGCTGCTGAATAAAACCTCAGAGAGCTTGTGAAAAGCCCTTTCTGACAGAGAGTGTTTGGACTGATGCTCTTGACGACCTTTGGTGTCCATCTCTTCCTGTACCCAGAACTCTGACCTTGTCTCCAGATGTTGGGCATAGATAAGAACACTCTCAACATAGTGAACGTCAGACCGGAGGATATTAAAAACCTAAAATACATCTATGAGCCTTTCAACCATCACAGCAACGTAGAGGGGTGTGAATATAATGCAGTGTAGGTCATTGACACCTGGTCGCTTTCAGGCCGTTCACCTTTTAGCACTGGTGGAGATGAGCTTGGAGGACTTGTTCATGATGGCTTTGCGTTCTCGTTTCTTCGGGGGGGTCACGTCCTCCTCCTGATGTTGCTGAAGGTGATGCTGATGAGTTGAGGACGACGAGGAGAAAGAGCCGGTGCTGGTACGGGAATCCTCATCCGACATACCCAGCCTGGGGAAATAAGCAGGAACACAAGAGTTTAGAAAGGTCAAGAGGTCAATGTAAAGGCTCAACATTAGCACGGCTGCTTAAAGATCCCCGAACAGGCTTCACTCCCAGTAAGCTGCATGTAAATTGTAATGTTTATCGTCTTCTCTCCACTAACACATTGCTGTCAATTCATGTTTTATCTAAATCTACATAACACGTACATTGCAATACAGCAGACACTGTTCCTCTATAAAAAAAAAAGAGGCTAAAGACCGCGACCACACATCCCAGTTTCCGTACAGTTCCCCGTCATTTACAACCAGCAGGCCTGTACAAGATGCTGAGCCGGGCTCCATCAGTGTAAATCGACCAGTGTGTGTTACAGCCTGTGTTGGGTGGTTATCAAAGGATCACCCCCCCACCCCCCCCTCTTTCATGACGCTGAATTCTGACCCGGCTCGTGTCTGCACAGTTTATTTTTAGAGCCGTCGGGCTGCGACAAAGGAAGTGATCCGGTTCTGGAAGAGTCGGGCCGGAGGGGCCCGGCGGCGAGGAGGCGGGACCGGACACCGGGACCGGATCGAGACGGAGGCGAAGGCGGAGAAGGTACATCGACGGCGGGGCGATGTCGCAGTTGTTGACGGGAGAGTCCGACACTTCCAGCTCGGCTCCGCAGCCTCCGAGAGGAGGCAAACTTTCACCCGGCGGAAGAAGTGAGTCAGGCGGCGGCAGCAGCTCCGGACACACGGTCCACTGAGAGCCGACAGCCGCTCATGTGGAGGCTCCTCGGGTTTAAAGCTGCGGGTCGGAGCAGCAGGATGAACCGACTCCACGCGCTCCTCTCACGGACACACGTGCGCGCTCCCCCTAAAACACACAAACTGTGAAAACAAAACCAGTTCTAATACAAACAGACATTGATACCTTTCTTTGTGTGTGTGCGTGCGTGTGTGTGTGTCTCCGCCGCCTGGACACACCACTGTGAACACACCTGTATTGGAGAGAAATCACACTTCCGGTCAATGTCTTAAAAATAAAAGTACAAGCGGTGGCAAAAAGATATTGAATGAGGCAGAAGTAAGTACAGGAACAACACACATAAGTGTCTGTAACGCACAAATTGTGTTTATCTGACAAATTATAACTTAACACAGCAAAACAATTATTGAACTAATTTGTTTATTATTTATATTTATATATTTAAATATTATATCTTCTATATTTGGAATTTATGTTGTTGGCTCATGCCATAGAGTCTAAAATCATTACTGTCGATTTAGTTTTATAGCGAAAAATACATAAATCTTTATTATTATTGTTATTAATATATATTTTTTTTTATTTGTGTCCAGCTCTATTGAGACCGTTAAAGAATATGTGCTAAAGGTCATAGATGGATGAATGTGTTATTACAATACAGTTATAAATATCATCATTATTATTATTATTATTATTAATAATATCATTTTCATATTGAAAGTGTGGTCAGTTGTCGGGATGAAGATCAGGGTTTGTGGTCGGGTTCAAAATCTCAAGTCCTCCACTGAGGTTTAGTGCCTTTATTTTGAAGAGGTGAATCATGCCTTTTCCGGGATTATCGCGCACGATGAACACGAGCTCGCCGGAAGTGTTTCTCCAGCAGCAGACGGACCTCCTGACAATGTCATACAAACACACACACACACATACACGCACGCACACACACACATGCACACACAAACACACACAGGAGCTAAAACCCTTCAACCATTGGAGCCATGACTTCTGAAGGAGGCCCTGAAGGGACTCAGACTAATGTCTTGTGAGGTTGTTGCCTCATTTACTCTCCTGTGTGTCTCCATGACCTCACCCACCTGCAGCAGGTGTGTTCCTCTGCTCCTGCTGAAGCTGCGATGTTATCTTCCTCCTGCTCACTGTCAACCAGAGAGCTGCACACATAGAACACACAGACGACATGCTCCATCATCTCCTCTGTGGAGGAAGCATCATTACCAGGCCTCCTCATTACTGGGAAGTAATAAATTGATGCTGCTGTTAGCCATCAGCTGGAGTTACTGCCTGGCAATAAACACAGCGGCCGAGTGCAAGAGTGACACTTTTATAAATGACATTTTACAGCTCACATATGACATGTGTTGCAGGTTAAATAAACATTAAACAAAGTAATAACGTGGCCCTTTTAATGACTTCTCACAGCATGTCGCTGTAACTCTGTGCAAAGCTTCTTAGCCAGAGAAGGTTCTGGAGAACTGTCAGCGACTGAGTTTATTTTTATTATTATGTCTTCATGTGACAGAAAATGGGAATATAACATTTTGTGAAGGATAGAAACTGGCGTCTTAGAGTAAGTCTCCGGGAAATCAATGTCCTCTGAAATCATGGAGACGTGACTGTGTGTGTGTGTGAAGGGTCTGTATTGATAAAGCACTTTTCTAGTCTTGATGACCACTCAAAGTGTTTTTCAGTAAAGTTCGGTCTATCCCCTGAGCCCCAGCTTTGCGCCAGCTGTGTGTGTGTGTGTGTGTGTGTGTGTGTGTGTGTGTGTGTGTTTGTGTGCGTGTGTTTCAGTTAGTGTAGAAATTAGTTTATAGTAGTTTGATTGCACAGAGTTAGTTAGATAGTTAGTTATGTGTTTATTTAGAGCAAACATAAGAACATCTTTATAAGCCAATATGAAATAGGCACTGCAAACAAGTGAACGTAAACAACAAATGCTCAAAAATAAATAAACAGTGTCTGAAAAGGACTAAGAAGTTAATTCTTATCAGGTCCTATCTATGTTGGAATGTCCACCAGATAATGCTGAAATGATAAAGGGTTTCAAATTAGATACATGCTTTAATGCAAGGCCCCTCTGGAGGTAAGGGCCCCCAGATTGTGGAGAATTGCAAGTGTCACATTAAAGCCCTTGAGTCCACACACTTGTTCATACTGGGTTAACTAACACGTTGCACTGTATGAGTTCGTAAACAACTCCTCATGCTGGCTGCGTCTGCCACTAAAATGTAATAAAAATATATAAATCATCTACAAGCGGCCTAGGTCTAGAAACTGTTAATGTTGTTTGACATATTGACCTGCTTATAACAGCATGTTTGTACTAACTGACCTCCCCTCTCCCACTCCAACACAACACCTTTATTCACAGAGCCAGTTTGGCCGTTTCACTCCTATTGATCACTTACCAGTGCAAGTGGACCATAATTATCCATTATAATCCTGCAGCGTACGGGGGAAAGGGAGGAAGGGTGGATGAGGACTGCCCCCCCTCACCTCCGCCCCACCGGTGTGTCAACTATAATTAACTCTCCACTGCTGCTCCACTTTGCTGGTTTTGCAGCTCAGCCAGAGACTAAAAACCACAGCCGAGCGCTGCGACCCCCGCTCAGACACGTCTGCTGCAACGAGGGCCATCGACCAGTGTTGGTTTGTTCTGTGACGTGCACGCTCTGTTTGCAGCACACGCAGCATGGTCGCCATCAGTAACCCCAGCCCAATGCTCTGCTGCTAGTTATTCAGCCCCTTCAGTGTCTTTGCCCCCGGCCTGCTAAATCAAATAAGAAAACCAAAGCCATCTAATATCTTGTTTGCGTAAAATGTGCTTGTGTGAAAGTTGTGTTGATATATTATCAGATATCTTGTTTCTGTGAGATAACTTGAGTGAACTTTGCATAAAATATACAAGACTTTTTTCACAAAAGACAATAACTTGTAGAAATTTGAGCAAACACGCGTGAACTCCTGTTAATTCATATTTAAGTCATATTGATCTTTTGTTAACATGACATTAGATAATATCTCACTCTTGTCTGCGCAAGTTATTATCTTATCTGAGTCGGTTGAAAAAAAATATCATGCTGCAGGACTTTGGGGAAAGAATGTAAGTACATATATGTCTCAGCCATTATTACAGTTTCTCAATCCACTGTGAAGTAGAAATCACAAAATTACGACTAAATAGCAAAAAACAATTATAAACCTCCTGCAGCATGTGGGAGATCACAATGACAAATAGAGAAACCAATGACAAATCATGACAAAACAATAGCAATACCTTCTACCCGTATTTTGATCAACTTAAAGACTTTGACTACTTCTGCAGAGGAGGTGATGTTTTCACCGACAGTGAGGTTGTACAATCGGCATCCATCCGTGTCACTGCTTTCAGACATGAGCTGAACTCTGGAGATCCTCCGCAGTTTCTGCTGTCCTTTTCCTCCTGGTCCCCCCAGGATAAAGTCTGCAGAACCCAATGTGAGAACACAGCATGGACCCCGCTGGATTCTGAGTGGGGAGTTTGATGACACTTCTTACACATGACACATTACACGAGTCACTGACAAAGACGTCAAGAGAAAGCCGATGCTGGTGCTGATGAGCTGGAAAGCTGCCCGGAAAGTCCGGATCCGATTCTCCGGAGTTCCTCCGCAGTTCATGTCTGAAAACAGTTTAGCAGACACATCCCTTTCACACTAGAAGTTAACGTTCTGGTGCTCTCTGCTTTGTGGTTACTATATGCCACAGATTTTTCTGAGTTGTTATGTTTTTCCTCCGCAGCCAGTGGAGGAATTTAACGTCATCACAGCTTGTGGCAGGAGGACGTACTCTGTAAACCCTCTCAGGCTCTCATGTCCCCAGTATAGAGTCCAGGTGCTTTAAGATCCACAGAGCTCCCATGAAAACCTGCAACACATTACATCTGAGCAGTCTGTCCACACGAGGTGTGTTTGAAATAATGTATCTGCAGCGGGGGGTTGGGGGGGGGGGGTAAACGTATTGCCTGTCAGTATTTTGGCTCATGGCTGCAGACGTAATGGAAATATCTGTTGCTGCCAGTCAGGATAGTTGTTTCCTCCTGGTATTCTACTTTCATTATAAACACATTCTGAGTGCAGGAGTGTTTTGTTAAATTAGAGGAGGATATAATGAAACTGCAGAAACGGGGTTGAATACCTTTTGACTTAACATAGATCATCTAATTAATTAAAGCCAACTTTATCTGTACTGATGAAATGAGCTGATAGAAAGCTCAACAACGCACTTATCATAAGATCTTACCTCAGCTCAACTTACAGTTTCACTCAGGGCTAAGTTTCTGTAACAGCCTTGAGTAACCTAATAGAAATGTTAGCCTGTACATACAGGATTTGATTGTGTGCGTTGCTCGGGGATGTTGCATTGAGTCAGAGCAAGAGAAGATCCAGTGTACTTGCAACCCTGTGTTGGAACCCCTGCCGTGCAACACAGTGGTGTCATTGAAGTTAAACAAGCGCCATGTGTTCTTTCACACAGTGCTGAACGCAGCCTACAGAAAGTGTCTCATCAGAAAGAACTTGGAAACAGAAGTCACAGTTGTCGCAGTCCACACATATAATAAGATGCTTACAGACATGCACTGAAGTCCGTGCATGTTCCTGGAAGGGGCTCTATGTGAGAATGCAAATGTCTGAGTCAGTTGCTCCTGACATCTTCCAGATCTTTTCCTGCCAGAAGTCACAGTGAGCGCGTGGGCCTGTTGATGACGCTTCTAACATGCGATGGATGCAATTCTGAAAAAAATCCAACAAACACAAATATCTCCGGATGAAAAAGAGGTGTCACAGAGATGACGCAGACAAATATGTCGACATGGAAAGACGATGAGATTCGAGAATGTTTGGCAAAAGGGTCCAACGCTGGTGGACCTTAGAGGTGGATTCAAGGTGCTGTACACTGCAGGGACATTAAAGAACAACACAGTGAACATTTACAAAAAAAAAAAGGCTGAGTCGTCTTTAGTTAGAAGGTCGGCGGTTCGATCCCAGTCTTCCTCATTCCGCATGCTGATGTCTCTTTCGGCAACAAACTGAACTCAAAAATTGCTACTTCTCATAAAGAAAGTGCTGCACATAGATGTATGTGTGTGAATGGTCGAATGGCAAAACAACTCAGTGGTCATCAAGATCAGAACATTGCTTTATAAATACAGACCATTTAGCATTTCCCTTTGACTCTTCTAGGACTTATGACTTGACTTAGTACAGATGAATTGGACTCGGACTTGATCATTGTCAGCATCTGATCTCACACATTGGAGAAAAAGTTTTTTGTTAGTCTTTTGTAACAGGTCATAAGAAAGTGAGAAAATCTATAGATAGGTAATTTATAACTGTAAGAGGATTTCGTTTTGTACGAGGTGCAGGCACATGTGTTCACCAGCTTATTTGCAGATTCACACGACCACTGTCAGTAACAGTTCGAGCTGAGATGATGATGTAGAAAGGCCACGGCTCATGTGTTTTGCTTTCACAGATTTCACCGATTCAGCCATCATGACTCACACTCAGTGAACGGGCCTCGACTCTGACTCTTATTTGTTGACTCAGACTTGGACTCGAACACTGGGGACTCGATACTCATATTCAAACCTCAGGTTTTACGACTGAACTACAATAGTGATCAGAGTATAAACATGTGAGCTCCTGCAGGTTATCTGCACAAAGCCCCCATCCTGATTTCCTGTCCTGCTGTTGGCCCCCTGCGCAAGTACACTTTGCCCACTGGATTTTGGTCACAAGATGGAGCAGCAAGTGGAGCCATGCACTTCTTTTTTGTCCTGGATTATTCCTCTCGGGCTACAGGCAGCACTGTAGAGGTTGATGTCACTGAGTGGAGCCTGAAATAAACGTCTGCAGACACTTTTCAGAGCGGACACAATATCCGCTCCTCCTCTGCTCGTTTGTATTGTTTAATTGAATCAGCACTTTACTTAATATGCTCCCAAAGAGGCAGAAACAAAAGAGCAGTAAAGCGCTAAGCCACTAAATGTGCAAATAAAACGTTATCTATCATCTCTATCAAAGAAATGAAACCTCTTTTAACTCCAGGCTCAGCGCCCACTGAAGAGGATCTCTAGTTTTGTAGAATCCTCGCCTAAAAGAAATCGCATGCTTTTATAAGGTCATGTTCACAGAGCAGAGCGCTGTGTAGAAACAACAACCCCCTCATTCACTTCAATCAGAGCACTGTGTAGGAACAGTGAGGGGTGCCGGTGCAGAGCATTAAACCGTGTGCTGCAGTGCACTGCAGCGAAATGTGTATCTGCACATTCCTGCTAGATTACTTAGTCATGTCAAAGTGCTAAATCATAATGACTGAGAATAAAATGACTGCTGCCGTGATAACTTTGCAGAGTGGCCCTTTGTGATGGTATTATAAACACTGTGCAGTGTTTTGACAGCTGATAAGCCTTCACATTCATGGATCTATTACTCTGACTCACAGTCACATTTCCTGTTTGACTGGGACAACCTGCCAACTTTGCCTTTTTCATCCCAGGGCTCAGGGTTTCCTCAAAGGTTTCAGACAGCTTAGGGATGATTTCATTCTGACTCAGAGGGCTTTAAAACGATTTGTGAAGCATCTGCAATTTAAAATGATAATTTTCAAATACAATAAATTCAGAGCAAGATTTCAATTTACTTATGTTTGACATATTAATAAATACTAACTCTGTGATTACCTACTTGTGGGGTCTTATCTTCCTTATCCTCAGGAGGTCAATATTTACATTTTAAGGTGAAGATATGTAAGGTTAAGGGGGAGGAAAGCAGTAGTTTTAGGTAAGGATAAGGCAATGTAATGTCCTCTGAAGTCGTGGAAACACCTTCTATTCGCCTGAAACCTACTTCTGTTCCTGCTGGGTCTTCATTAACGCCGACTTGTCATTGGATGTCTCAGGACTGATGTTAATATCAGGTCTGAACAGGGCCTGAGTTTTACAAAGGCAAGGAAACTCTGATTCCTAACTCAGTACCGACTGCTTTCAACCAGATGAATCAATGGAAAAAATATATTATAAGTGTTTGAGTTTTCATTACTACTTAGGAACCATTTATATGACTTCTGCACTGCATGTCCAACTGGCAAGAATTCAAATAATCATGAAAAAAATATATAAAAATATCAAAATCACATAATTTTCTTTTTGAGGAAGACAAACCTTGAGCTTACTTCATCTAATCATTCTGCTTTCTGTGGTGAGCCCACAATGACCTATTTCTAACAGGAAGTGGTCTGTGCGTGCACACAAGAAGACACATATGCACAGCCTAATGCAAACCTGATCCCTAAAATTAAATATGACCAATTGCATACCTAAATGTAACCTTAAAACATGTCTTCACCTTACAATGTAATGATTTATGCTATGTGGACTTGCTTTTGGTCATCATAAGTAAGAAAAGCCCCTATAATGTGACTGTGTAGACAGATTTAGGTTCAACTTAACCTTAACATGAGAAATATGTGGACCACATACAGACACACACACAAACACATATTGAAGCAACAGATTGAGACAGGATCTGTCACATTACAGCCAGTGTTTAATTGAGTATTCAATGAGTATGTATTCTTACAAGGCATTAAATGTACAGCAAACTACCACTATCATCATACACAGTGATGGGCTCACTCCATGCCAGAACTCTGAACTCTGCGGGACAGAAATAATACCATGACCACATGTCCACTATAGGAACACATATCCTGATGCCATGCACTAATATTAACCATGAGCTGTAAAACCACTGGAGGGAAACAAACTAAACAAACTCACTCTGTATGATCATTTTTACATGAAACCATCACATGAAATGGGAAGAATACACACGCTCTTTTAGATAGAGAAGATGACAAGGGTGGCAACAATGTTATACACAATGCAATAACAATAAGAACAACAACATCAACAAGAACAATAACAGTATTAAAGCTTTTCATGACCATATCAACATTCAGTGTATTGGAAAATACAATCCCAATAGACTCTTTGTATAAAAAAGAAGCTTTTCAAGTCAGCATGGAACAAATAACAGTTCGTTTCTCAGGGACGGGGGCAGGGTGGATGAGAGGGGCGGGTGTGCTTCCATAGATTTTAGAGGAGGGGAGGTGTCAGAAGTGTGTGTGTGTGTGTGTGTGTGTGTGTGTGTGTGTGTATGTGTTGGGGTGTGTTGGGTGGGGTGGCGGGGTCCTGGTGCAGTTGAGATGATCTATGTGGCGTAGCGTTTGGTCCACTGTTTGGCTATCCTGTCGTGCTCAGCTCTGTTGGTCAGGTACTGTGTGGCGATGCTTCCCACCAGAGGGTCGGCTGTAACACAAGAGAAGTGAAATCAATGAGACAACAAATAACAAGTGGTGCAGCGTTAAATCGTCGGTTTTGAACCAGCTCAGTCTTATACAATGAGCCCGACATGGTGGATTACAAGCAGGGGTGTTGGGTGATGTTTTTCTCGCAAGCTCAATAGTGAACTAGTCTTAATTTTGAACAGGAATATTTTGTTTTAGGTAAAATTTTGTTTTGTATGTCTGTTAGTCAAAAACGTCAGGACTGATTAACACAAAACTTGGTGAAAGGTTGCAGCCTAGGTCAGGTCCTTCAATTCTGGTGTGAACACAAAATAAATGGGTGGATACAGGAAGTTTGTTTCACTTTTCTCTGAAGTGTTTCCCACAGAATTCAATCAAACTATGGTGGTAGCGAGGGTGCACGTGCACACGCAGGAACATCGCTCTCATGCGCAACAGAGTCCGACTGACAGCTACACAGACTAAAGAGAGAAAGACAGGTCATCGCGGGAGAGAGAGAGAGAACTACACTGCATGCCACTTGCAGCTACGCAAACAACTTGAGCTAAAACTAGGGGGGCTGACCGACAGTCTGCGTGGATGCTAACAACTTTATGGACTTAATGGTGGTTATTTGCCAAGAAACGAAAAAATATTGTAACCGTAAAAAGGCAGTTAGGAAAGAGCTAAAGAAAGAAAATCTTTATAAGGAAAGTAATAAGTTTGCTACACGTTTTGGTAAGAAACACTGATTCTAATCATTACTGTAAAAAACAAAGGGGCACCTTTACATTTTTAACTATTCCAATCAACTACTTCAGTAATGAAGAGGTTTGGATACTAACCTAACATTCTACAAGGTGTCTTCATTATTGTTTAACACCTTACAATCAAAGGTTGTTTTATGGTTTACACAAGCAGCCATGCATGCAGCTGTTTGACATCAGATGTACCTGCCAAACTCTGAAGTGGCAGACACCTGCAGCCCGTCGCCTCAGCTCCTCAGCATGCATGGGGAGTTGTATAACCAGTGAAACCACCGAAAAGTCAGACGTCAGGCAAATGGGGCTCTATCATTCCTGTGGTCTGAAGTGAAGCTTGTATCCCATGACGTACAGCACCTTTATCGACGGTAAAGTAAAATGCACACGCTCTTACAAATCTGAGGGGATCTCGACGAGCTGGCAGCAGGAGGAGCATTCGCCCTGTGCCTTCACGTCTGTTGATACACTGCACATGTCCGATTGGTCAACAGCCACCATCATGAATTCCCTCCGGCTCCTCTATTGATCGTGTGCTGCTGCTCAGTTTGTTGTGCCGCTGGTCAATTTCTCAGTGAGGTGACAGAGAGAGAAACAAATTCCCGGAGCCTCTCGTCCACTCTTGCTTGGCTTCGGTCTGTCTCCTGTGGGGCCTGGCCTGCTGACTGAGCAGTGTGATAAGCTTGGCTGAGCATACAGCACAAACACCCCCTCCGCACTAGTCCCTGCTAGAGTTTCAATGATGAGGGGCTTTTACAGGCGTATACCCATATTTGATGATGGATGAACGGCTCCCTACATGTCATGGTGGTGTGGCTGGAAGCATCTGACTTCAGTAAAGACGTCTACTTGATTTTCTTCTGAATTTCTCCAGTTATTTTACTCATTATATCACGACTGTATTATTTTATCCTTGTCAGTCTTAATAGAATAGAAAAGTTGCCCTTTTCACTCATTAGGCAGCCTTTCCATATCGAGCCCTTTGCCCTTTGTCCGTCAGTCATGCATTTCATACCCACGCTGGGGGCACAGCCGTTAGGGAGCAGTTTAAGGTTCAGTGTCTTCCCCAAGGACACTTTGACATGCTGACTGGATGAGCTGGAAATATAACCACTGACCCTGCGATTGGTGAACGTCCCACTCTACCTGCCCCAAAACCCAACTACTTACTTTGTTCAACACCATAAATGTATTTGAGGAGACTGTTACCCATTTAAAGTAAGATTGTGCTGACATTTCATATCCAGATAACGATACCCTATACTCTTTTCTTGACTGTGTAAACTGGCCCCATATCTTTTCAGACGTGTAGTTGCAATCACAGACGTTACCTGCCTCCATTGTCACGACTCTCTGAAATGCGTTGTGTCAATCCTCCGACATCATCTGAGTTGTTTCGATCACTCAACTATTCTTTAGTGGCTCAAATCTATAAACCCTCTCAATACTGTTCGACAAAGTTCTTGTGTAGGAGAGAAAGAGTCCATTTCTAGGCACAAAAACAGGTTGATGGACATTTTGAATTTGTGTCCGAAACCTATTTTATCTTTTTTTAATGCAATCCTCTTTATGTCCTGGTAGCCATCGATAAATCAAGTTGTCTGAAAAAAAGGAAAAAGCTGTTGTAGATTTGATGAGAGGGCCGATGGGAGGCGGTGGGATGTATCTGTTGCATTTTTTCAGTGTAGCCTTATCCTTCTAGCTTCTCCAGGATTACCAACCCTAGCCTTCAGTCACAGAAGTCATTTTTCATACAAGAAAGGTTATTGCGACTTGATACAAAATGTCCTCTGATGAGACACATCTTGGATACAACCAGACTTGTTTTGTTTCTCTGTAGAATGGAAGCACATAGTATCTAACCTCATGAATTCAACAGTTGGATTTTAAAATGCTGTCAAGTCTCAACTTCATTTTAACATTCATGGAAAAAAGCTACTTTTACAGATTCCACAAAGACAGTGAACCGAGATCAGACCTGTTCAGAATGAACTTCAGTCTTTTCTCTAACACATAAGGACACATTTTTCGCTCACTTTGGTATAACACAGAAGCCAAACAGTTTTTATCTCACATAATCTGATGTCACTCTGATGTCTATTCAAGCCTCCTTTAAAGGCAGGGTGAGGCAGGCTTTACTACGGCTTTGACACCCTGAAGCTACTGAGGAGCAAAAAGCAGACACGTTTAATATAAAAGACTGTCCTCATATCAGCCAGATATATGAGCTAACTCACAGAGCACCATTCAATGAGGAGGAATCCCTCAGGGGTTGAAAAAAAGCATTACATTTTCTTTGGGGATTTTATACAGAAGTTGAGCTAGAAAAAAATGTGGAGAAAAAGGAAAGACATGCGACAGGGATGGAGTTGAGCCCTGGACACGGTTCGACATGGCATGTAGCTTAGCCCCAAATGAGCCACAAGAAAGCCGCAGGTAGAAACCTGCTTGAGGGGCGTGATGCTGCTGTTCAGTCTGGGATGACGACAGGAACGGCAGCTGTGGGAGGGTTGATTAACTGTCATTCCATCCACTCCCCCCCCCTCTAGCTTTAATGAGCTACATGCCAATGATATCTGGCTGCATGGGAGAGGCAGTCGTCAGACGGGCGGAGGTGGAGAGGGAAGGAGAGATATTTTTAGGGTAGTTCAAATCCAGCGACCACGTTCAGCATTTGAAGCAGGGTAAAAAAAAAAAATTGATGAGGCAAGCGGCAGAAAGAAGCACAGGTTGAGGGGGTGTGGGGTAATGGGGATTTTTCTCTTTTGGCAGGAATGGGGCGATGATCAAGTCTTTTTTTGTATCATACTTAAAAGGAATTTCCGCAACATCTGAAAACGCTGAGGAGGTGGAGGAACAGCTATTCTCATTTTCGCCCACGGAGGAAGAATCTCCGCTGCTACATTTATCAAAGAGCGATCCCCGCAGAGAGGACACGAGCTATCATCAGAGGGCTTCACTATCAGCACTACTCCCCCTGCTCATTCCCTGCTATTGATATGTGAAATCACCTGCCATTCTCCTGGCCTCTTTTCTTACCTTTCTCTCTCTTCCACTCCGGCACATTCCTTCCTGTTCTGTCCCTCCCCCCACACATTGGTATCGATGCTTTTATCACCTCTGCTTGCTCAATGTAATACTTTATATCGAGAGACATTAACAGTATTCGTACCTGAGGCCCAGTGGACCCATGTTTAACTGGTCAATAAAAGACAGATTGAATTTCCTGTTCCTCCAGCTGTGGTCTTTGCACTGCTGGTAAACTGGGCCATAATGGATCTAATTAGCTTTAAAAATGTTGACGTCTCAGTGAATGGTGTCAGCTGTTTACAGGATTGTGTTTAGCCAGCCGCTCCCCGATATATATTGACTGGACTGTAATGAACGGAGCAGGAGAGTCTCGGCTCGTGCTTTACAACACAATATTTCAAGAGGGCGAATACAAATGGTATGAATATGCTACGATCATTAGTTCTGCTTCTCATTCCACACATTCACACTAAGCGCAGCAGTGGTTACTGAAGAGAAGAGTGATATCTGTTGCTGTTTAAAAGCCTCAGTATTAATCTATCAGTGCAATCCTCTTTCCATGTAATCAGCAGGGGCTGAGACCTTCAGACACTTTGGCTGTAGATGTGAAGGTAGTCAGAGTAGAGCTGTTCTCAGACATGTCCTGCAGAGGAACTCCGGAGAATTGAGTCCGGACTGTCTCCGCAGTTTTCCTTTACACACATGCAAAACACAGCAGGAGAAAGGTCTGCTCGTGAGGGGAGTGCAGCCGAAAGAGGCAGGATGTAACGTATTAATCACATGGTTTGACACCGGTGTCGGCTCTTATCACCACAAACTCTCTTTGTATTTGTTTTCTATTTTATTGTTTTTCATTTTTGTGTCCATCACGTGTATGAAGAGAAATCATCGATCGCGTGAATCCAGTGGGGGATCTCCAGCTGTGTTCTCACATCGACTTTTGTGGACTTTGAGCGGAGTTAACACTAGGGGGGGGCAAGCGGAGAAAGTCCGCAGAAACTCAGGAGGCTCTCACTCGGACGTTCGTCCATGCACCTCCTCTTGAGAAACTGCAGCTCAGGCTTCTCTTCATTTTCACACTTTTTTCATTTTACACAACAGACTGTAAGACCACAAATGATTTCAAGAAGTGACTGCTTCCCCCATTTGTATGATTAACTGCATCAAGACCACAAAAGAAAAACAAAATAAATTTTTCGCCGAGACACTCAGATAAAACATTGAACATCTTAACTCAGGCACTCCTGAATAAGGTCCTCCACTTGAACTGTGTGGAACTGGAATTGATTCATTCAGTCAGGGCTTTTCCTGCTCATTCAATTGCATTCGAAAGATATGTTGACAAAGCAAATTTAGTCAACAGATCCTGTTGAAAGGGCTGAAGATTCAACAAGCAGAGTTTCTATCACTGCTACAAGGCTGTCTAACCTCTAAGGATCCCGCTGCACTACACAGAGCCTGCTTGAATCCTCACAGTGACACACTTCTGAATACATCATTCACACAGAATGGACATGTCAGTCAACCTGTCGCAGCTAAAGCTGGGGAGAGCTGTGACAAGGAGACGTGTGTGTGTGTGTGTGTGTGTGTGTGTGTGTGTGTGTGTGTGTTGCAGCTCTCACCAGGGTTGCAGTCAGTGAGCAGGGAGCAGATGGACAGCAGGACCTTGGAGATGGTGAGGGCAGGACTCCAGTTGTCCTTCAGGATGTCCAGACAGATCACCCCCTGACTGTTGATGTTACAGTGGTAGATCCTGGTGCGGAACGTCACCTGGAGATAACACAGTGGGGAAGTTAAATTAAATTAAACCAAAAACAATGAGCTGTAACATGCTAAGAGGCTAAGTAAAGCTTAGGGGAACCGAAGAGCTACAAGCTCCACACTCCACATCTTATGAGTTCCCGTCACAGTATGAAAAAGCAGATGGCCATTATGAACAATTTCCAGTAGTAAAAAAAAACTTTTTTTAAGATCGATGATGTTGACCAGGACTGGCAGCCAAGACATGCTCTGTTTCCCTTTTCTGCCTGCTCAGTGGCTGCAGTCTGCTCTCATTATCCCCCCCCCCCCCCCCCCCCCCCCCCCCCCCCCCCCATCCCTACCTCCCTCCTCTATCTTCTCTCATTAACTATCCATTCTCCCTTAACATCTCCGTCTTATGAGAAACAAACATCCCTTACATGCGAGCGGAGCCGAGGCACGCTGGCAGACAAACCAACGAGCGAATATGACGCTTTCCATTGCATGTGAGGATTAAGGGAGATGTGAAAGGAAAAGGTGAGCGTGGGGATTGATCGTGACTGATTGAGGACAGGTCTTGCGTCTGATGATGTCCTCTACGGCGCCGAGCTTGGTTAGCAGTGGCATGCTAATGCAACCGGCCCAGCGGCCATGAAACAGATCCCCGTCTAGCTTGTGTGGTCTCATTAACAGGCTGTAATCTCATCATGGCTGACGCTAATAGATTATGACGTTGCCTCCACATAACAAAGGCTATGGGTCTAATCCTACACCCCCTCTGTATTATAGTGTCATCCCTCAGACTCTTAACACAACCTACACACTCAACTGTATCTCAGCCACTCTCATTCTGATTTGCAGATTTGTGTTTCCGAGAAAATTCAACGCATAAAGCACTTAAATATGAATATCCAAGGCAAACGGCATGGCAACAGAGCCATTAGTCTTCATCAGTGTCCAGAATGAAACACTATCATCCGCTGTAGAGAATCTATGTGCTCAGGTCTGATGATGGCACTAGAGAAAATGGGTCACTAATGTCAGTATTTCAGAGAGGAATTGTGAGATGGACAGACCAAACCCTCATTGCTCAAAGATACATTCATCTTTTTTACCTCCGCCGAGGAGGTTAGATTAAGGTTAGGTTTGTTTGTTTTATAAGAGCAAGAGCACACAGACTCAATTGGGCAGATTACCATGAAACCTGGTTGGGGGGATGTGGTATGATTCAAGCGAAGAACTCATAAAATGATGGTATGGATCCGGATCAGGGAGTGGATCCGGGAATCCTTTTTTTTTTTTTTTTATACTTTTTTTTTTAAGAAACAAAGATACATTGAAACATACATACATACATACAAATGGAACAAAAAGTTGGTCACTTATAAATTTAAACTGATGGTACACTGCCGGGAATCCTTTCTATTGTCTTTCACATTGTTTTTCAACATTTTCACTATGAGTGTGTGGCATTCGGTGCAGCTTGATTGAATTGAAGTGGACTGTTGGGCTTTTACAGATGTATGTGCTCTACTAGTGAACCCACCTGGGAGTAGACCTCCACAATTTAGCTGATATGGCTAATGTTTGAATGCCTATTAACACAATCACCAGACATGAATCAACACTGGCTTTCACTTTTCTGTGCACCCTATTAAATCAAGACTCATGATTCTATATCTTTATTGTCATCTTACTCATGTACAATGAAATTCTAAGAGGCTTCTCTTTCCAAGATATATTTATATATAGGTGAAATAATATATAATAATATGTATAAAAATATCCAATGCTGTATCTACTCTGAGCTTTTTGGTCACCATCACCTCAACAAATTCCTTAGCTAAACGCTCCATTATGTTCACCAAGTGGTCTCCAACTACCTCTGTCTGTTGTTTAATGCTGGGCATGTATTGTAGTGAACAATGCATATATATTTGAGCTCCTTCAATACCCTATTGCTAAAAATGGGTGAAAATAACATAGTCTTTGTATTTTCCCAAACAGCAATCAGTATGGGGACTCAGGAAGTCACGAGGACTCCGTTACAAAGTTGATGCCGAAATTCCAAAAACGTCACAGTGCTCTTTTTTGGTTCTTAGAGCCGATGATGTGCTGTAAATAAAAACATGTGATCTCTGCAGCCGAATATGTTAATATGTTACTTCCTGTTACTACCCGGCTGCTCCCCCCCTCGGCTTAATAATGTGGAGTATTTGTTGCTGTTGTGCATGCGTCTGTGGGGAAAACCCCCCGTTGCGTTGTGAATTTGTGAAAGACAAATAGGCCGGACCAAATTCTCTGGGGTTTTTCCTCAGGTCATGTCTGAAAATATTAATTTACTCTGACTTTAAAGTTTCTCTAATAATACCTAAATTTACTGGATCTCAGCAAACCATTTGGACTCTTTCCCAGAAAGAGAGATGTTTTATCAAATGTGCGCATATCGTAAACCGTGACCACCTTGTTGGATTAAGAAATTATTTTCACAAATGTTCATGGCAAATAGAATAGGATGACTGGGGAAGGACCCATCGAAAAATTATCTTTCACGCTGAAACCTTATTTTTCCAAAACCTTTTTCAGAGAAACACATCACCACTGTCACTGATTTGAAAATCTTTGCAAGATGTTCTAATACAACCTGAGATGATGCAGCTATCTGGAAATAAGTGGTCTAGGCAGGATTTTTACAGTTGATTTTCTATCGTCTCACATGAATAGACTCTCTTAGCCAACCTCAGAGTTAACCGAGTAATCTATGGAAATCTGTTAATTGGAGCCAGTCCCAGCTGACATTGGGCGAGAGGCGGGGTAAACCCTGTACAGGTTGCCAGTCTATCAAAGGCTGACATCAACACACAACAAGGTTGTCTGTTCAAACCTGCTGGCCGGCCCTCCACTGCTTTTCTCTGTGAATAACTATCTGCATGGGTTAAGGTTTTTTCTTGCTTCATGGCTCCCACTCTAAAGGTGTGTTTCCAACGCATATATTTCCCCCAGGAAATAGGAACCTTTGCAGGACCAGGGTCTCAATCAAGTCCACTGGGAAATCTCTTTACCCCCCAAAAAGGGCCTGCTTGTCGGAGGTAGAACTTTATGAGGGTACAGGAACTCTTGGGGTGGGCCCTCCTAGTGCTGTAGATTATTGTTGAAGTACTCCTTTCAGCTGGTCAAAATTAGTAATAGCTCGTAAAAACTATTTCCTTACTATGTTGAGCTTGTTCTGTTGTTTTGATAACTGCTTTGTTACCTGTGGCCTTTGTCGTTCTCTTTTTATGATAAACAGAAGCCCAAACTGAATCTCCTTCATGGTAACTGTTTTTGTAGTGTTGCTGTATTGTATTCTGCAATCAGTTGCTCATACCACAGTTTAATTTGCCTAATCTCCCCTGGTCATTCGACCATGGTGCAAATACCTGCAATCAGACTGCAGAAACATTTTTAGGTCCTTGAGAAAATTACGTATTTTAAATGTGGCAAGATGGAATGTTTTAAAGGAGGGAATGAACTAAATAGCTGATCAAGCTGACAAGTTGAAGGTTCATTCCTCGTGGCCGAGGTTTGAAAATGAGAATGAAATCTCACAGATGCGGATGAAGTGTGATGCACAATACACTTTAAAGCCATGAGGAAATTATGGTCGACATCCATCTACAACAATAGGTCCTGTAACAGATTAATGTTGGACCAAAATACAAATACTGGATCAGCGCCCTTGCCACGCTCTACCTTTATCTAAGGGTATCAGTGTCGGCCTTAACAGGCTTTATCGCCCTAACATTAGCGTGTGAGGCAGCGCAGTGAGCAGCTGCAGCTGTCAGATTGGTGGCTGTGAGCCGGTGGAGCTGCTGGATGGCACGGCTCACAGCCAGACTGGAAAAACAAGGCAGCAGGAGGGCCAGGAGTTTAGACGAGCTCTGTCCCGCTCCCCACCCACCCCCAGGCAGCAAAGGCGGCCAGGAAGGAGGCCGTCGCAGCCAGTCAAGAGGGACTGAGGAGAAGTCTGTTTCTTTTTGGGAGTCATGTTCCACCCCACTCTGCAGATCAAATACACAAGGGTCTAACAAAATTCCCAATCAATACCGTTCAATAACAAAAACAATATTCAGTGTTTTTCAAGCACTATGTAGGAGAGTCCATATTGAGGAATCCAATCAAAGTAAAGAAGTTAAATATGAAGCTTGTTTTTCCTCCAAACTAATTGTAATTGTACTTCTCATTTGAACTGAGCCCCTTCTTGTTTGAAAAGTTTTCCATGCTGGTGCCTGAAATCTGATACTGATGATGCCATCATGACTCCTTTCTAAATCCCACCGAGAAATATTAAAAGTTTTTCCTACCAACTCTTTTCAGCATGTAATAAAATTATCCCAGCCTCACTCAGTTTGTCAGTATTATAGTAAACACATTTGCCAGCTACAACGTCTTTGTTTGAATAAGGCGTTTTCAAACTAAAACAGGGCCAGCAGCATTTCCACATTTCTTTGTTTTGGCGCCTGTAAAACTCCGGAGTATGGATGCCAGGTGTATCTGTAGCTGAGTTGATGTGTTTTCAAATGAAAATATAGTCGTGTGGATTAAGCCTTCATGGCTGAATGTGTGAGGAGATGAGAGAGAAGTGACACGACAGACTGCATGAGACACCTGTAGGAAACCAGCTACTTAGAGAGCCATAACTTTCCTTAACACCACAGTCACATCACGGCGGCATCACCCTCAGGACAAGCTCTGCATAGAGAGCATCATAAGCAACTTTTTACCATTGCTGCTTCTTCTATTTCTCAACCGTGATTCAAAGCAAGATGCATGCTTCTCCATACTGAATGCTGCATATTAAAAACAGGATAAATGTGGCACATTTATCCTGTTTACCTTTTTATCTGTTGACTTTTTCAACACACTTCTCTAAATAGCTGACAGAGGTTAGACAAAGAGTATTTATAGAAGTGTAAACCAAAACCCGGGGCAAAATCAGAGGTACCACTCAAACTGAGGGGAGATGGCAACCGCTGTCAGCCAGTCAACCGTGACAATTCTGACACACACTTGCGTCAGCTGAACACACACATACCCGCAAACCCACAGCTGCACTGGAGGGGAGCCAAATGCTGCTGAATGGCGGCAGCATGCATAACAGGAAGAGACACAATAACAAGAAGCAGATAAAGGATAAGGCTTATGATATCCTATATTGTTCTTCCTGTCAAACAATCTAAACCAACACTTTCTTTTATCCCACTGACAAATACTCTGTGTGTATTGAAAACATGGTCATAGAGCTCCAGTGTTGTCCAAAAATCTATTCTATCTCATGAAGGAGCCGGCACTGTTGCACTGGGCACTGTAGTTTATTTTGACTCAAACACACACACACGCACGCCCGCCCGCACAAACAGAGCTAATTCATCCACGGCCCTTTTTGGATCTGCCGCCCTGTTTATTTGCGTTTTCGAAGCTAACTGTGTTCCCCACAGCAGAGGAGCTCATAATTCAGAGGCTCATTCATTAGTTTATGAATATACAGACAGCAGTCCATGGTAATGATATTTTAAGATCATCTCAAGCTTGTTTTCATGAAAAAGCCTCTCTGCTCTTGCTGTTTGGCTGTTTCTTCATGATAAGTGGGACTGTGGATCTGTTCAATTCATGAGTCAGTTACTCTTTTCATACCTGCCATTTCTTCAATTTTCTTTTTTAAAATGTTTTAGTGTGGTTCCAAGAGGTTCATTTCCAGTTCTAGTTTTGTACAGATAAATTACATTTTTTTCATTGCATTGTTTACATGGATGAAATTGAAGACCCATTTCTACAGATCAAAATAACTGTCTTTTGTCTGCAATGACTTTAATACAATTAGCATTCCCACCCGGCTCAATTGACTCTTCAATGGACACAGGTTTTCATCGGCTTTGATCTGCGCTATTTTCTCATTTATTTTGGCAGTCGAGAAGCTAATGCTGCACCTTTTCCTGAACAACATGATTACACGCATTGAACCAGGCATTGGCATCAATGGCTATGAACATTTGTGTAATTATTGTTTTTTACAAATGGGACCAAAAGCAACAGCAATAGTTTCTCTTATTGTGGTGCAAAGTTGCAACACTGGCAAGACATTGAGGTTGGAAAGCTTCTCAGTTTCCCCTCAGTGTTGGCAGTAGGAAATGTTAAACAGTTTACCTGCATTTAAAAAACCTGCGTATACCGATTTGTAAACAAGGTCTAATGGTTTCAGTAGGAGTGTCATGCACAAGGTAGGAAAGTTAGAGCATTGAAAGGCAACCTAAAGAATGATTAGTTTAGTTTTTTTATAGGATTTGTTGACAATAAGAAAATATAGAATATCCACAGTCCTATCATTTGTCATGTGTGCGCTTCACTTCATTGTGCTGCTGCCACCGTTTGTAAACGCGCTGCCGTTGCACAAGTCTTACAAAAGACACTCTTGTTGGACAACAAGGTGAAAAGCTGACATCCTGCTGAGACAGTGGTGTTATTGTTCAAAGCTCTGGCTGAAGGAGTTGGGGGAGGGGGGCACAGCTGCAGGGCAACACTCACCTTGGGTGGTTTGAAGGGGTAGTCTGGTGTGAAGGCAATATCCAGGAAAAACACTCCTCCCTCGTACACGGAGCCTGGGGGGCCCAGGATGGTCGACCTCCACTCGTAAATGTTGTCTCCTTTAGGACCGGCACTGCATTTGTGAAAATAAAGCACAGAGAAAAGAAGGGGAGAAATTAAAAGTAAATTCACCAGCAGGCCTTTAGAGAGTGAAGTTTGCTGTAATTGTGTAACTTAATTCTCTGTGCAGCCGCAAGGGAGTGACTGAATAAAGTGTGTGATTATCAGCCACACAAAGCTGCCATTTAACTTGTTCTTATCTTCATCAGAAGATTAAGCAACACGGCTACAGTGCATTTAACTAAGACTGCATCTGAAAGCCAGGAGAAGTGATGAGGATGAGCAGTGTCATGCAGATGACTGATCTGTCACACACACGCACGCACAGAAAGGTGTTGAGCAGCAGCTCTGTGCTTTTCCATTGGGCAGCTGGCTGCTGCCGAGCTCTGTTGTTGCCTTGATTCTCACCCGACACACACGCACACGCACACGCACACAGGCACTAATCCAATTCCATTTTCTACTGGAATTAGGCCAGATGCCCCTGTCGGTTTCATGTATTACTTTTACTTTCATCATTTACACACACAGAGAAAGCCAGAGAGAGAGAGAGAGAGAGAGAGAGAGAGAGAGTGGAGGGGGCGGGGGGCAGAGAAAGAGAGTAAGTAAGTAAGTGAGAGCATGTGCATGGCACTTGAATGCAAGATGAGAGTGTGAGCGGAGCTGTTCATGTGAAGCGGCAGCCTGTTGTAAAGCACCGGGCCACTGCAGACCTTTTTCTTGTCGGCTTGTGTTTGGACACAGGGAGGAATTATGGGAGGATAGGGACAGGATGCCAACATGTTCTCCTGGATGGATAAAAATAGCTCAGAGAGTGATAGTGTGCAGGGTCTGACAGGGGGACAAGAGAGCCAATAAATCCCTGTGCTGGGTGTGATGCAGTCGCCTGATGTGACTCGGTGGGGAAATCTTTGTGTGTGTCAAACTGCTTTTCAAG
Source organism: Pleuronectes platessa (assembly GCF_947347685.1). Classification (NCBI taxonomy): domain Eukaryota; kingdom Metazoa; phylum Chordata; class Actinopteri; order Pleuronectiformes; family Pleuronectidae; genus Pleuronectes; species Pleuronectes platessa. Next base: position 3,696,451 of record NC_070643.1, read on the forward strand.
GCCAACAGCTGTCAGATATAGTTAAACCACAATGTGGTGCAGATATTGGTCTTACTATTATCAGCAGCTCTCTTCACTCTGGAACTGCACCAGAATATTTAAAGCATGCTTTTACAACATTTTCCAAAAGTCATTAGCAGCATTCTTACCATCAAAGAATACATTTGAAAATGTTTAATCTGCTTCTACCACCACAGAACTGGACAATAACATACTTCAGCTGCTTTCAAACATGCACTGAACTCTGCTGATCCTCTGCAGATTCTCCAGAGGATAATGTCTGAGTGAGAGTCTCTGACATTTTTTCCCCCTGAAATGCTCTGATTTTGGATTTTTAAGTTTGAATTCAGAAGTCAAATCTTAAGAGGAAGGAGGACAAAATGTGTTGATTCTAGGGCTGTGGTAATGAATACAAGGAAAACTAAAACACCATCATGCACTGGACTCAGATTTGCTAAATCTTTCGATGCCTTTCCACTATTTTATATGATCATGGATGCTCAACAAGCAATAGCAAAGACAGCCTAATATTACTAACTTTACAGTTATTTATATTTATTGCTGACTAAGCAAAGTGATGAAAAACTAACATTCCTCAAAACTATATAATTCAATAACTAATGTCAGTCCCCCCTGGAAAGGTCTGCCTCCCACTATAGAAACCTCCGACATACTGGTAATGTCAAGCTAGTCTGTGTTCAGCATTATGACAGCGTAGCCCAGGGTGATGCCTGCATCACGAGAGTCACTCACCTTCTACAAACAAACACAATATAACACGCGATAAGAAACACATCACCTGAGGCTTTATAAAGCCACATGTTTCTAGCCCAACACAAACTGTTTTACTCCATGTTAAAGAAGAACCTAATTGCTAGAAGTACAACTTGTGTTATGCAGTTAATGGCATATGAGCAAGCCACCTGCGGAAACATCTGGAAATAGTCCATTGCATACAATGCACAGTTTTCAACTTCCCAGCATGTCGTTCATCTGTTGTTGCCCCAGTAAGCAGCCTGGAGCCCACACACTTAACTAAATAATATAAACATAGGCTGATAAATAAGTAATGGGTGCAGTAGGCAGATTTAGTGATTTGGGGCCTGCAGCCATATACATACACACACTCCCAGCCATAACATTATTAGTTTGAATTCATGGAATCTAGTAGCCCTGTAAAGTTTGTATTTGCCTTTTTTAGTGGTTTTATTATTTTGAACATAGATTTGTTAAATGATAGTTTATTATTTCACGCTATTATTTGCCTAATCCTGTGCTTAAATGCCTTTTTGAAGACTTTGTTTACTCTTGGCTACCTTAAGTTATAGTTTTTGTTAGGTTTAGGGTTAGTAATACAACAAGAAGTTTTTCTTTGTAAGTGTGTACAGAACACCACAGTCAGAATGGTCTTCAAGCATTGCAACCATCAGATGCTGTGCACAGTACACCCATATATAAATGTACATATAACAATATCCATCCATAATCAGTGTTGAGTGTATCATAACTGATGTTTTACAGGCTTTTCTACATGCACACGCAGCTTTTCATTAAAATAAAATAATGCTTTAATAATCTCCTCAATTGTGTTTAATGTGCCCTATGTGAACCACCCACTACGTCAACTTTGTTACATGAGCCTGGTTAAATTTAATGAGTTTGAGCATAAGAGAGAAACTCTTGGTGGGCTCAATCCACATATACCAGTGTCGGCTTTGAGAAACCCATTATTAGTCAAATCCTATTGCAATGTCAATGTTTCACATCGTCCTCTAGGCCTCTTAAGGCCGGCCAACTGCTGATTTTTCTCTCCGCTTGAATTCCCACTGTTAACTCTGCAGCATCTGGAAATACTCATGGCCCGTACCGCCTGCTTTTCTGTTCCTGCAGCCTGGTGCAACCCACTCTAACAGTGGATAGAGAAGGGCTCTGTGTTTTTACTTATAATTCTACCGGGGCCTGTCAGAATGATAGAGGACACAGACCTCCGAGTTTCACCTCAGGGTACGCCCTCTTATTTATCCAAGGTTGTCTTTATTTTCAGTTGCTGGGGACTTATCTAGTAGAATCTGGGATGTGCTTCAAAACACATACTTGAGGGGAAAAAAAAGAGTGCTTATAATAATGAAGACTGAATGACGTGGATGGACCTGGCTATTTCCCACGGTGTCAATTTTCACACTGTAAGCCACTAATAATGAGCCATGAGCAGTAAGAGTGCCCCACCAGAGGAGCCGTATAATTAAGACATGGCTGTTTCTGCATCTTCTAGCTCCCTTGTAACAGTGAATTCATTATACACCCTTAAACTGACCACTGGAGAAAGAAATGTTGAGTCTACAGCCAAAACAAGCGCGGCACAAAGAGGACGCTCCCCTGAGCACTGCACAGCACTAATTTATTCATTTAATAAACTCCTTCAAGGAAGTTTTTTTTGGTTGCAAAAAGGTTAAAAATCCATGAACATTTCCTAGACAGCCAGAAGCATTTTGTCCTCAAAAGACATTTACACTGTGCTAAATAGTTAGTAGTCGTGCATCTAGGGCTAAATTGAAATTCGTTTTATATTTTATGCATGTAAAATGCTAATTGTTGCCTGAGAGCTTCTACTGTTTTGCTTTAGTTTAGTCTGCAAAAGTATAGTTTTCGACTATACAACATCCCAATCAGGGACGGATACTTTAAAAAATTCTTTGATAGCAATAGTATGGGATCGAATCAAACATCAGATACAATTAATAACTTTTTATCTCCATCTTGTTGTGATGACACTGATCTCAGTATGAAATTCATCTGATGAAAGTCCTGGTACAAGTATATAAAAGTAAAAATGTGGAATATGGCCAAAATGGCACCTAAATGCAAAATAGCAGGCTTCCTCTTGCGTTTTTCCAATTGCAAATAGAGACTTTTTTTGTTTGTCTGGTCATGATACACCTGTGTATCGATTTTTGAGAAGATCGGTCAATGTGAACACGTTCCGGGGGTCTCGGGGTGCACCGTTGAGACATTTTGCAACGCCCATTGAAAATTCCACCAGAATCCGTAAATTTTTACCACTTTGTAACTTTCAGCAAATTTTGGTAAGAATTCGAGCATGCCAATTCATTATTCATTTGCCTGAATAATAATAATAATAATATTACAATTTCAATAGGGCCTCCCGCTGTCAGTGCTCGGGCCTTCAATATACATTTCAGTACATAAACATCGACCTGTCATCTGACTTTGAAAGGCTCAGTCACACCAGCTTTTAAATGGCACAATTTCATGGGGAAATCAGCTTGATCGAAGTGGATGATGAGCTTGACGGCCACTGCAAATCTGTGCAAGTCTTTTGAATTGAGTTCATCCCTGACATACAAATTTGGAATCAGAATCCATCTCCTCATGGGTCTCTATTGACGACTTGTGGTTGGATCTAACCTCCCTGCTATGTAAATAAATGCTGCATCAATGCTGTTTTAAACCAGTGCATGCACTTTTTTTTAACAGATAAAACCATTACACCTGTTTTAGAGCAGCAGTCTCTTCAGTATAAGCAGTGACTCAGTGACTTCTGCACCCACAGTGGCATCATTTATCATTTTGCCCTGTGGGCTTATTGATAATTGCGTAAGCTAATCAATTCAGCTAATGAGGATGAGTGACAGACAGGCTGTCCATCTCTGTCAAGTCACATACATTAACAGTTAAAGCTGGAGGGTTGGGAGGGACTTAGGGGAGTATTCATGAATAGCTGCACATGTGACCCCCTCCCCTAATAATGATAGTTTTCATTGTTCTAGTTAGGGCTTTGTGACCAAGATCCCAAATCCACTTACAGGTCATTTCATATTCAGATATATGATGTAGCAAATGCTTTACAATGAAAACTAAGTGTATATAAAATGTCCACATGGAGAGGCCTATTTCTTATCATATTATGAATTATATACTTGACAATTAAGGGTACTTAATATATATGTTCAATAATTTTATTTGGAACCTTGTTAATTCCAAAGCGCTTATTTTGTTGCAAACTAAAGAAATATGATCCTAACATGTGAATATCCCTTTCCTCACCATCTCCTTTCAATCATGTAGGAGAACCTTGGGTGGCCTTCATGATGGACTCAGTAGACGAGGATCGGTTCTCAACCTAGAAGTAAAGAGCTTCTTCCAAGCTAAAGCAGATTTCTATTATCAGGTGATTATACACTAATGAAAACATCTATATGATAGTCATATTCAATTTCTTCATATGAACCCCTTAAAGACTGACCCTTCAATCAACTCAATTATATTTTTAAAGCTGGAATTCACAAATCCCACACTTGCTATAAAGGCCTGTCTTACATACAAAACTCTATCACCTATATACGTATGCCCAAGAACAGGAATAAAAGTAATCCAACAACGAAGGTTTGTGTTTGCTTTTCAAACAATATATATTTCTTCAAGTTCTTTCAATGTCAATTGTCTAAACCAGAACTTTCAAAGATTCTTTGTTCTTCTGGTTGTAAAACAAATCTAACACGGCTCTATGTATGTTTGCTCACAGTGCGTTCGGCTCGGCTGACACCTCAACATCTAGCCCACTAACAGACGGTTATTATTGTACAAGCACCTCAGCCATGTTTCTACGCTCAAGGGCACTGCGCAAATGTCAGTGACTCACCCGAGAGAGTACAGAGAGGCTTCACCACACAAAACTCTTACAAACATAACAGGTAAATAAAGAACTGTAGCTCATAGACAGCAGACGAGTGGAGAGACTGTCACCGGCACAAATGAGGGAGTTCCGTCCTTTTTATTCAGAAGTTTATAGATGTTAGATTCCTTTATTTGAATTGTGTATTTGACAATGTGTGAACAACAGACCAGGATTACCTGTAATTGGCAGAGATCCTAACTCAGCCTCTAAAGTAAAAGAAAGGACCAAAGGGGAGAGGACAGCAGAGGACCTGACCAGCAGCATTACGATCTACTTACGCTCCTCCAGAGATGCTTGGATCGGCCCTGAAGACATCAGAATCTGCACCTATGCTAGACTCATCCGCCCATCACCGACTAATGAAATTATTTCCTCAAATTTCCAACAATATAAATGTTGGTACTTTTGGACACTTGGATGACACCACACGAGCAGCATGGACGCATATTAGTTTTTATCTCCAGTCAATAGTCTCAGCTCAATGCAGGAATGCACAAGATTGTCTTTCTTTGCTGTTTACATTTTAGAGAATGTAATTCATATTTTACACATTAATGATGTATAATGCTTATATAACCCAACTGAACCCATCCGCTATTATTCAAATACACTTCCCACTCGAACCACGGATCAACCATGAGTCTGAGGGTATAACTTACCAATTTTGATCAAACAACAGAATCTTTTCAGCAGATAACGTTTTTCCTGTTATGTCATAAGATTGAAGTGGTTAAAACACCTGTTTTTCTGAGGACTTTAATGACTTTTCATCAACAGCTACCAACACCACTACCTCAAGTGGAAATACGAGCTACCAGTGCAAAGCCTTGCAGAAATGCAATCTTACTTATTGCACAGCACTAACATATCATGTCTCGCTGCTGTGCTCAAAGTTCATTTCTGGGTTGTCAATGACCTGATAAAACATTGAGTGCAACAAGTCGTCCAGATTGACTGACTCAATTATTTTTCTGTCAGAGACAAATTGACCTGTATGTCTTGGTCGGACTGGCTATTGGCAGAACAGGGATTAATCCTGCAGCATTGGTGCGCCAGTGGACCTTTAATATATCCATCCAAGATTTAGCTGTGGGAAACAGTGGCTATAATTTCTCAATCAAGCTCATGTACATATGGCTTGTCATGATCTTAGGGCCTCATCGAGCTTTAATTTAAGTTTTCCTTAGATCTGACAACAGTCATTTTGAATCTGACAATGTCACATGCATTCCCATTACACACCGGGTTTACACTGGACGCGGAAGCGCCACGCGGCGTAGCGCCATTCTCAAGCGCCCATGTAAACCGCACAATTGTGTACAGGGGGGCGGAAAGGAGGCGCCTGGCTTTTCGCGTCGTGCGTTAACCCGGCGTTATGCGTAAATGGGTCTAGTTAAAGGAGGGACAAAATCATGGATGCCTTTGAGATCAGACTGTCAAAATGTGTTCCCCCAATATCCATATTTAAACCATTCATGACAACAAAGTTACATAAAAGTTTGTCAGACAGACACTTTGTGATGCAGTCAGGTGGGGGCTATGACGACAGGCTTTTGAATGTGGCCATTTCAGGAAAGTTTCTCTTTTAAAAGTGGTTTGACAACACTCCGTCTGTTACATAATTTTGTCTGGAGCCTTTTAGTCCTGAATGTTCGTTTCATCAATCCCCCCCCCAAACCTATATTTGGCATCCGAGTGAAATGTGTAAGCGCCTTTGCAGTTGCTCTTATACATCACAACTGCAAATCTTGAGCTTCCTAAGATTACTTCTCTTCAAGGAAAACTCAACTTTTTATAGCCGGTATTATTAATGCACAATCTCTATGGATGAAGACCATCATCATTTACCCCCAAACCAGTAACATTGAACGGGTTCCATACAACAACAAGCAGGGAGAAAGCAGAATCGTTGGCTGACCGGCGCTGAGGAATGTGCGTCCCATGTGAACAGCCAGGCGCAAGCGCGCTTGAGAATAGCGTGCGCGGCGCTTCGGCGCCCAATGTAAACCCGGCGTTACATAGTGATATTGAAGAAGAACATTTGTTATAATGAATTGAAATGAAACGTTTTAGAAATCGAAAAGGTAAATTCATAATTTGTGTGGGTCCGACGCGTCGGTTTAAATTATTGATGTCGACGCATTTTCAACGTTGATGTCATCGATGACGTCGACTGATCGCGGCAGCCCTAGACAATGCACAAGTTCATTGAGAGCAGAGGAGACATGAACAGGCAGCAGACGGGATGATTGAAGGAAGGTCAAGCTTGGTGGAGCTCAGACACCCTATAACCTTTGAATCAGCACTACACCAATTGCACTTCCCCATTGTCTTGAAAGTGTTGCCGAGCAACATTACATCCTTGCCGTGACTGTGTGTGTGCATTTTGTGCTTCAAAAGGAATTTTCATGGAAACAACAACAATATTACAAGCAGACACAACAGCAAAGCTAAATTCACAACTGGTGATGCTGATGGATAAACATGAAGAACAAATGCATGACCTCACACATTTATCTTTGTTTATGGCTCATAATATCCAAATAGGTCCTTCAGGGACAAATCAACAGACATTAAGCGATTAAATTAGACGAAAGGATTATATGAGGAGAATCAAGACCCAGATTACCTCCTAAATATTAGTGACAGCTCATGGGCAGACATCAAATCTAATACACTCCTCGTTTGCTCGTTCTAATGATGCCTCAAATAAGAAGTGAGATTTTCATCAATATAGAGCAGTTGGAAATGAATCAGGCCATTCAGGCTTTGTACATGATTTACTTTGATGGTGAGCGCTGACAGTGCAGTCATGGGAAAAGCTCATCATTCCCAACTCAGTTAACTCCTCTCTTATCTTAATGAAACAATCTGACAGACCGATGGCTCTTTCACACAAGCCGCAGTCTGAATAATGTGAACAGGTTCAAGTGCAAACATGACAAGATAGTTAGTTGAAGAAGTGAATAACAGACATAAGGATGAAAGGAAGATGCTCATCATCCTGTAATTGGATATCTGCCACTGAAACGGCCTCTCTCTCATTGGCTGGCACGTGTCAAATCAAGCTCACATACGAAGGCCCCTAAAAAGTCGTCACGGTAAACAAAAAAACTGGTCAACTTCTTTACCACTTTTCAATCTGAGGAAGACAAACCTTGTGAAGATAAGTCCACAGCACGGAGTACTGAAATATCTTAAGATTGGATTTATGATATACAATGTCTTTATATTAAAGTCTCATTAGAATTATTCTATTCAGACATTTAACACTTGAAAAGATTGGCATCTTTTTGTTTAGTAAATAATTGAGAACAGCATATTTAATTTTAATTCTCAAAGTCAAAACATCTCTAGAAATACCTCGCCCTAGTCCAGAAAACATTGCACATGATGGGAAGGACCACCTTACCCTAGCCTCTTATTTTTCTACGTCAGTATGTGGATGCAATGTTAAATATCATCTGTTATATCATGGTCATGGTGGAGACGTCATAATTCTTCACGTTAGCTCTTGCAGTGCTAAATCAAAACACTATTCCACTCATCTACACCGGTGTGTGGACTTTCTCAATAACTCGTTGGCATGTCTCCCATGCAGCATATTACACTGAATCCACAGTGGCAATTTAAGCAAATGATACAGTTGGATGTGAGTCATCTCTTCTTCTTCCTCTCACACGCTCTGCCACTAAAGGGAGGAAAATGTGTTTATGATAACCTTTGCAGTTGCTGCAGCTTTTAATGGCTGCCATTACAGAGTAGAAATGGTAATTCATTAACTGTCCTCCAGCTGTGAGAGAGTGCAGCCAATAAAACGGCTTGAAGAGTGGAAATGAGAAAAAAAATTTTTTTTATATATGCCACTTTTATGACCACTCAAAGTGCTTAACAGTGTGTCACTTAGTAAAGACCAAAAGACGAAGGCACTAAAATATCACTTATTGACACAAATTTACTAATGAGTTAAATCAATATCCATTGTATTTATAATTTTCCTGAGATGAAAAATTCATCATCTTGCTTAATTACATTGAGTTTGGAGTGAATCATGCTACAGTACGCCTGTAGTGACATCAGGCAGGCGGTTGCACACTGACTGCTGCTTCTGTCTAAAAGTCATATCCAGTGTTCATTCCTGTAACATTAATCAAATCTCACTGAGATGAGAAACTGAGTTTTCTAACAGGTTTCTGAACTTACACTAAGCTTTTCAGTTCTGACATTTACTACAACTGCCAAGGGCACTTCATGATGTAGAGGAATAGATCAAATTGTATTTTATATGTCCTTGCTAGACAGCCCTCCACTCATTAGCTTTGATTCGTAAAAAGCAAAGGAATCATACAGCTGATGATATCAGGCAGCGCCCTTTGCCCTGTGTAAATATCTGATAACTCTAGTTCAAATGAAATCTTCTCATGTAACAAATCAATCCTGAGAGAATTTCAGGTCATTTCTCATGGCCTCGGTTGTGGTGTTCAGAAAATCAGACCAGTGCCAGTGAGATGTTCCTTTCCCAGAAAAAAAAACACTCTCTTATCTTAAAGGCCTCTCTCATCTTTTGTAGAAGGTATCAAGTCATAGTTCTTTCCTGCTCTTAAAAAAAAACAAAGGGCATAAAATTCCACAATGCTGACAAGATGAAGATGTTCTGCCTGTGTGTGGTTGTAGCGGTGTGCTTTCGTGCACGGGCAGTCAGGAGTGTCTCATCTTGTTGAAATGTAACAAAATCCAACATTGGCATCACACCAGTGAGCTGCAGAGAGGTGTAGCCTCTGTTTGGAATTAACTCTGCGGTGCCTCCGGTGCTACCTCCACCTGCTCTGGCTTCATGCTACAAACAATAAACACTTTGACTGAAAATGTTGCGACAGCGCTCAATGTAAGAGCTCTTACAATTAAATTAATTCTGGAGATGTCGAGGAGCGACAGGAAACTCTCCGTACACAAATGCAGCTTGTTCTCAACGTCCAGACAAAATGATACCTGACACTCCAGTGTATTTTGTGCAGGAGGTTGTGACCTGATATATTAACCCATTGCCACAGCTACTTAGGTTCACCATATGACCTTTATTAAACCTTGGCTGTGAGGTACATCACCCACATGGGGCCAATAAATAGATTATCTTCTTAACATATTAAATGTCAATCATTAAATTAATTTGCTCCATCCTTCTTGTTCGTGGACGACCCGCTCTATCTCCTGATCCACAGCCCCCCACACCTACAGTATAAATACCTCTGTCCCACCCATCAACAGGGCAGGGTCTTTATGAAAAATTTGGGTCTCAGGCCAAAAGCCCAAACTGGGATGAGATGAGTAACAGGGTCACGAGACCCATGAAGTCTCAGACTGGTCCAAATGTGTGATTCATAGGATTACAGTATAACAGTAACTTCATATTCTGTGATGCTACTATATCATATTGTTGTGATCTTACGACATTGAATGCAAAATTTGCAACATATTTCAAATTCGAATTAAATGTCATTAATTATAGTGACATGGAGCTAAGCAATGTAGCTACGAGTTAATGTGACCTTTAAGAGCTTATTCACTTGTTAACTCTTTCGATGTTGATGGGGACAGTCTTTTCTCAACTTTTACTATGGTAATGCGCAGAGGCTGTGTTGCTGAACAGGATCTTTATTGGCCAATCATGAGACATGTATTTGCAGTACGCAGTAAGTTAGAGAATTGGCTGCTCTAATAAAAGTCTGTTTTTCTACTTTGCATATAAAACACAGACATCAAGTCATTTAAACCCAGAACACACATCTAGTAACTGCCTTCCATATCCAATTTATATGTATATTAACTCAACACCTGAAACTGAATATAGTGTCAGTGTCTAGGGCTCTGTTCTTTGCTCAGTTTTGTCAGAACATCAGACTATTAAAATCCACTGTTTGTCTGTGTGAAGAACCCCAAGACTCTGAGGGGTTATTTTGTACTATGGATGCTCCTAAAGACTAATTCCCTGTCGATTAAATAGACAATTTCCGTTCAGACCAGTTGACTGGTCTCGTAGACAGAAAATACAATAAACATTCAGAATTGAGTTCCAATGGGTGGATCCTTCTCAGGCCAACCCATCCCATGATTTATTGCGCTTAGATAACAAACAGTTTTTCTAAGAGGTAATGGCATTGGCAAGCGACCAGATGTCCGTTGCTTACACTTAAATGTGAATAAGCTTTAACTCAACCAAACAGCTTATGGTACACATGTTAAAATACAAAAAACAAAAGCAATTTGTTGTTATGTCCAGCTGTAGCGCTTTTGCGTGGTGACAGCAGTAAGAGATAAACAAGCTGGTGATGCCGATCATGGAAATCCGACATAGATCAGACCATATCATTTCTCTTTAGCCTTTGCAGTACACAGCGTATGTCAGCTGTTTTGCTGAGTGTGGCTGACACTTTCCATCTTGGTGATTTATAACATTCGAGCATTAGGACAGGGAGGATGGGGCTTTTGCAGCCACTTTGACTAATAGCACACAGTCCTAGTCTGTACATGCACTGCTGAACTGCTTATGTGTGTTGTATTTATTGTGTTTTTATGTTCTATGTTCATTGAATGCACCAATAACTGGAGCAAATTCCTTGTAGGTGTAAACCTACTTGGCAATAAATACTTTCTGATTCTGATTCTGAAATTCTTGAAAGTCTTGAGATCTAAAATAAAGATCAATAACTAAAAAGAACCATGTTCTACAAAAATCTGCCACCCAGCCCCTAAACAGCCAAACTTTATTTACACACAGTTTATTATTGTTCTCTTCGGAAACTCTACATCAATTCGACAAATTATCAATACACACGATTAGGCACATGAATTGACATTACTATAGTAGCACCTCAAAAATGTAAATTTAACTTTACGCTGTACTATAATAGATTATTGAAACGTTTTTCCACAAATTACCATACCTGTCTAAGTGTGAAGTCTATGCTGCGGATATGTTGCCATAAACATTTTTTATTGCTAAAAATGTAACCAATGTCATAATACGCTGAAAACAAAACAATTTTACAGCGCGAATCATTCTAGCCCTGCAGGGCTTTGAACTCCTCGACATCTTGACTTTCTCCCCCAATTGAACAACACTGGCCCTGTAGAGTCCATGGAGATATTATTGTCTTTCTCTTATTACTCTCTCCTCAAGGCCACATCAGCGTTATTATTTATTCTACTCTGTCCAGAGACCCAGGCAAGATACAGTAGTACAACTGTTTACCCAGTCAGCAGTACTGCTTTTGAAGTTGAGAAAGGTGGAAGAGGGCCCCTGTCATTTTACATGTTCCAAACAAAGCAAATAAATTTGTGATTTGTTACTCACTCAGGCTTGAACCTGGAATTTTTCAATCACATTTCCCAGTAAGTAAAGTAAAAAGTGTTGTCACACTTCTTAGAAGGCTATAATATGATTTGCAACATGATGCTTAGAAAGGGGCCAAAAAACATCAGAGTGAGCAGTTTCATTCTTGGACATTTAAAACTCAATGCAACCATCTCCACTCATGATCCACTAAAGCCTGAATCAAGCCAAAAAAGCTTTAGCACAAAGATTTGCAGGTACGTACATATACAGGTTTATAAACACGATAAAGCCTTTACAAAAGTTGAATTATTCCTTTCCAATTGCCAGTATAGGGATTTGCTTTTTAGTTTCTTCCCCGGGTGCATCATGTCAAACATCACAAATGCACTGAAAACTGAGGCACTGTCTCACCTCGTCGTCTTGCCACATTAGCGCATTAAACTGGGTGTCATATATACATCAGGGCTTGCAGACTCTTGCTTGAGAGAATATCGGTGGTAACATATCTACCTGTGAAGGGATTGACAACTTGTGCGTATAGCACAGACAAGCGGAGAGGGAGCAAAGAAAGACAAAGGTGAAACTTTTCAGTCCAGTTAGATTGAGGTTTTAAGATTCGGCCTTGAAGGTTACTGGGCCTTTGCAGCTCAAATGAAAGCATTTGCAGACTTAGTTCAACTCATTTGGGACATTTTGAGAGCTGTCAATCAAACTTATCCATAAACACCAAACGACTGCACTGAGAGACAACTAGGAGGCTCACTGCTGTGAACCATCTACACAACTGAGTGAAAATAACACTTCTGTCATTTTAAACCAAAATAATCTTACATTTACCTGATTCATGTATCAATTTTAGGAACTTTATGGGAAGTGATCTTCCAAAGGAATTTAAATAAATATGCAAGATAAATGTAACCATAGTAACCAGACCATATGGGATTGAGCAGGTGAGTGTTGGGTTTAATACATCAGGAAGTGAAAGAGGTTCATAAAAAGATTTTTGAGAAAAGAGAAAACTCAATGAGCTGAACTATGACACTAAGAAACTACGATTTGAAATTGAGCCAGTACTTTATCTCCCCCGACACGCCTCCACTTCCTTTGGATTCTGTGCTTTACACTATCCTCTGATTACATTAACCGAACCCATACTTGCTACGTGTTCATACTGTAATATACTTTTAATGCCTTGCAATCACAGACTTCTTCCTCTCTGCCAGACGAAGTCTTCGATGAAGTCGAATAACGTTTCAATAATGTATCGGAGTTCCTCCCTCTGGCATCTCCGCAAGTCCTGACTCTGCTATTATATCGTCCTCAAGAGGCACACACCCACACACACACACACACACACACACACACACACACACACACCAAGGTCAAGGAGACCTGCCAACTCAGCTTGCTATTGTGACTGAATGTCCTGAGCTACTAATCAGGCATTCTCTCATTATCGTATGCAGAGCTGATGGCGGGCTGCTCTCACCGAAATTCACATATTCTCTGCAGGCACTAAATTAAATGTCTGAGGAAAAATTGCCAAGTTGCTGTGAAAAAAAAAAGAAGAAACACCTTGACTTGTCCGGGTGAGCCAACCCAACGCTGTCAAGAAATTGCAGCACAATGACGTCAGTATTATAAAACAAAGCAGGACAAGGTTGATGTGAAGAAGAGAGGTGGGGGCGCGCGCGGGGGGCGATCAAAGGAAACACAGGGTGACCTCTCAAGCCAACCAAATAAAACAATCCCTCAGTGCCCTCCCAACAATCATCATGGCAACATTGATTAGGTTGCACTCTGAACATTGATTATGTGTCACTCCGTGCACTCCCATAGACTGCAATCACTCACACCCAGAAACATTTAGTCCATCTATAATTCACTCCTGGTCTCCCTCACCATCCTGCACAGATACCGCTTTGAGCTCCATGTGAGAGGAACACAGTGTTTCAGGGCTAATTAGACAGCCCTTTTTTAAGGATTTATAGGCTTTAAAACATAGGTCTACCTCATATAGATGTTCCATAATGACTCTATTAAAAAAAGACAGGAGGAGGCCACAATGCTAGCACAATATTTAGCAGCTGACCTGCAAGTGGGAGCCGGGTACTCTCAGTTTTCACAGGCTGCGACTGTGATGGAGCTCAAAACCTAGATCAGGCAGGTTTCCATCAAAACGTACAGCACATTTTAAACCGATCTTTGAGAAAATTCACATTTCAATCCACTGCTGATCAAGATAAACAGCTGGTGGTTGTATTACTTCGGTCAGGTGCAATTAAAGTTTCTGCAGAAGACGAGGGCGCAATTAATGGAGCTGGAAATCAATGTAGAAAACCTGATGAAAGAACAGCGTTATCAACGTCTGATGTTTTCATCTGCTGCTATTTCCAGTCTCCTCAGTGGAGCGCTTCATCTATATCATGATTTATTCAAAGAGTCTGTTTCTATTGCACTTTGCCACATTTGGCTCCTGTTGATAGAATAATACGTTGAGAATTTTTTTTCTAATTTTCTGTGTTTCCACTTTTTGGAAAATTGAATATGCACATAAAAACTATTGGAGGGAAAACCCAACTACAGCTGCTGTCATTATGCAGATTTGTAAAAAGACTTGCAGCAGCACAGAATCAGGCTGTGACAAACTGTGGAGGCAATTCTGAGACCATGACCACAATGTAAGGAACATTTTTGAATGCCCCAGACTCACACTGTACATTTTACACTTAAACATGTCCAAGAATTTAGCAACCTGACGTCAGATGCCCTTAAATCATCTTAAAAAAATATGATGTATTGGAATTTCCTGCAGTAACTTATATATGGTCAAGTGTATATGTTGTTCCACATTTTGGTTATTATAATCATCTGTTAGTATTAATATATTTTAGTATATGTTTATACTTAAAAGAATATGGAGCAAGATGTATGTATACTTGTATTATATATTTTATTCAATTTCAACGTGCACAGACTTTTCATTACTTAATAAACATAATGAACTAAGATAAAGACAGTTCACTATCAAAGCTTTATCAGAATGATGATATACTGTATGTACAATAAACTCTTGAATCTTAAAACATGGTACATCACCTTCTCACTGCAGGGGATATGCACCTGAATGAAATCAAAAGTCAGAGCAGGAAGCTGATCCTCTGTATGCGTGGTGGCCAGGAAGTCAGCCCGACTCTCTAAGCCCCCTGCCAAAACAGTAATGGAATCTAACCGTAGCGTCGCTCTGTGTCAGAACCATTTGTCCTGTTGCCAAGATTTCAGTGTCTACCTATATGAATCCCTCGGGTACGAGCTACCCAGCACCCCTGCAGAGGTAGAGTCACTCATCCTCACAGGACTGCAGACACTCAGGGAAAAGAGAGAGGAAACCACACGGCAGCAATTTAAACTGGTCTATAAGCTCTCTTTAAAACAGCATTAATGCTTTTTTCCCCTTTGTTGAATAGCCTTGGAAATAAAATGGGAGACAACCCCCATTGAGGGCTGAGGCTTGAAGGTGATAGTGGTTGAAAGCGGACCGCAAAAGGGCACATTAAGAATTCAACAGTGAACGCTGCAACATCAGCTGGAAAACCAACTGAGGCATGCATGGAGACAATTAACCAGAGATTTACTGTGCGGAGTATGATCCTGCGAGGTACGGGAAATTTGCCAATTCCCCCTGTGGCCTCCTACGTAACACCCTCTCTGATTAATGGCAGCTTGGGGCCTTGCCACTGCAGTGATGGCATCAGAACGGGAAGGCGAGGAGCGTGAATGGCTCCCACAGGCTCCATATCGCTGCATCTGGCATGCAGGTGACCTGCAGTCAGCAGCAGCTACGGATTGAAACTCCAACCGTCTTTGCACTGAGCTGTTAATTAATCTTATCAAGGGCGGACGTGTGTGTGGTAATGACAGTAGAGATGTCTGAGTGGATGGAAAAACTCTATTGTGACTGGTGATATGAGCTTCCGATACCTTTCAGACAGGCAGCGGAGAGGGATCAGAGAGGCAAAGAGAAGGGATGATTTGGAAAATAAAGTGATTAAAAAAAAAAACATTCCCACGCTTGCCGTCTGCTGACTGAAACACTTTATGGTTGGATTTAAAGGCGGTTGTGAAGTGTATGCTACAGTGGAGTGTGTGGGTGCAGCCTGGCTCTCACTGCACTATTGATTCAGCAACACTGCAGTTCAGTGAAGCACTGGCTGGATTTGAGAAATGGAAAATAAACAAGAGAAACCCAAGTGGGATCTGTGGGAGCACCATGGGAGCAGCCAAACAGACCCAAAATCAGTTAAAGAAAACAGATTCATGGTGAGATTCCAAAGCCTTCCCACAGCTGAAGACTTTAAAGGAATGTCTCGCTTTGTCTTTTAACTCTAATAGTAAATGCTTCACAGTGGAAATCAATGTTGGCAACCTTCTTCGATTCATTCACTAACTTAAACTCAATTAAAATCAAACACAAAACAACTTTTAATTTAATCCATCAGAAGATGGAAAACACGCATTAAATAAGTAATTGAAACCAAACTTACTGGAAAATGTAACACTTTAACTTACATATTTAAAATCTATAAATGTGATAAGAACTACCCAAAATTACAGAAATCATCCTGGAGGAAATCAAATCGATCAAGTCGCTTTGGCTTCACTTTTGGTAAGCTTTATGTCGTCCATCTTTATGTGTGGTCTAAGGTTAAATAACATTTTATGAATGTGATGTATCTGGCGTGATCTTGGTTCAGGCTTTTGGAGACTACAAAATAACAGCCTGTCTTACAAACTAGTGGTGGGAGATTGATATTATCCCATTAAGACTGGATGCAACCCACGCATGCGTCTCCCTTTAGAGATAACCCACATTTTATATGATGCTTTTTAAAACACAACAGTGCATCACTGCTAAAACTCATGTCAGGAAGGCAGAATGCATTAAGGGAAATGTATTTTTTTCTGCTGCCTTGGCCTGTACATTTCTGCATTCAGACAAAAGCTGATAACCTGAACAAGGGGAGCGACACTGATGCGCAAGCAGCGTCTTAATGTTAAAATTGCATTTAAAAAAAAAAAAAAAAACGCTCCATTAAGTGTTTCAGCTCCGTATCAGAATAATGGTCATAAAAAAACATAGGACATGTCCATTCACGCTGGTTGCCTAGATGCACAAAGAAGAGCAATGGCCTCAAACATAGACATTGACATGTCTGCTGAGCCAAGGCTCAGGGTAAGAGACATATTTGAGGACAGGGAGGAGGAGGATCTCAGTGAGTAAAAGCCAGTATCACCACAAGCCATAGGTAAAGATCAACTTGTCTGACAATGTAGCGCTACGGTGTCACTAGAATTGTTACTTCTCAGCCTCTGATGCAGAAAGAATGATCATGAAATAAAAAGTAACTCAGAGCGTAAACCTTTGGGCTTTTATTGGTCATCATTGCCTTTGCTCTAATGCTCATCAGCTTTAATAGGTTGTAAAGAATTCATATTCAGTCTCTGCTACAAAGGCAATGATTTTCCAGAAAACCCTCAGGTTTCAGAAAAAAGATGTTTTTTAAGATGGTGCCTGGGTTATCATTCTTACTGCAGATGATCCGGGAAAAAAACATGTTAATGCAGGTCTTAATGCGCACAGAATGTAGCAATTTACCACTCTGCATGTGGAGGTGGATTAAAAAGCAGTGAGTTCAGTTTGGACTCTTATGACACACCCATCCGAGAACGTTAAGAGTCTCATTCAGGCTGATTCAGGGTTTTGCATCAAAGCTACGCTGTAGGTACGTACGTAGCCAACACATTGTGGGCATTCATTGTTGTGCGTAGGTGTGTGTGGGTCGCTCTGCAATTACACCGCTCCGGTTTCCCTTCCGCTTATTTACAAGTTCTCTGTTTACTTCAGAATAATGATGAGTGTCATCATGTTGAAGCTGATAGATGCTGAAGAGCAATAACTTTTTCTTAAAGGGGCTGCAAGGAAGAAAAGTAATGTCGGAGGAGATGTGTGACCATTAAACCGACTGAAACAAAGCAGGAGATTCCGGAAAAACTGTCTGCCAGGAATGCGATGCTACCAAGCAACTAATCACAGCATTCTGCGTCGCCAAGACAGGTAGTTAAATCTTTAAGGAGGTGCCCGACAGAGTACTGTCTAGTGTTCTGTTCAGGGTACACTTCTAGGTGTAGGCTAGAGTACATGGGAGCATGTGAATTAAGTCAATCAAAATAATCTCCTTATATCAAAACTGATATATTTAGTGCTAATGGAACCTGAAAAGCAGTGATGCACTTGTTTGTAAGGCATCAATAACTGAGCTTATACACGTAGAAGGAAAAGAGGAACACACCAGTCAGCGCGGTTCAGGCTGTGTCGTGTTTCTGACAGGCTTTCCTGAGGCTTTTGCAGCAGTATCAGCCTCAGGTATGCATGACGACTGTTGTCAGCCCGACTTTACCTTATCTCCCCTCTCTCACAACTGGTTGGTTGAGTTAAGCCGTAACTACGCGGGCAGATAAAGGGACGCGGCGGACTGTTCCTGTCTGTCCATTGCTGGTTTTATCTCTGCCAGGATGAGGGGACTGCAGCGGTTAAACAGCCAGCTCAGACACAACTCAGCGGCTCCTCTAAAGACAACAAGAGCTGATGTATAAGTGCTCACATTAAAGTTTGCAGCATGATGGTTCAGGTGGAGATGTGATGTCACAGAGCATCTGGGGTAACAAATCTCAATTTTCTTAAGAACAGTATTTGTGTTTTTTTATTTGTGTGTGACCAAGGCTTGAATCGTTTCATAACAAACCAAACTGGTTCGTATCCGTCTATATTGCCTGTTTTCTTCTTCCTTGTTCTTTTCTCTCCTCCTCTCCTTGCATCCTTGAAATTGACTGGGAGAGAAATTGACTGTGAGAGATGTGACATTTTTCTTTAAGTAGATGTATGGACTTAATGGCGTAAGAGTGTGTGTTTATGATGCGAGTGTGTGTGTGTGTATGAGTGTGTTCTGAGCTGTCTTCACATGGAAGTAGTACAAGTGCATTGCACAGACTGCCTCAGCTGGGTTCATAAGATCAAATAACCTACACTTTGAGTGAATTCATTGCTGAGTATTGTATAAACCACAGTGGGTTTTTGTAAGCTGATACTGATACTTGATATATGAATAATTCAACTTGAACATTAAACACAGCAGAACGCTTCAAACAGTTGCACTCAGTCGGAGTTTTATTATTTCAGTGGATACAAGCCTGTGAAACAACCTGAGGAACTACAGCTGCCCACTTAAAACCCAGACTGATCAAATAAGAAAAGAGGATTCATATAAAAGAAAGGATACCTGACAATTCAATGAATGTGTTGTAATGTAGCTGATTAGAGATCAGGAGCGGACAACACGTCTGCAAGATACCATGTCTTTGATAAAAGGTTTCTAGACAGGCCAACAACTGCTGGATGTATCAGTCTAGTCCTAATGGGTAATGCTCAGGAAGTGAAAGTGTGTATCCAACATGAAGGAAGTTTCCTGAGGCACAGGAGAGGAAGTGGTACATTTACCGTATGTGTGAATTGTGTGTGTGTGAGAGTGTGTGTGGATAGAGAGGATGTGTAACTGCCTTTATGGCTTTCTGTCGAGACTGAGCCGCTCTTGAGGAGGATACTGCAGTCCTTCAGCTACAGACCAGGATAGCATATTTAATGAAAGGCTAATCATTCATCCAACACAAAGACATGATGTGCATCGCTGATATACACACTGATGACCTCATTCACACACACACACACACACACACACACAAAGCACTGCGGAGACAGGCTTAGTCAGCTGTAGCTAACTGCAGACAAGAGAAGGGGTTAAATGAATGAGGAAGGAGGAGCAGAAGCAGACGAGGGGAAAATAGCAGTAGAATAGCAGCAACATGATCGGAATAAAGGAGATTTACACCAAAGTCCTTTAGGCAAGTCTCGCCACTTGGCAGCCATCTTGGCAATGCAGATATTTCAGGCTAACAAGATGAGGCCTCTATCTTAGTGAATTGGGTGAGAGCTTGTACTGTACTTCCACTGGTCAGGACATAAACCCTGTCATTTATAGCACCTTCAAATCTGATAAATAACATTAGAAAATGTGGTGACTTTGCCTCAAACTAACAGGTTTTTTCATCTACTGTGCCGTGATGCGACGCCTTCAGCTCATCCCACCAGTGTTTGAACAAATGAGTTTTTGCCTAGTCTTTGAATAAATAAAGTAGATGCATCAAACAGGTTTTTGTTTTGCAAAATGTTTTGTCTTCTATGGTTTTTGAAAAATCGGCCTGACATCAGTAAAAAACACTGTGCACTGCTGGTGCAACAACACGATTGGCTTGATATACATATATATTTATATATATCAAAGCCACTTATAATTGTGCTTCCAACATGCAACAGACTCAAGAATGAAAAAAGAAAAAGAAAAAAAATGGTTGTAAAGAAATTCTGATATTAGATAAGGGATCTTGGCAAATCATCACAATGTAAGAGCTAGACTAAAAAATGTAATGACATTGTTAAGTAATTGTCAAAATAGCCGCGGGTTGATTTTTTTGTTGATCTAATAATAATAAAACAGATTTTTATTTCAGCACCGAATATCACCGTAAATCATTTTATGAGGCATCTGACAAAGGCAGAGAAGACGAGCAATGGTGTTAAAACCCTCATCAAAGGATCCATGTTTAATAAATGAGGAGACTGTTTTAACAATCAAGTAACTAGATGACAGCGGTTGGGCTCAGTAGGTGATGATCGATCACATTGAACATTCATCTGAGGACCGGCCTTTAAAAGATGCACAATACAATACAGGCAGTGGATTGTTCCTGACTCTACGACTCTTCCCTCTGTTAAAAATTGAGTTTGCAATGGTCACGCTGATGAGGTTTGAGTGCTGTAGGGTAAGGAGTTCCACATGTTGATACAGCAAACAGAGAAATACACACTGTATGTCCATATTCCTGTTCAGCATTGATGCTCATTGAACTTGAAGGGTACTCTGAGAGTGCCAAGGCCTCACCTCGACCAAGCCGTGTTTCCCATTAATTATCCAGATGGCATATTCTGATTTGTCCTGCCACAGTTTCACAATGTACCAAAGAAATGTTTACACTCTTCATATTAACATAAACAATCTCAAACTTGGTGCTCTGCTCTGTTACTGCATTGTATAGTTATAGTGTGCAGAGCTATTAGCTGCATGCTTGCACAGAGCTAGCATTCATAAAGTTGTTATCGTCCAATTCTGTGGGAAATGCTGCAGAGAACGTTTTCCTGGATCTGCCAATTTAATTAGATCCAGCTCCCCTAATTTAATGGGTTCTTCCCCAACCCATAACGCATCATTCCACCGCTTTTCATGGTAATACATCTATATTACATAGTTTTTGCATAATCATGCTTAATATCAGACAGACAGACCAACAAAACAAAATCTTAAAAAATAGCTTAGGGATTATAATATAAAAATAGTGTAACAGTTAAAAAAAATGTGGTATATTCCCCGTGACAGATTATAGATTAAATAAAGTTCAGTTTGATAGAATAATTATAGAGCAGGTTTTAACTTCACCTGACCAGAAAATGAAAAGTAATGATCTTACGTGATCTGGTGAAACAGAACTTTGTAAGCCTGCCTGTTATGGATCTGTATCAGGAACAGTTCATCCATTTCTTTATTGAAACTGATGATTGACAAGACTTGATTTGATTCTGGCTTTCATTTATTTCAACTTTAAGATACAAGTTGAAACTGAACATCTGCAGGCCACAAAAACATCAGCAGAGATCTTTCTGAATTCCCAGCATGACAAGAATAAAAAAATAGAGAAAAAAATGTATTTATAAATACAAATTAAATTGTGTTTGGGATTTAAAAAGACAGGCTCCCTAAACTGTGAGGATGAAGGAACATGATTTGTCTCTGTGTTGCCGACCCCACTGTGCACAATTCTGCACTGATCTGTCAGTTCAGCACCGTGCTCAGATCTTTTACAGGAGAACAAATTGGCCCTAAGCAGCCACTTCCTGTAGTAAATGTTCCATTAGACCTACAACCACACAACCCCTGCTGGAGTCACTGGAATGAATCAGACAGCTGCAGTTAAGGCTCCCTCACGTTCAGACAGGGACAGCTGCATTCCATATATCCAGAAATCTTCAGTAAAAGTACATGCACAGTACTACTAAACCATTTTGTGGCCAAGATACAGGTCATGAGAGTCAGGGCTGTTCGTGGACTCCACTTCATTTCACTTGCTGTCCCAGTTACATCGTCCCAACTACTGATAATGATTTTCTTTAAGGTCACGTTTTTTAGACCCCAAACCGTCACCTCTGTGATACATGACTACCTGACACACACAGCACCTGTGATTACTCATAGTGAAACCTCTGTGACTTATTAGGTCCAGATTTTGTGCCTAGACAACACTGCATGTCCGTTACTCAGATTTAGAGAATCGTTCGAAACTAGATATTTGGTTTTGGAAAAAATTACAGGTTGGAAAAATGTCTAATTTCAACTTTTTTTTATCTTTCTTCTATTTTTCTTACAGGCAAAGTATGTGATATGAAACACATTGAGATCATTTTCCAATACACATTAGTATATTTTACCAGGATCATCCCATTTGCCAGTTAAAATGACAAATTAATAGCAAATTACATCAGCTGCAATTAATTTAACATTGACACTGAACCACTTAACTGTTGCAGTGGTGTGTGGAGGCTGGTATCTGCAGCCTCACATCGTATTTGTGAGGAGAGAGAAATAACAGTCAGTCAGTAACACCTCTATACAGCCATGAACGGTTGACTGTGGGCTTCTGTTGCTCAGTAAGAAAAACGGCAACTCCTCTCATGAGAAATTATCCATCTCCTCGAGTCTTTTCCGGCAATGTAGCCGGCAGATTGAGCAAAATAAGTTGTGAAAAGAAATAGGAGGCGACACCTGTTCTTTTTATGGGTGACATCTATTGCAGCAGCATTTCAAATGTGCTGCTGCTAATCTTGTTTCCAGGTTCCAGCAACAAGTTGGAAAACATTAATTAATGTGCCGTTAAATGCCGCATAAATTATTTAGAACAAAGTCAAAGTCAGCAGGATACATTGAAAGCACCAGATGCCATTAACATCTATATTATTAAGTGAAAAGAGACATAATAAGTGAGACAATACACAAGGTGTCTCGATTTAATGACTGCATCCTTCAGAGGATCTATTTAATGACTGATGCATCAGAGGGGTGCGACCAGGCTGTCCCATTTTGACGGCTCCTTGCCAGGCTCCAATGTGTGGATCCTTCTCGGCTCAATCTATCCCGAGATTCATTGTGCTTTGGTCACTAACTGTTTTTCAAAGGGGTCAGGGCACCGACAAACAACAAGCCAATGCTTTGAATATCAGGCTTCAACTCAACCGAACAGCTCCCGTGTTAGAAACCAAGGGGCATTAAAACTTTCTTGTCGTGTCTAACTGCTGCTCTGTTGCCAGGCAACAGCAATAAGGGCGGGACAAGCTGGCGATGCGGCTCATGGAAATCCTCTGTACCAGACCGTCTCATTTCAGTTGGCCTTTGCAGACTACACGGCTCAAAAAAGGAGGTGGCCCCTGAATTAGGACACTGTGACAGACTGTGATACATTTGGGATGATGTGATAGGGCTGATCCGGATGATGTGTGTTGGATAGAAGAGAAAATGTATGAACAACAAAATAACTACCTAAACAACTAACTGACAGATTGTGAAACATCTATAGCACCTGATCTGAATAAGATTTCAAACTATTTGGACTAAATGAACAGACCTGACATACTATAATGTTACTGAACCCCAATCTACTGAGTAAAATAAAGTTTAGCTTTTTTGAAAAAAGATGAATTCACATATCTCTCCGGCTGCACAACTGAACAGGAAAAATGACATCATGAGTTGGTGCTAACGAAACTGTGAAAGTACAACTGAATTATCTACAGCAAACTCTTTTTCCCTTAGGGCCTATTGAGTTGATACATAAATTATCTTAGAGAGTCTGCTCTACACTGTAGGAGCCATGAGTATTGTCTGCACCTGACCTATTTGTGATTAGTAACATGTCATGTAAAAACTATTCGGCTGCTCCTCCTATTCCTCCTGCGTTCGGTTTCAGTCTTTCTACCAGATGTTGGAAGCTGGCCGGAGGGATTTGCTCCCATTAAGCCACAGGAGCATTAGTCAGACCCAACACTGATGTTGGGTGAAGAGACCTGGCTCGTAGCCGGTGTTCCAGTTTATCCAAAAGCCAGAGGAGGGGAAGTGTGTGTGTGTGTGTGTGTGTGTGTGTGTGTGTGTTGGGGAGGGGGCGTGCAGGCCAGTCAAATTCCTTGATACCAAACTAGGAAAAATATATTCAGTAAAGCAGGGGAGAGTGAGTAAATAGAAGTATTAGTCTTAAGTTGTGTTTACTTTATATCAACATTGAACATAGTTTGTTGTATTTCTATGACTTAACTGGGTAGTTGTGTTTTCTCAGTTAATAAAAATCTAGAAATATTCAGACTAGGCATTACCCTTCAGTATCAACTGTATAAACTGGGATTTCACAAAAGTGTCCAGAGTGAGTCGTGGGATGTAACCTTGAGCTCAAATGAGGACGGCACCTCTGACAGCCTGGCGACAAGACAGAAATGTTTCTGCTATTCTGAGTCTGAAGTGTGATAAAGATCAGTGACAAGGAAGCAGAGAAACAGAGACATCTCATTTCATCATGTCACATTGCATTGTTATCATGTAGCAGCCTGCTGTTGTCATTATTATGAACCACCCTCATCACGGGGGAACCACAGGCTCTGCACTGTAAGGCAAACAGTGCCCCAGCTCATTTTGCATCACACTGAATGCACGTCGGTTGGATTTCAACGTTTCAAACATAGTCTATTTGTTGTTGTGATCGCACATCATTTCCTTTTTCTCGCTGCTCATGTGAACAAAGGAAGCGACTTTCAGTGTGAGCGGTGAGTTGCTGGCGGAACAGCAGGTGTGCCCACCAGACGGCTGCTTCACTGCAGGATGTTTCCTAATAACAAACCAGCCGTCCTCCTTTTTATCTGACAAGACAGAGCAACCGCTAAAATAGAATGCTGGGATGGTGCTGCAGAGTCGGACTGCAGACCTGAACTACAGCCAGACCACTTCCCACATACACAAGAAAAGAAGCCTCTGTCAAGTATGTGACCGAGCAGCTCTTGAAAAATGTTGGCTTGTGTTTTAGGTGTATAGATGCATTCTCTTTCAAAAGTGTCGACACACTTCTGTGTGGCTCATAAACAAAGACTTCGGGTTTACTAATTAAGTCTTTAAATGTTGGAAGCTAATGGGGTAAAAACTAAAGGCTTAGTAAGACTACAGGTGGGAATCTACCTCACAATTCGATTACCATTCACCTGTCAACCATTCAAAACATCTTAATGCGATGCAATGTATAACTTCATCAATTTTCTAAATACTGCACATGGCAAATTATTCCTAATTAATAAAATCAGTCCGATATATATGAACTGAGTATTGACTTTTACTGTAATTGTGTTTTTATTAAATAAGCCCCCCCCCCCCCCCCCGGATTGTATTTAACTGTTTACTGAATGGATTGTGTTTGCAAGGGTGAGTCCTGCTTCTCAGGGAAGTGTGATTAAACCTCAATCACGACAATGTTAGTTACATCCAGCTTATTTTATCAGCTTCAGTCAGAAGTCATTCCAATGTGCTAGAGGCTAACAATGCCACTTAATCTGCGAGATCCACACTTTAAAAGCTGCTTGAATGGTGTTTGAAAGAGCAGCCTGTGGTTGAATTGTTTTTTTTTCTCTTTTGACTCTGTGCTGTTGTAATGATCAAACTTCTTTCAGATTTGAGGTTTGGCTGTTAAGCCTAATTAATTTTGCTAAGTTAAGGTAATATAGTCGAAGATTGCAACTCAGAAGTTTTACTTTGGTCTATTAATTCGATAATTAAATTGAAATCTGGGTTCTGTGCACTTAAAATTTCAGTTTATAAATGAGCATGGAAAGTGAGACATGACAGCTTTAGCTATTTGTACAGCTGTCTTCTTCCATATCTTCCACATGATTCAAGTGCTGCAAGAAGTGTCTGATTTACTGTATCTTCAATATGGTGTGTGTTGACTTTGTTTGGAGCAGAGAGAACCAACTTATTCTGTCATACAAGGAAAAAATGGATTAGTGCTGAATTCTAAGCTTAGTGCATTGTATTCAGGGAAGATGTGAACAAGCTAACAATGTTACTAAATATCTTAAATCCATGACCTTGGTAAACAATCCAATGGACATTTTATATGCTGATTATTCAAGTTAATAAAACCCCTTAAACCTCTAATTGTCTTTTATGCCCAAGAACATTATAGCACTTTTTACAGTGGGACACTGTTCCTAGTGTTGTTGGCTTTTGGATTTATCATCTGTGTAGTAAAAGCTCCACTTCTATTAGTTTATTACAGCTGGAAAAGAGCTGACAGACAGCATATAGCTCTGTAGGCAATAACATCCTCCACTAATTTCCCCCCTGTCAATCACTGAGAGACTACTGTGGGCAAAGTGCGAGAAATGTAATTCATACTGCACATTCAACTGACATCTTTAAATGTCGTCTTGTGGCAGTGTTAGGACACTCAAAGCCCTTTGATGGTGCCGATACAGGACTCCTGCTTCGGACTTTGATGTATTACTGTCCTCACAGCTGTAACAGCTGCTCAGAGACTGATGGTTCAGAGCAAACACACAGTTCTGAGAGAGCCATATGAGATGAGTGACTGGTAAGAACACAGTCCGCCTCCACAGCATAGATGAAAAACCTTTTCCCTGACATACCGACACAGCATGCAGTACATTCCCATGTGCATATGTGACTCTTGTTTAAAATCTTAATATCAAACTCCACCTATAAAAGGTGACAATTACTGATTTTAAAATGTTTCCACATAGCATTTTGCCTATTACATGCTTTTGATAATCATCCTCCTCAACACCAGAGAAAGGTTACGACTGACAACATAATTAAAATGTGTTTCCTCGATTTCATGGCTCACTTAAGTGTGATTATTAGTATTTAAGCGACTGTTGTTTATGTAATGGCTGCAGCGGAGTGAAATCAAATTTAGATTCTCTTTTCTTGCATAATTTCACATTCGATGCATGAGCATTTCATCAGTTGGTTATTGCTATTAACAGATGACAGCCATGATAACTTTCATTAGTTAAATGCTGCTTGCAGTGTGAAATACGTCATATATTCACATAACATTAATGTTTAATTTCAAAACTATGTATTTATTTTTCATGATTTAATACGTTACAGCAATGTGAAAAGCTGAACTGTTTGCAAGACAAGACCAGACTTAAGAATTGAATTCGTAACGTTTTTCTAACCAAATGACTGATGACTAATCTGTAATGAAAATAATCCTTAACTGCAGCCATATTATACTATGTTCAATTGTATTGTGGTTTTAAAAACCAAATTGAGCTGAATGACCAAATAATTTTATATAAAAATAGGTGAGCTGTCCCCCACTGAGACTGATTTGTAATTAGGTCAAGTGCATGTATCAGCAAGACCTCAATGTCAACTCCACGATCACCCCTGTGCAGACTACTGCTCTGAATGACATCTCCAGCGCGGGAAGACAGCACCCATATCCTGGATACTTTGGTTTCACATTTGTGCAGAGGGTGGAAAGGAGACCTTTCATCCATCAGTCATTGACTTGCTTTAGTTATTTAGTATAAGAGCAGTGTCAGCTGAATAGATTTGATCCTGTGGGATCCCATGGTAATACTGCTGAGCGTATTTCTTAGTTGTTTTTTTTCAACCTTGGATAATAGCATGAAATTAAGTACACATTAGTTTACTCCAGTGCAAAGCTCCAGCTCACTGCTAATCACTTGTTTGTTGCCACATGATGGATGAAAATGTAGAATCACTCTGGCATCAGCATCTGCCTCCTCTCGGGCACTTAAATTCAGATGACAGTGTTTTGTTTGAGTCAATCCTATCTACAGACTGATAGTCACGGATCAATATACTTTTCCCTCATTCCAACCCATTCTGCACTGACACTTCTGCCTTATTAATGTCAGTGGTTAGATGATACAGCTATTCACTGGGAAGTTATTCCCCTGGAACACACACAGTTTTACCGGGATTAAGGAGAGAGAGAGGGAGAGAAAGGGAGCATGAATGATAGTGCGGGGGAGAGAGAGAGAGAGAGAGAGAGAGAGAGAGAGAGAGAGAGAGAGATGGGGGATTCTTATCAAAATGCTGCCAGGACGATCATGAAAGGATATGGTAATTATGGAAAAGGCACACACGTACACACCTATGCACGCAGACACACACACACACACACACACACACACACACACACAGGAAGGCCACCAAGCAATGGGCTAATATAATATGTCTGGTGTGGGGGCTATTTCCATACCCTGCCAGAGTGCTTGTCACATTCAATTAATTACTCTCTGGCAGTGTGACAAAGATGATTAAAAAGAATGATGAAAAATATTCCCTCATATGGTTCCAAAAAATTCCACTAAATCTGTTTAAAGTGAAGCCAAAGGAAAACAAGGCATGTCTCGGTAAAAGTTAAAAGTGTTTTCTATTCTCTCACTCCCGAGAGGGATTACAGTACCATTCACGCTACTGAGCTACTGAGGAAGGGAATGTACAAAATGAGCCAAAGAGGATGTTTGCTGGAGCTGCTGTGATCATGAACTGTGCTTTATTCTGGCGGGAGGAAAAAAAAGAAGCCTGTGGGGTAATGAGCGTCCGTTCATAACCCCTCACATCTGATGTCTTTCTGCGAACGCAGCCTATTTAACACTGTCAGATCAATTAGTAGGTGAAGAAAGGGCTGGGGAGATGTGGAGCCTTTTGATCAAAACAGCCACTGTGTGTGAGGAGGTACAGTACTGTTGGAGGGAATTCATCTAGACAGAGGGGTTTTTTAAGACCCACAATGTGCAATTGTGCTTTCGGTTTTCACACAAAAGGACAGGCTGAAATGGAATTGTTGTGGTGAAACGCGTAGACTAAATCAAACACCGGGGATGTGACAGCCTTCTGGGGGAATTGGGAGCTGTTAAAAGGTGGGGCAAAAACCCCAAGGGGCATACGAATGCTGGAATCTACATTTCAAGCAGCAACCACGCCTCCGGTGGCTTATGTGTCTGACTCCCCCTGAAAAATGCTCAAACGACTCGAGCATTATTTTTCACTTATGACTGAGGATTCCCGACTGCAGCCGAGCTCAATCCATTCGTCACGAGGACTCCTTTTCACTGCAGACATTCTTCAAGGAAAAACACAAAAAATGTAATTTAGTATACAAGTGTCTGCCCGTGAAATTTGTTTTCCTCTCTCTGCTGTTTGGTCCTCTTGTCAGGAAACATAATGGCTTGCTTCAGCAGGTTTAGCGCTGGGTTTGATAGTTTGAGGGCCAACAAACAGCCGGCAGGTTCTGGAGAGATCTCTCCGACTGTTACAGATAGTCCCTTCATAAAAATAGTGGCTGTTTAATTACACTTCATTCAGCTTTGGTAGATTAATGGTTTTATTGTGAAAGGTTTAGATAGAAACTTTTCAAAAGGTAAAATGGCTTTTTTTAGGCCTGTCAAAATGCTGATTCCATTTGATGAGTTAACATACTAAACCAGCAAGTGTTGAGCATTGTCAAGAACTACAACAGATGAAGACGAAAAAAAAACAATGTTCATGAAGATCCTTTAGGGGTTGTTCAGGCTTGCGTCCATTAACTGTGTGTGCATTTATTTATTAAATGCATGAGTCCATCTCAGGTTTGTGTACAATTGTGATTAGTTTGAATTCACATCTGTATCTGCTGGATGTGCTGGATTCGTCCCCTGACTGACCTTGGCCCTAACATGACTGTCCACATCCAAATTAAAAGTAGTTCCCCTGCTCTACACTCTTCATCTGCAGCAGAGAGGTCGTTTTAATGTGTTAATCATAACCTCATTTATGTGCTTTGCAATTAGTGCAAATTTCAAAGTAAAGGCAATGGTAGGCCTGTACAAAGGAGCCGGAGGTGATTATACTGGTTTTCTCAAATAGAAATGTTCCACATTTTCCGTTGTTACGGTCTTTTGAAACACAGCACGAAGAAAGTAATGTCAGACCTCATTAAATGCTTAGTTAAAGTCGATAAAGGAGAGGTAAAAAGTAACATTATCTTAATGATGACCTTTGAGTAACTGGATTAAGAAAACCGAGAGAGGCACGCCACATTAACTACAGTTCCGTCAGAAACATCATTAACGGAATGTTCAGATCCACAGCAATGCAGCTCATAATACTGATTTATTAGCCAACATGCCTGGCGTCAGATTGTTATGCAGTGTGGGTTTTATACAGAAACAGTATTATACAGAAATGATATATAGGGTCTACATTGCTGTTAGGAAGACCACTCTATATGCTGCCTTTGCTTGATTACACTGGAACAAGCAAAGCCATCATAATAGCTCTGCCCCAGTGCGTTCTTTCAGACTGAGGGCCAGCTTTATGGAATCACAGGTGTGATGTATTACACACTACAGTTCCGGCACAGACTGCAGCAACAATCTGGATTTCTCAAATAATGTATTTGCAGTCCAGTTGTTACCGGGCATAATGTTAATATCACGTATTCAAAATGGAAAACCATTCCAGGCATACATAATGTAATATAGATTAACAATATCCCAGAATACATGGTGACTATAGTGAAAATGCCACTATGGATCATCCAGAGCTTTCACCTACGCTCTTTTTCAGACATGAACTCCGAAAATGTCCACACGACATTCACAACTAGAGCAAAATATTCAGAGTGTTCACAGGGGTGCCACCTAGAGCATGCAAGAGACTGAACATGATGTATAAATGCAACAGTGGAAACCACATATTGTTGTGCACAGCGTATCGACACTGGCGTCAGCCCTTATCAACAAAAGCTCTCTTATCTCGTCTTTACAAGTTGAGATTTTTGTCTGTGTATTCTACGCATGTGGCTCCTCTTTTATATCCTGATATATCTGTATTGTAATGGTTTTCTTTCAGTTGTGACTCTGTTGCGTGGATTCTGGCTTCTCTCCAGGCCAGGAAGAGACCAATCATAACGGCAGACATCAGTCGCTGTCCCTGCCAAAGCTTCAAAAGGGCCTGAATGCATGTTGAGCAGGCGAGCGCGTAGGGAGGGTCAAGCTCACCCTCATCACAGTCCCGAGCTCAAGAGACTTCATTTGTGCACACAGAGCAGAATGCTCTCTCACTCGTGCATGTGATACTGTTCTGTAGGATCGTATTACGTGCATGAGCATTGTGTGTATGTGCGCGTGATATCCAGACACTGATTAAATACCAAACCTTCTGCCTGAGCTATTCTTTGTGGACACCCAGAGGACAATGAGCATCTGCATGCATCACCATTCATCAGAGCCGCTCAGTGCTTTGTGTTTGTAAGACGTGTCTATCACAAGAATAGACAGCCTGTGCATGGGGCATGTATTGGAGAGGCATCTGCTCTCGGGTCTGGATATGGTACAAATATAACCGAGTTACTATAACAAAAGAATCTGTCTCAGCAGTCTTGGACATCCATTCATCCATTATCTGAACTGCTTATCCTTTGAGGGTCACAGGGGAAGCTTGAGCCAATCCTAGCTAACATTGGCCAAGAGACGGGGTACACCCTGGACAGGTCACTAGCGTATAACAGGACCAACACTCAGAGAGAAACAACCATTCACACTCACATTCCCACCTTCACACAATGTTCAAGATTCTTCAAATAACCTAATCCAATCTGCATGTACTGTGGGAGGAATGGGGAGTACCCACAGAAAGCCCACGCAGAAATAGAGAAAATGCAAACTCCACACAAAAAACTTCAGAGACATGGAAATCACCACTGTGCTTCCCCAGTCTACAACAATATAATTAAAATTAGCAAAACCCCAAAACGATGGTGGACAAAAAGATGGATTCCAATAAGTTTGGCAGATTTTTTATTTGAGCTGTAAAGCACTGATTAGAAGCATCAGGGTTGCTGTTGGAAGAGAAAATGCTGGATCAGTAAATCCCTGGATTGGGTAACTCTGTTTGGAGTGACTAAAAACCCAGCTGCTCTGCCTGAGAGCTTTCATGCATCACTGAGTCTCCCTGCTTTCTCAGCCCTGCAGGAAAAGTCTGAACTTTGTTAACTTACTGCTCGCTGCCTGCGACACCTCCCCTCCTCCTCCTCCTCCTCGCACTCCCAACACTGCTCCCAAAAGCTTTCACTTTAAGGAGAATGACAAACGGTGACCCAACAGAAAGCCCCACACAATGAATGCCATTACTCAAATCTTGATTGGCAGGAGGCACCCCTGTCTTTCACCACGCTCCGACTCGGCAGCAAAATAAAGCCTGCAAACCAGTCAAGCCACAATGGAGGGCCTTTCCCATCCTCAGGGAGTGTGAGCTAACACAACACTGTTGCTACAGCGATCACAGCGGTAAACACTGCCAATCAGGTCTATCGCACAGGTATTTATTTATTTTATTTTCTCACCCTGTTTTCATGTCTCAGACTGCTTACAGGGGCCATTCATTATGCTTCAGCCTGAGCACACAGAGGTGCAAACACAGCACAGTGATCTACCTGCGCCATTCATGTGACTCACTCAGCCGGCACAATCCATCCACACAGCTCACACACACAAACACATACACAGCTCTCACACACACAAACACACACACAAAAGTGCCTCGGGTGTCAGAGCACATGGTCTTTTTAAAAACCCACAATCAACAGGCTCTTACCTGCAATTTGGTGGTGGGTCCAAGGTTATCTCTGCTAGCTCCTTCTGGATTCTGAAACAAGATGAAGATCTATGTTATAGTCACTCTTTCAAACACACACGCACACAAAACAAAAGACAGTTGCATAAATCCTGACTGTAAAATCAATCTGCGAGTGTGCACACAGAATACCTCATTGATTATCTAATGAGCTCCACAGCACTGTGACTGAACACGAGAACAAGTCCTGTTACACAAGATCAACACAGGGATGCGTGGCTGAATATCTGCCATTTTCGACCCCACGTGAAGGTAAATTGATATTGACATCAAAAGGCCATGTCGGATAATGGATTCGTATCTGATATATCAGGGTAAATTCATTTTGCTGCTGATCACCGTGCTGTCTCAGCCATCATGCTATCAGGGAAGATGTTGGCTGTTGTCCACACTGAGCACATAAGAAAAAGGTTTGATGAATAGAAAAGACTTTCTTTAACTGTTTAATTCATTTCATTATATTACTTTGCCAGTGATTTTCCTGCAAGGATCCTGTAGCCAGGTGTTTTACTTCACTATCAGCCAAACAACTTTAAATGCTGCTGTCATCCTCCAGCTCTTCTGATAAATTTCATGTTTAAGCTTGAATGACGGAGTCTGGTTCACAAATGAGGGGATGAAATGGAGCGATGGAGATTTTATCGATGTGCAACTTTCCAGGTTTCTGAGCCCTTCAGGGACAGGCCGTCCACGTCGGTTTGCTGAAGAGGAACTTGGCATACTCTATCTACTGATGAAGATCACAAGATGTGATCAAGAGCTCAGAGTAGGTACTAAAAGGCCCTTGGTATAAGTCTGAACTCCAGAATCCAAATTGCCAAGTTTGCAAGAACACAAGATCAAACACGGCATATTCTATGCTGAGAAAGCCCAGCCCCCCCCCCCCATGTCTTATTTTCACACTTTCCTGCTATAACTCAAAATGCTCAAGGATCCAATAATAAGAAAGAAGGAAAAAAAGGAAATTATTGACTACTCTTATTGATCCTGCAGTCTGTTCACTCAGCTGTTTGTTCGCTGGCTCATAAAATTTGCTTGGGCGAGAGCGAGGGAGAAGGAATGACATGATGTATTGTTTCTGCATCGACGTGGCAATGAACGGTTTTGCGATAGCAATGTGATGCTTACTGACAACACACTAAACTCTTACTGCAAATGTGCTGAAATGCTATTTACACTGAGGAAATAAAATGCACTGAATGTGTCTGCAGGAGGAGTTTAAGTCTCAAGGCAATGTGAACACAGTTATAGCATGAACATTAGAGGAACAAACTCACTCCATATTACAGAATAATTAGCTTCAGATTTTCACGGTTTCTCATTTTGAGATGAAGGTACTATCTTAATTATCATCTGTTTCCCTGGGAACCACAGGTATGAGGACGGAACCGTCCTTGCATAAATTTGTAGAGCTGGAAAACCAAATTTTCTTGTACAATTAACAGACAGACCAACAAACGCAGACAAAAACATAACCTCTTTAGCATGAGCACATGAGACAGAGATCAGTATAACAATCATAACCTCATGCTTTCTCATCTCCGCAGAGCTGGTCAATCACAACCTGGAGGGGTTATGGGATCTGTTCTCAGACACTAGAAAAACGGATGGACACAATGTCCCCTTGTCCAACATTGCAACTGTATCGTGACCTGAGGTTTACATTTAACGTATTCAGATATCCTACCAGCAGTTGCAATCTGTTAACTAAAAATTATTCAACCAACCAAGCAGCTCGGATAGAGTATAACGCCTGCTTCATGGTTCACCGTAGGTATATTGTGTTTAACATATATGTTGTCTTGTGAACAAAGTGTGTGACAGGTTTGTCTGTCTAATCTTTTTATAGATGTTGTTGATCACGACAACAGTATGGGCATTTACGACAAATACAATAACAGCTGATTCTCCAGTTCTGGGTTCTGCGTAGAGCGAGTCAAGCTTCACCGTCCTTTGACTAAACAGGTGAACAGCTCTTTGTGCAGTGTGGTGCTGCTTTAGGCGTCTGTGGACTGATTCCAGCAGCAGGTCTTTATTGCTGCGGCTTTATTACTGCAGGTCACTATTACAGCTTCACATAAAAACCAGCATAACCAGCATCACCACAGACCGAGCAAACCGGCAGGTTTACAACAGGAACTAAACTGCTTTTGGGAAATGTAAAAAATCCCTGTAACAATAGAAAATCAGCTAAAGAAATGAATGTGCAAATAGTCAATTACCACACTTCATGAGTGTCCATGGATTTTCCTTTAAAGTCTCCTATGTGCTGCTATGACTGCACACGACTCACTCGGGAAAGAGGAGGGAAAAAAATACATATATTTGCAAAAAGCCTGTAATACAATCTCCACAGTTATGGAGTCATTCTCAGCATGAATGGCTGCTGTGTAATTTTATCTGCAATATTTCCTGAGGTGGCACATTTTGACAGCTGAAGCCGGGGACCTGTTAGGGAGAGTTCTGCAATGAATGAGGCCTTGGGAATCCAACAGGAAAGCCCTGCTTATACTGTGGCTTCATCGTGCTCCTGCAAGGCCTCTTTAACCAAACACTTACTTTTTCAAATGTTCCACAGCTCATTGCATTTGATAATCCCTCTAGACACTGCATGCACCAAACTATTACATTCTGCATGCCTCAAAAATTAAGTCAATATCATCTGAGCATATCTTTTATAATGGAATGCACAAGCTTTGGCTTGTGTAGCAGCCAGTGATTTATTACATTAACTAGCACAGAGAACAGCTAAATAACAACTATGCCTGTCAACCCTCCTATAAAATGGTAACCCTGGAGGTCTTTATTCTTTTATGTTGTAGCCATCTCTGGCGATAAGAAGTCGTTGCTGTCAGATGTGGCTGGAGGTTTAAGGCCACATCCTTTGGGCCAGAGGAGAAATACCGGGAGCAGAATGTTTGCAAGAGCAAATAAAGAGGCTTTCTCTAAAGTGTTCCTATAGGAGCCAGCAAGTTTGTGACATAAAAAAGTCATTGCAGAACTGAGCTATATGATGGCAAATGTAGTGTTGGGATATATAGTTTTATACCATTTAAATAATCTGTACAAATATTCCCAGTGTGATGGGAAAAGAAGGGCATTTGTTTTTTACATAAGCCATAAAGTCTATATGCCTCAACTAATGCTTGTCATGTGGTAGAACAGGGTCTCGAAACTCTTGAAAAATTATCCAATATAAGTATTGAGGGGGGGTCTGTCTCCAACAATCACTCCCTTCACAAAGGTGTTGGAAACAGGGGAAGTCTGACTTCTAGCTGTCGCAATAACGGCATTTATTGCAATACATTGCTATTGACGTGTCAGCCACAGGGGATGGCAAGCAGCCACCTCAACTGCTGTGTTCAAGTTTCTTTTTTTCATGGCGATAGCTCTATCTTGTTTTACCACTTCAATGCCTGGGCACTAATGGTTAACACCCTCAGGTTGCTGCAGTCTGGAGAGAGAACTCATCTCATGCTTTGATTCAAATTTCTGTAACAGATTTATGTGGACACTTCTGCAGCGCTGTGTTTTTCTGTTAAAGTGTGCCTTTGTTTGCTATTATGGTCCTTTTAGAGGCTGGTGAAATTCAATAAATCAGTATTGTGTGTACTTACTCCTGTACTATTTTCGGTAAAAACAAATGGCTCTGATTAATGAAAATAGCTTTGGTGCAACAATAAAGCTTAAAATGAAGTCATTTGTGTAAAAAAAGAAAGAAATGCAGCTAATAGTGGGCTGATGAGCCGATTTAAATCACAGCAAGGAAAATGCCTTCATTAAGACTAACCTTGCTTGACCTGTCTCAGACTCTTTTCTTTCAATATTAAACTACTACCTACTACTGTTTATAAACCAGTACAGCACTTAGAATGCCTGCGAGAAAAGATTTTCTGAAAGTGTGCACATCTGGACAATTTGTATAACAGCAGACTTTTGGAAAGATAACACATCATACAAACGAGCACTTTCCTTTTCCTGATTGTGGCTGTGTGGAACAGTTCAAACGTAGTCAGATGACAAATTGGACAATTCTGTCTGTTTCAACCTAGTTTGGCCTTTATGCTGTTTTCACATCAAACTTAACGCACATTTTCCAAGCGATTAAATATAAAGTCATAGATGCAAATTTTGCATCTCTCACAAATTCCACAAATGGTGTACACAGCGCAAATGATTGTGTCATTTGCACTTAAAACAGCGGTCAGACTGGGTAAAAACATAATTTGATCTTCGGGAACAAAAAAATGTAGGTGATTATTTGCATATAGACGAGGAAGTGAGATCCATCACAGGAGACAAATCTAGAACACATTTTAATATCAGGTGTGAGCAGTCAAACATAACACTCTCCACCTGTGACCAGATCTCTCTGGATGGTAATATGTTAATACCAAGTCTGAACAGAGCCAAACTGTCCTTGACGGAACTGACCTTTGGCACAAGTATGTTCCAAGTATCTGCTCCGGTGCCAGTATACACTGTTACAACTGCTTGTCTGATGGTCAAATAGCTTTGGAAACCCTCTCCCCACCCAGTCACCTTTCCAACATTAAATGAGGAGCTGAGACCAACCATTTCTCTAACTTTCGAAAACCAACATGATGAAATATGTCATGCAGTCATTGGCCAGCAGTGCATAGATGAGAAAGGAGAACTTCTCTCTCAGGCTCTCTCTTTTTCCATTCATTATAGAACTGTTCCAGGAGAGACACACTGAGAGTGTGCTCAGTTATAATGAGAAACGATACCTCGCCCCCATGTCTGTGAAGGCCTTCAAGTGTGGCTGGCTGGAAGAACTACAGACACCTCTGGTGGTTGGATAACATACAAATCATGTCAATGACCTCCATCTGACAAGCACAAGACACCAACAAAATCTTGCTCTGTATTCAATCGTGCAATACTAGGTATTTTAAAGGGACATTATCAAGATAGTAAGATACACATACATGACATAGGAGGGTGTACACTATGCATGTTACACACTGTTTACGTACAAAATGAAAGTGCACAAACCGAAAAACGTTCTTCCTCCCCGGCAAATCTGCTATGAGTAATTGAGGTAAGGGGGAATATTCTGTATTTTTGTCGTTTCTGATTATTTTTCTGCACAGGAACAGAAAAGCACCAGATAAATGCTCCCTGTTCCCACTGAGAGATGATTTCTTTCAAAGTCAAAACTTAGCACAGCAGCGAGGACTGAAACACATAATGACAGATCAGGCAAATCGCAGGTGAGCGGCGAAACAAAGCGATTGGGGCAGAGCAAGCAGCAGAGAGCGCAGAGAAAAAGACGATCAGAGCGGTGACTTTACCTCTTGGCGCTGGTGGAGAGCTTGGCAGCGGTCTTGCTGGAGATTTTGGCCTCCTTCTTTTTGGGCTGGGTCTGGTCCCGCTGCTCGGGGCCTGACTGTTCCGGAGGAGCCGCCTCCCTCTGCTCAGCGTCCGAGCTTCCCCCACTGGTGTTGGGGCTGTCGTCCGGCCTCGGCTGCACCTCACTGGACATGCTGACACTGCAAACACACAGGCGGCGTAAAGCACATGCGGTGGAAATAAAAAACACACAACCCGAGAGGTTTTTGAGCGTTTCATCCTCAGGATGAGTCCATCCTCAGGATGGGTAAACTCTCACACCTTCTGCAATTCTTAGAGAATCCACTTTAATCCAAAGGGATGAGCCCTGACATGATTTTAATTTACTGCTAACATTAATAAACCATTAATAATCTATGTATTGCTTATTCCACATTTTTTTACTGCATAAATCTATTTTAACTAAGTCTTTGTTTGTATGTCGGTAATGTCATCACCCCCATCTGCTAATACTGTAGCAAATCTGAGGCTCTGTGATGTGGCAATCTGACAATTAATCCATCGTCAGGAAATGATCACTAGATATTCCCTGGTCCCAGCCTGTCAAAATCCAACATTTTCTGGTTTCTTAATGGTTTAAGAGATCAAGCCGAATATCCTTTAGTTTTGGTTAAACAAACGAGACCTGGTGTTGATAGAATAGAAACCACCAGGGGCTCAGGAGCTTCTGAGGGGCATATTACACCGTAAGCTGATATTTTACACACCACAGGATGAAAAACTCATAAATGCAGAAAATAATCTACTGATGAATCAATGATGAAAGCCGTCATTAGTGGCAGCTCCACAGGGATACCTATAGAGGTACTGAGTAATATGTTAAACACAGACCACAGACCTTTTACTACTCATCCTCAGCATCACCTGAGTTGAGCATCTGTTTGTCTTAAGTCTCAATGATGTAAGACACAAAGCAGGTCATCAATGCCCCCATCTCTGTCTCCCTCTCTCTCTCTCTCTCTGTGCATGTGTGTGTGCACCTGGACCTCAAGGTGAAGGCCTGTATTTACAATGTCAGTTCCGGCCGTATGATAAATGTACGACACAGATGAGCAAATGTGAGGGAGTCTTCACGGGGATGAATATGAAATTGGGCAGAAGTGAGGACAGACTGTTCGATAAACATGACAGCGGATTTGGCAAGCTCACTCTGCCTCTTACTATTGACTAACAGCCACTGCATGAGCGCTATCTAATGTAATTAACTGCATTTGGTGGTGAATTGATATGGGTTGATAATTGGGGGGGGATTATGTGGGTTAGGATAGCACACACAGGGCATCGTTCCAAAGGTTAGGACTCCTGTGTGTTCCGGGGAATGGAGTCCCTCTCATGGTGCGCCGGGCCGCTGTGACTTAGAAGAAAGAGGATTATCCACTAAGCAGAGGATGGTGGTCCGATTCCCCCGGCTCCAGTCCACATGCTGAAGTGTCCTTGGGCAAGACATTGAATCCATAATTGCCCCTGATGGCTGTGTCAGCTGTGCGTAAATGACGTGTGATAGACAAATGCATACATGTTTGTAAATGGGTGAATGTGACTTGTACTGTAAAGGTCAATAATCAAAGTCAATAAAACTAGAAAAATTATTACTGTGTGTGGGAAACGATGGGTCTCCAGGTGTCAGGTGTACACAGCCATATACTGTGTCGCCCCGGGCTCTTGCCCTAGCGATGGGGCAAATTTGTTTTATTACCCCTGCAGGTGTGAAACTGTCAAAAACACCTCAACCACAACCACCAACCCCAGTAAAATATTGTTTGTGTTAGTGAGCAGACCTGATAGAATATCACACCCCACAGAGGGAGAGTCCCCACATTGTTATGTGAGGAGAATACCATGTCGAATTCCCTTATCGCTGGGCAATTAGCAAAATGCTGCTTGCTTGGAGACAAACATTCTTTATTTCATTCAGTCTTTTGTGGATAAATAGAAGGAAAAAAAATACATTTAAACTCTTTCGTTTCGCACTATTAGTTAAACCTCACCTATTTAAGTGAGAGAGATTTGTACTATGTTGAGAGTATATCTGGCAGCTCTTGACGGGAAGTTTCAATTCGCCTGAATTTGAGTGCAGTTTGGTGCAGTGGGTGTTCACCGAATTAATCGGTGGCAGCTAATGATGTGAAAAGCCTTTGATGGTATTGCTGTAAAGTGCGTTACAACGTGTCTGCACGAGAAAGGGTCTAAATCCACTGATATTTGGAAGGAGTTCGGGGGGAGCGCTGTTAGGATTCGGACTGGAGCAGAAAGGGCACGCGTCGAGGTGGTGGGGGGGGGGGGGGGGGGGGGGGGGGGGTGTAAGCTGTCGAGGAGCCCCCGGTCCCATGTTCTTCTTGCGGTCTTATCAATAACAGTTAACAGGGTACGTCTTTGTGAGAACAACCCGACACCCAGCCTGAGCACAAGCGGAGCCCTCGGTGACCACCGCAAAATCGGCTCCCGCACAAAAGACAGAATAGATACCCCCCCCCCCCCTTCTCCTCCTCCTTCCCCCCTTCTCCTCCTCCTCCTCCCCTTCCCCCCCCCCCCCCTCTCTCGCTCTGTTTCCCCCGACCAACCACCACCGCCCCCTCCCTCTACAAAGATAACGTAATACACCTTTTATTCCGTTGGCAGACTTGCGCTCGTGTGGAGCAGAAGACGGCGGGCGGCTCACCTCTGTAAGCGGGCAGGACGCGCAGCGGAAGGAGAAATGAAAAGTGTTAAATGTCCACAGTTTGTTCCGTAATCCGCTTCACTGGCCGTCCGCTGCTCCCCGTGTCCGCTGCCTTCAATGACTGCTGCTGCTGCCGGAGAATGTGCGCGGAGCCGCGGCAGTCAGGCTGCACCAGGGTACAGGCGCCGTTTCCGGTTGTAGCTGGTAAAAATAAAAGCCCGCGAGAGTTTCTTTTTTCGGAGCAGAAACACGAGTCTTAGTGTGATACACAGTACACAAAGCTTTAACTGGTGAAGCACTTTTAGTCTCAGGTATAATCTTAAAAACATTTTCCAATAGCTTTGTAATTTAGATCCTAATTGGAATCCTATACACAGTTGAAGACTGGATTACAGTATATCAGGGGACCAGTGGTTCAGTTTGACCGGGTTAATGGCTGTAGGGAATTAATATCGTTGGGGTTTTATTGTGCACGTTACTGAATCAATAATTGTGGAGGACAAATGTAAATTGTGGCCCCTTCATGTCCCCTGATTTAGAAAAATCCTAGATCTGCCAGTGACATCTTTTTTAGAATATACATATTTGCACAGCTATATGCACGATAGAAAAAGCATATGTCATCTGCTAATTTTAATAGCATAACATATAAAGTCTATATCTTTCGAATGCTGTTTACTTAATAGCTTATGTTGTTACATTGTGGTCCTGTTGTAACATGATCACAAATTTTACTTTATCCTCCACAAACGACACACTTTTTTTTGTATGGGGAACCAGATCGTCAAATACCATTGCATATGCAAACTGGAAATAATGATTAATATAGTGGCTGTTTGTATCTAAATGGAGCATCAACTGTTAACTAATCCAACATCTTAAAGAGAACATTTTAGTCAATTTACAATGCTCTCCTCAATCTTTTGTTAGTTAGAGCTCAGTCTTTTTCTTGTAGAAAAAAGAGTAAAAGCACAACATTTGCATTCAGTTTAGGCACACGTCTATTTGTATCTCACAGAATCAAAAATTACTTGCAATCAAAAGGGAAGTGATTCATGAGAAAATTTCTTTGTCTGCATTTTTGCCACATTAAAAACAAAAATATCACGCTATCCCAATTTGGTATTTTTAAACCCAACTAAGTATTAAACGTATTTTATTCTTGGGTCAAGAAATTCAACTTCCGGTTTTCTCTTTGTTACTGAAACTTGACCAGCCAGACCTCCGCCGTGCGCGCTCCCAGGCGAGTGCGCGCAGAGCGTCGCGGCAGCCTTTGATGATAGTAGACTACAAAGGAAGTGGAAATGAGAGGGAGATCATGCAGCTTGTCAACCCGCCTCATCCTGGAAGTGTGCGTTCAGAGTCTAGAGGCAGCATGCTACATTTTTAATGGTGTTCGGTTAACATGGAGCTGATCATGACGGAGCTCTGGTGACACACAGCTATGGAGGGCGCGGGCA
The DNA here is from genome assembly GCF_947347685.1 of Pleuronectes platessa. NCBI lineage: Eukaryota > Metazoa > Chordata > Actinopteri > Pleuronectiformes > Pleuronectidae > Pleuronectes > Pleuronectes platessa. Next base: position 3,738,905 of record NC_070643.1, read on the forward strand.
GATGTTGACCCCATTACCCCATCAACTCAGAGCACTGGGGCTTGTTAATGATCAGTAAACACATCAATGTCATAATTGAGTATTTATACATATCTAAGTTGAATTCCTCAAAATCCATTATTATTTGATTGTCTTGTGCAAATAAATAATGGTAAACAAATTAATTGTTTTTTCTAAATACTGTTATCTTTATTTGTCCCCGCTCTATTTTTGGACCAAGCTGCGGAACCTATTTTCTGGTGGTCTATGTTTCCCTACGCCGAGAAAGTTGACGGACACTAGCTTCCTATCATGCGCCATTGAAAATAAACGTAGCCCACACGGCAGCGGCTAGTTTCTTTCATTTCTCTAGCAGTCGGTCAGTGGGCCTGTTTTACTCCGAAATAAAGGTCCGACACTCTCTGAGACGATGGAGACTATCTTAGAGCAGCAGCGTCGCTACCACGAGGAGAAGGAGAGGCTCATGGATGCTAAAACTAAAGAAATGTTACATAAGAAGTCAACGGTAAGATGAGCTATCTATGCTAGCTTTAGCGAGAATGCTAACCTAGCACTGCAAACACAAGAGACGTCTACAAACTACAGGAGGGTTTTAAAGTTTCACATGTTTTCTTTTCGTTTCAGCTGCGGGAACAGATCAACTCTGACCATCGAACAAGAGCCATGTTGGATGTAAGCAAGAGTTTTGATTTGTATTATACACCAACTGGCTAACGCTAGCCCTGGCTGCAAGTTAGAGAGGTAGCCTTCTCTTAGTTTATAACTTAAATGCAAATGTTTAAATGATTACCGAGCATCATGTTATTGGATAAAACTGCGTATCAATTGATAATATAGCTACTAGAAGATTGTGCAGCCAGGGATCTCCTCTGTAAAAGCAACCAATTCCATGCACCTTTCAACATAAGACCATAAGTGTGTTTGAAAGTATTTCTCTCTAAACTTTGTACGCATTTGTAGAATCTACTGGAATATTTGTCATGCAAGTGATCCACCAAACAGCGGAAGTGAATTGTCCATGTCTGATTGATTAACTCCTGATCTCTGCACTGCAGTACTTTTAAGTTTAAAAACTGTAAATCCTTTAAATAATACACTTTTTTGTGGACTGTGTACAGCAAAGTACTGAGACACAAAGTGATCAGGAGTTAAACCTGAGTGAAATGAGACAGTGATGTGGGAGGGTGAAAGTCAGGAAAACAAACCCGTATGACTCCATTCAGTGTGTCATGGCCACTGTTAACAATCACTATGACAATGAAGTCAATCTGAGTGTGTTAATCTTTTTACAGAGGTTTATGGAAGTGAGCTCAAATCTCAGAGACTCCTACGAAGATAAAGATGGGTAAGTCTTCTCTTTATGATTAACCTGGTCTAATTAAAAGTCATGTGTATAAAGGTTTCCTCTAGTATCATGATTTTGACATGTTTAACACGGTATCTGTTGTGTTGTCTGAACCTTTTAACAATCAGTTTCTTTTCTTTTTTTCATGTTCCATTTAATTTATTTTGACAGAATGAGGAAGGATGAGCTCGCTGCCATCTCAGGACCAAATGAGTTTGCAGAGTTCTACAACAGACTGAAGCAGATAAAGGAATTTCACAGAAAGCATCCGAATGAGGTAATTCACATCTGTGAGTAGTGAATTCTGCTCTGTGAATTTTTTGAAGCTGAATATTAACCAAGTTATTTTGTGGGTTTCTTGTAGATTTCCATTCCCATGTCCGTTGAGTTCGAAGAGCTGATGAAGGCCAGAGACAACCCCAGCGAGGAGGCTCAGAGTAAGTCTAGATACACTGATTATAAATTTATTGTAGTAGGTTCCGTTTCTTAACACAACTTTAACCAAAACAGTTTATTTTAAAGAAGGAAGCATTCTGAAGCAGTTAGACACAGTGATGTATCATTGAGATTCCTTTGGGCTATACTGTAGTTTGAGAGGAAACACCGTTACATAGGAGATAATAAGATCTGCCGGTTTCAGGTAGCGCACAAATGCTAAACCTAGCACACAAGTGCTGCTGGCTAGATTTTGGGGACACTGACGTTAGCTTATTCTGGTACTGTAGGCAGTCTGTGTTTATCCCTCCTGGGCACCGTGGCAAATCAGATCTTTTCTGTGTGGTCGTGAGGTTTATGTAAAGGATAACTGAGCACTTGAATTTTGCACGACATAAATAGCAATGTGATCAAAACAAGTTATATGTTCAAGTCAATGAAGCTTTATAGGCAGATATGACTAATGTTGTACCGCATAAACATACTTATAATAATAATAACAAAAATGGTGTCTGTATTTGAACAAGATATTAACAACAAAAATCATATGTGTGTGTATATATATACTTTATATACTTTAAACACACACGTGTGTATACATGTAAACACAAACATACGTGTGTGTTTAAAGTTAGATGTTAGTCAGACTGCTGGTAAAATCAGTAGCCAATTCTCCGGATTTTACCTGGAATTATTGTCTGGAAACAGCGTTAGATAATAGCTCTGTAGCAGGTTAGGGGACCATCATTTGAATGTGCCCTAGTTTAGAGTAAACAAGTTAATATTAGTGTTCTTTAACAGATGATGACGATTGAGGGAAATTCTTTATCTTCCACAGACCTGGTGGAGTTCACAGACGAGGAAGGATACGGCCGTTACCTCGATCTCCACGACTGCTACTTGAAGTACATCAACTTGAAGGGAGCTGAGGTCATGATTGCTTAAATCTGAATTTAACTCTTCACCTCCAAACTAAACTTTTCTATGTTTTTTAAAATCCGATGCCTCTGCTGTGTGTTTGTGCAGAAACCCGAGTATATCGCGTACCTGTCTGCGTTCGACCAGCTCTTTGACATCCCCAAGGACAGGAAAAATGCTGAATACAAAAAGTAGGTTCATCATGTTTATTCCCTTCAGAAGTGACCGCTGACGTCTGAGTGGGAAATATTGTTGCCTTAAAATGGAACTAGTGAGCTTGTGGTTATGTGGGTCGTGGTATACACAGCGTGCCTTGGGTCCAGGTGGTTGAGTTCTGTGAACACCCCTGCTAGGCAACAGTAACATGGAATCCAGCTGTTGAGACCACAGCCTGACTGTAAAGATGGACCACATGTCTTCATTTTTTCCTGCTGTTCAAAATTAAACCAGGGTTTTTCTGATCCAGGCACTGTCATGTTGCGAATTTTGTGTCCTGGAGCCAGAATCGGCGCATTAGTGATCCTGGAGTCGATTCATGCTTTCAACTAATCACGAGTCAGTGTGATAAGAACTACCTTAACTGACACAAACCAACTTTGGGAAAACATTTTTTTTTATTAAATGGGACAAAAAAAAAAAATTGTCCCATCCATGAAGGATGCCTCCTTCATGGCCACCAGGGAGAGATCACATGCCTTGGCTTCACCTTTGAGAAATTATATTTCATTGATCTATGCACAGTCACTGGTTGAGACAAGATTGTTCAGCAGTAAATAGATGATGTATTGTGTATGAAAATGTAGATGTGGATTACTGTTGTCACACTAACATGTAATGCTGTGTGTGCGCAGGTATCTAGAGATGCTGCTGGAATACCTGCAGGACTACACAGACAGAGTCAAACCCTTGCTGGACCAGAACGAGCTGTACGGCAAAGTGCTGTTGGACTTTGAGAAGAAGTGGGAGAATGGAACCTTCCCAGGCTGGCCTGTAAGCTCCACTGACAGCTTCTTCATTTGTGAGAACGGCTCAGGTTTTATTTATTCACTTTGTCTGACCTGATGTTTGTTTCTTCATCTGCTTCTCTGGACGATAGAAAGAGACCAGTAGTGCCATGACACACGCTGGAGCTCATCTGGACCTTTCAGCCTTTTCTTCTTGGGAGGTAAGAAAAACTAATGACCCTTAAGATGAGATAAGTGAATGTTATTACAAAGTTTGGTCTCTCATGCCTCTGCTGATGTATATTTGTCTTGTTCTGTCCCATAGGAGTTGGCCTCTTTGGGTTTGGACAGATTGAAATCTGCTCTCATGGCGCTGGGACTGAAGTGTGGAGGGTGAGCATGTAGTTTACATTTAGAAACACTAACATTAAAGCATCAGTAATGAAAAACATGCACACTATGAGTCCATGTAGAATTAACTTTGGAAATAGCCACATTTCTGACATGGTAGGTTTCCTGGAGTCATTTTTCACTGTAGGAACATAACAAAACATGTAGCCACTGACTAGTTCTGCTTTTGTCCCCCATGGTCTCTGTGTGGTTCTGGTAGAGACACACACTCCGACTGAAATACAAGGCCAATGCTGTGTTTTTTTGGTGGTTTTGTCATTATTTATTCCCCCTTTGTGCCTAAGAAATTCATTATAAAGATTTCTTATCCAATTTGAAATCTAAAGGTCTTTATCACATGATCCTTGAGTCTTTAACATGGCAGCCAGTAGCTGTTACAGCTATATACAGCACCACCTGTCTAAATCTGCAACTGGCGAAGCGCAATCTGATTCGATGTTTGACCGATAAATCAGTGCGAGGCCAGAAACAGTGTAACCTTACCATCAATTTCAGTTCTGACTCACTGGTTGTTATAATGACAATAATAAGGGTGAAATATATCATGTGATGATGATATAAATGATAGCAGCATCTGTCAAGAAATATAATATTTGTTGTTGAGTAGTATCATATCTGGATCCTGCAGCTCTGCAGGGAGAGATACCTGCCGAATATGAGAGATAGAAAGACAGATGGAGGGATACTTATTGGTAAAAACCATCACTATAACCCGTCTCCCTCCAAAAAGGGACGGTCCAGGTACGAGCCCACACCAACACACAGCCTGGAATCAGCCAAACGGCCCACTGGCTCTGGTGCATCTCCCCTTCCGGTCCTTACACCTCCGACCCTGTTGAGCAGGTGGAAACAGGCGCTTCTAGACCACAGGACAAAAAACAGAAACACACACAGCACTGTGGTTATACCACCTTTAAGCCTAACACCACCCCCGCGATAACTGTTGATAACCCATCTATCACTTCATCATCCTCACTGGTAACAGGTGGAGGCTGCACAAAGAACACGCAGGACAGTGTAACTTACTTGATGTGTCAATGTGTGTGTTGTGCAGAACTCTGGAGGAGAGAGCTCAGAGACTGTTCAGCACTAAAGGCAAATCCCTGGAATCACTGGACCCTTCACTGTTCGCTAAGAATCCCAAAGCCAAAGGGCCCAAAAAGTAAGTAGGCGCAGAGACTCAGTGAAGCGCTGACACTGACTCATGATGCAGTTTATTATGTAATCCATCACAATTTGCATCATTCTCTTCTGCAGAGACACAGAGCGAAACAAGGAGATCGCTTTCCTGGAGGCTCAAGTATATGAATATGTGGAGATCCTCGGGGTGAGTGAATATATCCTCAGATCAACTCTGCTCTGGAATTCATTCGAAAGTGTTGCAGAGCCAATTTTAGACAGCACGGACTCAGATGTGACACATTTCATGTGTGTGTGGTTACAGGAGCAGAGGCAGCTGACTCATGAGAACGTGCAGAGGAAGCAGGCCAGGACTGGAGAGGAGCGAGAGGAAGAGGAGGACGAGCAGCTCAGTGACAGCGAGAGCGAAGACGATGACAATGAAATCATCTACAACCCTAAGAACCTGCCACTGGGCTGGGACGGCAAGGTGAGATCTTGTTTGTCCTTCAGGTCTCCTGCACTTAATAACACAAGTCCAACATCCTTCATCACGACTTTAAACAAGCATGAAGCCACATGAGTGGAGCTGTCGGAATGTAGAAGCTGAACTGACTTTCCTGCCTCTCTTAGTCTCTTGATCTAATATGACAAGATCTCAGAGATAAAGTTTTAAAGAATAAGTCGGTTAATAAACTGCGATAATAAATTAATATAACCCATTCAGATCTAAGGACCTGAAAAACGCACTCTAAAAACGAACCGTTGTTTGAAAACAAGAGGGTTTCTGAAAAGCTGAAAGATGTTGTTTTTTTAAACCACGATACCTCATCCTCAAGTATGTTTTTCTCCCGCTGGACCTCGGAAACTTTTCATTATTTGTATCAGTTAAACGCTGCTTCAATGTCTCTCCATTGTCTGAAACGCTAGTTAATTGGGCATTTCTAAGATGTTGTTACCATTTAAATAGAAACTGAGTTGTGGCTTCACATTTTACAGTTTAACAACTAACATTCTGATGAATAACCTATAAATAAAAAGAAAACATAAATCATTACAAATACATATAATTAATCAAATTTCCTTTTACGTGAAATATCAAAATTAATGCACATCTTTTGTGGATTTTTTGTTCTGAAAAATAAGTAATGTCATTGATATGGTGCATGTCAAACCAACGTTGATGCACAATTACTGTGAAAAGCTCATATGAGCTGATATTCATCAACCAACTGATGAAGTGTCGGGCTCTAAAGTTGTCATTACAAGAAAGTAAAATCCAGATATTTCTGTCTCTGTTGAATTAGTTTTATTAGTAATCATTCTCATTGTTCATGTTTAAATCAGTTTATTTTGAGTTGACTGTCCCATACTGAGTGGATAGTTCCAAACGTCAGTTGCAATTTCACTGCTAAATCTGGACTTCCATGTCTTAACTTAAGCTACTGTATTAGAGTGCTGACTGTTTTCTTCTCTCCAGCCAATTCCATACTGGCTCTATAAACTCCACGGGCTGAACATCAACTACAACTGTGAGATCTGTGGAAACTACACCTACAGAGGACCCAAAGCCTTCCAGAGACACTTTGCGGTACATTGTTTTGTCTTGATGTTACAGAGTGTGATTAGATTATGGGGTATCAAACGTTCGAGTGTGAAACTTAAGTATATTTTGTCTTGCATCCTGTAGGAATGGAGGCACGCTCATGGTATGCGCTGTCTCGGGATCCCCAACACCGCTCACTTCGCCAACGTCACTCAGATCGAGGACGCCGTCTCTCGTAAGAATGCAGAATCAGCAACATCTGGCTGTTTGGAGTAATTTAGGAGTCTCTTTAAATAAGCATTTCATGTTTTGTTTCTTCCAACAGTTTGGGCAAAACTGAAGTCCCAGAAGGCATTAGAGCGGTGGCAGCCAGACACAGAGGTAAGGAGTCTGCACAGATGATTGAGAAGTAATTTCTCTCCGTGACGACGTCCTTTTTTTAAAAATATTCCTTTTATTTTTGTTTTATTCTTTGCCTTCAGGAGGAGTATGAGGACTCAATTGGAAATGTGGTGAACAAGAAGACCTACGAGGATCTGAAGAGACAAGGGTTGTTGTAGAGAAGCACAGAGGGAATCAAAAGAGCATCCTCTATAACTTGCGCGACTTTTTACCATCGATTTGTTTTTATTTGTAAGTAATAATGTTGTTTTACAGACTTGTGTCCCATCCGTCATTCCTCCATTTGATAACTTTGTAATGTGGCAACCGTTGACTATTATAATAAACTCAGTACTTTATCAGTTTGTCAGGGTTTACTTTGCTACTGAATCAGGTATTCCATCAGTGTTGCTCAGACGTTACAGTGACCGAGCAGAGAGAGCACTTGATTTATTGGTGCCGTTGACTCATTATCTACTGAGAACACTTTGGATCTTGGACCACTCTGAGTTAAATAGTGTTTAGATACAGTAAGATGATACCATAAGAAAACAAAGCTGAGGTGCCAGACTAGTTCACAGCTTTCATCGTGTAAAAGGTTGACCTGACACACACATTCCTGACCCTCTCTGGAAGACAAGAACCTTGCAGTGAGAGAACAATCAGATAACTAAAGAGGAGGTTCCAGCAGAAATGGATCAAATCTCCGACAGCACTGAGGAGAAGCTGAACAGATCAATTATCAGTGCTTCATCGGATGGCCATATTTAAAAAGCTCTGTTATTATAATAATAATAATAACTTTGATTTTATAGCACTTATCTAAACACTTATCTAAACAAGAAAAAATCTTTTGCTTCACAAAAAAGAGGAGAGAGAAAGACAAGGAACAGTTGTGTAACCATTACATTTGAGCTCTGGCAGACTGGTTGTTATAATTAAAATAATAATACTCTTCAGTTGCACTTTGGCATCATCAGGTGTTTCAGCCTTTTAATCCCAATAACGCTTAAAGCCGAACTCGAGGGTACGCTGAGGCTACAGGTGAATCTAACTGGATTCTGGCTTGTATGGCAGTGCTTTGAAAGCCATGTGGACCTCCCAGTAGTCAGACTTCCTTACCTTTTTATGCTTTTTAATTAAACTAAATACTCATCGGCAGCAGAGTCAAAAGCTGTGATATTTTGGAAACTGTTTAAAAAAACAAGAAAATGAATAAAACCAGAATTAGAAATGCTTTCTTACAAAATATGTTTTGTGCAGTGGTTTAAAGACAGGTAGTGAGTTGAGGAGTCTAATATCATCAGGCAGGGAGTTCCAGAACCTCTGGGCCGTGACAGAGAAAGCACAGTCATCTTGAGTAGCCAGCCTTGACCTAGGGACGGCTAACAAGGACACGTGGCAGATCTCAGGTTGAGTTTGGGTTTGTAGGGAGTCAAGAGCTGCGAAATGTCAATAGGAGCCAGCCCATGTTGAGCTATGAAAGTTATTATAGTATATTTAAGGCATGTTATATTTTAAATTATTCATTGGCTTTAGTACTTACTAATGCTGAATAATTCTGATATAGGCTGCGGGGCATCACCACAGGCCAAACAAAAAGCTCATTCCAAACATGCAGGTTTACAACGAGCACTGCACTAGTCCCTTAGAACGTGGTGCAACAAATTCTGGGGAAATCCAGAATAACGTATCTGCTCAAATTCTATACCTGTGGTCATGCTGAATCCTAAGTTCTTTACGACCAATCCAGGCCTGCAGATGGTGCTGCCACACCAGGAGTCTCTGGTGAAAACTTGTGGGAGGTACACGACTGTGCTCAGGTAGAGAGACTCTGTAGTGTAGGTACAGATCTAACATGAACTATGAGGTATTGAGAAAACAGATGACAAGGCCTGGGTGATAAACTTCCTGCTGGATTATCACCGGCATATACTTTTAATCAAACAACTGCCGTGCTGTAATTATTTGTGCAACCCATTGTGATCGCAGATGCTCTTATTAGCATTTTCCAACATCAGTGTATCAATATCAGTGTAATGATAACCGTCATAAAAATATTTGCCAATACACTGATTTGCATGTTTAATCTTTCCATTTTGTGTGCATGCAGCATGTCTTAGAAGACACCTAATAGTTGTTCTATAAAGGTAGGCTTGAGATTTATTGTCTCACAAAAATGTGAAGTATATTTTGATCAATTTCAGTGGTGGAAAGTAACTATGTACGTGTACTCAAGTACTAAACTTGAGTTAGGTTTTAGGTTTATTCAGATTTATATATTCTTCATTTACTATGAAATCTATGTTTTATCACTTGTAATGCTGTAATGACAGAATAATATAAAAAAGTAACAATATTATTTTTAAATTACCATAATATCCTTTACACAAACACACACACAGGGTATCATATAAAAAGGGGCTCAAATCATATTCTTTCACATCTGAAGATAAAACAGCCTCATAAATGTGTTTAGTGTTAATATGGTGATGACAATAACTATCTCATACATTCCATTTCAGTAGCAGTCAGAGAAACAATCATTTAGGCTATTGTTATTTTAAAACCCTGGCATTGAAGAAAATACACTTCCAAATACTATTATTAGTTATGTTGACTAATGACTTGATATATAATTAGTTTCCTAGTGTAGTGTCCATGTAAACTGGTAAAGACTTGAAAACAACATTTGGATAAACATTTAGTAGTTATGGTTTTATTAAGAGGTTCATTTCAGTGGCACCACTTGAAAGGTTAATAGGGTTCATCCCCTGGGGAACGTTAAATGTTCTCAACAAGCATGTGCTTCTCAGGTTTGATGTGTGTGTGCTACCAGGTTTGAAGCTGGTGCTGGCAGAGGGAACAGGAAGGCATTCAAAACATGACAATCCATACTTGAAACCGTGAACACCTACAGGAAATTGAATGAACGGAAGGTAACAGGGGAGAGTGAGTCCTCAGGCCCTCCTGTTAGAAGGGTAATATCTGACCAGCACCAGCTGCAGTGTCAGGGATGTTACAGAGAAAATAATGCTTTATCAATCTCCCCTTACTCTCCCAAAATTGTGATGAGGTTAACATACTTGTTATTAGGGTTGCAAAGGGGTGATACATTTCTGGAAACTTTCCGGAAACTTTCCATGTGAATATTAAGCTCGGGAATTTTTGGGAATTTTGAAATATAATATATACGCAAATTAAACGCTGAGCAATAAAAACATCATTCAAAACTCTATTTTAAAGATGTATGGAATGCAGCACACGCTGCACGTTGAATTTCAACCCTCCACTGTGCAATTCTCCATCACTTGTGCAGATAATTGCCAGCATCCTGCACACTACAGCAGAGCTATTGAGACCTGCTGTAGTGTGCAGGACTAGTCAGGTAAGTTTCGATGATATTACTGGGGAAAATATATAAGCATGCTGATTGAGGATGGTTGTTCTGTTCATCTAGCCTATTTCTATTCATTTCTCCATCAATTGTAAAATATTTTTTAAGACGATTCCAATTGGCCAACTATTTATATCTCTGGCATTGCATTAGTGTTTTTTTACAGGCTTTTTTCTCATCTTATCCTACAGAACACTTCCAGGTGCACTATCTCATGTGTCGAGACATTTCACCCCAGCCAATGTAGAAGGAAAGGCCGTGTGCATTTGCAAATAGGATTCAAAGACCTAGGTTAAAAATGACACAAAGATGCAGAAGCATATAGTCAAGTGCCCTAAGTTTCCTCAGGGATCAAATCAGCCTATGACAAAACAAATTTTTTATATATATATTCCCGCATATTCCCGTATATTCCCGTTAATTCCCATGGAAAGCTTCCAGCTTTGAATATTCCCGGAATTTTGCAACCCTACTTGTTATACATTCAGTCGTCATAGCAGTCATTATCTTGTCCCTACATCACTATCTAATGGTAAAACCGCTCCTCCCTCGCCTGTCGGTGATTTTCTTGTTCACAATGTGTCTGATACTTATCGATCCTTTTGTCGACGTGAGCAGCATTTCCTTCACTCTGCAGCTCACCACAGTTTGAGCAGTTTCCCCTTTGTTACTACTGCAGCTGGACAAATACAATACTGATCTCAACCCAAGCATGAAAGTTAATTCTATACCTTTAAAATATTGCAGTTTTGACATAAACAAAAGATATGTAACCTGTTGAGGAATTTTTGACCATCCTCATACATTTCTGTATATGCCACTATATATTATGTATATTATATCTGTATAGGAGAATAATGCCTGTTTAGTTCGACAGATAGTCCTGTCTCTCTCCGAGCAATGCCCAAGGTCAGTTTATAGATAAAGAGCCAACCAACAGTTCATTGTAGTGTCTACGTTGAGGGACTTTCATATCTAACTCAGATGGTCCAGACAGAGAGACACCAACTTCAACTCTTTTGTGTATTTCATCAGTGACAAGACTTAAGGACTCAATGTATTTAGGAATGCAGACTCTATGCTTAACTATCCAATAGGATGCGAACACCTATGTAACCTAGAGAGTGACTGCATATAATAAGGCAAGACAACATAATCCTAATTCGTCGTACTATGGGGACATTTTAGCTTTTCTCTATCATAGGGAAAGCTTCTTTTACAACCAGTGTAATATTTGTATATAAGACATATTACTGCATTTTTTCTGATTCAACTTGTGATTCTGACCCAGACACAGATTATATTATAGTGTGATGCCGTTAGTTTTATATTTAGGCAAACACCCAGCCTCCTCACAGTCTTTGCTCTTCACTTATCTTCCTCATTCTGATAATATGCCCATTGCACAATTTTGTTGGTATGTGTAACAGTTCAGTAAATGTAAAATGGAAGATTAAAACATGTCTAGAAGGTACAGTTACACAAGTGATACTGTTGGGGTGTAGTTAGAAACAAGCTCAAAGTTCACAGGACTGTATATAAAGATACACGGCACAGCAGCTCCTCAAAAGTGAAGTATTTCCATTTCCCCTTTGGTTGGCTTCCCTATAGGTTATAAACCTGGCTACTCCATGTTAAAAGATGGGACTTGTGCTGGTCAAAATATAAAGTCTAAATACACATTTTTCTTAAATGCATATCTAAATTTTTTTTTAAATTGTCATTTGATGAAACATAATTGACAGCTAAAAAACTGCCTCAGGATTGGAGGTGCCCATGTATTGGTGGGACCCATGGGTGGGACCTCAATACCACATCCCCCCCCCCCCCCCCCCCCCCCCCCACACATTCTCTGTGCTTTGCTCTTGAAGAAACATCAACAATTATTAGGTGCTCCGAGGCCTGACATTTGTAAAAGAGCTGCCGGTAGCCTGGTTCTTACGTGACTCCCATGGGCACAGGCTTTACGGGGGCAGAGCCAGCAAGTGTGGTATTAGAGTGTCATAAGGGATCTGCTTGGCTCCAGTGATTTCTCATTCACTGCAGCCAGACCACTCTGCCGCTGGTTGGGTCACCATGCTTGATGTGTTCCACTTCCAAGCTCCTGACATACAGGCACTTACTCAGGTCTCACTGGTAAATTACACATGCTGGCCCTTGTAAGATAACCAAAGTCAAGTCTGCACAATGAAAGCTGCTCTGTGGGTTTGTGGATTTAAAATTGCAAGTTCTGACGAGCACTGCTTGAAATGTGCAAGTGTTATGGCAATGTCAACCAACGAACATGCTTGGGAACGTTTATGCAATCTCTTAAGAGAGATACATTTATTGATCCCAAACACATGCACACTACATGCAGATGAGGGAAATTTGTCCTCTGCTCTTGACCCATCTGGTGAACATCACAGGACACACAGAGCAGTGGGCAGCCATGCACGGCGCACAGGGAGCAGATGTTGGGGGAGTGGGGGTAGGGATAGGGCTCTTTGGACTTTGGAACAGATCCAGGTGTTGTCCATCCAGTTTTTTTTTTTTATTGTCACTGCGAGGAGTCGAACAAGAGACCTTCCAGTTCGATGTCCATAGCTTTCTGCCCATAGTCCAATTTTTCTGCCACTAGTCCACCGCCTCTTCAAATTTGCCTTTATTTATTTAGTTTCAGCAAAATACTTGCATGAGATGCTTGAAATTACAGCACACGCAGTCCTGGGAACATAACCCCAAAATAGAAGGTTTTATTAGTAACACGAATACTTGAGAATCGAACAAAACCGAGACACGACAATACGTCTTGATAGAAATTGACGGGGTATGTTTTTTTGCTTCATATGAACAGCACCACCTCTAAACTGGGAAACCAACACAGTCGACACGCCATCACTGTGTAGCTAATTTCAGACATGAATTATAATGCCAGGAGATTATCCGGAGTTCAGAACATGTTTGAAAACAGCCTATGTTTACAGTAAGCCGTTTCCAGACATGGCCTGCGGGTAAAATCAGGAGTGGCCAATTGGCTATGGAGCTGACACAGAGTTTGCCTTTCACGAATGCACAACACAGCGGGAGGTCTGCTGCACAGGCACCTTCACAAGAGTAACAACTCCTTAACTCAGCTGCAGAGATCACATGATTTTCTTGATAACACACTGACACCATCGCCAGCTCTTATTTCCAGAAACTCTCCTGACACATTCATCTGTGTCTTCTATGTGTTAGTTGCCGCATTTTCACTGGGAGATATTTGTTTTCTTTTATTTTTTTTAATTTTTGCGTCTGGGAATCCCGTGCGTTTGGACATTATACCTGGGGGCCAGGTGGAGAAAGTCTGAAGAAACTGCTACACATCTCAGTTGGACATTTACGTTCACACATGCACCTCCTCTGGAGAAAATACGGACGAGCTGCAGAGCACGTCTGAAAGCAGCTTTAGAATGAAGGTATTATAGTTTAGGAAGCTGATTTTAGGAAGCTGATCTAACCCTAACCCTAACCCAAGAGAGGGGAAAAGATGGTCACCAGCAGAGCAGCGAGGCTTCTGCAACTTAACCTCAGCTGAACCTCATCCAGTGTGGCTGCTCTAATCTGCTAACATGGAAATGAAAAGCAAACCGTTCCGCAGCTGTTCCGCGGTGTAACCGCGCCAGTGTGGCTTGGGCATAAGTCAGAAATGTTCACTTATGACCTATGTAACTTTTGTTTTCAGGAGTTGGTTGGTCTATAACTGGACTGTCTAACGTAAAATAAACCAAACATTATAAGAAAAGAAGAAATGCACTGGGATCTCTAGTGCACACATTATTTAACACAGTGAGCCACTTAGGCGCTTCTACCTTTGTCTCATTTAGGGCTACCCTCTCAAATGAGAAGTAGATTCTTCCAGCGGTGAGTTTTATTTCTTGTTAGTCACTGAGCCGTTTATTTTTTCTCTTTCGGTGCTTCCAATCTCAGGGGTAAAATCATTCCACTACGTCAACTCATCCTTTTTACCTGGTAAAGATGTCTGCGACAGGTACAGGCTGTTGTGGAACCACAGACACAGGGGGAGACCCAGTTAGACGGAGGCAGCTTCCTGGTCAGGCTCTAAAATAACCTTATTTTCGGCCTTCTGCTTAGAAGTGTTTTTGAGAGAGAGAGAGAGAGAGAGAGAGAGAGAGAGAGAGAGAGAGAGAGAGAGAGAGAGAGAGAGAGAGAGAGAGAGAGAGAGAGAGAGAGAGAGAGAGAGAGAGAGAGAGAGCAATTTAAGAAATTAAAGAGTGACCTGATATGCCCCCTGATCCAGACCAGGACCACCATTAAATTGGTTCTTTCCGGACTCATATCACCTGTTAACTAACAGACAAACAAATGCTGATGAAAACTGGTAAGCTTCTTGGTCAGGTACAGCTCTGTTGTCCCATCTTTTCTGCACAGACCATTTTAGGTTTTAAAATGTACTAAGTGTATTATTTTATCAGTAGTGTCAGAGGGAATTGACTAGAACTGTTTTTCTCTTTCAGCTGCTCCCATCAGAGGTTGGTTTGTTGGATCTCCTTCCACGTATTTAATTTGACATATGTTGTACTCTGGGGAAATCTCTGACACAATCAGGGTTTCCACCCAGGAGACAGCAGCGCAACCACAGTGAGGCACAGCCCCCTATAGGGAATTGACTAAAGTACCAGTGTTAAAACCAAATACATTTTTGCTTACAACTCAGTAGCTTCTATTGCATCAATTACATTTGCTACCACTCAACATCAAACAGTGATTCTCCATTGGTAAACAGACACATTTTAATTTGTCCTCAAGGAAATCAAGGAAATACAGGAATTCGTAGGACAAGAACAGTCTCCTATCATAAGAAAATAAAACCCAAAACCCAAAAGAGCAGAGTTACTGTACATAGCCACACTTTCTTGATGTCACAACACATACTGATTTGTTATCCTCAAAAGGATGATTACCTTTCACTGTGACCTTGTCGATCCAACAAACCAGTGAACTTATTTACCTTTACAAAAATGTTAGTGATTAAAAACAATGTGGGCACAGTGGATATTTGGGGGAAAGCTCGTCAGTGGTGTTCTGAAGTGGAGAAAAAAAGGAAGATGTACAAATGTAAAGTTGTTTTTCTACAGTGAGAGCTGACGTCTTGTCGTTTCCGATTCCCCCCCAACACATCTACCAGGGAAATAAAACCACGTTCACATCAACCACTTGTCTTTCTCCTTGTTAAAGTTCTCGGCCCACTGACGTGTAAGCTCCAGGTAGTGGTCAGACTGGTTGGGTTGGTAGTCTAGGTACAAACGGGTCACGGTTTTCTTGGGCACAGCCTTCTCTATCTGCGTTCCTTCATGCCATTGATTAAAGGAAGTAATGGTGACAAGTTCTGGTCTGACAGACAGAGCTGCTTGCAGGGATGTCTCGTAGTATCGTCCATTCACCCGGTTCCTGGTGTTATGGTTGTTCCATGGCCGAACAGCGGTGTCTACGTACCCTGGGCCGACACTGGGGATGAACAGCAGATTGTTTCCATCGCAGAAGGCCTTGATGGCTTTCCAGTTCTGGTGGGACGAACCAAAGGAGAAACCGTTGGAGGCAAAGTAGGTGTATATGCCATCGAAGCCACTGGCCAGGATGTCATGTTTGTGGCGCTCCTCGACGATGAGGGCCACGAAAATGCCATCGTAAGGTGTGCCCCTGATGCTGTGGGAGCCCTTGGCTGTCAGGAGGTCTGCCCAGGACTCGGGCGGCGTCAGGTAGGAGTCGTAGACATAAAACAGAGGCAGGACCCGACCTGTGCTGGACCGGAATCTGTAGAAGGCGCCATGTTTTCCATACCTGGGAAAAAGAAGAGAGGACTTAATGTTCCAGCTTTCTCTGCATATATTTTGATACTGTGCAGATCATATAAGCAAAGTTGATGAGATTAGAAAACCAACACTTGCACTCTGCAAATGCATGTGAGGGACATTTAAACACAAACTCAGTGCAGCTTATGTTAACTGCATCAGGTTCGGTTTTCTCTCTGGCTCGGTTGGGTTTGAACAAAGAAATGTTTCCCAAGCCGATCTGTGTTCTTTACAATTGATCTTTCACCACTCCTCCACCATGTGTCATTCTGTTGTAGAACGACACATGATCCTTTTCTCTCGGTGACCCTGACGCCACTCAGTCATGTAGTGTGACCTCACAACTGTCCCAATCACAAGACAGCAAGTCGTGTAGAGTGAGATCAGATGACTCTGAAAGTTGTGTAAACTCTGTGTGTGAACTCAGGTTCACATGCTCTTAATGGAAAACCTTGAATCAAGAGTCAGTACTACCACCAGATAAGAGGTCTATAGACGCTTTTGATCATATTGACTCTGGTCTATTTAAAGTGTGACACGTTTGATACAGCTAAAATGTCACAGGTTGACTTCGAGTCATAAATTCAGAAATTGCACGCATTACATAAATTATTGTGTCTTTCTATTTCTCAAATGTTTGCTTAGCTTCATATGGACAGTCAACACAGCAGGTTTCCCAACATACTGGCAGCAATATAAAGCCCAGACATCAGAACTCAAGCTGTGATTTAACTCCAGTCTGTGTCATTGTAAACACGGCATCAGAGACGCTATGTTCTTCTTCAGCCCACTGACGAATATGATATTAGATCAAATGTTTCATGAATAACCTCCAAACTGTTCGCCACGCCTCTCTCTTACAGCCGTCATCTTTTAAGCATCAATTGAGTTACAGTAAAACAAAACGATGAAATTATTTTTATAGATAGACAAAGAGACAAGTTCCCTTTGACACACAATCAGGCTGCTTGAAGTCAGAGCAGGAGATATCCGCTGATCCATTACAGCAGGATCACAAGGGAGACATCTATATTTAACTACCTGTTCCTCCTCTTCTCTTATCAGGCGTCATGTTTCAACACATCACTACACGTTTGATGTGAGCGGCCACTGAGACAACAGGCAGAGCTTCGACCCTTTGGTGAAGGAAAGGCTTCAAATCAAGCACAGAGGACAGTGGATACAGAAAAACACAGCTTACTTGTCAGTGATGTATTTGATGTTGTCATGCATGCTCTGGTCCGTCCGTCCTTTGTATGGCTGTATGTGAAAGGCCACCTGGAAAAAGATACATTCAAACATGGATATTGAATTAAAGACCATAGAGCAGAACATGAATACACAGAGAGTTGACAAATAAAAAGGTTATTCATTCAATTTCAAATTCAAATCTTGCCTGTCATTATCCTAGTATATTATTTGTTTTGATGGACAGCCAGTATGAAGGGAATATCTAATTAGTGGTCTGTGGACAACTCTAGTAATTTCACCACGCTCTTTGTGGATCAGTGTTGACCGAAGTGTTGATTCTGGAGGTGCTTAATCCACAGTGGATCCATGTTTTTGTCAAACTGCTCCACATTGTGACAGTGTTGTGCTCATTGTAAACCCCAGTGTGCTGTCACAGGTTTGAGTGAGGAGTGTTCTTAGGCTGGAACCAGATCCAGAAAGCATTGAGATCAAGATATAAGACAGACGACAGATCTGGAACAATCTATACTAGTTTGAAAAGAAGCCAATACAAATCCTCCACCGACACACAGGACCCTATTTTACACCCAGCCCGAAGCGGTGCAAACTAATGCCAAACAAGACGTAGATTCAGACCGGCACAGTTGTCATTTTCCTGACCAGGGCCCACACTGTTTTTAAATAGCAAATGCTATTTAGGTGCTTTGCTGCCACATGTGGAATCTCAGCATGCAAGAACACTGATTCAATTTTTTAATCCAAATTAGTCCCTACATGAAATACTGGCAGGGACGCAGCATATGATGGATTTACATTACACTGTGGTGAAATGCATCTATCCCTGAGCAGTACTGAAGAAAGGGGGTCATAATCTCCATCGTCATTCTCACAACTTTGGCCAAGTTCAATCTGACTGTGGAGTTTGTTATGTTGATTCAGTCTATTAACAATAATGGCCCTTTTAAATAATTCTTTTTTAAATAATATGATAAAATAATCGATAAATCGATGAGGCTAGGACCCCATAGGCTATACATATTTCTGCTTGTTGTATTAGGTGTTGTTTAAATTGTAGGCTTAACAATGGATAACAGTATCTAAAGCTATACATTAAAAATAAGTCCATTTCTCAGGATAGAGTGAATATATGAAAAATGTTAATCCTCTCCATTGTGCACCATTTGGACCTTGAGTACACGGCTTAATAACAGAAAATATGGATGTAAGTATAACACTGTTTTCTGTATTATTCTACAAAATATTAAATTGTAAGTTTCATTGTGATACTTGTGTTGTTGCCCTGTGTGTATTCTTTTCTACTAAAAATAAACTAAATCTATATCATATTTATATTGTACCATAAATAAGACATGACAGTGAGATGAAATTCATAAGGTACTCAGGTCACAGGTATAAGGAATAATACCCTCAGGCTAACATACGCTGAGTCTGCTGTTCTACTCCTTGTTATTCTTCAACACACAGGCAGCAGTTAGGTTTGTTAAAGAAGTGCAGCAGGTACAGTGAACGTATGAGAGATGGTATCATCTGAGTCATGCCAGGCTGAGTCAAGCAAATGAGAGTGTGGCACTGACTGGTCGAGTTCATAGACCTACAGTCAGAGCTGTGCACCACAGTAAGATCTAAGGGGGAAACTCTTTGTCCAACTGCACTGCACAAAAAGCTAAATTGTTTTAACATGGTTAAAGGTTGCAGATACACAGCTAGATCTTATTTTAAATTGAGAATATTTACATTGCATGGGGACTATTTAAATTGTGAATTTGATGAAGACAGACTGAGTGTGCTTTAGATTCTTGCAGGCACACAGACAGGCAGGCAAACTGTGTCTTTCTCCTGTGGTATAATGGAAAGAGACAGAAGGGCAGCGAGAGGCCAAGTGCAGCCTGCAGGATACTGAGGATTTCTGGAGAATGTAGGTGAGAGGGAGGTGGAGCAGGGAGCAAGTGAAGCAGATGCTCACCATCCCTGCAGCCGTGTCCCGTATTGTTATCTCATCTGTCAACACTTTGAGCGGAGTTGGGATCTTTTCCATTGACTCAGAGTGTCTCAGAAATCCGGATTTAGCCGACTCTCGGGACAACAGAAAAATTCAAAGAACATCTGCTGAGTGATCCAGGGGGAATTTTAGCTCCTATCCATGACACAATCAATAAAACCAGTGGTGTTCATCAAGAACAGGATTATTTTTTCTCACAGGACTGGAGAGTTGAGGGATGGATGGCCATCGCCATCCATGAAAAAGCTGTAGTAAGCTATTGTATGCTTGTTTTCTTCAGACACAGAGAGAGGAAATGTCTCCTGCAGCACAGTGAATCATTGACAGAGCTGTAGAGCCACAAACACTGAAAGCTCAACGCCCACTCCATCTTTCAAAAGAGGCTGCAAGGTCTTCATAAACAGTTTCCATGACAACGTGGCAGCATTTGGCGCCTGGGCTCGGGCTTGTCAGCCGTCTCGACTACTTGTTGGAAGACCAGCGAGGTAAGATGCAGTTCAATCTGTTCCCGTTTGGCCGATTAAGCCGGAGGTGGATGCAGATGAAAAGAGTTTTTTCATCTGCACCCATGTGTTGTGATGCTGACAGACTCATATTTACATTCCAAGCCTCAGGTGTAAACCTGCTGCCACAGCAAACAAGCCTCCTGAACAGTTTTTACCAATGTTTGGCTGCTCTTCAGATAATGAAGAAACCCTCATCTGAAGCAATGTTATAGCACTGGACTGGTCTGTGCTACATTCAGTCAGCTAATTATATCATCTGAGATAATTGCTTTCATGGAGACTTGAGATGACACTCAGGCTCCATCCACACCAATGACTGAAGCTAAACATGGACAAAGCGTCTCCACCTCCTCCCACTGGCATCTTGTGTAGGTGACTCCGTAGTGATCCGGGAGTGGAGCTGTGGCATCAAGGTCACACCAGTACAACCGCCCGACCAATCGTGAGTCAGTCTCAGCTGTCAATCATGACCCTGTTTTTATAGCATCAAATAACTTTGAAACCAAACACCTTATAGAAAAAAATCTAACCTTGAACAAGGAAAGAAAACATTGTGACTGATGAGACCCATAAGGAAGCAATGGTTCCTGTGTCTTTATTGCCAAGATTTTCTGTTTCTGTCAATCCAGACTATGAAGCAACCTCAGAGTTAACATTGAAAGGTTTGAAAGGTAGTAGGACACAGTGTGTGTAAAAAGAGACAAACAAAAAGAAGAAATAAATCATGATAGTAATAAAAATGATAATAATAAAATAAACAGAAAACAAATAATATAAAATATAAAATAAAGACAAACAAACAAGACAAATGGATGCATTCATGGGGCTTTACAGGATGGGTGTGGCATTTTGTTCTGTTCATTAATTTATATACATACCTCCGGTTGCATACATTTTCGATTTCGTTCTTTTTTCTCTTTTTCTTCTCTGCTTTGCTTCTATTTTTGCTTTTCTTTTTTTCTCCTCTTCCCTCCCCAGTTAAATGCTTACATTGCTCTACTTGTCCCATATATGTTGTAGCGTTAACTCACCGGCAACAGGAGAGATTTGAGGATTGTTGAGTGGACTTTATTGAACTCTTGGAACTGGTTTCTTTGTATCACAGATGATTTTCCATTGATGTCTGTTGTGCTAAAAGATCCAACCATTGCTCATTTAGTATTGATGGTGGATATAGACCACAATGGGACAACTCCAGATGGTTGTAAGGGACATGGTGTGTGAGGTCAGAACATGGTAAATAAGGTAATTGTCACAAGACTTGGTGGTAATGACAGTCACGTGTTTTCAGTAAAAGCACATCTAGTGGATTGACAAAGCAAATAAGGCCCATTACTTTGTATATGTTGAAATCTAATCTGTGGTTGAATAGGTTGTATTAAAGGCGTAACATCATTAAAACCAAAGAGATTCCTTGTCCCCTTGTTATAGTGAAAGGCTCTCTGCTGTCAAAATGATGGATTTTGTCATTAGAAGATAGAATGTTTCTGCTCGACTAAAGTTGAAAGTTTGTCTGCTTTTCACTGAGCAAACGGGGTCAATCCATGTTTAATTAGAGAGGGTGGGGGGCTGGAGGGGATTATAGATCAGCCCGTGTCCTCCTGTCTGTCATCTGGGATGTGCTGACCGATTTCTCTGACACCAGTGGCCTGCTTTAGATGCAGTTCGCAAGGATGTTCAATCGTTACACTTAAACCAACTTTTGAATCTGTGTAAAAATCCCGATATCCAACGATGCGATGTCTGAAGGTATACATGTATGACCCTTGCAGAGAAAGGGTAGACACACACATCACTGCTCATACACGCAGACTTCAGCCTGCATTTGGTCAGCGGCGGCTCTGGTGCACTGAAACACTGGAGTATTAGCCCTCGGGTCAGCTGTGAGATACACACTGTTGTGTAAGTCTGACTGAGACACACAGAGAGACCCAGTTCTCAGTTTAAGACTTCCTTATAAGGAGCGTGAAAGTAGAGTGACGGAAAGCTCCTCTGTCCTGTCGATGCTCAATCCACAGTCTGTGCTCAGCTTGTCTTGCTGCCCCTGTCTGGAGCACCTTCAGCATCTTGTGGCTCTGTGGTATCTGAAACCCCTCAGTTTTTAAGGACAAACGACTTTGTGAGATGGAATTGTGCACTGAAAGGCGAAATCTACCCTAAAGCACTCTAAGTCTTTGGCTCAGTTAGAACATGTCTGATAGCACAACATTCCCATCTCTCTGCAATGTCCATACAACTTTAAATGTCAGGTTTTCAGGTCAGAGCATCAACATTGACACAGGGACACATTTCTTGATCATCAGTCGTCTCAGTCGAGCTGAAGGCAATGCAGCTGCAAGACTTTGTGTTTTGAATTAAGGGCTTGACACAGATCAGCTCTTGTTTTAGACCTGGTGCAAGGCAGCGCATGATATTTGTCTCTTTGGTAGTTTCAGAAAGAGCATCCATGATGTTTAAATTGCATATTTACTTGTGTGTCTTAAAATATGGCGTGGTTGTGCAGTAGCAGATCTGTTTTGTGTCCACTTCTGCAATATTTTGATGGCATGTAACTGGAGATTTTGTGCCACCAGCTGTTTATCTTGACAATGAAAGTCCTTGATTTTCATGAGTAGTGGATAGAAATATATAAATTACTATTTTCTTTTTTTCAAATTTCTCAAAAATCTGTAGAAGTTCAAAAGGAAGGACACTCACTTAAAGGAAGGTATTTAAGCCTTAGCTGTTTTTCACTGTACTTTTATGTAACTCTGGGGTGATTCAATACAAACTGCTCCATAAAAGGTTTCTCACAGTTGTGGAATATCAATGGTACAGAGCCTCCAACATCGTAAACTCTCAAACTGTCTCTTAAGACAGATGGGGCTACATGCCCCTTAATATTGAACAGATATGTTTCTTTTATTAACTTTGTAGTTTGCTAACTGACAGTGGGCAGACAGTTAGCTTAGGCCCACGATACACTTGTTGTTTAACCAAGTTGACGCTTCAGCAAGCGGCTGCATCATGACCATTAGTCTGCACGTACTTCCTTGGGTACTACACGTGTTACTGTAGAATTCCTGTAGAGGACAGACCACAGAAGTCAGACTCCAGATTGTAGTGCAATGTGCCTTACGATCTTTGACTCAGATCGATCTTTCTGCCACTTCCGGACGTGCAAGCGGTAAGCACAAAGATGGCGACACTTGAAGAGATCAACATTTGGCTAATGATGAGATCAAGAAAGAAAAAGCAAAGGGTAATATCTCAGAACCCTATATAAGACACATTGTGAAAAGGTTTACTCCTCTTTCTCTGCCAATGCGGCTCCACAATTTCTGTCTGTGATGATGTGCTCCTGGACTCCCTAATGCCCGACCTATATGTGAGTATTGCAACTTGCGTATGTGTTGCAGTAATATCTGAGAACATGCACAATTTACGCACCATGTATGTGTAATTAACAGCAAGAATGTTACTACCCCTACTGGTGACTGACAGTAAATCTGTAAGCCTGCTAGCTTATTGTGACCTATTGCCGAATAGCTTCCCAGACGCAGTTGTTTATTGACCAGCCAACTAACTATTAACTAGTGGTCAAGGCAAGAAGCACCTTTTAAACACCGAGATATTTAAGAGAAGCAACGCATTGGGGCAACATTCATGAACACATCATTCATCACTATGTAACAAGGATCCTATGTTCTAGCTATTGCTCTCACCTACAGTACTTGTCTGAGAATTCCTTTAGAAATGCTCCTGTTTAATATGAAGAACAAAACAAATATAATTTGTTCAAAAGTCTTTAGTAATGTATGCTTTACTAGGAAGGGAAAAATATTATATTATTATATTATATTTATTATAAATATATATAGGTTAATTTGATAAAAAGCTGTTATTTTTTATATTTTGATTATATTTGATTCAACACAATGTTTATAGTTACTCTTTGTATCTATTCGAGGATGGAACTAATATCCAATATAATCTGTAATAACATGGATTCATAGTTGTTTCAATATATTCTAGATTCACTTCTTTGTCACTTTATTTTCATTATACTCAGTTTACTGGTTGTACCAGGCTGTCCTATAAGCCTACACTGGCCCAGTCTGGGCACAATTAAGATTGACTTTTTGTCAAATAAATATTAATATTTAAATTTTGTATTGCCTCAGTTCAAAATTAGCATGTGATCTATCAATGACCTGTTAGTTGTATGTCAGATTAGGACTTTTAGACCCATATTTATATTATATGACAACCAACATGAATTATATCAAAGAAGCTCTCTAATTTCCATGCTGAATGTTTGAACATTTTCAGCTTTGTCATGTACTACCACACAATTCATTGTCACCGGGAAGCCATTCACTCATTCAGTAAATCATCAGAAAGGAAAAAACATACCGGTTGTCTCACCAGTTACCTTGATGCTGTGCCTGTGGGCAGCGTCCATGACTGCGGGAACCAGGTCCTCCGTGGGCTCCCCATGGTCGTCGGCCACCCCAGGAGGATACCAGGACAACACCAACACCCCTACAACACCGGCATGGAGAGGAGGGGAGGACATCCAGAGGAATATTTATTTCACAATATCGCTATTGACTCTTTCTTTTCATCTCAACCTGGTAGATCTTAGAACATTTTCTCAAACCATAAGGTAATTAAATACAACTGTTAGAGTTATGTTGACTTTATATTTACATATTAATAAAAAAAAAGAAAAAGAGTTGTACTTGTAAATGGCAAGCCGTTCTTTCTAAGCATACAATTACTGTTTATTACAGGACTGGAAGACCAAGGGTGTTAACACCCATTCTCCCAAACGTCCACTTTGCTTCCCACTGCCGTACCTCACAGCTACTCAGTATTTACAGAACACTTTGAAAATGATGAATTTCTAAGTACTGTTGCTCTTGTTTAAGAGTTAAAAACATATCTGCAAGCACGCAGAACAATAACTGCAGGCGGAAAGGCATCTTTTAACTCCCTGTCCTTTCATTTTTCAGTGTAAACTTATGTTACATGTTGTTAATGCAATATTTATTTGTGTTATGGGTGAGACAGAGATTTGAGACTAAATAAACACCATTGGTACCTGATTCATTCAATCAAATGACACTGTACATTTTAGGCTGACCAAACTCTTTAGTGCATAATTGTGATGTTTGAAGATGGTTATAAAATAATAGGTAATTTCCCTCAATCTCAGTCACCGCAGAGATGAGGCCATTAACGTTTTTTTGCATTTTAGTGCAATATCAACATTCTAGTCCAGGATCTCTTAAGTTTTGGCTTACAGCCACGGGAGGATGTCAACCCTGTGGTGTCAACACACAGCGCAACAAGCCAAACATGCAGAGCCAGCGTTGCCCAAACTGTTACCTGCTGCAGCCGCTTCTATCTGGGCCATGTGTGACTCCAGCACCGTTGGGTCCCTGGAGCTGTAGGGTCCCAGCTCAGGGTAGAAACTTGAAGCGACGTCCTCTGGTGGCGTGTGCCTTCCCTGAGCGTGACTAGCTGCGATCTTGGGGTCCCAGTGTGGCACCAGCACATGATCCCAGTGGATGTACTTGTTGTCCATGCTGGGGGAGCCGTACCACAGGTAGTAGAATATGTGCACATCGTAGAAGATGCTGTAGTCTCGGTCGGACCGGCTGAAGACCACCTTCGTGTCGCTGCTGCCCATGTGGAACTGGCCCGGCGACGGAGCCACGTCTTTCACGTCTAGCCGCAGCCTGTCGGACCGCTCCACGATGAGGTCCATGCCGGGGGCCATGTCCGAGAAGCCGTCGCTGGGTTTGAGCGTCCGGAGCCCCATCATGGTGCCGAAGATGAAGAGGGTGAAGAGGAAGAGCGCGACGAGAGCCTTCCTGCGGAGGCGCGTCATGGTTGCTGTCCGTGGTGCTGCGGGAGGAGTGATGCGGCTTCGTCCTAATTACAGCCCATGAGCGCACGGGTCGTCTCTCAGCATCGAGCAGGTAGAAGAGAGGAAGCGCTGGTGCGTAATGGAGTCTGTCTGAAACACACGACAACTAAAGGGATCTCACATCACTTCCATCACCACGACCCGAGGGCTTCCTGCTCTGTGTCGCTGCCACGCTAAATCTCCCCCTGGTCGCCTGCGCGCAGCCATGACGCTCATGTCGGATTAGATTTCCTCTCCATCGTTTGTCTTCAGAGGGGAAGTGACACGTCGCTCAACAGTTCCCCCATGTCTCTGTCCGCTGCTCAGAGGTTTCTGTCAAAGCTGGAACAAACCAAGGGTGGTTACCTTTGTTTCCCATCCAATCAGCGCCGGTTCTCCTCTCTTCTCCTTCTCCTCCTCCTCCTCCTCCTCCTCCTCTTCCTCCTCCTCTCACCCCAACCTCATCACACCTGTCTCTGGATCTGTCGCCAGACACAGTGCTGGATTAGAGAGACACTGTTTTTACTGGATGTTCACACCAGAGCAAAGAATGGGACATTTGTGTCTGTGCCGATGGCAGGAGGGAGGTGGGATTAACCCCGACCACCGGAAAGAGATGTATGAGGGGCGATTGAAGCCACCGAGAAGCGAGAGGTGGACCTCGATAGCTGATCATTATTAAGAATTTGGAGGAATATTAGTCTACTGTAGACGAGTATAAGTAATTCATGATCATGATTAAATCTAAGAATATTCATACAATTTGATGGCAACACTCAAAAGCAAATATGCTCAGTATTTTCCTCTGTGTCAGTGCAGGAAGAAGGGTGATGTATATACAAACATATTTTCAATGTGTTGCTTTTTATTTAAAGTGATTTAAATGTCTAATTGATTAAAATATAAAATGTTCTGGACAAATAAATATTTCTTTGCCTAAAAGTTTTTCTTTAAATATGTATCTCCTCCTTCCCAGTCACTGTGGCACTAATCACCTCTCATACAGGCTTCACCTCTTTTTGGAAAATATAATTCAGCTGTATTTTAGTTATTGAGGTAACTGTAGTTAGTTCACAGATGTAGTTTGCCACCAAATTAAAAAACATATAATACACCTAACTCACATTTATTTGGAGACTTAGAGCATGATGTCTGTTTTATTGCCTCCATCTCCTCTGTGACATTCAGAGACTTTGTAAACCGTCGCTTTTTGGAAGTTTCATCATTTCCCTTCCGCTATAAACAAGTTCATTCTTCAAGGATGATGCAGTTTGCAGTAACCAGTTTTTTTAAACTAATCTATATTTAAATAGATTAACGAGGAAATGAATTGGGTTTAGTATGGCTACTTGGAGTCGTACACAGTGGGACTCAATGGAAAGGAAACTCAAGATTCTCTTTGGGTAAAGTCTTAAAATTACCATAAAATACCTGAAACCCTTTTTTTTAATTGTTTTTATAGCTAGTAAGAGCTAAACCCCTAATGTGTCAGAGTTTAATTATAAAATTAGTGTGATTTATCTGAAATTGGTGATTGTCTGCGATACCAAAAACGTCCTTTTGCTACTGTATTTGTTTTTGTGTATGATACATACATCCCTCGTTGCAATATTCACCAATCACCCTATTGTTCTCTGACTGGTGGGTGGTATCACACAATGCATGCTTGAGCTGACACCTAGTGGGAGTCACTGGAACACTAGTGGGAGTCACTGGAGTGTTCAGTGCTCAGCCCTCATGCCTTTACCCTGCCAACTGAACACCTGAACATGGCTTTTATCATACAACTAATAGGCTGAGGTGAAAGAGATCTATCCAGCTTAAAACTGTTTCCTTCTTATCTGAAATTGTTAATCACTGAGGCACTTTATGGGAAACTTCCAGTCTTTTTGACACAAAAAGACTGGACACACACACAAAAAGGAAATCATCACCCTAAATACAACTAATGTGCCTTGTTTAGTCGTATTGGAAGAAATCAACAGCAATAATAAAGTAAAAAATGTTATAGATAAAAAAACACAACTGTTATTTCAATAAATCTATATAATCTGTCCATTTCATAGATATTCGTTATTGTACTTAAATGGTAAATGGTTTTTATTTATATAGCGCTTTTCTAGTCTTGATGACCACTCAAAGCGCTTTACAGTACACTTTTACATTCACCCATTCACACACACATTCAGACAGTGTATCTATTAGCAGCACTTTGTTGTTCTATGCAATTCGGGGTTCAGCATCAGGAAGTCAAAGAGGATGGATAACTGCAGCGAGCCCTTCGCTGAGACCCTCTGGCCTATCAGGGAGTCTCCATCTGTTCCGTCTGTCATACAGCTGGGCTCAAAGCTGTGCCGCTGTCTACAATTGGGGCTTAAAGCTGCACTGCCGGCATGTCTATTGGTTTCCAGTGGAGTTGCTCTTGTTAGGATTCATAATTGAAGTGATGTAGTGTCCCCATGCAGTGAAAATCACTTCTGATTTTCTTTTTTTGTCAACTCTTCTTGGATATCCTACATAAGATCGTTTAAAATTACCTCTTTATTAGGAAATATTAATCAATAAAATTGTAATTGTAGGGCCCATATTCACAAGTCACAATTTGTCTCAAAGGGCTTAACAAAGTCGACATCCTCTGCCCTTCATCCTCAACAAAAGTCAGGAAAAAAACACCAAAAAACTATTAACAGAGGAAAACACGTAAACAGCTGAATTCAATTGATTTTTTTTAATTAATTTTTTTTATTTTATTTCGAACATCATTTGTATTTATTCTTTCATATGTATAATCATCAGTCTAATCTTAACAAGCTAATAATACATTTTCATGGTTACATACTGACTCAGTGACTGATGTTTCTTATTTAAGCCCATTGAATAATTAAAAAAAAAAAAATATTTATCTTCCACTTTATGTCACTGTGGATCTCTACATGATTTTCCTCTCTCTCCGCTGGTTGATGTATCGGTTTTGCTTGACGTCCTGGATACTCTGTAGGAGAAAGGGCCCATTAATGTTATATCTCTTTATATGACCTCAGCGTTGTAGTTCCTCGGTTTTGACTCGACCATTACACAGCCTATAAATCCTGAATCAAGTTTCCAGAGTAACCTAGACTCAACGTCCATCCTTTTGCTCTTTATGATAAGGTGCAGTTATTATGAGCATGAATGTTTGCCCCTGTACACTGAACGTAGAGAGCAGACTCATTTATGTGAGCGTGAACACTGCACGACCACGTGTCGCCTGAAGATGGAGTCTGTGTATCTCCAGTGGAATAAATTACACAGGACAGCAGACATTGTTTTGTTTTGGATATTTTTGCATAAATATCAATAATTTTGTAAATAGGTCATTTCCAACTTTAGATTCAGTTTTTATCGAGTGACAACCCAAGCTAACATGTTTAGAGGCAAAACAGTACAAGTATAGTGTGTGTTTTAACAACAAATTAAGATAAAAAAATGTAGAAAAAAAACAAAAAAACAATTGAATCACCCACATAGTCCAGACTATAGAAGATGTTTGCATATCATATCAATTGGTACATCCACAGACATTGATTCATCATAAATACAACATAACAAACTGGAGACATTTACTGGAGATGTAAACATTTCTGAACTAATATATTGTAAAAGAGGATATAGAAATATATCAAATATTTAAATGACTAAACACTTATTATGTGAAGGTTTGAGGAAAATGTAATAATAATAGACTACATTTTGATTATACATATACATAAACATAAGCCACTATATATGTATAAATACATATATTTATTAGGGCTGTGAAATGATTAAAATTTTTAATCAAATTAATCACAGGTTTCTATGGATTAATCATGATTAATCACATTACCGATTTTTTTCAGAATATTTTTGTGAAAACAAGATTTATGACATTTAACTTTTCTTTTGTGCTGCAACTCAGCAGTTCTTCAGCAGTTATCATTGCTTTTCCATATGGAACATTAATATAATCTTCATCCTAAACAGAATTCGGGTTCCTTAGCCATTGTGTGGTTGAATAAAACTTTTTTTTAAAAATTAAACAGAAATGATTTGAGCTTCTTAGCCATAGGATGGTTGACATTTTTTATATTTTTTGTCACACAACCGTTAACCACACCATGATACAATCTAATGCCTCTAAAGGCCCTCTTAGCTACTCGGTCTTTAGCCAGTTGGTGAGGCAAACTAACTTGTTCAAATTCTCTGACAGTAAAGCTGACCGCTTCTTTTGCACAATGTGTCCGGCGAGTGAGTCTGGTTTGGCGCATTCCACTTGAACGCCCCTCGCCGACCAACACATGCTTCGCGTTGCGGTGGTTAGGCGGGTATTGCTACGTCGAAACGATAACTTCTTCTCGCAGAGTGTGCATATCACCTTGGTTTTACTGAATGTTCGATCTTTGTTTTTTTGGAACACGATCTTCCCGTCCAGAAGGTCCTCAGGTTCATCAGAATTATCCATGTTGTTTGTTTGTTTGAATGGCAGCTGCCGTCTGACGCCGGGTTCACACCGGACGCGGAAGCGACGCCGAAGCGAGGCGTAGGCGCAGCGCCAAACCTCTGGCTCCCATCCACTCCCATGTTAAACCGCAGCGCTGAACACACCGGAGGCTGAAGCGTAGCGTTGTGCCGCGGCTGCCTAGCGCCGTGAAGCGATCGTTTCGGCGTCGAGTCTATTTTTTCCGCTTGACGCAAGCGTATCGCGACAGGAAACACACTGAAAAATGATTTTAAACGATATAGATGACATATTTTATATGATATAAATGATCAAATATGCATCCCATACTTTGTATTCACGTTCTGTTGTCTTGGAGTTTTAATTTTACCACTTTTACCGACCACATTATTAAATGTCCCCCTCTGCCCACTACAGCCACACAAGCAGTCAAAGATAAAGAGAGAGAGAGAGGGGGGGGGAGGGGGGGGGGGGGGGGCTACGTATTCTCCACATAGGCTTGAGTGGAGAATACGTAATTTACCCTCGACACCCGACATTTAACGGGGCAAACAGCGGAGAAGTTCGTCAACATGGATTAAAATAATAATTGAAGTGGAGAAGTACAGAGGTGTATGATCCTCGGAACATGTTGTATAAAGACAACACTAAAAATGACACATGTTGGGATGCTGATGCAGTTAATTTTGGAGCAACAAGTAAGTATATGCTTGAAAAAAATTATTAAATGCCGTTTTTACCGCAGGCTGATAACAGCGGCGCTTCGGCGTCGCTACCGCGCCCGGTGTGAACCGCCAAGCGCCGGCGCGCTAGGGATTAGCGCTCACGCCTCGCTTCGGCGTCGCTTCCGCGTCCGGTGTGAACCCGGCGTGACTGCATTAGAGCGGCGACTAGTGCAGAGGCGGCGGAATTGGAAGGTCCTTCTGCGCATGCGTTAAATGCGTTAAAAAAAAAAAACGAATTAATCCTGTAATTTAATCATAACGCGTTAACGCGTTATTTTTCACAGCTCTAATATTTATATATATATACAGTTTTTTGTATATACGACATGAACTTACTGATTTTATAATTAAATATGTCAACCCTATGGGTATTTAGCAACTGTCTCAAACTGCGGCACAGTGTAATACTTGCCCCTGTCCACTGTACTGTTTGTTTGGTTGTTTGTCAGCAGGATTACAAAAATAACTACGGTTCAGATTTCCACGAAATGGCTAAAGGATGGAAAAAAAAAAACTCTTTAATATTGTGAGAGAGTGTTTATTCTTTGCATTTACACTCAGTGGCCAGAGATAATTCATGGATCTTTATGAAAAGAGTAGGACATATTTGGGCGATATTTATGAGTGTGTGCAATTTGCAGTTTGATTGAACTGAAGCAGACTGTTGGACCTTGGCGGAGATACAAGCTCTGCTGAGAGCTGCTCAGTTACTGAAGTGTCTCAGAGGGACACCTTGTGTTACCGGAGCTGTTCTTGGTGCTGAAACTGTTTGTTTGCTTCTTTCGTCATTTTTGATTGTGCTAGTTAGAAAAGCAACAACCTCTCATTTATGTGCCTATATGCACAGCCCTTTGACCTTATACTTTTCAAACATAAACATTTGAAACAGGATATGTTAACACACACAATTATATAGGGATGCATATACCCTACAAACACATAGGTATACACGAGAAGTCATAAAACAACAAACTAGAAGTCACTCAATGGAACGCCCGCATCCACCAAAGCTGAAGCCGCAGACTGTAAATAAAGATGGACGTCTCCACTCCCTCCACTGCACTAACATGAATCCAAAACATCGAAGATATAGGAGCTGCCATCTTGCGCTGGTGATGTCATTTGGAGCCAGAGTCGGCGCAGTTGTGATGGTGGTGTAGAGTTGCAGTATCAAGGTCCTACACACACTCGACCAATCACGAGTCAGTCTCATCTGTCAATCATGATATCTCCTCCTGTTTACATAGAATCAAAAAACGACTTAAAACGAAACCAGAACTTTGAACACTGGAACATACATCGCAATAAGGACTAACTAAAATGACAGAAACCACCAATGTAGGCTAATTAACATGTGCTCTCACATTAGTTTAGTCTCATTTGCAAATAATGGTGGAGGTTGGTTTATGCAGCTAGCCAACAGGGGGCGATCAAGATAGATTAACTTCATTTGAGTGGGACCTGTGATGTCATCCATCTATATAAACAGTCTATTGGTCTAATGAACCATGTTGAATAAAAATGAATAACGTAGTGACTCTTTTATTTATGTTTCTTTTTCCACTGGATTCAAACTGGATTTAATATAGCAAATTTCCCCATTGGGGGACTAATAAAAGACTTCTTGGTGAATAGCATAATTTAGGATTTTTTTTCACCAGGTACGCTCTAAACTCTGAGTGAACACAGTCAGAGATGGCTGAACTAGTTCAGATCAGCTGCTCTGGGACAAAACAAACCACCTCAAGATTCATTGGCTAAATCTAAATCCGTTTTCTGTGAAAATATGCCATCAGAGACATTGCTGCTTTAAAAAAGTCCTGCATGATAACATCTGGTAAAAATGTTGTCTGTTTAAATTTTCTCTGAATACCAAAGTCAATCAAAGAGCAAATACCAATAAATCTTGTTATATTCCTGTAAAAGTCAAGGCTCCCACCTGTCATTGTTGCCTGTTTGGGCCTGAGGTGGCCGGCAGCAGGCTGTGCTACCTAGGGGCTTGTTGTGCGAGGCATATCTGTCACAACATGGCAGCCCATTATAGATTTGTTATTGATCAGGTTTATTGATTGATGTCCCTGTAAAGGCGGGGTGAAAGGTGAGCTGACAGGCCTCCCAGTGCGGCCGCTGCTGATTTTGTCCTGCATTAATACACAAGGGCCCAGGCACTCCCAAAGTGTGTTTTTAAATCCTACACTGTCGTACACACACACACACACACACACACACACACACACACACACACACACACACACACACACACACAGAGTACTTAGTGTTTAACGACTCACTGTGTGTCTTTCTCTGAGCTGCATCTTTTCAGTCAGTGTGAGGCAGCAGCCTGTGTGAGTGTGTTGAATGCAGCTGAACACGCTCGTGCCACGGCTTTGTTCCTTTGAACGGCCCGGGTCGCCTCAGGGTGGCCTTTCGATTTCCATGGCGACTTTGCAAGGGCATGTGGCTGGAAGCTGTAAGACTAATGCATGAATGGAGCAAGTCATTTGGTTTTAATCAGGCAGCACCAAACAGACACAAACATGCAAAATGCAGTATTAATTGCAACTGCAACAAACTTTAAAGCAACTAATTATCCATTAATAAGATGTGACTGAGGTGACTTTTCACCATTCTCCTCGGCACAGACAAAGCACCCCAGGTTCGCCTCAACATCATGGTCTGATATGATCCACCATGTGGGTCTGAAAGAAGAGGGAGATACCAGCTGCTCTCCAAACTTAATCTCTCAGTTTGCAACACAGCAACATCGATCACTGAATATTTGTCTAATGATAGATGTTAAGTCATCATCCAGAATTTTGGGATGAATTGAAGCAGTCACTATAAGACAGCAATCCACCAAAAAACTGAGAATGAAACACAAACTTAGTACTTGTTAGTTTGTTGGCCACTGACACATTGGTTTTACCCTTAATTTGAAAAGGCAATAACTTAAACCTATGAAAAACTATGAGTAAATCCAACTTTAATTTAAAGATCCCTTCTATTAATTTGAAACATAGTTTTTCAGAAGTCCTTTAAAGTTTTATTAAGGTTTGAAGGGTTGACATAAAATACCCTGCCAAAAATAAATCTACAACATAAATATCCTGACATTTTGAGAGATTGCTATTCAGTTACTTAGATTTAGCCCAGATTTGGAATAGAATGTGAATACATTCACTGACAGTAATATAAGGTTTTATGTGCTTTCTGCACATTACATCTCATTTTAAAATTGTAAATCATAAATATTAAAGATGACTGTGTTACTATGAATTTGTACATGAAATTATGGTGCAAAGTCAGGGGGGCAATGCAGAATCAGAAGTTTTATACACGGGAGAAGGATATAAAGTTTAAGATAAAGGAAATTAGGTTAATTCATGGTTTTAACAAAGGGTTGGATGTTATGTGGCCAATCTAAAATATTAGCATTTGATTTATTTTTGAATGTTTTCATACATTCAAATTTATTTGTTAAAAATAAAATTGAAAGCACTGTGTCAGCCCTCATAGGCCAATTGGATGCAAATTACTGATTTGTCATTTTGTCCATTGTTTTGATTCCTTCTTATTGGACATGTGTGACGTATCTGAGACTGGAAATCACGTGGACTTGACCGAAAAGGTGGTGATCTGTGTGTGTGCGTGTGTGTGTGCGTGTGTGTGTGTGAATGTGTGTGTGTATGGGGTGGGGGTTGCTGAAGGTGGGAGGGTCAGAGGACTTGTGCATATTGTGCAAGGAGAGAGCAGGAGGCAGGGGAACACATTTTTTCCTGGAGGATTGCACACACACGCATGCATGCAACACACAGAAGTTAACTGAGTCCATGTAACCGCCTGTGGTCCGGAGCAGTGTGTGCGGGAGGGGACCTGTGACCATGGCAGAAGGTAGGAGGAGAGGAGGGATCTGCAGGGAAGATGCTCTGAATGGAGAAGGAGAGGAAGAGAGAAAGAAGGAGAGAAGGAGGGATAAGGGTTGACTCTTGTTCGCTTTGTCTTTTCCTTCTCTTTCTGAAGGGCTGATGTGTGGTTGTCTATTCAGAAAAAGTGTGTTCAGAGCTTTTTGCTGAGGGGACAGTGGAGTAGAGCTGCAGGAGGTGTAGGATGTGTCTGAGGTGTTGGAAGAGCGCAGAGACTTTTAAACCATCACTCATAATGACAGGTCAAACTTTGAGTGAGACATTTTTTTCACTGGAACAAATCGAAACAAACTGCTCCCATGCCTTAAAAAAATTCCTTAGTTGATTCTATCATCGTTACGAGGGATAGTATAATAGTTACTCTTTATGCATTAATGAAATAAATCCAATATATCACTTTGTCGACATTTGTTTGTGTTGAAACTATTAATTGATAAATGTTCAGTGATTAATGATTACACCCTATTGTGTTGCAAGTTTACCTTTCATTCTTATGGCTCGTTATTCCGTTTGTAGAAGCAATAACATGCTGCGAGCTCTTCTGATGAAGAGAAAGAAGAAACTATCCAATAAAACGATCAATTACATTATTTTAATTAAAAAAAATAAACACATACTATACTGTTTTAGCATACTCTCATTATATAATATTTGCTTGTTTCATCATTTTAATTGGTAGGAGATGGATACATTTTCACAGTTCATTGATTTATCGAGAGGACTGTAGATTAATTCATACTAAAATAATCGCCATATTATTGTGTCATCTACCAAATTCCTTTTTATCTCCAGGCTGACTAGCTGATAATTTAATGTTAGATATTAACAATATTCGAGTACTGGCCTTTCATGCTTTTATTTTTCTAATTACATTTTACGCAGTAAGTCAGATGCGTCCATGTGTTCATGTCATATCATATCATATCATATCATATCATATGTGTGTTGTGCAGGAGGGTGTGAGGAGGAGGAGGTGGCTCTGATCCGGGGCAGCGGGGTGTGTAAGTGGTTCAACGTGCGGATGGGTTTCGGCTTCTTGTCCATGGAGAACAGGGACGGAGCAGCTCTGGAGCAGCCGCTGGATGTGTTCGTCCATCAGGTGAGACCAAGCTGCTGCTGGAATGTTTCACACGCACCACTGTGGAGGGAATGGATGTGATGCAGTTGCTAAAATAGATGTGAATGAGTGTTCAGTTACAATTTGACAGTTTATCAGTTTGTTTTCAAATCTAGTGGAACACAGGTAAAATCGTATGGCTCAAACGTTTCTTTTGAAAAGGGGTTAGAGGCTAAAGCAGAGATAACAAGGCTGATTCCTCTCCCTATCCTGACCTGCTTCCTGTTATAAAGTCACTAAAGCATCAGGGAGCCCACCCAGCCCCGACTCTCAGTCCCACCTCACATGTGGAGCCTTGTGGGAAAAACCTTTCCTCAGATTTTTTTCTGCCCCGGTGAAGCTGTAAATCATGTGAATGCCTGATATGTCAGTCCGTTA
The DNA here is from genome assembly GCF_947347685.1 of Pleuronectes platessa. Classification (NCBI taxonomy): domain Eukaryota; kingdom Metazoa; phylum Chordata; class Actinopteri; order Pleuronectiformes; family Pleuronectidae; genus Pleuronectes; species Pleuronectes platessa. Next base: position 3,775,468 of record NC_070643.1, read on the forward strand.
GCAGGCGTTTAATGAAACGTGACACAGTGAGATGTGTTGTCATCGACTATGTTTACACCAATAATATCAATAGAACATTCCATCCATATTCCTGTTTACATGTTACAGAGTATAGTCTGATTATCATACACATCAACATTACATCCACTTTTGATTATACACAAATCGTTATCAAACCAGTAAATGGATTTGTTGCTGCAGTTAGGTTGCACAATTTGTCATTTCTTGGAAACAGGTTCGCCAGGAAAGCACCCCTTCCCCCCTTGTGTCATTACCCAGCTACTCTAGTGTAGTGGTCGGTTTGGAACTGACCAAATTGATTCATTGATTGATAGAATCTGTGGCTGCGTCTTGCTGGAGCTGAGGTACAGAAGGCACAAGAGCAGGAGGGGAGCACAAAAGCACTGATGTTTTAACAGGGCTGTCTAAAGGATTAGATATTTTATGAGGGAGCTGAGGATTCCCCGACAGACTGGTGATATGTTTCTTTCATCATCGGCCCCTAAACAATTGTAGGGGAGAGCGGGGTAATGTAGGACATTTTTTACATTTGCTCCCCTCTAGGCGAGCTAAAATGATATATCAGTAAAATGTACACATTTCCCATTAATTCAGGATGTTTTCTAGCAATGGAAATGATCAGAATGATTGTTTTAAAAAAAGTGGTCTTGTGTCCCACTTTACCTCAGCTACGGGGTAAAGTGATCCACTTACTTTTTCCACTTTAAATCTACCATAACAACACATGTTGTAATAGTTAAAATCCTGACAGCTAGATCGACAACCACTGATATTGGACTAGTAACAGAATCATGGGGATTGGTCAATTAAGCACATTTGTGATTATTATGATTAATGTGATCTCTTGCACACCCTAGCTTACCTGCACATTGTGTCTCTGTCCAATTGGCAGGGACAGGGATATTGTTTTTCTCTGCGTATTCAAATGCCAGTTCCTAGCACTTAACTGGAGCAAGGCCATGGAACTGGTCAGCTAGTTGTTTCAAGTGTTTGGCAAGCTCCTCCTCCATCTCATCTGTGAATATTCTCTTCACCTCAGCTACTGCACCCCAGGCTACTGATTTTACTTTCCCTTTCTCTTTTTTCTTTATGAATCTTTTGAGGGTTGGCTTATCAATATTTCTATCCCTTCCAGCTTTTCTTAAGGACTTCTTTCCTTGCATGACCTCAACGGCTGCACTCTCCATCTCTGCGAGGGGTGCTTGGCCCCAGGTTGTCTTCCTGGTGTAGTTTCTTGGCATGATGGCTTTTCTACAATGTTTATGACATTAAAAATAAAACATATATAATGTAATATAACACTAGAATATGTTTAAGACTAAACTTAACTTGTGCTTCATGGTGTGGTAAAGTGAGACAGTGACAGTGTCATAGGGGACGTCACCTGCTGTAGAGAGCTGTAAGGTTCTTGTGTACACTGAAAGCAATATTTACTGAGTTTTTGCCGAATCCTCCCTGCCTGCAGAAGATCGTACAAACTGTATGGATGTTTTAATGCAGGGGTGTCCAAACTTTTTGTCCCGAGGGCCACATTCAAAAAAAATTTGAAGGTCTGGGCCACTCACGCCCCCCTGCCCTGGAGCGGACTGTTGAAAGTGCGCCTCAATCGCGTCGCTTAGGGCGGGGGGCGTGGCGCCACCTAGTGTCAAAACTCAGAAGTACAATACAGTGGGCCATAGTCCATTACATTACAATTCATTTAGCTGACGCTTTTATCCAAAGCGATTTACAATCAGTGCATTCAAGGGAAGGGGAGAGCGGGGTAATGTGAGACACCCCCTGTATCTAGGCAACGGACACAATTGTGGTCATGTGATCATTAAGTTTTCAAGCCCCTCCCATTCCACCCTTGCCATGAAGGAGAAGTTGGTGCAGGTGCTGTGGTTAGAATGTTTTTTCACAAAACTGAATTGCTAAGAGATGTTGTTTTTTCTAAAATGTTGGCTGTGGGGTAAAGTGAGACAAATGCTGTGGGGTAAGGTGAGACATGTAGCACAAGTTAGGTTTAGTCTTAAACATATTTTAGTGTAATATTACATTACATATGTTTTATTTTTAATGCCATAAACATTGTATAAAAGCCATTATGCCTAGAAACTACACCAGGAAGACAACCTGGGGCCAAACACCCCTCACAGAGATGGAGAGTGTAGCCGCTGAGGCCATGCAAGGAAAGAAGTCCTTAAGAAAAGCTGGACGGGATAGAAATATTGAAAAGACAACCCTCAAAAGATTCATAAAGAAAAAAGAGAAAGGGGAAGTAAAATCAGTAGCCTGGGGTGCAGTAGCTGAGGTGAAGAGAATATTCACAGATGAGATGGAGGAGCTTGCCAATCACTTGAAACAACTAGCTGACCAGTTCCATGGCCTTGCTCCAGTTAAGTGCCGTGAACTGGCATTTGAAAATGCAGAGAAAAACAAAATCCCTGTCCCTGCCAATTGGACAGAGAAACAATGTGCAGGTAAGCTAGGGTGCACAAGAGATCACATGAATCATAATAATCATAAATGTGCTTAATTGACCTATTACAACATGTGTTGTTATGGTAGTTTTAAAGTGGAAAAAGTAAGTGGATCACTTTACCCCCTTGATTTCTCTGGTCTGTCTCACTTTACCCCTAAGCTGGGGTAAAGTGAGAAACGACCACTTTTTTAAAAACAATCATATTTTCACTGCCCTTTGTCCTGAAGACATTCTGATAATTTCCATTGCTAGGAAACATCCTGAATTAAGGGGAAATGTGTAAATTTTACTGATATATAATTTTAGCTCGCCTAGAGGGGAGCAAATGTAAAAAAATGATCATATTACCCCACTCTCCCCTACCCGAGGGTACAAACCCAGAACAACAAGAATCAAGAGAGTACAATTTCTTCAAAAATAGAACAAAACTACAAAGTGCTATAAGTAGGTTCCCTTTAAGTGCTACGAAATTATTAGTTTAAAAAAAAAAAAGTTTAATAATTTTTTTTTTTTACATTTTTTTTTTAATTTAAATTTTTTTGAGGCGGGCCAATTTAAAATGGATGGTGGGCCGCAGATAGCCCGCGGGCCGTAGTTTGGACACCCCTGTGTTAATGGAAACAGAAGATAGGAGCACTTTCCCTTTGTTCTTATCAATGTCATTCTCGTCTGTATTTACAGTATACTTCCAGCTCTGCTCTGAAATCACAGGAACTAGCGGATGCTATAGGATGCTCACCTGCTCACTCAAATTATCTAGGTATACACAGCCCTCTCTCCCCAGTGATGATGGGTAGCTGAAAGAGGATGGCAGAATAGGCAGGTTAAGGGGAAGGATTTTTTGTCATTTTCATCCTCCTTATTCCCTAAAAGTTTTCTACTGGCAGTGACTTTTCTACTTCTTATGTGATGGTGTATCCTTTTTTTCCCAAAAATGTGTGCTACTTGCGAAGTCTAAGGCTGAAAAAAAGCTGATTATTAATTGTTTATGTTAATTCCAGATTTTTTAAACTACAGATATCATTTAAAAGTTCTCCCCAAATATATATGTGTGCCTAATATCAATCTTTAAATCAGTGTGAGTTTTGTGAAAACAAAGAACAAACGAGCTGCTGGTCAAGGCATTAGGTGAAAATGCAAGAAAAAGGTTTTTCATGCTTGATAGAGGTGGAAAAGGGGAAATATGACTGCAATGCAATTTAATCTCAAAACCCACAATGTTTTGTAACTTACCAATAACCTGCTGGTTTGCTGATTTTCTTTGTTAGAGCGAACTGTACACTTTGTCTCTGATATCACCATCCTGGCATTCTGCGCTAACTTCCCAATAACTATCACTGTTTTTACTTAACAGAGCAAACTGCACATGGAGGGCTTCCGCAGCCTCAGAGAGGGCGAGGCTGTGGAGTTCACCTTTAAGAAATCATCTAAAGGACTGGAGTCTGTCTCTGTAACTGGGCCCGACGGGGCACCATGTCTGGGCAGTGAGAGAAGACCGAAGAGTGCCCAGAAACGACGCTCCAAAGGGGACAGGTAAGTCCAGGTTGAGAGCATTCACATAGGAATTAAGGGACAGCTCTTCATTTTGCCCTTTATTCACTTCTCTGGCAGTTGTGGTTTATGAGACTGAGCGTGTCGTCCACTAATCAGAGTGTCGGTAGTTTGATCTGCGTCTCATTCAGCTCACATGTCCAACGGTCCTAAGGCAAGAGACTGAACTCCAACTCACCCCTGGTGGCTGTGCCAGCAGTGTGTGAATGGGATGTGTGATAGAGATTCGATGTAGATAGAAGTGATGTATGAAGGAGTGAATGTTACTTGCTGTGTCAACACTCGGAATGGTTCTTGGAAAAATGTCATATAAAGCACCTCATTTGTTTCAGTTGGAATTGTGCTGGAATTATTTATTGGTGAACAACATCTCTCCATCCTTGTAGCACTTCTGTGAAAGGCCTCTGTGCAGGTTAACTGAACCTGAACAGTTAGTGAAGCTCGGTCCTAAGTTCAAAAATACACCAACACATCCAATGCTCAATAATTCAAATGCAGTAGTTAGTTTAAAACCAGAAATGTCTAAATTATCATTTGTAGTTTAATGGACAGCTTTCTTGACAAACAATACATATTTAGTCTATCTGACATTACATATGTTTTATTTTTAATGCCATAAACATTGTATAAAAGCCATCATGCCTAGAAACTACACCAGGAAGACAACCTGGGGCCAAACACCCCTCGCAGAGACAATCATATCAAACAATACATATTTAGTCAATCTGACATTACTCAGTTCTATGCATATAATTTATTTTCTGCACAGTCATTAAGTACAAAACCTGGAAACCTTAGTGATAAGATTTAAGGTGCATTTTCAGAAATTGTACAATTTACTCCACGGCCATTGTGCGCCATAGATCTAATAAACTTGGGTAGGACATCATGTCTGATTTATGTAAACACACAATGACAACACCTACTGATGCTTTGACGCAAATCAACATACGAGAAAAGGTCGTCAGTGTGCTTCATCCATCTGCACCACTACTATCAGTCCATCATTTCATGCTGAATTCCTATTGGCTGGTTTCTGACACTGTCATCATTTTGCCGCAGGCTATTACTGGTCACAAGACCCCAACAAGGACCCTCTCTCACAATGCAATATACCACCACTGTTTCAGAGTCATGATCACAGATATCGCCTTGTTTCTTTCACGTTGGTCATCTTTGCCCGGGGCAGCCCTGGATCAAACTGTGTGTGGCCTTCACACAGCCACAGCACCAGGCCTTTTTTCAACAAGAAATACGTCCAGCAGGTTTCTTTGTCTCACCCCATAATGAATCATTGTTCAATTTCTCTATCAGACAATTTCATTTTGAATTTTGGAAACAAACAGTTTCTCCCTGCTTGTGGTCTTAATTATAATCTAGACTGACCATGTCCTGACTCCATCTCCTCTCTATTCACCATCTGGGAGAAAGTGAACGGGCTTTTTTCTCAACCACTCCATTAAGTATTCCTCATAGCAATGAGAGACATTTTGCATTATTTATATGATGTACTGAAAAGGCAGTACATCATATACATAATAAGCAGTTTGCTGCAGGATTTCAGAGCAGGACAAAGCAAAGGACGTCTCATCATGCTTCAGATTCCATGATATTGAGTTTCACACATTTTAGATCCAAAAGATGAATATTCTCACAGTTGCCTGCACTTTAAAACACAACGGTGTTTTATTTACTGTCTGTAGCTTTAGGATACAAGGTGATGCCAGTTCATCATCTCATGGATAAAAGTTACCTTTAGAGCCAATAAGACACTCAAACAGAAGCTATATTTTTATATGTGTTGGAGAAGCCAGCTGATCTGGATTAATAAACTGTTTGATCTCAGGCTTCAGGCTTCTCCAACCCCCAGTGCTCATTTCTTGCCTTCCGTTAGTCTCTTGATTACAGAACAAAAATCAAAAGCAATAAACACAACTTATTTGCAATCACTCTTTCTTGTCTTTGATGCTTGTCTAGGAAGTTCCTGTGAGGCAATTAATTTGATAGCATCTCTTAGGTTTGACCATATGAATCATGGATGGCAGTGACAAAAGCAGTCCCACATCTTCCTGTCCGGGTCTGATTGCATTCAGATGTTCATTCTTTCTTCCTCTCGCTGCTTCCCAAACGCGAATGTTGCAGTCAAGAGAATAAAAGCGTTTGATTTGTTGGTTGGAGGCCATTAAGATCCCACAAAGTAATTATCGCTGACGGCATTTTTATTAGGTTCAGCTTCATTAATCATGGTGGGAATTAAGCAATGATAAAAATAATCCCAGAGCTTCCTGTCCTGAAAGGCTCGCTGCGGATTTGATTGCATTCACATGTTCCTCTGTTTCCCTCAAACATACATGCAGTATTTTAGAGGAGGAAAAGGATCCTATCCGTTTAATTGATGACAGATGTAGTGCCCGAGAGAGGTCAGAGGTCACCCGTGCCATGGCAACAATAGGATGTGGTGTGCAAATGAGGTAGAGTGGAAGGGTGGGAGGAAGGGCGGTAAGCGAGCGGGGGTCATAGTTCAAAGGTCACAGGAGTACCGAAACAAAGGAGCTCCCTCTGCCGCCCTCTTGGCCACGCTGATCAATACTGAGAGCTGATGGGGTGGGGGGGGGGGGGGGGATTGGGGGGGACAAGAGGAATGAGGTGATGGTTAGTGGTGACATGATCCAGGACTCAGCCTGAATTTCTACTGCTTCAAAGAATATATTTTTGAAACAAATGAAAGACCCAAAGCAAAAAACTAAATGAATTCAAACAACCATCACCTGATATATTGTTTGACCCTGCATCAGACAGAGCTCCATCCACCTACTAATCACACAAATGTCTGTATTTGGTATCTGTACATAGCTGAGAAACCGTTCATCTTAATGGCTTCACACTTGGTATGTGTGTTGTAAATGGCCCAGGGAAATGCAGCGTGTAATTTGATGTAATTTGGAAATGTGATGTGTTCATATTAAAACGAATTGACTAAACAGGCGACCAGCACTCTGTAGCAGTCAGTGGGGGCGGGGCAGTGTGCCTTCAGCCTGTGGACTGAGTTTTTATTTATCTTCTTATGAGTCCATTCATACATTGACTTGAAAACTTCGTTGCAGATAAACCAGGTAGGATAAGCACAGAGTTTTCTGACTTCACTCTGCACCATATGTTTATCAAAAGCTCTGTACACAACGTCCAGCTCACAAACAATAAAAAGTGACGATATATTGTAGAACAGTTTGAGGAGGACTCACTATAACAAAGGACAAATTGTGAAGTCTCTCTGAAGCATTAACACAGGACAAGAGAACAGCTCATTTCATATGGGCAGGTTTAGAATGGACACGGTAATAGTCATCCAAAAACTAGAAAGAGTCCCACTGTTGCACAAACTTTCATTTCCATACTCACATCAACATGTAGTTTGACTCAAACACACACACTGCTGTTATAGATGCACCAAATGACCCACCCGTTAACCTGGAAGTAACACACTAAAAATGTATTATTACCCAAAACCTTTGTGTAACCTTTGCTCAAACCCACAGTTCTAACCTGAGATTTTTCATCATTCATAATCACCAATTCATTTAAAAAAACAATGTATTGAGTCTGGAAAAGGCCAATCTTGCTTGATAAGTTAGATGATAGATAAGTAATTGGTCATAGTAAAAAAATTTAACCTGATTGAACAAATCCTAACCTCTGCATTGCAAATACATATCAGCCAACCAGATGTAAGGATCAGGCTCCAGCGAGATTCTAAAGAAAGGAGTGCCTTCTTTCAGTTCTACAGATGTGCCAGTGATGTACGGTACAAATCTTTTTATAGAACAAATGGTTACTTTGCTGTGAAAACAGGCTCCACCAGATTCATTTAAACCACAGACTCATTGTTTGTAATCTTCCCATTAAAGTAAAAACAAGAAAATATTTGAATTGTGTGATTGGCATTGCTGCAAACATCTCTACCTCAATACTGCACGTCTCAGTATGGAATTATTGAATCTTAATCCTCCAGAAGTCTTGTCAAATTGTTGTATATGAGTGGACAGGCAGGGCTGACTACACTGCTCCCTTCATTTGTTCACTTTGTTCAACCACAGATGGAGAGCAAAGGGAAAAGCAGGCGCCAGGAGAAAACCAGATTGACCGTAATCAATGAAATCAATGGTTTTTGCCTCAGTGTTTAAGTGGCCGGTGTCGCTCTGTGTCACACAGAGCAGTCCTGGAGCCTCACCTGCCTTATTTATCCTGCACTAATGAATTCACCCACAGGATTTCGCTGATCGTTAGCTTTCTGGGCATAGATTTACTGATGAAATACCCATTAACCTGAAAGACCAACAAACAACAGCCTGGAGGGGGAGTTGCTGCGTTAGGAATGATAGACGCAGGAGCCACAAATGTTCTGTTGAAATTTAGAATTTATGCTTTATGCATAACTTTGAGGTTGGATGTAGATTCACTGTTATCGTCTACTGATTTTCAGTGGAGGTATGTAGTATGTTCATATATCAATATGATCACATTCAGTTATTACAGATTTGTATATTTATTTCTCTTTAAAAGTGTTAAGCTGTTCTATTTAAATGACGAATTCCACATGAATGGCAATTTAAGGTTTTGACTTGTCACGGCAAAAAGAAGCACAAGTTGTGAGAAATGAATCATGTTGAAGATGTTTGTGATTCATTAAATGTCACGTGGACGTCAGCCATTACTGGCTTATATGAATCGAATGCAACCATCATGAAATAATGGAACACAATTCATCCCATTGAATCTCATCAGCTTAATGATTTTACACGATTGTAGCTCACATACTTGTTGTAGTAACTGTCGATGTGTTATTGAGAATTAAGAATTATTGTCTTCTCACAAAATTTAGCTAAGTCTGGTCATTTGCGAGCTTTAAGTCTGACGTTCTTCAAACAAAGAAAACAGAATGCAAGAACACATGCATGTACAGAGACCTCATTCAATGTAAAACGCTTCTATCAAGTTTTTATTTGCAATGTGCAAGGTCACATAGGGTCAACAGTACAATGACAGGTGTTCGACGAGATGAAACAGGTCACCTCAGCATTGTAAGAATTAAATTAACATAAAAAGCAAGGTAGAAGGAGCTAGATATAAAATAATATAATATATTATTATATGATTGAGACAAGACCACGGCCACTGGTGTGTTAGACTCATGACACCTGGAAGGAATACAAGGAATACAATTTATGTGGCGAAGAAAAGGATAAATATACTTTTGCAAATTCCATAAAGTGATGCCATTAAAAAGAAAAGACAAATTGCAGGTTGATATACATAAAATTGTCATTGTGACTTAGATTTCAAAATAACTAGTAAATAAACCGTTTATAAGAGAAATATCTATTTTATTTTTATCATTCACAAAATCATGTTTTAGAAAAACCATCAGTATGAACGCTAAACATGAAAAAAGAGCGAAAGAACCAAAATCAATAGTTGGCAGAAACATTCAAAAACTCATTTTAATTAGTATTACAGAGTTAATGTATCATTTCTTGCCCACGTATTTGACGATTCCCCCCAGGACATGTTTTAATACACAAAATACTGTGCTTTGAATTAAAAGTTAAATTACCTCTGATCAGGTTTTTCTCCAAAAAGGTCAATAATCAAAAAAAAGTTAAAGCAAAGAGTCACATTTTTATCCTGAATGAAAGGACAAGGAGATGGTTGTCATTGCAACTCCTACACTTTCCCTTGAGGGAGGGAGATCAATTTGTAAGAAGCCTCTCACAGCTGCCGACTATGTTGTTGAATGGTGACAGATATGTTAACTGAACTGACTCGAAGCTGAGCGTCTGCTGCCTCCTGGTGGTAGAAACTACGTCACTGCAGATGTGCTGTTTAAATAAAACAACATCAACCACATGTCAAATATCTTATTATTATTATTAATAAAAATAAAAATAATTATAATAATGATAAGTGGAATAATCAGTCACATAGTTGAGACACTCTGACATGTATGATGATGTATCTCTTTTTTTACCAGGATTCTGCCCATACACTTGTTTTGAAGTGTCCGGTAAGCCCATGTGGGTTTGGCACATTTTGGTGAATGATCATTTGAAAAGTACATTACTGACTTGCTTACTTACCTGACGCTTCCGCAACAATGCAATAATTTCATCTTCCCTTGTCACTTTAGATGCTACAACTGTGGAGAACCCGGCCACCATGCCAAAGAATGCCAGTTGCCCCCTCAGCCCAAAAAGTGTCACTTTTGCCAGAGTGTGTCCCACATGGTGGCCAGCTGTCCAGTCAAGGCACAGCAGCAGCAGCAGCAGCAGCATCACTCGTCTCCAGGCTCTCAGGGAGTAGCTACCTCACAGAGGCATGAGGAGAAGGAGGAGGAGCACAGCCAGGCCGGCCTATGAAACCTCGGTCATTCAGGGTATATGGGAGATTTATCACTGGAACACTGCTTCCTTTTTACCTCAGGTTTTATTTATTGAGTTGAAAAACAGAGTCATCACATGTGTATGAATGTGATTTGGCTGTTTTTTCGGGGGGGGGGGGGGGGTTAATTTAAACTTTTTTTTGTTACTTAGATAAGTGTCTTTGGAATGAAACAATCAGACCTGCTGTTGATTCGGTTGTGTAGCGGCCTCATCATCCATGTTTGGGCCGATCGGACGTGATACGTGCCTCTGCCGACTGAGCCTCTACGCAAAAATGCCAACACAGAAGTCTTACTGGTTGAGGACCCTCCAAAACATTAAACGTACAGGGTGTGAGGAAAGTTGGTCTTACTGGTTTAAAGTTCAATGGGTTTGACTAATACATGGGTTTGCAGCTATATGGCCATTTTGCTATTGCTGATTAAGTTAGCATTAGCAGCTTTTTACTTGCCAGTCAATCCGCAACATTGCAGCTTCATTCCTGAAGTTGCAAGGTGGCTGGCTCTTTCACTTCTTTGTGCTACTGCAGTCAGCTAAGCTGCTAACCCTGGCAAAGCAGGATGGAACACTATCAAAGAAGGTTAGTCTACAACCTGTTTTAATATTACATGAAAATTATGGCTGAAGCTCTCAGAAAACCATCGCCAGCAATCAACATATGGCCCCTTTATGTGTTTGGCTCTGGTGCTGTGCATGGTTGGATGTTGGCATGCCTTAATGGAACGCTCCATTGGAACACAGCCATCATTAATCGTAATTAATTTGTTTCAATTCCACCTGTGCTTGAATTAATCCCTCTCAGAAATAAATGTAGTTTTCGAATTCGATCTTAGTCTTTATAAGATGTGTGGGTGTTAGAATACTAGAAACACCTCTGATTATAATGTAGTTTCCTACAACTCCACCAATAATTATAATCTCACTGCTACAACATACTGGAGTTAACACCTTAATGACAGTGTCAACACAAACTGACCATCATAGGCATTATGAAATTAGACTTTATGGAAGGGGATTTTGTGTAAGTATATCTTATAAAGTGGATATAGAGTGTAGCTTATATCAGAATTCAAGAACTAAGAGCTGTAATACAATCTCTGTTTACATTAGTTACACTATTATTGAGATAGTTACTTTGGCCTCATTGGGATTTGAGATGAATCTAGAAATAGCTAACCCAGGTACACAATCCTACAAGTGAATGTAAAGAGATAAATAAGCCCTGAGCTGCCAAATACTATGAAAGGTTATCAGGCTTTATTGTGAAAAATGAATGTTACAACAACACAAGTGCCATAACCTCTACTTTCCAATGGGGTTCCTACAAGGTGCTTTAAAATGCCAGATTTCAGAAAACAACATTCTCTCACTACACACTCACATGTGAAAAACAATTGTGTTTTTCGATAAGTGGGGAAATGTATGTCTTAATACCAAGTTGCAATTTGATCATTTAAACTTATATGCAAGACCAGTGTTGATTGTAAAGACAGGCTTTGTCTGCAAAACAGTTTAAATCCAAATGGAATGTTTTTAAACACATATATATATATATATATATATATATATATATATATATATATATATATATATATATATATATATATATCAGAGATTCCTCCACATAAACAAGGCGTTCTCAGTTCTTTTACTTGAAAGCTGCAGGTAATGGAGAAGGAATGACTTGAGTCATAGATTTTGTTTTGGATTAGCCTCTGCTAGTCTTGGTGAAGTGACTAAATCGATATGATCTCTTTTATATTAACTTTTTATTCCGCATTGAACCTGTACCAGCTAAAAACCTGTCACTCTGTGTTTGGTTTAAGCTCAAGAGCAGAGTGATAATGTCAGAGCTCATATTGTTTTGTTTCGGCCCGTGCTGTGCTTCAGCGCGGGCATGTCACATAGATTTCATGAAACTCTGACATTTCTATTACTGTGTAATTGTTTGCTGACATTCCAATGTAAAGTGAAATCTGTGTGTGTAAAATAATGTTCAACGTGATATCAACCTAGACTCAGTTCATTTAGCGTTGTCATTGTGAACTCAGGGAGAAGTTTTCTGACAATTACTTGAAATTTACTATCTTGGGTAGTTGGAGGACCCAGGGCACTGTTTGCCATATGAGCCACGAACTATCTTTATGTTGTTATCAGAAAAGCACAGACAATGTTAATTTGTCTGAAGTTATTTACACCAATTCATTGCAAAATAATCCAGGAAATACACCAAATACTGTGTTGATTATATACATGAAGGTGTGTAAACAGCCAAGAGAACTCTGGGAATCATCTGGGAGAGCTGACCTATTTTAACAGTCTCACTTGATGGTAAGACCACAAAGACTGGTCAGTCAGACTACACACTGCAGCTATCCATTCACCTCATTTTTAAGTCAAAGTAAACATGGCAATGTATTTTAAATGTGATCATGATGTAATTTGTATTGTATCTATTCACTTTCTTTTTCATAGTATTAATATAATGTTCCTGATGAGTCTGCATGATAATAAGTAGAGTGATAGATTAGTTATATTCATTTGAAAAGGGACTGGGACTACTGAAGGCAGAGCACAAAAGGGGTTTCAAAGCATCAGCATTGATCATCATTAAGTATCTATTATGTACTTGAGTTCACTAATGCTCCCTATGCTGCAGCACAATGGGGTCTAATCTACCATTTATAACGCTTCAATCCAAGTGGAGTTCCTGTGATTAGTCGTGTTTTGTGTTGGCTGAATTGATTCTTATGTGTGAGAAACGGTTTTCTATCTCTCCTGTGTACCAGTCTACTTCAGGTGTGATTTTGATTTTAGTACGGTCAATTTGAGAGCAGCATGTCCAAAAAACAGTTTTGTAAGTATTGTACATTTTTTTCCACTTAGTATTCTGTTCAAATATTTATAACTTTGATAAAACGGTTTATTTTAAGCGTGATATGTGCCACATCAAAAAGCTTTTGATATCGTTATGCCTATTGTCACAGCCAAAATAATAAGATACATCATACTTAAGACCAAAGTGGTACTTTTGAATGAAGCCTGGGCTTATTTCCAAGACAAAGAGACATGAAGAGCATCTTTCAAACAAACACCCATATTTAACTTAACAGGAGGCATATTCTACCTTTTGTTAATCTGGTGAAGTTATTGCAGACAAAGAGTGTTGGAGTAGGTTGAATCTTTATTCTGTTCTCAGGGTTGCACTGACTGAACACACTGCAGCCTTATGTCACTCAGAATGTACTTTAGAATATGACTGCATACGGACGATGGTTTCCCTTGGCTGATTGCCTGTGACTGACATGATTTGTGCTGTGAAAAAATGGCAAATAAATGATCAACACTGGAGACGATGTGTTTGTCTCTTGTATCTCCACTTTATGCTGATGGCGTTTGAGTCTTATTTTATGCAGTAATTGCAAAAGTAGTATTCATTATGTAGGACATATTTGAGAGCATACATGTGTGTACATCTTCTTCTGGCAACCAGTGTGGTGTTGTATTGATAATTTATTTGATGAAATCTTCAATCAATAAAATCTATGATGAACACTAAAATGACTCAGATTCTTAGCATTAGATCATTCAAGCTATTTCCATGACAAGTTGGTAAACTCCACTGGTAAAGAACATTCTAAAAATTTGTAATTTCTAAGGACCTCGAGTTAATTTTATTTATATTTTTAACTTTCATGCTCAGTCTAAACATTTGATTGGAGGTTCGTGACTATTGTTCGTTGTATGATCACTCAAGAAATACTTTACCTGAAGCTGTTGCAAATGTGCAAAAACCTGAAATAATACAGATATAAATACAAATATTCAACGGTTATTAGAAATTATTAAAATAAACTTTCTCAGCTGTGAGTTATTACCATTTCATTTGAACTCTTTCAAATACCAGAGAAAGTCAGTAATACCGAAGAAGATGTAAATAGAAATTTACCAACATTTATTTTAGTTGTGTTTACCTGGACAAACAGAACACGCTTCTATTTTTTTATCTCGACCAATATTTTTGGATTCCAAGTTTCTGGAATATCTGCAGCGCCATTTTATTGTAGAGCAAAGATTAGTACAGGTGTTCGTGTTATTGTGTCCCTGCAAGTGTCAGTTCGGCTCGAGAGGGAGGAGAGCGGAATGATCAAACATGTGAAGCTGGTCATACTAAGCCCGGAGCAAGGCCGGAAAATGGGTAATCTTCCTTCAAAATATAAATCAGGAGTTCTCCCACATTTGGTAAGAAGCTATCAGTGGGAAAAAAGGGATGTGTGAAATGAAGTTGAGCTTTACTGTAATTTGCCAACCAACAGCAAATGACCTGTCATCATTTAGTAAAACTAGTAAAGTAAGATAAAAGCAGTAATAGGATTACTTTGATTCATTATCGACATCACTGAAATAGTAAGATACTTCCCTGTACCAGTTTAGGCTTAAGTGTGCTTAAATGGACGATTAAGACCAAACAGCTTTTAAAAGGCCATGTGTGAAGAATGTTTGATATTCAATATATTGGCATGTTGATGTTTAGATATAGTTTATATTATATACAAAGTATATATAATGCATCTTTACATTTTACTGTTAATTTCACTTTTAATATTTGTATTCTGTATTTAACTCTTTTTAATTTCGATATACGATCTTCTTTTCTGTATTGTCTGAGTTGACTTTAATTTATGATGCTCTTTATATTTTATGCAAAGCACGTTGAACTGCCCTTGTCGTTGAAATGCACCATACAAACACACCTGTCTAAAGTAAAACATCAGGACCATATTATCAGATACTGACAGGCGGAAAACATTTAGCAGGAACATGACATATGACAGATACCTGTCCACCACAGTCAGTCCCAGTTGGCGTCAGAGGCACCTTATTTTGAAACGTGGAAGCGGAAGCCTCGTCGTCCGGCCGCCGCTGCGCCGCTCGGCAGCTGCAGCCTCCCAGTGAGAGAGTGAACCTGCCCGGGCTGAGCGAGCAGGACGTGTGCGGCGGTAATGGCTGCCAGGGAGAGGGAGGGAGACAACAAACGAAGCCCCGACAAGCGAGCCTAAGGTGAGACTGAAAACATGTCAACTTCCAGCGGCTGACCCGCGGCCTCTCACACGGTCACACCATTGTCTGTGCCGCTGGGGCCGCTGGTCCACTGGGCTGGCAGGTGGGTGTTTTGCTTGGATTTCTTGGTGACACACACACGCGCACACGGGACAATAAACTGTCATTACCTAATACGTGCGTGTCTGCTCCGCTCACCAGCGGCAGGGCCACAGAGGTGAAGTGTCTCAGGTTCGAATGACATTAGCTTGATGCGGACGTGCGTGTGGCTCGTGCTGGACTCTTTGTTAGCTGCTGTTAACGTGATTAGCTCACGTTGGCTAATCACGTTAACAGCTGCTAACGTTAGCTAAGCAACTCCACCGTAAGCTGACGGGGCCAGGCCACTTAGCTGTTAGCCTGTTAGCCAATCAGCCCAGCGATGACTAATTATCCTGTTAGCACGCTCGCCGTCAGTGTGTGCGTGTTTGTCACCTGCAGACCTGCCAGTGTCTTCACTTCACAATGAAGTTGATCATCAGTAAGGAACAGGTAGTTCACACTGTCACTTTCTTCAATGGCAGATTCGCAGTTCCGATTTCGTTGTGTTAACTTGTGTTTCATAACAAACTCTGATGCTGTAGCGATTTATTCCACTTGTAACTACTTAACGATAAATGGCGAAGAAGTCACTTTATTTATGGTAGATTCGAAATAAAACTCCCTTCATCAATTAACATAAAGAAAATAATAATGTCAATTGACAATAATAAATGTATTATGCAACTAATTTATTAATAAAAAGTCACACTTCTAAGTTTTCCACGATTACCGAAATTGATTAAAACAACAAATATCCTGGTAATAATCTTAATTTTTTTTTAATTTGATTTTAACTGTTGTGTATCTTAATATCATTGTGTGTGTGGTTTAAATGACGGTCACTTCAGTATGACAGGTGTGCTCTCTCCTGTAACTCTCCTGTAGATAAAGGGTACTAGAGGTGCATGTAGTAATCCATTACAATAATTCACACCTTACCGTGAACATTATAGTGCAATTTACTACATTTTAAAATACTTATATTTATTGATATCAAAGGTCATAAGATAAACCTGCATATAAGCCAGTGTTTACCGTGACTCTCACGTTCCACGTAATTCAAGTAACAAAAAGAGGTTGCTCAATAGGTCAATGACAGGTTGGCAGTGTAGATGTCGCCATATCCTGTAATTTTGACACTTAATCAAGAACCCTACATCATTAAAAAAGGAGGGCTAGATATAAATATGTCAGTACTCGGCTTACCGTTAAATTATATAACCATGTTTGACCAATCGCTGTCCTGAATTATCAGCAAATTGCTTCCCATTATCTACACATCAAGGATAGGGATGAATGTATTAATGTGAACCTTTGTGAAGTTGAGGGAAGAATTGCGTGTTGGTTTGACATGTACACACAAAGGGACGCACATTCATAAACACATTAACAACATAAAGACCCTGACACAGATACCAGTTTGTGAAACTTGGCATCAAATTGTGGTCATTATTGTGACTCAAATACATAGTAAAGGTGTGCGTGTGTATTTGAGGTTTCACAAGAGTTTTATCCCACAAAATTATGAGAAGCTTCGTTTGTTGAAGGATATGTGTGAAGTAAATTTTTTTTTTTTAAATGCAAATCTCTGTCATTGTTTGTGTCTCTGTTATTGTTCCTCCTGCGTCCTAACTATGGAACTATACAATAAGCCTGGCTGAGTCTTGCAAAATAATCCTTTGATTTAAAGTCCACCAAACCGAATTCGAAACAAAATCTTACCCCGACGTTGTCTCTCCACAGTGAGGACTAGGATGGTAAGCAGCCAGCCGAAGTACGAGCTGATCCAGGAGGTGGGGCGTGGCAGTTACGGCGTGGTCTATGAAGCAGTAGTGAAGCGCACAGGGGCCCGAGTAGCGGTGAAGAAGATCCGCTGTCACTCTCCAGAGAATGTGGAGCTGGCTCTGCGGGAGTTTTGGGCCCTAAGCAGCATCCAAAGCCAGCACCCCAATGTCATCCACCTGGAGGAGTGTATTCTGCAGCGGGACCATCTGGCCCAGAGGATGAACCATGGTTCCAGCTCCCCGCTCTACCTGGAGGTGAGAACAAAGAATTCACTGGACTCGGGCTGGTGGGAGATCAATGTTGCACAAGTGTTTGTTCGATGTTTTTAAAGGTGAATGGTTGACTGTAGGTCCCTATGAAAGCCTAACAAATATACCTTGATTCATGTTATGGTATCTGCCCCCCTTCCCCCATCTAAAGTGATTGAGTGTGTGGATGCTGGGGCTGCAGTGAGCTTTGATTTGCATTGGTTTGGTAATTACCTGTGAATGTATGATAAATGGATTTCATTATCTCCACATGGATTTTAAAAGGAAGTCTCTTTCTTTTTCGTTGTTTTTAATCTGATTGACCAAGAAAAAAAGTCAATGGTATAGAAAATATTTTTGTGCTGATTGTCAGTTGACAACACTGGAACAGCTGCGTTGCCCTCTTATGGATAGAGGAGAGCGTAAGTGTTTGGGACTATAAACACATATTTGATGAGATATTCTGAGCCTTATACGATATTGTATAATACATTGTGAAAAAAGTTAATGTTAATGGAGGTTTTTACGCTTATATTTGTCAAAATTCAATTTGGGACATAAACATGTTACAATTGGGGTTGGAAACCTTTTTCCAGTCAAGGGTCAGTTCAGTTTTAATGGCATCCTTGTGTGACACGTATCACACTAACTTGTCTAACTGCTTCTCTTTGGCGTCTGATGGTAGTAATCATGATGATGGTGATGATGATGATGATACTCACAGCATGTTTTGTAAAGTTTGGTCCAGTTAGTTTTGATGCACAGTCTTGCTCACAAGAAATAGAAGTTCCTCCCTCCAAATCCTGCGATGATCGCACACACAAAATGTAGGTGCGTCTGTCTTTTCATCACGGGCCAGAGACAAAATCAGGAAAATTCTCGCAGTTTATTTTTCAATTTCTTGTACCACATCAAATATCCACTCAGCAAAGATTCTTTGACCCAAACTGATACTTTGGAACAACTTCACTTTGTCTGGTTTTAAAAGCTCCACAGCAGCAACACAGCTCTTTCACAAATTCTCCTTCTGGTTGAGGTTTCACCAGCATTGCTATTAGCTTGGTCACCACAAAACTTGCCTGTGTAACATTGTCAGAAGTGGTATTGTGCAAGCTGTGTGTTGACCAATAAACTCTGCAAAAGAGCGTTATCTTAATCCAAGAGCTTTTGTTCTTGCAATTCATCCAGTTTATTATGTTTCTAGCTGTAAAGATAAGACCGATCCTTTTCATACCTGCAACCAAGTTGAACCAAACTAGATACAGTGTTTGTTGAGTTAACCCTGATCATAGCCAGCAGACAGGTTTACAGCTGGAAGAGACCAGCCTGAAGGACATGTTAGCTATTTGATGTTCTTTTCTTTGTCAGAGAAAAAAATTGCTTGCTGTGATTAGAATTTCCATAACATATTTTTTTCATTCATGAACTATCTCACAATTGGGCTTGGGGCTTGACCCAACCCTGCCCATCTCTCTAAGTTTTAGAACTACAATTCAAATAAGTTGGGCCGATGTAAACTCTGAAGTATAATGCTTCTAATCCAACACAAGTCAAAGAAAGCAGAAATGCAGACGGAGATGCCAAGAGTTGGTGGGGATAAGAGCCTATTCTATTTAAGATTAAAAGCTATAAAGAGGGTGTTTCCTCTGTTTTGTGCTACTTTACGAGTAATGGATCTATTGATTGTGTGTGTAAGTTTGACTTTTTTAAGTTCTTATAAATACTGTCATTTTAGTATTTTACACCTCATTAGCCTGAAGGTTACTTCTTTAGCTGATAAATTTATACTTGCACACACTGCCAGACTTGCAATTTATTTCCAAATAGAAAACATACAGATAGACACACACATACAGAGCAGGTGTGGTGCCATAATGGTTCAGGAGGGACAACCAGTCTGTCAAGTCCATGAGAGAAACAGCAAGCAGAAAGCCAGGATATGAAATCAGATAAGTTTAACAACCTCCGAACATAAGCAAAAACGAAACAGTGAGTTGATGTCCCACATCACTGACAGTAGTAACTGTGGCTCAACAAGACATTCATTAAACTCCAATACTCAAATTTCTGTAAACCTTAATTTGAAAGGCTCTGGTAACATGTCAGATAATCTAATGTCCTGATGGTGATCTGCCAGTAAATGTACCACATTAAGGCATCGTTTACATTACAGTCTTCCCAAAGTCAGATCTTGTAAACATCTGTGAAATGATTGTTTGCTGCCAGAGTGTCCACAAACATTCCTGTCCTCAAGTCACAGGTTTCAGTGGGAGGAGACAATACTTGTTGGTTGGCATGTTGCCCTGTTTTAAAGTAGACTTAATGCCTTTTCACACCTCCAATAAACCCAATCAAATAGAAAAATACTCTAATACACTAAATATATTGACTTTAATAACATGATAAAAATGCCCATTGTGTGTAAAGATCCAACACTGTAATTCATGTAATGGATTGGAAGTCTGCTTTGATCTACCCAGTGTATCATGATGCACTTATTGTGTCTCGACATATTCTAGATTATAAAATTGTTTGTATTTTTCGTTTACTGCTGAAATATTATGATTATTTTAAGTATCCTGTAATGCAGTGACTCTTCTGAAGATAACTGAGGGTGTTTTCCCACCTGAAAGTCTGGACCATGGTCTGAGCCAAGGTTCATATCTTTGTAACCGTGTTTACATGAGGTTAGAATGTTTTTATGTTGTTATTTAAGGCGCAGACTAAAGACTATTGATACGCATGTCCTGTCATCATCATCTAATTGGGCTGCATCTACCTGTACTTGACTCACCAGTTTGTAGACAATTTGAATGGAGAAAACACATGAACCAGTTTATTTCATTTCTTTGCCACACTTGACTATGGCATTACTACCAGCAAAATGAATGTCCTAGTGGTTCAGACATTATGAGGAGAAGACTGCAAGCAATCCCAGGATCCTGCATCTTTTTCCTTCTTCTATAGTTTAATGCTGTCACAACTTTCCTGCAATAGGTCCGAAAGTCCGAACTATAAGTGTTTTCACACAACAATCAAATCAAACTATGGCTCATTTTGACCACCTCTTTTGGTCGGACTGTTGGCACGGACTCTCGTCTGAGGCACCTTTCAAACCTGTTATTTTGATTCAGTCAAACAAGTCCAAATGTAGAAGACACACAGTAAATGTCAAATATCAGCACAAATATTAGTATTTTTCTTGTTGATTAGTGTTATCTATGACCTCCATGTTCCCCACTGTCTCACAAATGTACTGTCAGGTTTGAGTTGGGGGTGCAGATAGGTGGGAGAGGCACCCCTCCCCCTCCAACCTGCCTGCAGCCTCACAGGCACTCAGCCAGTGCCTGATTATAGTCTCTCAGCAACACGCGGTGCTATTGTCAAACCATTCATTCCATTTTCTGCAGCGCTAGCATTGGACACTTTCCCAGAATCCCTTTATTCCAGCTCTTTTTTTGTAATTGCTCTGTAACGTTCCAGTGCATGCTCACAGAAGAGCAAATGATAATGGGGCAGAATTATCTGACCGCACAAACTGTGGGATAATTTGCACCTATTCTTTCTGGGTAGAGGATTCCTTTGCCAATGGCTTATCAAACACTCTGCAGCCATTTTTCACAACAGTGCTGCATAATTCCGTCCAAGCCCGACCTGAACCTAACTTCTGTTCTTGCATTTTATGTCTGACCCTGACCCAAGCCTGATGCAGCTATTGTTACTGTGTCACTTTGTTTTTTCCCTGGTCACAAGCTTGTGGCACCTTGTACATGAGTGTCAAAAGGAACTGTTTTCTCAGCTACAGGTAGATTTTTTTTATCACAAAAAATCTAATGTTCTATGGCCGACGTGACCAAACTGACCGCAATCCAAACATCATTTCTAAAGTATAATCTAAACCAAGACTTGGCTCAGGTCAGGTGTCCTCTAATTATTCAGAGCATCAGTTAATCTGTAATCCTAAATAAGAAGGGAATGACAGATTGGACTCGCTTTTCTCTTTTCATTGTTTCATTTTTTTCATGTGCATGCAAAAAGGGGAAAATCACAATCAAGTTACATTTAGCAAACGTTTGTATTTTGAACCAGGCAGCTGCACTCATTGGCCTAAACATTTAAATAATTAAGGTAGGCCCTCCTACTGTGGCCTGGTTCTCAAACCCTTAAAAAAGTGCAATTAACAAGAATCTTTGAGAAAAATATTTCAAAACCATATGAGTGCACTTTTTCTGTTTGATCATGTTTGTAACATCAGGTCATTACATTATTTTTAAATAGCATTGTGTGCAAACCACAGAGGCAGAAGTCAATCAATCAATCAATCAAATTTTATTTGTATAGCCCATATTCACAAATTACAATTCGTCTCATAGGGCTTTAACATGGTGTGACATCCTCTGTCCTTAACCCTCAGCAAGAGTAAGGAAAAACTACTAAAAACCCTTTTACAGGGTAAAAATACGTTGAAACCTCAGAGAGAGCCACATGTGAGGGATCCCTCTCCCAGGACGGACAGAAGTGCAATAGATGTCACGTGTAGGAGAACAGAGGTCAGGGCTGTTACTGTGCAAACCTCATTGAACAGAGTGGGAGTTATTCAAACCAACACTAAGTTATTTCCTGTACTGATCAGGTCCTAATAACTGATGATTGATAGTTAGTCAGAGTGAGAGCAGGTCAGTAGGAGAGTGGAGGACGACACGATAACTCCAGCTCAGTACAAACCAACCTTCTGATCATTGAGCAGCTGTGGACCAGAGAGAAACTCTATATTTTCACTGTTTGTTTCCATTGTTCTCCAACAAAGTCACTTACTCACTTATTGAGTACTTAAGTACATTTATACTTTATGGTTATCGAAATAAAAAATTATAAAAATTATAAAATATACTCTTTATGGTTCACCAACTTCACTCTGCACTTACACTTTACCTCAACTTCAACTTTTCACTGATTTCACTAGTCATGTTAACTTTATACATTTTTTCAGCTATTTCAATTTTCAGATTTTTCATGTTAGCAAAATCTAACATTCCCCAGATATTTATTTTCAAGTTTAATTTATTGTTTTACAGACCTGTAGCTTCTCTGTGCAGCATCCAAAACACCATAGATCAAATTCCACAATCACATCCATTTTAATCTTAATTTAATGTGAGATGGATGAAGCGTCACAGATTTGTGGTCCACTGTGAAAGAGGGAGATTAAATGAACTCACTTCCTGCGGCAGGGATAAAAGATGAGAGGCCTCTCACGCAGCTTAAAAAATGGCCCACAATGGAAGGTGGTAGACAACATGTTATGAATACAAAGCCACAGCAGTCTGCCTTTTCTAGGTGTGAGTTGTTCTCTTCCTACTGTAGAGCTTTCCACTGTATCAGTGAACGTGTAAGTTATTACAGACCTAATATGATACAATCATTTAGGTTGTGATTGTTTCAGCCCTTTCTTTTGAATCAATACAATTTGTCAGCTTACTTTTGGCTGTATAGATCCTTTTTAGGGCTGCCACTAACGACTATTTTTCTTTCGATTTATCTGTAGACAATTTTACCGAGTCGTCTATTAATCTAAACAATTAATTTTCCTCCACAAAAAATCTAATAGGAGATTTCATTTCATTTCCGAAGCGCCGCGCCGTACAGTGTCAAGGAAAGTCCGTCGCCTCCTATCCAGCCCCCTGTTAAACCTTTGTTCGGTTCACATGGGCTGCGATGCGCCTCGCGCCCTGCACCGATGGTTTCGGCGTCGAGTTCGCTTAATAATGTGCGTGAGACAGACTGTGTACTATTGTTGACATATTTATTCGGGTCCTCACTTCCGTTTCTGACCCCGCCCCCCATATTCATTGCCTCATCCTATTGGTCCACAACATACCAACATAGGGGCTTCCTATTAGTTAAACCTACATGTCAATCGACTGTTGTGAATAACATTGAACGATACCACAGTCTATTTTTTCCGCTTGCCGCGAGAGTATGGCACCAGGAAACACACTGAAAAATAAAAAAACGATATTGATGACATTTTATATGATATAAATTATCAAATATGCATTCAATACTTTGCATTCCCCTTCTGTTGTCCTTGAGTTTTGATTTCCCCAATTTTCCCAATCACATAATTCAATTTCCCCCTCTGCCCATCCACTACAAGCACAAAAAATAATAGACGGAGAGAGAAAGGAGGGGGGGGGGGGCTTATGAAGACCATCGTACCATGAGAAATGCGTGTCCCGTGTGAACAACCAGGCATCAGCGCGCTTGAGAATAGCGCTGTGCTGCGCAGAGCATTTGTTATAATGAATATAAATGAAACGTTTTATAAATCGAAAAGGTAAATTCATAAAACAAAAAAAAAGATGCGTCGATTTAAAATATTGATGTCGACGCATCTTCATGATCAACGTCATCAATGACGTCGACTAATCGCGGCAGCCCTAATCTTTTTTGTCATGTGTTCAGCAGGATTATAGCTTTTATTTTTGCTATAGACCCGTGTGCATTGAATACATTTTAGGGCTGCTCAATTATGGAAAGAATCACGATTATTTGACAATATTGAAATAACGATTTAAAAAAAATGCCAAATAATCGTTTCAACTTGATTATAGCAGTTTGGAGATCGAAATCACGATTAAATTTCGATTAATCGAGCAGCCCTAATACATTTTCTGTTAATGTGATGCTACTGGCTTCATTAACAATTTGTTGGGAGCACCTTACTCCTGGTCAAATGGAGGCAGATCATACTCGGAGGGGATAGCAGACCATGTTCCTTGTCAGTCTACTTCTGTCTACCAACAATCTTGCACGTAAAAGTTTCCACGTTCCACCCAGGCGATCAGCCAGCCAATGGAGTAGAAGAGACAAATTAACTGCACTTATTTAGAGACATGTGGTGACAGTGGATGGTGTAAGTGAACCCTGGTCCATCACAGTTCATTTCTGTGTGTGTGGACAGTTTTAACTTTTACAACCAACGTGCTTTCAAGTAAATTATCTGTCAATTCCGTTGCATAGTACAATGCTGCAATAGAGGATTCAGGTCCATGGTGTCAACTGAATAACTGAACAATATTTCACCTCACATTTTAGGAATGCGTGACAAAAGTAAATTAAACTGTGTTATGATGGTATTTTGGGCTACATTATCATTATGTGGCAATGGTTCATTCAAACGTGTGACTATCAGAAGCTGCCTCCTCTTCAGCCATCCCCAGTGACATAACTTCTTTTTTTGTCTTTCTGCCACAGCTGGTGGAGACGTCTCTTAAAGGCGAGATCACCTTTGACCCGTGCTGTGCCTACTACTTGTGGTTCGTCATGGACTTCTGTGATGGGGGTGACATGAACGCCTACATTCTATCTCGCAAGCCCAGTCGCAAGACCAACACCAGCTTCATGCTACAGCTGGGCAGTGCCCTGGCCTTCCTGCACCGCAACCAGATCATACACCGCGACCTCAAACCGGACAACATCCTCATCTCCCAGGCCTTCACACCAGCCGGGGCGTCTGAGCCCACCCTCAAAGTGGCCGACTTTGGCCTGAGCAAAGTCTGTTCCACCTCCGGGCTCAACCCAGAGGAACCAGCCAGTGTCAACAAGTGCTTCCTGTCCACTGCTTGTGGAACAGACTTCTACATGGCCCCGGAGGTCTGGGAAGGCCACTACACTGCCAAGGCGGATATCTTTGCCCTGGGGGTGATTATCTGGGCCATGGTGGAGCGCATCACCTTTGTGGATGTGGAGACCCAGAAGGAGCTGCTAGGGAGCTATGTGCTGCAGGGCACAGAGATTATACCCTTAGGGGAAGCCCTGTTGGAGAACCCAAAGATGGAGCTGCTGATCCCCGCCAGGAAAAAGAGCATGAACAGCCACATGAAGCAGCTGATCAGGGAGATGCTGTCGGCCAACCCTCAGGAACGGCCCGACGCCTTTGAGCTTGAGCTCAGACTGGTCCGTATTGCCTGCAGAGAACTGGACTGGGACACGTGATGGATGTGATGGACCACATACTCAGTCGATCAAGCACATGTACACATCTCATCATCTACTCTTAACTTAGATGGTCTTTTTTTTTTTAACTAGAGAATAATAACTAGAATAGTAATTGTTTGCATCGTGGCTGAAACCTCATCCACTTTCCAAGAGCATTCAGTCCTCTGCTAGCTTTGTCTTTATAATGAAGAGGAGATGTGTGACACCAACCACTGCTGCTGCCACTGCTGCTCCTCAAACTGCAGCTTAGTCTCAGGCTAATCACACCACAGCTTCCACTTCGTCCTAACAGATCCACTCAAGCATGATGAAGGAGGCGAATGACCCCAAAAGCCCTTGATTCATTTAGAAGTGAAAGTAAAACCGTTTGTCTACAAATACCACCTTGGACTCGGTGCTAATTGTTACCAAATGCAATATGAGACATAACCCTGTGATTTTTAAAGTGTACATTTATCCAAAAACCCAGTCACCTCAGTATGTAGAATGTTGTGAAACTGTGTGTGGCTTTAACAGAACCAGACTTACAAACTGTTTTCTGCCTGGACATCACCACCAGCACTAATATGTACATCGAGATTTGATCCTGTTTTGGCATCAAATGCAGATATGCACTGAATGCTCAGGTAAAAAAAAACATACAGTGTGGTGGTATTTGTAGACAAATATCTTTTGACAAGGATGGACTTGAGGGGTAAGAAAACCAAACTTTGGTGCTGGAAGATAACAAATAGTTTCCGTTGGTTGTGCGGGTGGAGGACGGGGTTATCAGTTAGTACCGAGCCTGCAGGTTCTTGTTTTGGCTTTTTTTCTTTTCTTTCACCCCATTGCAAATTTCAAGATAAATGGATTGGTACACACCCCTAACTAGAGAATGTTAAATGATCGTGACAGGCAACCTTATTTGTATAGAGCCTTAAATGCAAACACACCCAACATAATGACAAAGCGCTTCACACAGTTGGTGATGATGAGAGCTCAGAGGATGAATCTGGTTTGTCACAACTTGGGCAACCAAATTTTTAATAATAACAATGTATTCTCAAAGTTAACTGACCCCCCACTTTACTTAAGTTATTGCTGCTGCACCTCTTGATGTTAATGCTTTACAGATGGAGAACCCACGATTTAGCCTATACATTACTTATTCTGTACAACATAATCAAACAAACTTAAGCTGCAGATACAAGTTTCATTTGTTTAGTTTTTAAAAGAAATGCCCAAGTTCTCCGGTTCCATCTTCTTCGTTGTGAATATTTTCTGGTTTCCTGAGTCTGTTTTGATTACAAATTAAATGTATTTGGGTTTTGGACTCTTGGTCAAAGAAAACAAGACATTTGAATACATCACTTTAGACTCTGGGGAACCGCAAAAAGCCTGTTGTTGACCTTTTACACTAATCTTCATTATGGATTCATCAATAATAACTAGAAGAGTTAATAATAAATGTATTCATATTTTATTTATAATCAAAAATAATTTTAAGTTTTAGTAAAACTAGATACTGCCATTCAGCTGTAAGACAGCTGAACTTTTGCTAGATTGTAAGAATTGAAGTTTTTCATAATCTAATGAAGCGTGTACATGGACACATCATCAGTGTGACACCTTAGTCCAGGCGACCTGTGTTGACACGTTTCACGTCAACTTCTTTAAATTCAGTAAAACAACTCTGAAACAGTAGCCTCTGTGTTACACAGACTCTCACACTGTGAATGTATCAGCTGTGAACGAGGCTTATTCTAATGTACTAATGTAGCCCCACATAATAATATACTGAGCAAATGGTGATGGTCATTGCAAACAACCTCAGGCTGTAAATGCTGAGGTACGTGGCATTGATCCATGTCACATACCTATACATAGTAATCACCTACTGCGTGACTCTCTTTAGTTACTGGAAGAGAAAACAAAGGCGTCACCCACACTGTCTGTTTTAAACATCCACCACAGGTAACAGACTAAACTCCTGGTTCAGCTTTGGCCTACCATAATAGTCACTGTGCACATGATAACTTCTTATGCGTAATGAGTTATTATTACCGTAACTTTGGAAACTCTTTGTTTCCGTTTCAACTCAGAGTGTTTTTATATGATTTGTCGGCGAGTTTACGACCTGTTCATATTTTTGGGGTGTTATTTTAGCCTCATCTGTCTTGATTATAATGGTACCATGCTCTGTAGGATAAATACGATGTTATCTTAGCCAGTAGAAATAATGTCAACAAGTCTGAAAAGACAAGAATCATCCAATAATAATGAGATGAACATTTTAACCTAGCGAGCACGACAATGAAGAAGTGTGCTCTGTGTTCAGAGGACTCGCCCACACATGGCAAACAACCATGATGACAGAACTCGCTATGTTAGCTAAACATACATTAAATCATGTGAAATGTGAGCCGCTTGAATTATAAGAGCAGGGACATGAATATTCACTCCCTCGTCCATTTAGACCTGATTGAGCCAAAGGGGTGAGGTGTTTCGTGACAGCACTTTGATTTGGGGCTTTATATTTAGTCCCAGTAACTACAGTCTGCATCATATGGAAGAGCTCTGTGGGGCTGGACTGCGTGTGATAACTGGGTTGCTATTTGTTTATCAGGCAAACACAATGTCAGCCAGCAGTCTACTTATGCATGCAGTGCCTCTCACCTTCAGGGAAGAAGCGAGAGAAGACACCAGCTCGCACAATTCTCCATGAGCCAGATGATCTCTGCTCTTTTTTTTTTTTTCTTTCATTTTATCCTTTGACACATAATACTGTTGTGTTTAACTTGATCTCCTTTCACTGTGTCACTGCTCCTCGTATCCTCGGGCTCTGGATCTTACAGTAATCCCTTTCTTCATGCTTCCGACAGGCTAATTCTAAGCCTATTAAGTTGTTGCAGCACTTGGCAGAGGATCAGGCCCGGGACCCCTTTTGCCTTTCAGGTCATACATAATTTGTGCACTTTTGCAAATTTGACAAAACCCTGTAAAAACCAAACGGTCTTGGCTTCTTCGTTGCTCTCAAACTCTGGCAGACGATCAGGTTTTCCTCGACTTGTTGACAACATTTATCTGTTACATGGCCTTTAATTCTCCCCGTACCTGTAATAGTTTTATTTCCTCCTGATGCTATCAAAATTTGCCTTATTTCACTTTAATTTTGACACTAGAATGGCCTCTTCAATATTTACTCAAACACAGAATTGGCAGAGGTTATGCTTGAGCTGCACCCGGCTTTGCCGACTCAGCGAGGTGCTTTTTGGTATGAACAGCAATACCACGAATCAGTATTAAAATGCCTGCCTCTATGCTGCTTCCGACAATGCTGCGTTGCTTCAAGTATGTGATTTGTGTCTTCCTGTACACAAAGAAGGTCACACATAACCTCAGAGCTCAAAGCCAAGCAGAGAATGACGGGTGGAGTCACGTTTGATTTGATTTCTTACTTTATCCCTTGTAAAGAAATAAAAAAGGGGGGGCGGGGGGAGCATTTCATTTCCTGTGTTGTTTGCCAAACAAATGCTAGATCTGTGGTATCAGGAGATTTCACCCTTTTGATTTATTGTATTCAATTCTTTTGCACATGTGTAAATACTGTATATGATCAACAGGGGATGAACAAGGGTGATGTACATTTGATTGGATGTGCTCTGTTTTCAAGAGCCAGACTTGTTTGAAAATTGCTGTGATGGAATCAGTTTTTCTTCAGCTCTTAATTGCGCTTCAGTTTACTTCAATCATTGAAAAGTTGTGATATATTTCCAGGTTAATAATGTCGGTGTGCTAGTGATAATTGTATGTTTTACATTGGCTTATTGTTTGTGATTTTCTGTCATAGCAAAGCTGATATACAACTTTGGTCAACTCTGTCGTCTTTTCTGTCTGGTACTGGACTATCTGGAAATAGAACAGTCTCATTGGTAATTCTGGGACGTGAATCAAATTCACCACTGTACGTAGATCTGATCCAGGACCATCACATAATGTACCACGGCACTGCTCATGCTGTGTCCTGGGACTTGGATGTTTCAGTCACTGTGTGGCTCATGAATTTGTTACATTAAAGATGTTGAAAAAAAGAACTCACTTGATGGAAGGCACTTGTTTTTGGTGAATGTGAAGAAAAGCTCAGTACAAAAGATGTAATCATGACAACATTCAATAAAAACCTTTAAAAAAAAAAAAAAGAAAGCATATAGACTTGTTTTTGTCTCACCTCTGCTGGTACTTGGCAGTAGTATGCTCAGTGCTGTCCCTGGTGGTCACACATTATATTAAGGAAACTTCATGCATGCATATCACATAGTCTGGATCTAGAAAATATTTTCTGTCTTCTGGCTGATAAAGGTTGGTTAAAATATTGCACATTGACAATTTAACACCCCATTAAAATGTATTTTTTAATAAAACAGTTATTTGGCTGTCAGGAGGCATGTGTTCATAATTATAACAATATGGCCTGATTTGTGTCTTTTCAATGCATTGCAAAAGTGACTTAATCCAATATGCTCAAATGTAATAGGCATTCTCACCTTTTGATAACTGTATTGATGAACATGACAGCCCCTGGCCACTAGTGGCAGGAGTCAGTGCTGCTGCGGAGTTGCACTGCACGTGTTGAAGAAGACATCTGTGCCATCTATTTGTACTGTATTGAGATTGAAAAGATCTTAATTTACCTGTAGGTGTGAATAGTTGTCTCTAAATGCGAGCCCTGCAATACGCTGGAGACCTGTCCAGGGTGAGCCTCTGGGCTTATTGGCTCCAGCCGTCAAAGGATAAACAGTATACCTAAAACATGAATGGAAACAATTACTGCCCAGTAAACCATGTTGGGAAATGTTATTGGCCCCTTATTGATAACAGTCCCTAAACCTTATACGTTGCCAACCATCTGGTCAGACTTCTCTTCCACAACAAGTTGTATCATCTGCTCACTGACTGAAACGACAGGGTGTGTGTTCCTGTGTCAGATGAAAAACACACTGCAGATCTGGTCTGTGTCACAGACACTCGTCCACTCTCATATTGGTATGAACAGTTTTTGCTCTCATGACATTGTAAGATATTTTAAAGGGATACAATGAAGTTGATCAAAAGTGGTGTGAACATCTGTCAATAATTGTTGCATTGATGGATTTTTAATAAAAGTAAATGTGAATTGTAATAATAACTGACTTAAAATGGAGCATGTGAATGGGATTGTGACTGATTATTTACTCCAAAGGCTATTTTCCTTTGTCCTGCATTGCAGCATGGGTAATTGTGTTAATTCAGATCACCTGAGTAGACCTAACAAACCTGAATGTTGTTGACCTGCCAGCCTCTGATGGTCCTGATTTCTTATTACATTGAAGAACTCCTTCAGCTGCTCGTGGGACAGTGACATACTTTGTCATGTGGAACCAAAGTGAGTTTACGTTGCTTCAAACAATCCCTTTGTGCTTTTTAACTCCATAACGTCTTTTTTTCTTTTAACTTCTCCTTTGACACAGTTGAAATCAGTGGGACACCAAGACACACTGCAGGGAAGTGGAAGGTGTGTCCATCTTCTATGAAACACCACATGAGGATCTGAGGGAAATGGGTTCAATGTGTTGAGTGGGAATCCGATTCATTCATTCTCTCACTCTGATCTCGCCACAGAAATCAACTCTTTGGATTCTGCCCTGCACAGTGTCGCAGCTCCTGTCCGCACCTGAAATCAGCAATGATACCTTTGCGATCTGTGAGCGTGAACTCAACCAGGTACGAGGACAAGTGGAACGTTGTGTGTGTTGGTTTTTTTTTGGTCGTTAACAAAGTAATGGACTCACTGGGATGTTGAACTAACCAGGGGATCACGTGGGGGGACTGTGACTTGGGAGGTAGAGGGTCCTCCATTCTTTGTTGCCCCTGTGCTGACAGCGTATATGTAATAGAACAAGTGCTGTGGATAGAAGTGGCGTATGAGTGTTTGTGTGAATGGGACTAGAAAGGAAAGTCAGGGGATCAGCAATATTAAACAAATATATTCCCAAAAAGACATTGAATATCTGCAGTAAATAAGATTCAAGATTCAAGATTTTTTATGAAAAAATAAAATGTACAACAATAACATTAAGCAGTCGCTAGCAGTGAAATGCTTGAGTCTCAGGCTCTCTTCTAGCAATGCTCAAGTAATTACAACCTATAAAATTGAAATGGTATAAAATGGAATAAAATAGAATATCAAAATTTAAAATAAAAAATAAAGTATATATATCTAAATATGATGCAGGCAGTCAGGATGCTCTCTATGGTGCACCTAAGATCTAAAACCATCGAATAGTACGAACCACAAATGTGCTGAGGTGAAGTCAGTCACCAATGACTGTCAAAAACCATAAAGGTGTTTAAAATATAATGTATAAAATATAAAGTAAATCCATTAAATAGCATTTGAGATATTTATGGCGAGACCAAAGCGGGGGACCAAGTGACTGATTCATAAAACCATTCTGCTAGTGTGGTTTACAATGGAGCCTGACTGCTTGGTTCTGGAGGTAAAAATCCCATTCCTTTTGTGAATAGAGATTTTGAACAGCTATATCAACATACCATAAACTATAAGGAAACTATGTTAAATGCTCCTGTAGAAGCCATGAGTCGGTATGACATCAACTACGTTTAAAATAAGTGTTTTAAATTGAGCTGTCAAGGAGAATTACTACACAAGTCACAATCCTCGGGTGAAGTAGCTACAGCTCTGATTGGTGGAGCTTGTTGTTATCATGGAAATGTTTACCACAACTGCAAAAATTAAGGTTTTCTACGATTGAGATTGCATCATTTACAGTTACTATACACTATATGAAACCGTATATATACATACAAAGTACAATATATTCTAAAGCTATATTAACATGGTTAAATTAAAAAAGAAGTGCACTGGAAGTCATTGGAATGAGATCATGAGCAATGGTTTATCAGTCGTTCCTTCACTCTTAAATAATAAGTTACACATTCTTTTACCTTTTGTTATTTTTTCCATTTTCCAAAACAATTTAGCTCTGAATCAAATGTTTTATAATAACTATTCGTCTCGAAGCTGGTCGGCCTGGTTCAAGGCTTAAAAGTATTTTTATCTGAATTTTCTGAAACGTTGATGGATAAAATGAATGAGAAACTGTTGCTCTCTATCATTATGGCATTTTTTAAAAGTGTGCAGCAACTTCCTGTCAATAAATCTTAAGTGAGTGACTGCAGACTATTCTGTTGTGCGTGCAGGAAGGAAATGTACATTTGTTTACCGACTTTACAAAGGACGGCTCTTAATAAAAACTGGAACTCATATGTGACGTTAACAAATTCCACCATGAACATCTAAATTCATCTAGAGCTGAGATGAAAAGACATGAACAGATGGTGAAACTCAAATGACTTGTTTAGTGACATGAAACAAAGACTCGTCTCTGTGGGGATTAGTTTGACTCAGGACTTCATAGCCACGATTTGAGATTGACTTGCCCCTCGTCTGCAACAGTCCCCCAGATCCTCATCATTCACAGTTTAGTGATGCATGTTACCTGGTTCTGTAGTTGTGTTTCTCTCAATCCTGCCACATGCATCTTTAAAAGGGAAATGAAACCTCAAATTCACTCGTGCTTTCCTAAGTTAATAATAACGTTAACAATTTAATGAGCTGAGTTCTTCAAAGGAGTTTGATCTGAGAAGAACTACTTGTGCTGATTTGTATTTGCGGCCCTTCTCTTGCTGCAGGTGTCTGTTGTGGGCGTCATCCGGGAATGTTCCCCCTTCGAGAGCATCGTCCAGTACTCTGTGGACGACATGACGGGTCCACCGTTAAATGTGAAGCAGTGGGTCAACAAAGAGGCCAGTGGCATCAGCTCGCTCTGTTCAGGGCCAAAAATGGAAACTGCAAGCTGCACCGTTTTGGTAAATGATCTGTTTTCAAATTTCTGACAGGACTGTGCGACCACGACCGATGCTTCTCCTGGAACCTACGTGAAGGTGACAGGAAATCTGCGTAATTTCAGAGTGAGTTACATAAAGAAGTATAAAGATGATTGGTTTCAAGGAGAAGCAGTGAGGCTCTTTTGATTTGGGGCTTCATATATAACCAACTCTATTTTATTTTTGCCTAAGGCTCAAAGGTATTTGATCTCAATGAATATCCGCTGCATCGAGGACATGAATGAGATCACATCCCACATGTTGGAGGTGGTACAAGCCCATATGCACCTTACTGGGAAGGTATGTGACCTTGTGGAATTCTGAACAGTGACAGGATGCTTAATGCTTTAATTCATATTTATAATTTATATATTTATGATAATGTCTAATAAAACACTGTCACCTCAGGGGTTTATAAATACAAAATTATTTTAGCACTTGTAGTTTGGCTCTTTGAAGCAAATTGTACTTACTTGACTTTTGCTGCTCTGGATTTGTAACCTCCTAGTTGAATGCACTTATTGTCGCTTTAGATAAAATCGTCAGCTAAATGTAACGTTATATATATTCACAAATGCACATTTCCTCATGTGTGTTAATGTTGTAATTCCAGGTGTATGATGTGAATATGAACACCTCGCTTCCCTCACTGGTTGGGGGGGTCAGCAGTGGACATCCTCAAGCTTTGTCCAACATCCAGGACCAGGTCAGTGGGTTTAAAGGGTCATTTGAGATCCATCTCATCCAAATTTTTACAATTTCCGTTTTTTTTTTCTGTCCCTTTTCTTACTTGGGTACGAAAAACATGTGTCTGCTAATAACGTTAACAATGAATATGTTCTGTTCAAGTGCCCCTGTTATCCATAACAGTGAGGCAGCATGAACAATACAGGGATCCTGTATATGGAATCCAGCTTTCATTCATATGAAGTACACCTATGTCTGACTATAGGCAATATTTGGTTGAAAAGATACGTTGAAAGACCGAAAACGGTTGACAGCAATGTTTTTAAGTCTCAGTCAGCAAACCACTTAATACGTAGATGTTGTCATTTTGGGATCTTCGAATCTTTGATGGGTTTATTACTTCATGCATATATATAATATATATGTGTATATACACACATGTCAATACAATGATCAATTAACTGTGCTTGCTAAGTAATTTCTTGACTCCTGTCTAAGGTGTTCAATGCAATCAGGAAGTCCTCTGACCATAATGAAGGCATCAGTTTGCAGGACCTGAAGGCTCAGCTGCATTTCCTCAGAATGACGGACATCAGGTATTAGCTCATGTGTTCCTATGAATGTTTTAGGCCATGCTAATATTGAAGCATTTTCACATGCTGGGCGATAATTGATCATAACTACATCCAAGCTAACTGCAATTAAAGGAAGGCAACTTTTTTTATTTTTTACTTAGCTAAAACAAAATTACAGCTTGGCTTGCACTCAGTTATTTTGACCATGTCTTTGCTTCTGATTGACCTCAGATAAAACAAGCTGTAAGAACGTACGATTTTAAATTTGTATGTAGCCTCACATCACTGGTGTTTCTGTAAACTTAATTGTTAGAAGGGGTTTACAAGAACCAGCATCTGTCTGGGGAATACGGGTAAAATGTGAATCGTCTGAAAGAGGAAAACCAGAATGGAATGCTTATATTTGCAATCTGTCCCTGTGCTCACAGATCCTCCTTGACCTTTCTCATAAATGAAGGCCATGTCTTCTGCACCATCGATGAGCATCATTTTAAGACAACAGGATACAACTAGGCTGCCCGAAGGCCAGTGAAACATCAAGGTATCGCTGGCCTGAAACTACAGCTGATCAGAATGTAATGTAAATCCATCTTATGGTTGAATTGTTGTTCTGGCTAAATTCAGTCATTATTTATGAGCCACTGCAGCTAATGGCTTTGTCGGCTTTGGTCTAAAGCTCATATAGTTTATTATAGTGAATCATTTGTTGCCTGTTAGAAACTCATGCATGTTCTGATGGATGTTAAAGCTTTGTTCTGTTTAACCATATTATTATAGTTTATTTATGCTCTGCTTTCTGAGGACCCTTAAATGAAAGCTGCATATAAAGAATCATGTCTAAATCATATCTTGTGTCATTTGTATTTAAATTACTTTCCCCATTGAACTACAGGCCCTATACATCTAAAAAGCTACTGCAGGTTGTATTATTATCCTTTAGATCTATTTTTCCAACTAGGATTTTTTTTTTATGCATTTGAAGACCGATCGATCGAAGCACCTCTTTCAAAGAGGTTTTGGTGCCAGCATGCCCCAAAACGTCCAATGCTTGAGTATCAGGCTTCAACTCAACTGAACAGCTAATGGAACACATATTAATAAAACCAAGGGGCGTTAAAATTGTTTTGTCATTTAAACTTCAGCACTGCTGCTAAGAACAGGAAAGAGAGGTTGGTGGGAGGGGTTGGTGATGCCGATCACGGAAAGCCTCTGTAGACCAGACCATCTCATTTCGATTTGTCTCTAATGGTCAACACAAAGGAGGGGGTTTCATTTCCTCTGAAGGGTGTAGCCCCTGAATTGAGACACAACTATAGTTTTTACTATACTTTATACTCACTATACTTTCATTTTTCTTTAATTGAATATGTATACATTAGACTTGCAAGTTTGATTTATTACCTGATCAAACCTTTGATGGCCCCCAATAATCTCGGACCAGCAGACAAGACCTGAACATCCAAGAATAATTTTGGACCAGTCATTCTTCAGAGCTGCTTCGAATCAGCCGCATTCTTGGGATGTCCGACGTGAACAGCTCTCTCTCCCATCCACATTTCAGCTGGGTTAAAATCTGGGCTCGGACTGGGCCTCTCCAGAAGGGTGATATTCTTTGTTTGGAGTCATTCGCTAGAAGATTAACTTTGATGTTTAGGATCGTATTCCTGCTGCATCACCGTCAACTTCTGCTGAGCGTCAGCTGGCGGACAGCCACCCTGACACTATCCTGTAAGATAAACATGGGATTTCATTTTCCCCTCCATGATGCTTCCTGGGCCAAGAGGCAGCAACACAGTGGCTTATTATGGCGTTTTCTCCACCCTACTTCAGTTTCAATTTCACACAGTTTGTCTGCCTGATGAATATCTAAACTCTGAGATTACTTTGTAACCTTTTCCAGTCTCATGAAAATTACAATTCTTCATCGTAGCTTTCATCCACACCTCTTGTTGCACCGATTAGACCCCTGACTCATTAGCTTTGTTATATTCATTTTTACATAATGTAAAATGCATTGAATTGAATCCTAGTTTTAAGTTAAATGAAAATCTGATATTTTAAAATAAATTTAAATGCACATAATTGAGCCCTCAAAAAGGATTCACCTACTTTTTCTTCCAACCTCCTGTATTCTCAATCTAGCAACTCTTCCATTAAGAGTTGCCAAGCGACAATATCATAAGAAATGATAACTGGTCCTTGGCTCCAATGTTTCTTTTTCAGCACAGGGGACTTTCATGGGACGAATACTCCTGGAACCACACAGGCCCCAGCAGGTTCCATTAAACTCCACCATGTAGTTCTGGGGTCTATGTTCTGCAGAAAAAAAGCCAGACCCAAAGAAACGCTGCACCAGGGGGAGCTGAAGGCAGGGGAGGATGAGGAACTAAAAGGCCTGCTGGGATTTCCTGAAGAGGAGACAGAACTCGATGTGCACGGCCTCAATCTTTTGTTTGCAAAAGTTGGCTCTCAGCAGGGTGTTAAAAAAATTGTGTATTCAAAGGGGAAATCCCTCTTTTCCTTGCAACAACTTTGAGTGTGAGCAGCCCCAAACTCAAGAGGAATTTGCAAAAAAAAAAACTGCAGATCTGTGGATCTGACGGAGCTGCAGATTGACAGCTGTAGACATTAATAATTTATAACTTGAGCCGGTTTTCATTTTAAACAAAAGGCAGTTGCCCCAGGAAGCAAAATCCAACGTGCAACAAGTAAGAATAAACAATTTGGTTTTACAAATTTTAATATAATTCCAAATTTATTTTGTAAATAAAACCTATTGTCAAGGTTTTCAAGTTGATAGAATTATTCATTTTGTGTTTTGGGGATGTCTGGATTTAAAATGCAAAGGAAACCCCAGGATTTAGATTATTTTTAAATCAATCGTGTGTCATAAGACAAGCTGAATATTAAGTTTAAATTTCGAACATTTGTATTTTCTTTCATTTGTGAGGCCTGAATATATATGTACTGGAAATAACTTTCTTGAATTTGACAATTTAAAGATTTTATGGATCAATAATGAAATATTTTGATGCCGTAAACTTGGAGTCATTTAGATTTAAGCATTAATATTTTAGTAGTGATTCAATTTCCCTATTATGCATTCGGTTGCTTCTAAGATGCCAATATTTCTAGTCATTATCTGCCTTTGATGTCATCTTGTGGTCAATGTTTGCATCTAAAAAAACTATTTATCTTAAACTGTATTATTTGTGAGTTTTTGCCACATCCTCAGCAGCTGTTAAAATAAAAAAAGGTTGAAATCAAGAAGTTACAACCTTTATTCATACAGCTGATTTCATGAACAATAATGATATGGCATATCTCTTAACTTATGTACACAGTGTTTGCCATATATTGTCGAGAAATTGATCATGAGATTTTAAATAAGTTTTTCAGACTGTAGTTGTCGAGGTTACATTTTTTAGCCCTGCAGAGGGTTACACAGTCAGCAACTTGGCTAAGAGGAAGGTTTTTATACAATGTGATTAACAGGAAACAAAACAGAAAGACAGGAAACGTCTACTTTCTGTTATCACTGTTACAGAAAGAGGAATCAAACCCAACAGTTGCACAGATAAAGGTCAACAGGAGGTGAAATTACCAAGTAAGGGCATGAACTTTGAGGTTGCATCAGGTTAGTGCACAGAAAACAGTAAAAACAGTAGTAAGACATTCATTAGTGGAATTTTCCATAATATGTTCACAAATTGTGAATACTAATATTGATAAATGATGGTATCAAAAGGGGTAAGAAATGTATCGGTGTTTACATTCTACACACAGTGGCTTTAGGTCAGAATTTAAATCTGTGTCCATTCAGTCTGGAGAGGGATTCAAGGTAATGTCCCAGGAAAATTATAACTAGCCTAAGGATTTCAAAAAGGCAGAAGAAATGTATTTAGTTTGAACATTTCATCTACCTCTTGTCTATGAGGTGGACCTATATTATATATATATTTAAATTAGGGATGCACCGATTTATCGGCCGAACATCGGTAGCGGCCGATATTCGCCTCGTTTACTGATATCGGCTTATCGGTAATAAACTTGACTTTCACCGATATCATTGGCCGATGTTCATATTTGTTGTAAAACCGCTGGGCACGTGCCGCGGCTGGGGGAGCAGTCGCTCCGTCGCCCTCCTCTCCGCGCCGCCGGAGGCTCAGTGTGCGGCACCGGGAGGTCCTCATCCGGTGGCACCTCACGGCGTCGCTGGTGGGGGGGCTTTCTTTCTCTTGGACCGCAGGGCGGTGTCCATCGCCGGCGCGGAAGGCGGGCCGTTGGAGGGGACCGGGTACGCGGTCAGCGGCGGCCACTCTGGACGCGTGTCGGGCCCTTCTCGCGGATCACCTCAGCTACGGCGACCGCTGGGGGAACCCTCCGGCTGGCGCCTAGCAGCTGACTGAGAACTGGTGCGGACCAGGGGAATCCGAC
Source organism: Pleuronectes platessa (assembly GCF_947347685.1). Lineage (NCBI taxonomy): Eukaryota > Metazoa > Chordata > Actinopteri > Pleuronectiformes > Pleuronectidae > Pleuronectes > Pleuronectes platessa. The sequence continues at coordinate 3,814,742 of NC_070643.1, forward strand.
TGTTTAATTAAAACAAGCATCGCGAAGGGCCACGGTGGGTGTTGACGCGATGTGATTTCTGCCCGACACTAAAAACAGGTCAAACTGAGGAGGGCTTGTTAAGTTATCTTGACTCACGCAGTGTAACTTGGCGTAAAAAGTATGAGCGTAGCGTCTGTTTAAGTACTTTATTCTCATGTGCATCGGCTCTATTCATCCGTCTCATGCACAGGTAACAAGGGAATTGACAACATACGTCATACAAACAGAAGCCGTAACACATCTAATAAACGGGCAATACTGCTACCGTAAATCAATGAGAAGAGCGTTCTCTATAATGATACTTTAACAGGGCTGTTTTAGACAGGGTAAAAAGGTGCTGTTTTAAATTATCCTTGTGGTATTTTGACCAAAATATGTTACAGTCATTTCATTAAGATCCCGTGGAACCATTTCAACTTGCGGTAAAATGGGCCTAATATGTCTCTGTTAAATAAAGTTTAGTTAAATCAAAGATTGTTTCATAAATCTGATTCAATCTGTGCTCATTAAAAGATAAGAGTGATGAAGGGCTGACATTTTTTTAAATAGTGCTTTTTAAATAATGTTTTAATTATTTTTCTGGCACAAAAAGGTGAATGAATAATAACAAGAAGAAAATAAACAAATATCGGTATCGGTATCGGCTATCGGCCAGATTGTTATTTTAAATATCGGTATCGGCCAAGAATTTCCATATCGGTGCATCCCTAATTTAAATATATTTTCCTTATTGACCAGATAATGCTGTGCTCAAAGTGATCAAGATGTATGTATGTGTTGACAAAAGGTTACTTTTACTCGTTAAACCTTTTCATGTGGTTATTGTGTTTTGGGCCACCTGATACATTTAAGTAATACACTCCTGATCAAAATCTTAAGACCAGTTAAAAAATTGCATGAATTTGCATTTTGCACTGTTGAATCTTAGGAAGGTTCTAAGTAGAGTTTCAAAATGCAAAAAGAAGAAATGGGAACAAGAGCCCAAAAGTTGTGAGCAGGCAATTTATTGAAAACAACAATTTAACTGAAGTAGGCTGTTCATCAACTGATCAAAAGTTTAAGACCACAGCTCCAAAAAAAACAAAAACCTCCTAAAACAGAAATTAAAGTGTCAAAAACTGACTCAGTAATGAGTAGCTCCACCATTATTGTTGATCACTTCAAAAATTCGTTTTGGCATGCTTGATGCAAGTGTTTCCAAAAGGCTAGTGCGAATGTTGCGCCAAGTGGTGAAGATGGCTTCACGAAGGGCATCCACTGTCTAGAACTGAAATCCATTTTTGTAAACTCCCCTTGCCATCCATCCCCAAATGTTCTCAATTGGATTAAGATCAGGGGAACACGCAGGATGGTCCAAAAGAGTGATGTTATTCTCCTGGAAAAAAGTCTTGGTCAGACGGGCATTGTGAATTGGAGCGTTGTCCTGCTGAAAAACCCAGTTGTTACCACACAGACGAGGGCCCTCAGTCATGAGGGATGCCCGCTGCAACATCTCCACATAGCCAGCTGCTGTTTGACGCCCCTGCACAACCTGGAGCTCCATTGTTCCATTGAAGGAAAAAGCACCCCAGATCATGATGGCGCCCCCTCCACTGGGCCGCGTAGAAAACATCTCAGGTGGCATCTCCTTGTCATGCCAGTAACGTTGGAAGCCATCAGGACCATCAAGGTTACATTTGTTCTCGTCAGAGAATAAAACTTTCTTCCACCTTTTGAATGTCCCATGTTGGGTGCTCCCTTGCAAAGTCTAACGGGCAATTTTGTGGCATTGAAGGAGACGTGGCCTTTGAAGACGTTTCTTGTTTTTGAAGCCCTTCCTTCGCAGATGCCGTCTGATGGTTATTGGGCTGCAGTCAGCACCAGTAATGGCCTTAATTTGGGACGAGGATCGTCCCGTGTCTTGACGGACAGCCATTCGGATCCTCCGGCTCAGCGCCGGTGAGATTTTTTTGGGTCTACCACTTGATTTTTTTGTTCCATAACCCTGAGGATCTTTTAAGAAATATAAAATGAATGTCTTACTGCATCCAACCTCAGCAGCGATGGCACGTTGTGAGAGCCCTTGTTTATGCAGTTCAACAATCCTACCACGTTCAAAGACGGTGAGCTTTTTTGCCTTTGCCATCAAGAGATCTTCACAGTGTGATTACTTGACAGGTAATGACATGGAATCCAAATTTTTGCACAGATTTTGGCTTTTAAAGGTTGTGGTCTTAAACTTTTGATCAGCTGTTGAACAGCCTATTTGAGTTAAATTGTTGTTTTCAATAAATTGCCTGCTCACAACTTTTGGTCTCTTGTTCCCATTTCTTCTTTTTGCATTTTGAAGCTCTACTTAGAACCTTCCTAAGATCCAACAGTGCAAAATGCAAATTCATGCAATTTTTTAACTGGTCTTAAGATTTTGATCAGGAGTGTATATAATGTTCATTCGCCTTTTAGCCCTGTTTTGGTCACCACCAACTCAGTTTCCAGAAAACTGCTCCCTGCTGTGGAGATTGTGGACTGGAAACAAAAAACAGAAACACACCAGTGAGCTGAAAGAAGCCAAAAGGCTTCGTAGAGCTGAGGCAAAATGCAGAGTGTGATGATTGTCGTCTGTCATCATTCACTGTGGAAACTAGACAAGCACTCAGTGGAGCGCATATACCCGCCAAGGCCCAACAGTCCTCTGAAATTCAGTCAAGCTGCACTGAAATTCACACACTCAGTGATATCAGTTCCCTCAATAGATCAGATTTTTTTCATCATGAATTATTAAATTAATCAACAAATGAATAAAATCATAACCACCTTAGTAGATCATTAAAATCTATGATCAATTTCTCCTACTTTTTTATCATTTATTTAATTAATGCAGGTTCTATATCTCACTGTCGTTGCAGCATTTTATCCATTTTACTCTTCGAGCTCTTTGTCTTTCTCTCTGTACTTGTATATTTTCTTAATTCCTCTTCGTTCAAGGTTTATTTACTGAGCAGATGATTTACTCATAAGAGTATAGAAAGAAAATGTCACAGACCAGGAGAGCAGACATGGCTGTAATAGACGGTGACAAGGCCGTGAACTGTGGGTGAAGATTGACTTGAATGAACTCAATAAAGAAACTGGTATTTGTGACAGTAAAATCAATCCCCCCCCCCCCCCCCCCCTCCCCCTCTTCTTCTAATTTTACACCAGAACGTGGCTTTCCATGAAACTGCCACTGTCAGATATTTATAAAACCCTAAGAGTGAGAGAGCTGTAATTGATATGACAGTTATTAGAAAACGACTATGCTTGATATTTGTATAATAAACTATAATCCATACCTCTCACTTGCTGCGTGTGAAATGATGTGCATGAGGATTAGCGGGTCCCTGGAGAAATGTCACACTGAGCGTATTCTACTTTCATGTATTCACTTTTGTCTGCATGCCGCCGAGGGTGCCATCTATGACAAAAAAACAACCTCTTGAGAATGCTAATTACGTTTTTTTCTCTTTTTGCAAACTGATATTGATGGCGTGTCTCCAGCACATGCTCAATGTGTCATTTTCTCGCCACGTTGATGAAGATATTCTCTGAAGATGTTGAGCACCTACCTGTTCTTTCTTTTTGAATTGTATCCTGATTGGTGACAGGTATTTCTTTTGAAATCGCTCGGCTCAGCTGTTTGTTTTTGGTCTGTTTTAAATGCAGTGTGGGGTTTTGTTTTATTGCGTTATTTTTCACATTACTGCTGTGCTGTGCTCTCTTAACAGCCGTTAATAATTGTCCCCACCACATAATGAAGTGCCTCTGTTTCAGACAATATGCTGCCTGCTGCTAAGCAGGACTCCAGACGCCCGTTCAGCAGCAAAGCATGCAAGCTTAAATGTTGTTGTTTTTCCACCAGAGGGCAACATGTGTACTGTAATCCACAAACACCCCCCCTGACTCTCCTTCGCTCCACACTCAGTCTGGATGCAAATCACATCCTTTCTTTATGCTACAATTTTCTTCTCAATACTAAATGCCACTGACAGACTCTTATTGATACAGAAATGTCATTTATTATGAAGAGAAACCTCCTCGGCAGCTTCACTTTACAAATTACCTCTCAGTGGTTTGAGAGAATCAGTGTAAATAGAAAACTACAGCTTTGTTTCACCTCAAATTTCCACTTAATATGAGTGATTCAATAAACCGTGCCAGATTATCTTCCTTTTTTCTACACAGGCGGATGCAGTCTGTATTTTGCATCCATTAAATGAAACATAAGAGTACATTGTGGCTGTGAATAAAGCGCACATTACATGTCTTCCACCTTTAGGGGTCTCTGCAGCTCTGCAGCCCTGCCGCCGCGCGGTACAGATAAATGGCACCTCGTTAATCAAATCTGCATGAGCGCGTGCAGGTTGCCATGGCAATAATTATCAGAGCTGCCTAATTAACTTTCTCAATTGCTTAATGATATACGACCCTGTGAACTCCCTCATTTTTTCCTCTCTAATCCAAGTTGTTGTGTTTTTATTCCTCCATCTTAACTCCCCGGTGTTAACCCGTGACCGCCAAGATAATAGAAATGATCGAGAAATTAAATTCAGCACCACATCATTTCCTGCTGGGCCGTGCACGCCCGGGCAGGAGTGAACAGGTGGTGTCAGGCTTCACGTGCAGCACAAGTGCCCGTGCTGAATGCCGAAGCATGCCTCCGACGTGTGTCTGGCCTGTACAGCGTGTGACTCACATATTTTGTCTTGTGCTGCGACCCCTGCGCGACAGCTGACTGAAGGTTGGGAGCAGCGGTCCCGTCGTCCCTGATCAGCCAGCCGAAACTCTTGAGATACACGGAGACAGGGGGAATCGTACCTGGTGACACCCACCCTGCCTCCCCTGTCACAGGAAGCCTCCCCTTCTGTCTGCCGCCTTCCTTTCCTGCCTCCTGTCAGCCTGTGGCCCCCTCACCGGACAGAATCCACCCTGCCTCCGAGTTATTTTCAGCTAGTTTTTGACATCCGTTAGTCAGAAATGTAAAAGTTCTGCATGGAAAACAACTGTTTTGAGCCAGTACTGGGATTTGATTTACAAGTTGAGTGCTCTCTATAGTCACTGTTCAACTTGCTAAAAATAAACTGGTAAAAACTTGCAAAGTTTTTTGGCATTAACATGCTCCAGATCATCAGTATCAGCCCGGAAGTATCAGCTTCTCTCATCTAAACCCCTTATTTGTGGAACTGACGCTGCCAGAAAACGAACAGCCTTCATGAGGTCAGAAACAAAGTTAAAACAATCTGTGGGTGCGTTTCTTTGACAAGCTAACTATTTCAATCATTCAAATGACTATGGATCCTACATTTACCATAACTATAGTGATCGTTCTAAACCTGCCTGTTTGCTTAACCTGTGTTAATGCTCAGGAGCTACTTCACTATTCCTCATCATTTGTGAGTCCTCGTCAAACTGTTTTAAAATATGATGTAACTTTTTATTGTTAAGTGCTGGACCTTGTGTGCAGAGCTTTTTTATAAATAGTCTGTGGTGCAGAGTGAAGTTAAAAAAAACTCCTCTGCAGTGATGATCTTAGGGTCAATGTTTTTTTTTATAAAATCATGGTTTACTTAAAGGGGACATGTTATGCCCATTTTACCACAAGTTGATATGGTTCCTTGGGGTCTCAATGAAATGTCTGTAACATATTTTGGTCACAACGCCATGTAAGAGAGACTCCCATTTCATTGTGACGAGAGAATGATATGGAAGCTCATTCGCAGTCACTCAAGCATGACGTTTCTGACATAGATGAACCATAACAAATCGCGGGAGTTGTTTTTTTCCAGAGTTTTTGGGACGGTAGACATGCCAGATACCCAAATTAACGTGTAGAAGCACTACAAAAGTGGAATTTTCATAATATGTCCCCTTTAAAGGTTCAGTGTGTAGAATCTAGTGGTGAAGTTGCATGTGGCAGCTGAATACCCCTCACCTCACCCCTCCTTCCAAACATGAAAGAGAACCTTTGTTAGCCTTCAGTTGTCGAAAAAACTCAAAAGGTGTTTAGAGAGTTTCCATAGAGAGGACCCACTCCAGATGTAAATATCAAATATTTAAACATAAAGGGGCTATTCTAGGGTAAAGATTATTTTTTTTTCAATTTAGAGGAAACACAATAATAAAAACATCACTTGGATTATTTGATATTCAATTTCTGCCAATAGATCCCTTTCATCTAAATCTTACATACTGGACCTTTAACTGTTGATATTTTTTCATAAATTGCATGTCGGCTATATTAGGGTTTATCTGAGGACCTAAAAGAAGACACGCTCACCTCAGTCACACATTGAAGGCACACTGCCCGGCCGGCACTGACAGCTACAGGTCGCTGGTCGCCAGTTTTTTCAATTTTTATTAATGGACCTTTGAAAGTATCACACGTCCAAATCGCAAAGATTATCTACACCGCACTTTCCTGGGTCGTCAAGAATATACATGCCAAGTGTGAGGTTGATGAATTGAACCTGATAGACAGATGATTGTGGAATTAGTAGGTAGATGACACTTGATATCGTCTTTCATTAAACCCTCAGTGACTGATGAATGCACACATCTTTGAAGGAGACCAAGTCCGCAACCATAAAGTGCTCCACAAACTCCATTTTCTGATGAGGATCGTGTGATATGACTGAAGGCTCCAGAGATGCTACCAAACACTGTAGCTCTTTTCTCGATTTCCATTTCCTAGGTCAAGAATGAGCCCTGAATCTCAGCCTAGTTTATCGTCTAGCCCAGAGGCCTTGTTCGTGATGCTCCTCTCTGTGAACTCTCAGTCATGACGGTCATGCACAGGCCATGTTGCACTGGAAAAAATGGCTGTCCAGACCCACGCCTGATTTCTGGGATCAGTGCTGGGTCAGCAGACCGCAAGGCCTGGAAGAGTTCATGTGATTAACTTTCTGCAACCACCATCAGGAAGCTTTAAAGTACTGGGTCAAATCAAGCTTTGGCACAAAAAAAAACCTTACCACCAATGTCTGCCACATGTCTGGCACCACCCGCTGACACAGTGTGATACTATTTCCCGTTTTATTTTTCCCACATAACTTCATTTCCCTAAAACCTTCATCCCTTTGCCGTTTCTCGCTCAGAAGACCTACACGTGCTTAATTGTACCTGCTTGCTTTTGTTGCCTCAAAGCCAGTGGGGGAAAGTGGCAGGGGAAAGATTATCTTTGTAACACGTCTGCACTGTATCACTGTGTATTTTTTTTTCTCCCTCTTGTGAGTGGATTTCATGCTTGAGAGTGCAATTTGAAATAGGATTAACAGTAGGTGTTGGGTAGTGTTAGCTAAACCACTTTATGTCAGGTGCCGCTGAGAGAAGTCTGTCATTGCATCCGGCTGAATCCTTTCAGCACTCAACTCTGCTTGAGGGGGATTCTTTAAATATTACTAAAAGTGTATTTGTATTCATCAAAGGGCTGTAAGGCAGGTAGGAGAAGCACACACGGTTGTGGTTTCTACCTATAAAAAGCAGAAGAAAGAATCCACGAGTGCAGTGTTAGACAGCCTCAACATGTACTGCCAATATGGGAGCAAAATGCAGCCTTTTGTTTTTTAGGGGGGAGGAAAACCCTCAAAAAGTGCTCCGTCTCTTTTCTGTCTCAGCGCCTCGGTGACATTGGGAGGCCACATGGTTGGCTGTTGCCCAGACCCACGGAGAGGATGCATTCCTGGGATGGCCTTCGGCAGAGTACGGGCTGAGATGCCCATCCCTCTGCTCCCACAGTTTCCGCACACAGCAGTGTGTCCCGCTAGAAAGCCGTTCCAGCGCTCTTATGTAACCGGGGTTGGTTGTGAAGAAAAGGGAGGGCTCGAGGAAAGGATTATGGAGTGATGAGGCAAAAGAAGGGAGAAAAGATGGGAGGTTGTTTAAGGCTGGAGACTGAAACAAAGTAGAGTGCTGTAATTGACTTTCCCGAAGCTAGTTTATATCCTAACCTAGAGGCTCCCAAATAGGCGCCATGGAGGTTCAGCATGCAGGACTTCATTACACAAAAGCTCTCCAGCAGGTGATTACAGTCCCAGTCTTTTTCTCTCTGGTAGCACATGTGCTAATTAATGACTTGCTGCTGTAGTCTTTGAAATAAGCTACATGTTTTAGCCTTTGTCAGGGCTCATTAGCACTTGCAGCTACATCAATGTTTTAAAGATTTAAAGCTGCACTAATTGGTATTTATACATTACCAACTAGTCAATTTACTTTGTGTTATATAAAAAGGTGATCACATACAGCAATGGCCCCTGTGAGAATTTGAATTCAGTTCAGCTCTAGGAAGCGTTTTACCATCTTTTCGACAACCTTGTTTCCAGCAGCAAAGGTTATCCTAAAACCACTGTATGCTACCAACATGGCACCAAACGACAGACAGTTACCACATTGAAGTATAGGCATTACCACACTGTATTTCCTTTGGATATTGGGCAGGAACATGATTCCATATATGTGGAAAGCCTAGAAGGTCAAAGAAATTAGAAACTGACATCTGAAGTCTGAGATTGTTGATGGCTAGGTTCAGACAACACTTTTGTAATGTTAACTGGGTCGGGTTTGGTTACGTTTTACAGATTATCAACTTTTTGGGGAAAGATTGGGCTCGAGTTGAGGTAGGACATATAAAACATAGAGCTTGGTTAATGTTAATAGAGACATCCTCTGTACTTAACTCTTGACTAGAGTAAGAACATTTTTTTTTAGCTCAGAGCTAAACCTTGTTTACAACCTTATTGTGTGGGCATACATGTTTCTTGACTAGTTTGATCTCTCTTAAGCGATGTTGCTGAGCTCCCAGGTCTCTGTAATTCGTTAGCGCATTGTGTTAATATTATTAACACAAATATTTGAATAAATTACCATAAATAGCTTCTGGTTCAAACTTCTCTAAGGAGCTGAGAGGTCTGGACAGAATTATTTCCTTGGAGATATCTACAAGTCATAGTTGAGATTCAGCTTAATGATTAAATTAAGTGAGTCCAAACCTCTATCTCTTTCTTTGGGTTTTGCTTCATTATGAGCAGAGAAGTGCACGCCCCATCTTCCCTGATTGAAGCCACCGGTGGCAGCAGACGGTGTTACTCAACAGTTGAAGCCTCAGGGTTTCCCAAGGCAGGGAGTGGCGTCCCCCCCTCCGCCAGTAAACACATCAATAATCCTGCAGGTTGACGGACTGGCTCGCCGGATAAGGCATGAGGACGAAGAAGGAAAACCTGTGAAGAAGAAGCAATTAGTGTTCACTCTCAGGTATACAGGGCCTTGGAATTGTAAGTGATGTAGTGTAAACCCTCAGGTGATCAGCCTAATGCAAACAACTGTCAAGTAAAAGATCTATTAGTTTCCCAGAAAGAAGGGAATTTTTCCTTTTTATGAACCAATTATAAAATTGTTTTAAAAAAAACAAGGTGAACAGTATTCACAATACTATGAATTTAAAGGAACGTTGAGACATTTTGGGCTACGTCCAAACTGCTGTAGATAGGCTTGATGTCTGTATTAGACTAGAGTTTAACCATCGCTTAAACAGAGAAGATTTGAAACGCTCATTTAACAGTTTGAAAACTCTGGATGCATTTTAGTCTGGATCGGCAGAAATGACAATGTTTGGATGACGTAGACAGAACTGCTTGCTGATTAGATCTTTGCAGTAATGTCGTTAATGACCGTCTTCCAGAAGAAAACAACAAACATAACCCTCAGCTACCAGTGTAGCACGCAACATTGATAATCAATTACAAGCGTCGCTGACCCTCTTGTCTTTACTAACAGCTATTGTGCAGTTAAATTTAGCATTTTACAACGATACAACTACTTAAATGCGTGGGAGATGAGCTGTTAATCAAGCAATCTGCGACAATTCTCCAACTAACAACCAAATTCTTCCTGTGTATGCCCAGTGTACATATGATATTTATGATTTTTCAGGTGTGTTAGTATCGACAAGGATATGGAGATGACAGATAACATTTTTAAAAACACTGGAACAAAGTAGCCGTGGCTCTGGACAACCCTCATCCCTGTGCGTTCAGCAGCAGTATGGTCAGGGCTGGGAGCCAAACTCTAGCACAAAAAACTGGAGGCAGGGGAACACAGCCTGGGCCTGAAGTGTAAAAACAGGCCTCGCAGCAACTCCAAAGCTTCCCCTCCCGTGCGATGTAGAGACCGTTACATAACATTAAGACACTGTGGTTTCTGGGTTTCACAAGTTTCCATATTTAAATGACATAGTGGGTCATGTCAGTGCCTTACAAAACAACCCATGTAAGTCATGTAACCCGTTTTTTTTGGGGATCTCCCACCTTTATGATTAAAGCTGCATAAGTGGAAAACGGGTGTGGATCTAAGTTGTCTGTAAACTCAAAAAATGACCTATTATCACCTTATAAAGTTGGTATGGTGAACATATTTGCAAGTACTTGACCTTTGGAGGGCAACTGTCTGTGGCTATTTGACAAATTTCTCATCTTTTTTGTTTGTGGGCAGGACTTTTGGAGTTTGCTGAGAACAGCTGGAACTAAGGTTCACGAGAGTGATGAGACTGAACCAAATCACTAAAGCTGTGAGCCGTGAAAATCAAGCTGAAGGAAGCTGAAAGAGCTGATAATAATAAACCTGTCATACAATGTAATTATATGACTATTTTCTGAACAGTTACAAAGTGCTGAAAAGAAGGAAAATTGGAGGTTGCAGAATGTAATGTTACGCAACTGAAGATATGTCCCAATCCACTAACATGAACTGGTGGTTGGCATCTTAATTAGTGCAGTAGACATTCATGAAAACCTTCCAATTAAAAATGTTCAAGAATGTCACTGAGGATTTTGCCTGGTTGTTCTCAGTAGGTAAACTGTTGGACACTCTGGGGGCTCTAACAGCAAAGGCCCAGTCACTATAATGCTGCTTTCAGACATGCAGAGAACTCTGGATATTCTCCTGGAATTATCGAGAGGGGCTGTATGTGAGAAAGCAAATGTCTGTGTCAATTGCGCAGGAAATTCTACAGGACTAATTTGCCCATGCAAGAATACAGCAGGAAAATGTTGAGTGTGTATGTTGGGTTTTCTAACACGTGATGGATTTAAAACTGAAAAGAACTAACAAAGAAAAGAAAACACAAATGTATCAGGATGAAAAGAGGAGTCTTTTCTCGTAGAGGACACTAAGAGATATGTCAACTTTGAACGCTGGTCACCATTAGTGATCTGGGTTTAACCGGCAGAGCTCAGACATACGTTGGGGGACAATTCTCTGTGGGTTTTTCATTTTGTGTGACCCCTCTCACCTTGCACACACCGTCATGTGACCTCTTGCTAATATACAAAATATTGATTATTGCAGCTTTGTGGTTGGTTCCATTTGTGCATCTAAAGCCATAATTGGTTAACGTTCAGAAAAGATCATGATCTCTGACACAAGAAGCCTTAGTCAAGATGCTGTTGCTTCATGCACCTCAACTGCCTCCTCAAGTGATGTTCAGTCAGACAACTCACGTCTAAATGTGTATTGCAACAGTAGAACAGGTTGGTGTTTGTCATCTAGGCTTCGACTTATTCACTCCCCCGATATGATCACATAGATATGATGGGAGTGAAGAGCAAATACTCAAGCAACTGGCAGCAATACTGACGCAGCAGCAGGGCAAGCAAAGAGGGTGATGGGAAATTGTCTCTTTTTAAATAAACCGCCTTATGAGGTGGGTGTGTATTATAGATGGTTGTGGAGAGTGAGGAATGTCACATGATGGATGTCACATGATTGGAGCAGCGCAGCTCGAGTTGGCTGCCTGAACTAGCTCGCAGGCGTCGCTCCATTTATGGCCCCATGTCACGCCATGCCACAGTCAGTCATTATGTGTGACCACAAGACGTCCCTCGTCCAGTGATCACAAACTTAGATTGTTGTCAACAATGGAGGCTGTTGTTCTCGTCGAGTGAAGACGCCTTTAGAGCTGGCATTTCATTTAACTTGCACAAACAGTTTCCTCTTAATTTAAGTCTTTATACAATGCTCAGCTAACATGTCCTGGTCCTGCTTAAGGTTTGCACTAGATGTACAAAGGACCTTCACACCACTCCTCTAGCCTGACTGTTGGTTTGGTGGCAAACATGTTTATTCCATCATAAAGCATGTGTACACAGATTAGTTTTTGCTGTGTTGGGGATATTTGCTCTTCACTGTTCCCCTTCCTTTGGGCATCAGTGGTTGTGGAGCTCCACAGGAAAGAGGCTTCTTGATGGAGGCGGCAGCAACAGTCAATATGCATATCATTAATACTAGATGCTGGGAAAACAAAGGGACAATGGATAAACATGAATCTCAGCACAAATCCAGTTGGCTGAAGCACTTAATCTGACAAATCATGGCTTGGCTGGAAATGAAACGTTGCTGTAAAAACATGTTGGATGAACTGAGCGCTCAGGCTCTTCTTGTAGTCACTTCATTTTTTTGACAAAGACACCCCCCCCCCCCCCCTGTGTGAAACCACATAATTCTCCGTCTACCTCATGCTGTGTCCAACCGTGTGACTCCTGTTTTTCGTGTTTGCGCTGTGGCGGCACATCACCTCGCCGTGATGATGAGGACTTTGCCGTAAGCCACAGGGCTCTCTCCAACCACCCCTACATCCACCCTGCTGGCACGGCTTCAGTGTTTTCATTCCATATGATAGGAGTCACACCACATTCCTGTTACAACTTCTCTGCGGCACATACAAAATCTCCCCTCCAAGCCGCAGAGCCATGTGTTTTGAATTTCCCCACTGTTTGTTCCCATTTACAGAGTCTCTCCCCATTTCTTCTTCTTCTTCCTGTCCCATCTCTCTCACTCTGTCACACATGCACACACTGAGCGCTGAGCGTCCGCCGCCTTCGTGTTGATTGGCCCTTTTAGCCCTCATGAAAGCATTCCATTAAGGTGCATTTGAGGTTATGGTTGTCACTGACAACCGGTTGTCAGAGAGTGGCAGGCTCTATCAATGTTGGGGGTTTCCACCGGCGCTTACAGCACACAGAGCGACTATTGATGGAGCCTGGCTTTATGGACTCAGACCCACCAAAGGAAATGGGGTGTGACAAAGACGGCAAGTGGGATTTGCTAGTTTGAGTCTTTGACCCTCTGAGTTTAAATCATCAGGAAGCAACGTTGGTCTCATTTGATTTTACACAGTTGACTTGCACAATTTATTTTAAAGTGTTGAGAGAACTTGAAATAATTATTAGGAAAAAAACAAATGATAAACAGTACAAAGTTATAAAGCAAGTAAAATGTGTTGAAAATGCAGATGGTGGGAAAGTGGACACGATAAAGCTGTTTTCAGACATCAGACATCAGACATCGTTTTCAAGTCTGGACCCAATTCCGCGGACATTCTGCAGCCTTTCACATGAACAATGCGGCAGTAGATTCTCGGTTCAGACGCATTCACGCAACAAAAGGTCTCTTGACATCTTTGTCTGTGTCTTCCACGTGTTCGGCTCCGCTTATTTATCCTGAGATATTTGTATTATTTTATGTTTTTTTCGTTTTTCCGGAGAATCATCCAGAGTTCAGTGCATGTCTGAAAGTAGCTTTAAGTAAAGTGAAGGGAAAGCTACCACTTAGTCTACTAATTGGAGGAACCAGTGTAAAAATGAAGATCCTCCACGAGAGTTCTTCGGTTAAAAAAGGGCCTGGTTCTGGAAGCTGGTACTTTTTGATCATTATGGAACTAAGCTTCAATGCTGAAGATCTCTTAAAACCACAACTGGACAATTAGAGTTTTAGTTCCTTAATTTTGTGCCTGTGATTCCATCATATGTGATCAAAAAGATTTGAGGATGATGAGGACTTGACCTCAAATAATATTTTTTCTTTTCTTAATTAAAACAGATTTTTTTAATAGGTTGATGAGGTCAACGGATGTTTACGTTTTTATTACATAAAAACCTCTCACCTTAACTAAGTATTTGTAATCCCTGACCACTCCTTAGCCTCCTTAATCTGACTATATTCTTATGTGCCGATAATGTCTAAAACAAAAAATCTTTAATCAATGCACTTATAATAAATGTGAATATTGAAAAATGGCACAAAACATCAGAGATCACACCTCAGGGTTTTATTCAATATTGATGTTCTTGTCAGTAAAAATTTTCACAGTATTTTAAACACTTATTCCCAATTCTCAACCACTGGATATCTTTAAATTGTGAATCTTTTAGGCCAACTAAATGTCAAACAAATTAAAGCATATTCCTATGAGCGTGGAGAAGGCTTTGAAACAGCGTTTGCACATTGGAAAAAGTATAAATATATAACTCTGAATAAATTAAATATGAAAATAAAAACTTCCATGTGGTGATGGGGGTGAATCTGAGGAGTCATGACCTCAGGATCTTTAAAATCCTGGCAGATGCTCTGAAGGGAAGAAAGCATACAGGACACATGGATCCATGCCTTGCTTATGGACTACTACATTAGAAAACTCATTACTGTTGACCAAAGGTCGGCATAAATGATAAATAACATAATTCAAGGCTGCATCTGATGTAGGCTGCCTCATTAAACCAAAATGCATGGAAACACCACATATAACCTTCGTAAGAGTTTGCTGATGAAGTGCAGACTCTTGCTTTTGGAGTTTCTTTCACGGCACAGTCAGGCAGAAATTCAAATGTTCAGACATGTTAAAAGCCACGGGTTTCTTTGACCAGGCTCGTAGTGATTGATTTAATGCACAATCTATTGCTGATTAGCCCAAAAAATAAGAATACACAAAAAAGCATTGGAAATAAACTGATTACAAGTGATTTCAAACTCAAGAAAAACGGTCTGTGAAAGCATTTGGCTGACTTTGTCTCAATATGAATGACTACAGCATGGAAAATTGTATTGTTTGGTGTTCACATACACACACACACATGCACACACACACTCCTCCTCCTCTGGAAACCTGTTCTGGAGGGAGTGACTTGATCCAGGCGGCGTCCAATTATATGGAGGCAGCACTTATTCCACTTTATTTCAGGCTCCAGTTAAGTGGCATGAAGCCTTCAGAGACACACGGCTTGTAAGTGTGAGGGCAGAGCAGTGAGCGCAGAGGCGATACCCATGTGACATGTGAACAGAAAGCTGCAGACAAAAGGTAGAGAGATCTGCTCCAGCGTGCAAGGGAGAGCGTCTGGCTGCGTTCAGAGGAGACGCGGAGGATGCTCCACGTCAAATCCACGAGGGGCTCCTTCTCCCGTCTGGAAATCCACGGCAGCGTGTAAATGATTCATTAGCGCCTGCGCTTCCCCACGTTTCCAGGGGAGTAATTGCGCTCACGGTGAGTTTCAGCTGAAGCCAGTGTGCAGCAGGAACTGGGACCAGGGACTGGAGGAGAAACTGCGAAGTCAATGAATTGAGGGGAGTTTGATGCGCCCTGCTTTTCACCTGCCCTGGACCTCATCCGTCAGACGGGATCAACTGTTGCTGCAGCCGGAGCGAGCGCAACCCACGTTCTCCAAGTGGGGTCTGCCTCTCATCATGGATGTGTGACCGTCCTCCTGCTCCTCCCGCATGCAGCCTCACAGCCGGCGTTGTGCAATTAACATGGAAGAGAGACTGATACTGTTGTTGGTGCCTCGGATACACCTTCATCTGTCCTGATGTGATGCCACATTGTTGCGCTGAGGAGAATGATAATATCCCACACCGCTGCCGGCTCTGTCACACTGGTTCATCAGCTCTGCGTGTGAAACAACACATTTTGATTATTTTTCTTTGCGCAATTAAGGGACCACTTAGGGCTTTCTGAACTCACTGGCCCACGTCAACAGTGCTTTTGTTGTTATAGTGACCTTGCCCGGTTTTGACATCAGTTCAACATGCTGATGATGATGGAGAACAGCGGCATGGATGCGCATCAGGTTGATATCGATTCGGAATTTGAGCCCCACGGTCGGTCGCGGTCGTGCACCTGGCCGCTGCCGTGTCCGGAGGATTTCCCCGGGGGAGAGGAGGCGAGCCGGGGTCTGGCCCTGGCGTCGGTCAAAGTGGAGCAGTACAACGTGCCCGCGTGCCGGGCCGAGAGAAAAGGCGGCGCGCCGGCGGAGCTCAAGCATCCAGCCGGCGCCCCGGCCCCGGTGGTCGCGGCTCCCGCCTGCATGTCCGGGGCTGCGCTTGACGTGGCCGGCCAGCTGCGCAAAGCCAAGTCCTCCCGGCGGAACGCGTGGGGGAACCTGTCGTACGCCGACCTCATCACCCGTGCCATCGAGAGCACCCCGGAGAAGAGACTCACCCTGTCCCAGATTTATGACTGGATGGTTCGCTTTGTTCCTTATTTCAAGGATAAAGGCGACAGCAACAGTTCAGCCGGATGGAAGGTAGGCCACATGAAAGAATTCTCTCACACCACATGCCGAAGGTTTGAGTGGAGAAGCTACACTATATTTAGCCTCAGCCAGAGTCTGCAGCAAAACTCCTTTTCTGCATATTTGAAAGCCACGTAATTGACCCTTGGTTCCAACAATTTATGTCAGTGGCGTGTCCCCGTGTCACTCCACAGCGCGGTGTGTGGAAAGGGGCGGTGAGCGTGGTTGGATGAGGGTTCACTGGGTTCATCGTATTTGGGAATTGGAGCCTGGGCTCATAGGGGAAGCCACACGGAGTCAAAACGCCGTCTCCTCACGGTTCCCTTTGGATAGGCACCTATTACGCGCTGTGACGCATTGGTAAAGTGTCTGGTTTCGAGCCTGTGTGTCTGTGCGTTACCGGGTCACACCGGGGACAGAGTGTGCCTCCGGTCCGATTCGCAGCTCCTCGGCTGGAGCGTGCACCCACGCCTCCGGTTGGGCGCTCGGGATAAAGCGTTTGGAGCCACCCCGCCCCCCTGCCATCCATTGTGCGCACGTTGAATTACGCACAGGCTGGCGAAAGCGTGGCACAAGGCGAGGGGCTTAAAAGGACAATAACAAGAGATGATGACATGGGGTGTCACAGCAAACAGATGTAACCACAGATTATCCCTTAAATTCAAATTAATATGAGGTTAATCTAATAGATTGGTTGTTGTAATCTACTTAAATTTACCACTCATTCTACGAGGATTAAACATCTTTTGTTTCCAAGCCCTCTACTGTAGCTCCACCTCACACTCTTATTTTTGTTTGACAAAGTCTTTCTTATGCCTCCTATTTGAACCTATTCAAAGGCAGGAGAATATTCCTTATGAGTTGCTGCTCAGGGAGAAATTCTACTTGAATGTAAACATTCATAGTTAAACATTCGTATCTTTGCTGTGTTTCTTTTTGTTTGTAGTGGGAGTTTAACCAAAGAGTTAAGTAGTTAATGAGAATTTTCACGACATACACATAGTTGAGTCCAGCAGAACAGGAGTAGCCCTGATAACTCCCTTCTTGTTAAGTTTGACAGAAGTCACTGCTCCTTGTCGGACCTTTAAAAGGACACGGGCCGTTTAACATAGTAATAATGTTAAAGATGGTCAGGGAACATACTTAAAGCGTCTCTCAAGCAATTCACGAGGACAGGCAAATTTAAAAAGAATGGTCAAATTCAAAGCAGTATATCCAGTTTCAGTCGTGGGTATGCGTCAAGCTCTGGAAACACCAGATCCTTACAAATGTTTAAATCTTAGGGCCAGGGTGAGATGACCCTGATGACATCACTATGACATCATCAAGGTTATTTTTTTTACAACTTTAAATCCATCTTCAGACACACAGGGGGGTATTTTATTTTCATTTTTACATCCCACATAATCCTCCAGATTTTATAGCAGCAATACACGAAAAGCGGCAACACAAGTGTTGCAGTGGGATTAATAAGCATTTTGAAGTTGAGTTGATCATCTATCTGCTTCTCTTTATGTTTCATATTCTTATAGAATATTTGTCTCCATCCTTTCCTCCCTCACACACAAGGTTTATTCAACGCTCTCCCAGGACCTGACATCTCATTTGGCTCCACACCAGCCTCCAGTTGAGCAGTATTAGGACACAGATTAATCTCAATAAAATCACCATTTGATTTAGGTCTGAGCAGAGCAGCAACAACCCCTGTCCAATCTTTATGGTATGGTGGGGTTTTAAAAATTGGATTTAAAGTGGGCTTTAATTCCCGAGGCCTTGTTTGTGCTGCCCAGGGATGCCCAGCTTGATGTCTGCTCCCATTCCAGCTCTGTGCAGAGGTTTTGATTGGCCAGTGCGTCAATGGGAGCTGATTGGCAGTGAGAGAGGCTCCAAGTCGAGGCGAAAAACAACTTGATTCAATCACAGTGTAACACTCGTCAACGGCAACAGCAAAATAATATTAAAAGCGAGAGAGAGAGCGAGAGAGCGAGAGAGAGAGAGAGAGAGAGAGAGAGAGAGAGAGAGAGAGACATGCATGCACATGTTGAACTGTAACATTTGGCAGCGTTTTTAACGAGATTTGATGCAGAGGTACCAAATACACACACACACACACACACACACATAGTACTTTATATACAAACCATACATTCTTGTACATTCCTGTTGGTTTCCGTGTGGGGGTGTCTATGGGTTGATGGATGGATGGAGAGATGGATGGATGGGTTAAGTGGGAGAGAAACAACATCCAGTCAGACTCCTGCTATTAAAAGCTGTCTTTAAGAGCCGTTGTGTAATCCTGTCTGAACGCTGCTGCTCAGTTCGGCTGCCAGGCTCTTTGTCTTCATCTGGGCCAGCAGCTTTTTCCTGCCTCTCAATAACACAGGCACGCACACGCATACGCATACACACACACACACACACACACACACACACACACACACACACATATCTCACCAGACCCCACCACAGTGCAGCAGGTCTCCTCTCACACACAAAGACTCATACACAGACTGTACCCACACACTTTCGAGGTGTCTCTCACTTGTCTTAAGTGTGAAGTGCAAAGGCTACAGCGATGGAATGGATTTCTTTCACATCTTTCACCGACTTCTTGTCTATAGAGGTAGTTTATGGATTTTCCTTGATTGTGTTTACACACACACACACACACACACACACACACACACACACACACACACACACACACACACACACACACACACACACACAGAAGTCTCTCCATGGCTTGATAGGATATCACCTTCTCCAACCTTAACCATTAATGCTAATTGCACAACCAATCCTGACCTCAAAACAAGACCTCACCTTAAAATTGAAGGATTTACATCAATGGGGTTTTGCATTTTGTGCCAGTAAGGAAGACAAGTCCCCATAGTGTGTTAACAGATTAAGGTCCCCGCAACATCAGCAATACCTCCACTGCATAGATACACAGAGTGTATATATGCAGTATACTGGCAGCTGGGCCATTGAGATGGCTACTGTATGGATTTTTCCGACTGTGGTTCAGTGATTGCGGTCAAGTGCTTTGGCCATGTTTGTTATTGCATCTGAGGTGGGAGACTGTGTTTGAGCTTATGAAGTAACAAAGTAAGTTTACTTCTGTAGGTGTTCATGTAGTGGTGTTCATGCGGCGCACACACAAACAGACACAGACACACACACACCGCTCTGTTGATTTGACGAGTGGCTCTGCGTGGGAATGGATGTGCCGAGCTGCGGCCCGTCTGCAGGCTGTACTGTACACAGTCAGGTACTGTGGGAGCTCGCTGACTCTACCTGTAGGCTTCACAGAGCAGCATGTTAAAGGCACAGTGTGGGTGTTAGACCGTTGTGAGCAGGCTGTGATATAATGAGACAGACAAGCAGCAATACCCATAAGGACCAGTAATAAATTCAGTATACATTTATCCGGTCTTTTGATTTGCAGAACTTGGTCAGTTTTGCAGGATTGTCACACACCTGCAAGACGGCTGCAAACATTTGCTAAGCATCACATAATCTAAATTGTGATTTTTATTCTTTCGCTAGACTGCATATTTTCTCGCATCACTCTGAGAAACATCTGCATCCGTTTCTAGCTGCATGTCCCCACATGCCTCTGACATAATAATGATAATAATCCCCACACACCTGTATACAGCAGATTTCTGCTAGCGACCTAAACCCTCTGACCCTCTGAGAATCACATTTCCAGTCGGCTGTGAGATGGTGTGTGTGGTGTGTTTGTTTCAGATGGGATTTATTCAAACGTTTCTCTCTTTGTCGCTCTGCCTCCATGCATCCTATGTTGCACAGAGGTGACAATGCCCAGCGGGAAGAGTAAAAAAAACGGTTACTGTCATAATTTCTCCCTCCCCATACCCACAGCTTTGTTTGCAACAGTAGCACGTAACTTTACTCTATAATGAGCTGTACATTGAGATTTCAGGCATTTATAAATCATCATCCTTTTGGAATCCTCCCTGACAGCTGTGGAGCTGCACAACCGTAATTTCTGCATCCATAAAACGCAACCCGTGGCAATGTGGGATTGTTAGCGGGAAGAGCTGTACACAAGTCTTTTTTTTAGAGGTTATTGTAAAGGGCATAAAGTTTACACTCTGACACTCAAGTGAAATGGCAGGAAGTAAACATAGTTCACTTATAGTAAAAAAAACTAAAAGGAGTGATTTCAGACTCAGCCAAGAGTGTAGCCAAGGTCTTTCATTAGTCTGCTAAGCTAATGGTCGGTAGTGGATGAAATAAAGAAAATATATAGCTGCGAGTAGGAGTCAGGTTAGGGTCTCGTGCAGAAATGTATTATAGGACAAAAGCTTCTGCACACTGTCAACACTTATATGGTGCAGATTTATTAAGTAGCTGCTACTGTAAATATACAGACAGGATATCAACCAAGCCTCAGGACCAGCAGTCAGTCGCGTAATAGAAAACAAGACGCCTGACTGACGAGGAGGAGTTTTAAAGGCCCTGAAAGCCTGTTTCTTCAATCAGCTTTCGTAGTGCAAGTGATGGCGTCCTGTAATATGCTGACAAACAAGCCAGAACTGTTTTGTTTCAGTGATTTCGCATGAGAGATTTCTGTATTTGTTGTCTATATCTGTCCTCAGTGGTTTGAAGAGAGTTGAACTCAGTTGAAAATAGTTGTCGTCAAATAATACCTGAAGATGTTTTTTTGTTTGTTCGTTTGTTTATGAAGCGTGAACTTTTTCAATTTCCTGCTTATGTGTTTATAAATTCTGAATTTAGGAAAAGGAGGTTGCTTCTGACATATTTACAAAGAAACAATAAATAATAATTAATGAGTAATATTTGTGATGGTGAAAATCTATTATATTAAGTGATTTGGATTTATTTTTAAAGTTATCGAAAAGTCTTACAAGATTTAAGTCTGGTATGGTATACCCTCTTCTATATCCCCGAGAATGAAAGTAGATCTTTACCTCTAATATGCTTCTAATCTGCTTGTAATGCACCACAACAGACTTTACCGCCCACAATGATGGTCATCACCTTGTTCTGCTGAGATTCCCTTGCGGCGATAGAGATGGAAAATAAGGTGCCCAGTACAGAGAGAGATAGCGAGAGGCAAAAAAGGAGGCAAGGAGACATTTTGAAGAACAAAGGTATTATTTTTCCTTCCAATGAAACCTTTTCTGAATTGGATTCAGAAATGAGTGGGAGAGAGGGATGAAGGCAGAAAGAGAAAAGATAGAGTGAGCGTGAGAGTGGTGGCGGTGGCCCCTGCTGCTGAGCACATTGATAGCAGCCTTAATGCCTGTGATGCTCCAGCGCCAGCCGAGACAGAGGGGAATTGGTTGGAGATGGTGGAACAGGCTTAGAGGGTTCCCTGTGCCAGCCGGCCTGGCGCTGGCTCAACAGAAAGCCCTCTGTACCGCTACACAGTTATTGTTATTATCACAAAGGCGCAGCAGAAGGAGAGGCAGCTCTTGAGTTGGCGGGCTTGGCGCTGCGTTAACTGGGGGTGGGGAATAGGGAGAGGAATTTGAAAGGAGAAGGGGGTTGGTTGTCGAATCAGAGACTATAGTAAACCTCATCTGATCAGTCCTGTGAATGGAGAGGAAACAGTTGGGAAGAGTCGTTGAGGTCTTGAATGGAAACGAGGCCATGTGGAGATGGACAGATTTTGATCCGAGTCGGATCGGTGGCCTGGTCAGCTGATGGCGAGCTACAAAAAAGCGTTTGAATAGAACGCGGGCAGATAGCACTTCAATCTGGAGAAGGGCTGGGATGTAAACAAGGGATGCACCGGCAGTGGAGGCGGGTGTTTCTCTGCCTAAATGAGTCATAGTGGTTAGAATAGAACATAAAATTCTCGCCCTCAGCCCTCAGACTTCAATCAGTTGGAATAAATCAGTTGGAATAAAATGTTGAGAAACGCTCTACAGGCGGAAATTCCAGAGAGAAAACCGAGTCCAGACACACAACAGGCAAGGAGGCAGGCGGATCTTGGGAACCGTGCCTGGTGGTGTGTCGTAAAATGTCGGCCCGGCACGCAGTCTCTCCATGTTGTCTCCCAGACCTAAGGGCCGCAGAATGTTCTATGAGTCTGGCTCGGTCCGAAGTGACTGTCAGACAGTGACTCAGGAGCGGGTCAGCACGGACTGACGCTACATTGCATTACAAGGCCTGAAAGGACCGTACCTGGGTGTCTCCTTCTTCTCTGCTCATTTTCTGCAGATCACACACAGTTTACATCACAAATAACCATGTTGACAACCGTGCTGCTCTGTTTGAGAAATTAGTTTGTGTTTTGTCTACGGCTCCAGGCAGCCGGCCTGACAAGCTTTCATTCATTTCTATGTTATATGAAAATCTGTCAGCAGAAACGTACTCAATCCATTACAGAAACTCCTTGAGTCATATTTGTCTTTGAGGGGAATTTTAGAGATTGCACACAACTAAAGAAATAGAAATAAGTCAATACAAAATATATATGACCATTCTATCATATTACCACTGTGTGTGCACATTTCTGCAACCCTAGAACAAGTCATGTCGAATTAAGAGGGTAGATAGCTATTTTAAAATGTATGCTACATGTTTTTAGATTACTTTTGTGATGTATTTTTCTGCCCTTCAGGCAACAAAAAGATTTATAAACTGAATATTGAAACGTGCTTATATTACATAATCCAACCATCACTGGTCGAAAAGAATAGTATTTTTGCAGCACAGATGTTTCAGAGGAATGTGAATCATAAGATCCTTTAAAGATAATGTAATGGTGACAAAGTTGCTGAAAATTTGAATATGAACGCATGAGAATGAACATTGAATTTGTTGGAGTTTGTACAAAGTCCTGACAATATCCTTAATTACCCTTAATTACATTGGACTAATCGTCTTCAGTGCATTCACTTCTCCCCTGCCTTAATGGAGGAACAAGAGTGTAACAGGTTACTTCTGCTATGCCGTCGTAATGTTAGGTGTCAAATCCAAAATGCCTGCAGACTTTGCATTGTGTACAACCTTTCAGTTGGTGTTTGGTCCTGGTGATCTGTCTCACATGACTCTGCTAACGACGAGTTCAGTTTGAATTCTGAACAAAAAGAGGCGCTCTGGTGTAGAGATGAAGTTCGCAGATAATGTGACCTGAGAAAGTTTTACGAGTCTACCACCAAGTAATCTTTTTTCCAGATGGTTAAAAATGGAAAACAATGGCTGCCTGGATCCGTTGATGACATGCATCCAAATTTCTAAAACACAGCTGCATGGTTTGCAGAATGGCTGCTTTTTATCCAAATTCTATGTGACTGAATCATTTTCATCCAGAAATGAATGGAAAATAAAGGATTCACTGGAACGAAGGCCACACAATTTCTAAAACATGACAGGGCGGCTTGCTATTTGTGATGAAAAGGAATTGTGATTGATTTTCATATCGAATGGAAATGAATTGGAAAACAATGGCTGCTTGTGGTTGTGGTTGCCATACAGTACAACAGCCTAGGCTGCAAAGAAAATCTGCTTGTAATGCAAAGCACATGTGATTGATTGATTTGTGTACCATTTGATAGTAATAGAAACCAATGGCTGCCAAAAACTTTATAGCATGCATTTTAGAATTACATTAAATGTAGGCCTACTGTACATGTTAAGGAGAAAAAGCTCATTCCCATAGTGATAGTATGAAAATTATGAGAATTATGAATGTATCAGTGGGCTCTTCGTATTTCTGCCGTACTTAAAAATGAAAAACATTGGGATACAATTGAAATACATTTATCCTCACAACCCTAATCCATCAATCTACACCAGCAACAACCTGATTGTGGTCCCACTGGTATCAGAGGAGGAAAAAGTTATAATGTAATCATGCATCTGAAATTACACTAAATTTTAATGTGATTAATGACACAGTAGCCTCATAAAGTATTCAACCCCCTAACTTTCTGCATATTGTTCTCATTATACTATGTACCAATTTTAATAAATCATCACGCACTCACAGTGTGTTTATAATGGGCTTTTGATGCAATGCCTTATGAGCAACACTTCAAGTAATGTGTTGCCCTTATTTCTTCTTCCACCGCAAATGGGATTAGTTTCTGAGTTCCTGCACACACTAAAATGGGTTTGATAGAGGTTTGTATGAATCTGAAGAGTTTGTGTGTGTGTGTGTGTGTGAGTGCGTGCATCTGCTCTTGTTGTTGTGTAGCAAGGCCTGATGGGAGTCCAGGTCCGGGGGGTACAGCTCTAGTTAATAATTCAGATGAGGCTCATTATCAAGGCAGCACAGATCTCTCTCTGATTCCACCTTAATTGCAGGCAGGATGTGCCTCTCAGACACACTCTCAAAGTCACTCCCCCTCCCGTCTGCAGCTGCAAATGACTACCGCACACACACACACACACAAACACATACACACACACACACACACACACACACACACAGATCTCACCAGACCCCACCATGGTGCAGCAGGTCCCCTCTCTGAGATCAGGGCTGGAGCAGGTGAATGGGCATTTGGAGATGAGTAGATAAATCCCACTCAGAGATTATGACTACACAGTATCAACTCTGAGGGCCACGCACGTGCTCATATTATGAGTCACTTACAGTTTTAATCAGATCTTCACAAGAGATTTTCTCCTGTTGGGGGGGGGGGACTCAACAAACTAAGATTGATGGCAGGTAATCAGTTGGAGGACAGCCGCTCTGTGATTAATGCTGCTGGAGAGTGAAGCTCTCAGCGCCACGCTGGATGGCTTGGATCACAGCTTTTCAACCCCAAAGTTTCTGTAGAGTCGAACTCGTGGAGGGGCGTGTACACACAAGAGAACGGCTGCGGCCTCGCAAGTACTATCACACTTGTGTTGCATTTAAATAATACCCGAGTATTTCACAATGAGATTACCATTCAGTGATTCCCCTATGGGAGATTGTACCTGATGCCAGAATTAAATGTAGTCACACTGAACTCAAGTCAATATAGTCAATACAATGCCTATGTTGGTGGGAATGAGAGTCTCCTCCGCAGATGGAGTATAATCTGACCTGCCATAACTTATCAATATCTAAATACTTAAACCTGTGTTGGTCATACTGAGGTAAGATTTATGTGAATGAACAATATTGTATCCACACTGCTGCTGAGGATAGCCTTTGCCCAGGTTGCACTCATAGAAACAGTAATCAGCTGTAGCCTGCGATTGTCCAGTCAAAGATGGATATTTGCTTGGAGATGGTATTCCTGCTCTTCAAATCCATCCAGTCATGATAGGTGGACCTGTGTTTTTCACCAGGGAGTTTTCAGTATAGGGTTTTTTCTTTTGTTGGATAAGTTTACTGGAATAAGAAAATGAAAGAAGGCGGACATGTAGCACAGTGGACACTGTGAGTTAGAGTTCTGACACAGTTAAAAAGAGGAGCAGGAGTTCAGTGGCTCTGCAGCCCACTGAGGTGAGAGAGCTTTCAATGTGCACTCACTGGGTCTTCCTTTTTAAGTGCTGCAAGCAAGAAATGTTCTCAAACTGAATTTGATGAGGGCTTTAACCAAATGGATTGGTTTGAGTCACATGTTTGAGTCTCAATGACAATGCTGGTATACTGATGCTAGGTAGGTTTAACGTTGACCCTATTAACCATTTAACTTTAGTGTTATATAATGCAAAATGCAAGACATTGAAGGCTATAGACTATAAAGATGGATGACATGAAAGCTCCCAAAAGTAAAGCCAAAGAATATGGATTTCCCCCTGCTGGCTGGCTGGTTACAGTAGTAAGTCATTAACGGTGTCTCCTGACTGTATATGAATAGGAAATGACCCAAAGTCAAAGTACATACATTTATTTATTTTATGCTATAAATAGGGGATGAAACATAAAGATTGACGGCTAAGTGGGTGAATCAGCACAACCTCGATACTCGCACTATATTCGCACTACTCCGCAGAGTTTGGCTCCAAATGCCATTAAATAATTTTTTGTACAGTGGGGGGAAGTGAAGACTCAGTTCTAAATCTTTATACTGTCTCTGGTATTAAACATGTTCTGGATGAGTTAAGCGTTTGTCCGAGTGATGGCAAATTATCCTGAGGGAAACATTAACTTGAATCCCTCAAATATTGGTCAAAACCTTCAAAGCAGCAAATGTCAACTTTCAAAGTAATGTTTGTCCAAAATTACTTTTTTTTTACGATGTCATAACAATCCTTTATTTTTGTCAGCATGGAACTCTGAGTTGACCCAGCATTGACAGCTGCAGTAACATTACCTAATTGTTTCAGGGCCCTTTGTATCACCACTGACACAATATAAATTCACTGCGTTCGTGTCCCAGGATTTCCCACAGCAGAGTTTGAAGCTTGGTGGTGTAAAATGTCCTCTTATGACTTTAAAGTGACATTTTTATGAATGTAACGTACCCAGAAATGGAGCAGAACAGGGAGACTTATTGTATATAGCAATTTGTAGTATTGATTTGGATCAAATCTCATGAGCACACAGCCACTCAGTGTGGTGAGGCTGAAAGAAAAAGGTTACTGTTTCTTTTTTTGGGGGGAAATGAATGCTACAATAATTAAAGAATAACAGAGCATATTTGTGAAAGGCTATACTCCATAATACAAAAGTGCTATTAGTCACCCTTAATGCCTATTGTTCTCAGTGTAGTTTAGGTTCTATTCAGCAACAGTCATTTTCCTGCAATTGAATCCATTTTCATTACAGACGTCTGTAATTGGACTTAGATCGTTGTTGATAAAAGCCCGCAGAATATTAAAGCCATTAGCGTCTCAATTGCAAGATCATTTGCTGTGTTTCAGCCGGAGCTATTCGCTCATTGTCTTTGTAAAAAGTCTGTTAGAGCCGTCGCTACACCCGCGAAGGTGTCTGCTTACGATGTCAAGCCGAGCCGAGAAACAGAAAGAGAACAACGTGCCTAGTGTTTTTCTGTCAGCTCAAAGAAGGGTCAGGGTAGAGTGTTTTCACTAATGAATATTCATCAGCCCTGCGACATATTTGGACAAATTACAGTGAAAGCCTTTCAAGCTGGAGCTCAGTAGAAAAAGTCGTATTTGGAGATTATTAATCAAATGTCATTGAACTACTTAGAATCACAGCTAAGCAAATTTTAATTATTTTAATTGCACAATTGGACTGGGTGAATGTATGTGTGTGTGTCCTGGCCTGCTGAGGGCGGTCTAGGAGGCAGACAGAGGTTAGCAGTGTAAGACGACCCCTCGGTGGATTTCTGTATCAGTTTGATGAAAATAGGTCAGGATTCAGAGCTTGGCGTTTAGCATTCTGCCCATGTGACGGCTGACGCCGCGCCTGACGACAGCCATACCCTCGAATGAACCCCAGACTTTTTTTCCCGTCTCGTTGTTTCTCCCCCTCTCCCTGTCTGTCTCTGGGATCTATACCCTGCGCTGTTGAACCTCTGCCTTTCTGCCGTGGCGTCCCTCGCCTTCAAGCTCAAGTAGAGACATTTCTAATCTGTGGCCATAGGTTCAGTCCACTCCAGTGCTGAGATTCACAATAGACTGCATCTGGTGGAATGCATTTGATTGAGATGTACTTTTGAGTATTGTAGTCCCACTTTCTACAGAGAGAAAATAGATGTGCTGCAAAGTAATACGAGGATAATAATTCCGCTGTGGCCAGTAGTGACCTAGCTTAGCATAAGGTCCGCAGTATGTTTGGTCACCTCTAGAAGGGCTTGATTTATTATTCTCCCACAGAGCAGGCCCTCATCTCACATGACCGGCATGCTTTAAAAAACATCTCTTGTAAAGGTGAATTCACTCAGCGATGAGCCAGTTCAATGTTCAGCTACATCTGAGCCGGTGCGATTAAGGCACAGCAACCAACTCTGGCATGGGGAGAATCTACTGAACACACATACTGGGTAAATATAAAGCTAACAGCGAGGGGAGATAAGTGAAAGAACTGCTGTGAGGTCAGGTCTGTTAAGTGCATTTTCTGATAAGGTTGATTTGTTTCCAATTAGATTACCTCGACAGAAGAACAGGTTGTTTCATAGCCTTCAGAGCACGGTCGACTGAGAATGTGTGGCTCTCTCTGCCGGCCATTGGCAAACAGCTCATTTAACCACGATTTTTATACTTGCCGCTATTGAGCTAACGCTAGTTTCGGCTCTGCTTGCACCAGAGCACTACAACAAGAGCTAACCAAGTTACTGTAGAATTTAGCAAGGTTATAAACAATTTGAATTATTTAATTCATCGTATAACTCTTGTACACAGGAAATATCGAATCGACATATTTGTCAGAAATTTCACTGAACACATTATTGTTCACTAGTGCATGATTTTTTTTGCTTTGCTTTAACACTACCTCGCTTAATGTTTGTCGAAGTAATATATCCCATAATCGCAACCACATTGCCGATTCCGGTGCATGAGAAGTGGTCTCAAAGAAACAATTATATGAAACTATATTTAAATGAAATTTGCTGAGCACTTTCATTCTCCTAAGGGGATGAATGAATACGTGTTTGTACTGTACTTGTGTACTGTATTTGATGTGTATGATCTTTCTTTCAGTGTCAACCTCAGAAAAAAATTATATTACCATAACGATATAAAAACTGTATTTCAACCCCTTATTTTAAGACTCTTCAGATCATAATAATGCTGTTGGCACTGACCAGTACTTTCATATTTTGGCTTTAATAGGATTTTTTATCTTAAATGGCCACTGGCATGGCTTTTTCAGTGTCTGTGATGTGTTGTTAACAGATCCATCAAAGGAGGAGGGAAATATGATTATACAACGCAGTGAAATGCAGATTGACCTATTAGTCGCTGTAATCACGTGTATCGGCCATGAAATAAATAACTCTGGGGTTTAGAATTCCCGAGGTTCACTTACATGTCAACTGTTTTTTTGTGATTTAATTCTTGCAGATTTGTTAGGAAATCTGCCCCAATAAAGTGGACTAACTAGAGTGCACTGAGCAGTGTTAGGTAACTTGGTCTCATAAAGTGGGCCAAAAGCTAGTTATGCTAAGTGTATTATTTTATGGTAAATGGTTTTTTATTTATATAGTGCTTTTCTAGTCTGGATGACCACTCAAAGCGCTTTACAATACAGGTCATGGCCATTCACCTATTCACACACCGATTTGCACTTTGCATCTATGAGCAGGATCTTGCCCACTTCTGTGTGCAGATGGGGAATCCCTTCTGGTTAGAGAAGGACTGCTCTTCTGCCTCAACCACACATTTTTTATAGTTTTAATCACATGGTACATATTGCTAAAAAAGTTATGTTTAATCAATAGGAAACTAGCTGTTAAATAAATACATTTATCGTGTATATTGGTTGGCCACAGATATACGATGCACAGAGATTGGCCAATAAGGATCCAAAGACAAAGTTTTGTTCCAGAGCCTCCTCACAGTTCAATCCAGCCATGAACATGAACGTACCGCAATGGAAGTGATCATGTCTGTTTGTTCCTGAAGAGAACGCCGAGGCATAGGCACCTGCTAGTGTTACTATTAGGTTAAATGTTTGCTCAGCCCCAAAACACGTCTATTATGTTTACTGTCTGCAAAGCCTTATTTGTCCAGTGTCTGTTTCCTTCTTTGTTAGCCTCCTACCTTGTGAACTGTGAGATTGAGCCTCCCCACCTGATTTATTGGCCCTCTGAAAGTCTGACTTCATCAAATCCTTGATACGGCCAGTCATATATACTGTCTATGATGAGTGCCACCAAAGTCGATGTGTGGATTTAATGGCAGCATTAATCTGCCTGTTTAATGGTGTTGTTGAGTGGAAGGTGGCCACGGCAAGACGCGGCACTAAAAGATGAGTTATAGGCCCAGCCGGCAAACGATGAAAGGGCAAAATGCAAAATAGTCAAGAAGTGGAGGAGAGAGGTGGAATTAAACAAGGTCTCTCCTCTGCACTGCACGGGACAGAGGACAGATCAAGTCCGTCACTGAACATGTGAAATGAAAACGTCTCAGACAGTGCTATCACACTTTGCAGTGGGTCGTCACCGGTTGTGACGTTTTCCTAAAGGCATGTCTGAGGTGATGTTTCCATCTGTTAGTGCGATTTCCATCTTTGCTGATTCATTGAAAATACTCCATAACTCATCCTCAAGTGAGATTTTATGGGATTTCACAAGTAACTTCATTTCTCTTCTTGTCATAGCGGATGAGACTGAAACATGTTTAGACTACATATCACACACCTTCTTTCAGGTGTTTCCCACAACAGTCAACATTGTGGCAGGTTTTTCTCTCAGGTTTTTGGTAATGAGTCCCAGTGAGGACGTCGTCATGTTTAATTGGCTGTGGTTATAAATAAGGGAATGAATAAAGAAGAATAATGATTAAGATTGGGACGATGATAAAACGTTTTTATCATGTACTATATGCCACCAAGTGTTATCCGCCTCTGTTAGGATAAACACCAGTGGTGAAACATTACATTTACTCATTTGTGTGTAGCGGTCAGGTGTAATTAAATATAATTACTCAAGTACTTTATTTGGGGTATTTATTCTATACTCTATGTCCATTTCATACAACTTGATAACTTTCCACTGCATTTTCGGACAATTTATGTGATCATAATGATGAGCTCATTAAATATGATGCATTTTTATCGATTTAATTACCAAGCAGAATACACAATAGGCGAAATTTGCTCCATGTCAACCAGCTGAAACATCACAATTCTGCTTACCTCCTAAAACATCAGTTATAATAATTGATCATGTCATTTAATTCTATAAATTATTTTCAAATCTGTATTTAATTAAGGTTTAAAATACTAGACCTCTAGGTTGTACAATGTTTTTATACTATTACACAACTTCAGCAATTCAAATATTGAAGTTTTTACTTTGCTACATGTATTTCCAAGCCATATCTTGCTAACTACATGTAAAAAAGATTAAAAAACAAGTACATTCCATCGTTAGTAACATTTTTTTGTGTGATATAGCTTGTGAAAACAGTTGCATCATTTTGTGGCTTTGGAGGAGTTTTGCCATCTGATGATGTTGTGACCCTGATAATGTCATTATGATGTCATCAAGGTCAGTTGGGGATCGGGAACAACAGATTTTATTGGAAACTTGCATTTCTGACTAGTAATGTGACACGTTTGTGTTAACAAGGCAGACAAGGTCTAACAAAAGATGGACTCATGGAATTTATCAAGTTTTTGAAAGTGAAACACTCAATCGCTGCTCAATGCACCTGGACTACTATTTCAGAACTAAGGTTTTTTCTTGTAATGAAAATGTATAGGTAGTGGTATTGCTAAAGTGCTTATAGGAAAACAACAATAATTTGAATAAGTCTTCACTGATTAAAAGGATGTAGATCTCTTGTATGATCATTATCATATGTTGATGGGAAGATCTTAATCTAGTAAAGGATTGTGACCAGATGCTATTATAGCATTAGGGAAATGAGGGGCTATATTATTGTATCTGTTTCAGTGGAGCTCAGCTTTACCGTGCAGATGCTGTAACTGAGTTTTTTTTTCTTCACTCTGTTTAGTATATAATAAAAAAAAAGCCTGGAAACGGTTTGACATGAAAATTGAACAGTATTGAATATCATCAAAAACTATTTGCAGCCCCACTCCGGAGATATTGGCAGATATGATGTGAGCTGAAGCCTGCAGTCATGAAGCTGATGGGAGGATGGAGGAGGATAGGATGGTCATACAGCACGGTGGGTTCGCGTGACTGTGCAGCGTACGGGCCTGTCTGTGCGATACTCACAAGACAAGTATTAGAGACGCAGCGCTGTGGCCTTCCCTCCACTCTGTCCTCGCTCTTCCCTGCATGCCCTCTCCCTTCCCCACTTTCCTTTACCCTCTCCTTCCCTCTCCGTCTCTGCTAATGATCTGCTCCGCCTGTCGCTGCCTGGCTGACTGATGCCCACTGACAGCCCCACTCATGCGGAAAGGCTGTACCCCTCCTCCCCTCCACACACACACACACACCCACACACAACCACACACACACAGTAATGAAGTCCTACACATCCCAGCGCAACATATTTACTATGCATATGTGACACACATGCACTGTGCACGCCAACTTGCGTAAGCACTCACGGTGAGATAGATAGATCCACATTAACAAATCACGCCCATTTGTTCGCTCATATGTCAACAGACATATATGTAGAGCAGATGACAAACACACAAATAGACCACACTGTATACGTTATCCACAGCGAGCACTCCTCCTCCTCCATACAATAGCATGCTAATGGGGCAGCTGACTTATACCATCCATGGCATTTTTATGCAAATCACTACGCGCTGAATTAGATAGACTCCAGAGTGGCATATTTTAATGAAATTCCCACAGTGTCAGAAAATATATTTTGTTGCTTAGTTGAGGCAGAAGGTTTTTGTGTGTGTTGATAAAGAAATATGTGGTAAATAAATAATGTCATAAATGAAGTAGGGAATGTATTAGTTATACAAATAATGATTCAGGATTTACATGATAACCTCGGCAACAATTTGTATTAAATACATTTCAACACAACTTTCCTGAGGATTCACATGGTAGGTTCACACTAGTTGGCAAAGTTCACATAGTTTGAGTCCTAAGCTGTGCATTACATGTTTGTTTACACCCTATAAGTACAAGTTATTGACCGATAAAAACACTCACCAGCTGCAACCCTAGTGCGTATATTATGTTTAAACATAAGAGATTTAGAGTCACACTAATGGATTATTATTGCTTTAAAAAAAAATCTTATTGTTTCCTGTGGGTTGTTCTTAAGCATTTGTCTTTCCTTTTAAATCAAATTAACAGTTTCTACAGCCTCAAAGGTCTTTTCATACTGACTCTCACCTGGCGGACTAAACCGATTCTCTGCGGTTTTCTGTTTGAATGAATAAACCACATCCTAGTATAAACCTGCTGGTAGGTGAGATTTTACTCAACAAAGTACAAACGAAAGTCGATTGGAAACGATGCTCAGATAATACATCGCATCCACTTCACAGGTTTAGCAACGCCTCCAAATTGCAGCTTGTGGGTGTAGCCTACTTTCTCAGTGAAGTAATAACTTCAATCCTTTCTTTCATTAGAGCGCGCTCAAACACTTACACAGTATACTCCTGCTGCTCCTGCTCCTAATTACTAATTGGCCCTTACTAATAATAAACAGTCATGCATATGGATATCTGATCAAAATAACTTATTTGAATCAATTCAGGGTAATTTATTCTCATCATTATTCCCGAATTCCCAGTGTGGTATTGATCAACTCGATAACAAATATCTAATCAATCCATCATATCACTGGATGACAATTTATTGAGGTGCGCTCTGCTCAGTCTGCCCGCACCACTTTACCCTGCCAGGGGAGATTCAGGGTAGAAAGAAATGAGGTCAGTAAGCAATGCTGCGGTGCAGGGCGACACCCCTGGGCTCCCCTCAGTCCCAGCCTGCACATGGCCCACAATCCCCCAGCTGATGGCTAAGCCCGGCCATTACACTCAGTTATGCAAGGCTCTGCGAGGCCCTGGCACGGATTAGACCAGGATACTCGGCCAGGTACTTCCCTGCTGTACAAAATAACTGGGCTGTAAACCAACGTTAGAGGTAGAGGCACACAGAGCATGCTGACTTGGAGTTTGGATGGTGTTTTTATTTACTGGAATGTTTTCACCCACTTTAAAGGTAGTCTTTATATATTAAGGTTTTATAGATTAGCTATACGTCATTAATGATAACTAGGTTTGGGTTGTCAGGTTTTGAAAAGTTTTTCTCTTTCTGTTAAGTCATTGACGGCCATATCATTAGGTGCTCACGAGTTATTCGATTTCAAACAAGCATCAAGTCAGATATAAATTTAAATAAATCATTAATAAATGCCAATAAATGCAAATTCTACACGTTTTCATCAAGTCATTGCAAGGCATGGCAAGTTTATTTGTACAGCACATTTCAACATGGCAATACAAAATACATTTACATGAAATATGAAAGGCATCATGACAAATTGCAGAATAATAAGACAATATAAAAATAAGTATTTAAAAAAGAGTTACATAGAAAATTATAATTACGAAAAATAATAAATAAAACTCAAATATACAAACCTTGACAAAAGGTTTTACAATTATCCATCTTCCAAGTCTTCAGTTGTAGCCTAAATGCTGGTAAATAGAGCAGTGCATTGTGGTCTGGATGCGCTGTAGGTAAAATGACAATGTAGGAAGACCCACACCACCGAAGGTATTCATGACTAATTGGCTGATAGCTCATTAGTTAATGTATAATTAATCATTAATACTCGTTCATACAAATTATAAACTGCCTTGCCGAGGGGAACTGGTGATAATGGTAAATGATAAATGTGATGTATTCATATAGTGCTGGTCTAGTCTTGAAGCATAGCGTTTTACAGTACCCAAACTTGGAGGTTGTGTTGCTGAGGACCCAACGAAGAGCAATTGTGAAGTATTTGGATGAGTGGTCCTTGAGAAAATGGAAAAGTATGTTAATAGGAACAGGCATGTTTCCAAGAGGCAGTCATGAGTGCTGTATTATTTTGCGATCTCAGACCTCTAACAGTCACTCAAACAATCCAAATTGAGATTGTAAAATCCCTTCTTGGCAAAACTGGGTACCACTCAGGCATATGGAACTATTAAAGCTGGAATCTCTTAAATATTTGGGCAACGTGGGGGAAAACCCTTAGTGAAGGGCAGCATGGAGGGAGTTAAGAGACATCAATACATTCTCAGCTATGTCTTTGCTTCAAACATACATGGGAGTCTAACCACAAATAAAAGAGTGGAGATGTTACAAAAGATTGACACACGGCCACAGTTAAAAACCACAGCCCATTTCCATTTTGTTTCAATTAACGGGACGGTTTCAAACTTTGTGTGCTGCGGTTGGACGGTGCTGAACAGCCGAGTTACTTCTCAGTTCAAGAAAACGCGACGACACTTAGATGTTCAGGCAGCAGAACTTCAAGCCTCTAATGAAGTTTCTCGTCTGCTCTTTGAAAGACTGAACGCTGCGGTGTACTCCACCCCCCCCCAGCTACCAGTTTGACCCCCCCTCCCTCTTCACTCACACACACACACACACATGTGCAGACGCTGAAACGCTCACAAAAAACACACATTCCAGCATCCCCATTAGCAATTCATGAGCGGCGTCTCATTAGACTTTAAGTTTTACCATAGGCCTCTGAAGTATATGGCTGGAGCAGTTATTAATATTTCATAGTCTCCTATTGAGGAGCTAAAAACGAAGTCGACCCGCTTCCGCTACAAAGTGACTTGCGCTCTTCTTTTTTTTTCTCCCTTCTACTTTTTTTTACCCCCTCTTCTCCCTGTTCGTTAGACTGTCTCTCTCTCTTCCCCCTCTCCTCACCATTCACTCCTCTGCCGTCGCTTTTCTCTCTTTAGCTTCCTCGCTTCCGATCCTTCTCTGCCACGCAGACCTTAACTCAAACTGACTTAATTGGGCTGTCTTTGTTCTGGGAAATGTGGGCATACCTTCGCCTTCTCCCCGGCATGGAGAGAAAAGAGAAGTAAAAAGTGGTGGAGGGGGGGAGGGGGAGGGAAACAACAGAGGAGGAGTATGGGAAAACGACGGAGGAGAAACCTGAGTGAACCCTGGTTGATCCATGAGTACTCCCTGTGCCACGCTCGGGTGAGGGGGGCTCTGGGAGGGTGGGGAGACGGAGGATGGGATGATGTTCGCTTGTGTGATTGTGCAGGCGCGGAGAGAGAGAGCGGCGGATGATGGGGAGGGGAGTCTTGAGCGTTCACTGGGTGTCTGTCAGACTGGCAGACAGGAGCTCTGCCCCGAAACAAACCCATGCATGAATAAGTCAATAAAGACATGTCTGTATTTTGTGTGTGTGTGTGTGTGTGTGTGTGTGTGTGCGTGTGTGCGTGTGTGTGTGTGTGTGTGTGTGTGTGTGTGTGTGGTTGTGCGTGAGTGAGTGAGACAGAGTAAAGGGAGGGAAGAGGGGAGCATCAGATCAGGATAAGGGTGATCAGGGTGATGAGGCTTATTGTTTCCCAGCGTCTGCGACAATGAGACAGACTCCACATTCCGGCACAGTGAGAAACAGACTTAGAGAAAACGGGAGGACGAGCGAAAACCAGAGGATGAGAGAGGAGTGCTTTGAATTGGTCGGGACAGTTACAGCATGTTTGCACATTGCACGAAATTGGTTGGAAGCAAGTATGTGTGAATGTGTGTGTGTGTGGGGGGGGGGTTACAGCTTTGCAAACGCCTCAAGCTGAGACCCGACTCATCCCAACTGGAATCTCTCTCTTCTTGCTGAAAGTAAACCCCAAATTTATCATGTGGCATTTAAAAAAAGGTCAAAGGGAGCAGGTTCAGTTTTTATATCAAAACATCTAGTCTTAATACACATGTTCTCTCTCCTTATTTTTAACATAGTGCTAGTCTCCGGGGTTGTTACTTGATTCCTGTCCACTGTGGTGCCTTGATGCTGGTTGGTGCAGGCTGAGCAGGAGATGTTGCTCAATTTGGAAGAGCACGATTTTTGTTAGTTTCTTAATCTTAGACCTGCTTTTAACTTTTAACTGAAATGGACAGTTGCCTCTTGTATCCTGTGTCGATTGGGTTCACACTCAATATGCATGACACTCTTGAATGGTAGGGGCAGTGCAACCGCAGTATTGTGGAAAGTTTTAAAGAAAACAAATAGAACCGCAATTACCCACGTCTGTGTGATGTGTCATCGCTGCAGCACAGTTACAAACCTGCTGGCGACACATCAGCAGGCCGACCAATTTAAAGGTCCACGTGGAAACCTGCAAAAATAAATGGAAACTGTTTCAGTGGAAAATGTCGGGTGCCAATGGTGTGTTTTGTCCACCAGTCATCAGTCGCCTGAGTTGGCTACGGCGCTTGTTTATCAGCGGACCACCGAGTCCAATTTTCCAGGAGTTAATACATGACTGTGTTGTCATAGTTACTTTTTACATCATTCAACTCAACGATTAGTTCTATACGGCCTGATGTCTCTGGCGTACCTTCGAGAGATATCCTCCAGATAATGTGAAATAGATAAAACATTAACATTAGTCATTAATAAATAGATCTTTAATCAAAATCCAATGTTTTTCTGGATTTTGGTTTTGTGAAACCGTCCATCATGAGCGTTTTGTGTGACAGTCAGGTTGGGCACTGGTGATTGAAGAGAGACATTCATTCACAAGTTAGAAGCCATGGGCAACAAAATGAAGTTCTTCTGTTTGACCCAAACCCGACCTCAGATTCCTTTCAGACTATTGAATTCACATCAGGTGGAAGAGTTCCAGTGTGTGTAGAGGGCGGCGAGAGGTAAGAGCTTCAGGTGTTAATATATTGTAGCTCCGCAATTATTGCTCCCTTGACACACATGTACACCTCTATGTGACCGACCAGTCGTAGGCAATGAAAAGAATGATTTAGTGAGAGCTGGCGAAGTCCGAGAGAGAAAAAGAAGAAGAGGAGAAGGCAAGAGACATGGGGGGGAGGAGGGATGGTGGGGGAGAGACAGCAACACAGAGAGAGAGACGGAGGATGGAAACAATTCAGTGTCCTTGGAAACCAACAAGGCTAATTTGAATTTGAGACTTAGGACTTCTTCTCTCTTCCTTCGCCTCGTATGACCTCCTCGTCGCCTTTCTTCTGCGCTCCCCAATCAGTTTAATCTCTCTCCGTTCATCCCTCCCAGATGCTCTCTGTCTCTCTCTCTCGCGCGCGCGCTTTCTTTTCTCACTCCCTCCCATCGGTCGTTCATTACGGCTCACTCTCACCAAAGCAGATTTCTTTCCATGACGGATGGGCTCTGTGAAAGCTCATCCAAAAGCTCTGTCAGATCTTCTGCTCACGTAGTAAAAAGCCCGAGAGGCAGGCGGTTCACTCAGGGACATGCGTGGCATTATGGGCTGGGGATTGTGGGAGTCAAGAAGGGGTTTGGTTTCTGGGTACTTAACGTCATTTTGTCAATGCCTGGATCTAGTTGTGGTTGGCCACGCTGCGACCACATTAGCCATGGGAAAACGCTCGCGCTTTTAAACGTTTTTCTTTTTTAAGATCTCCCTCTTTTGCTCTCACCCCATCAATTTTCCCTTTGCATTATTTCAACAGTCTCTGTGGTTCTGCAACAAGCCTGATGCCTCGCAGGCAAGTCCCTCTCTTTCAACATCTTAACCATAACCCCCTCCAGCCTTTCTCTCCTCACTCCATTCTGCCCTCACTTTTCCTCCCCATCGCTTTTTCTCTCTCTGTCTACGATGGTCAGGTCTCCTGGGGGAAGACAGTTGGCAGGATGCAGGCTTGCTGCCATGGCAACAGGATCCCTCCCTCTCCCTCAGGTCTCCTTAGCAACTAGTAGCTTGGCTTTGTTGTAATGAGCCGGCCCAGCATGCCATGCCAGTGAAGCACGAGATGTTTGTGTGTGTGTGTGTGTGTGTGTCTGTGTGTGTGTGTGTGTCTGTGTGTCTGTGTGTGTGTGTGTGAGTGCACACTGTCAGTGAGGGGTTTGACTTCTGCTCTGATGTTAGTTAGTGGTACAGGATAACTTCTGTTATATACATGTATATGACTTCTGGATGTGTACACTGCTCCCTTCCATGTCTTCTCTCATCAATTTCACTTCAATTTCCCAGCTTGCATCTGCTGAATGGAAATATATAACCTTCTCTTGGAATAATGAACACTCACGCACATGTAGAGAAGAGTCTGATTCAAAATAAACAAAAAATTCTTGGCATACTTAAAAATAGCACATCTGCTGAGAGATGTGTTTCTCTTGAAAGAGATTTGAATTATCATAGGGTGTGACCAGAGAAATTGGCATTTAACCTCAAGTCCCGGTCCCTTGAGTTTTGTAAAATGTCTCCAAAGCTGGTCCGAATTCAAAAAAGGACTAATTGAATCAAACAAAACTTTGATGCATTTATTGTCTGCAGGGATTTTGTATGATTGCCATAAAATGAGCTATAATTGCTATTCCTGACTTGCTTTGGTAATTAAGTGTGGGCCCCAAAGCAGGTCAGCTAAATAAGAAACAATTAAAGAGGGAACTAATGAGGATTCATTGTGAAAGGAGACAATAACCAAGTTTAAATGAAATAGAATGCAACATTTTGTTTTGATAAATGTTTCTATCTGAGGTGATTAATCCTGTAATGTTCGTGGCAGTTGATGAAAGGAAGCACATGTTAAGTTTTACAGTTCAGTGACGTGATTTGGGAGTCTGGTTCCAGATCTATGAATCGCTGCCCACAACTGCAATGGTATTAGGGAGTGGCAGCATTTTCAACTGCAACGATCTTCAAGAGATTATGAATCATATTGGATTGAAAATTTGCCACATAAATGAAGACAAGCAATGGTGAACCTGATGCAGTTATCTACTTACATTCTAATGTCCATTTTCAAACAGCCCTCACATACCCAGATGTATACTGACAGAGCTACTGATGGCTTCAGTCGCCCCTAGACTCCGTACAGGCTGGGAAGCGATACCTCTATGTAGTGACTACAGTAAAATGGGTGAAAAACGTGGTTGTTAGTTGTGCAAAATGTGATACTTTTAAAATTACAAAGGCATAGGTCAGGGGTGTCCAAACTTTTTATCCCGAGGGCGACATATAGAAAAAAATACGAAGGTCTGGGCCACTCACGCCGCCACGCCCCCCTGTCCTGGAGTGGAATGTTGACAGCGTGGCGGCGGTCTGAGGGACAGCTGCAATACAGTGGGCCAGAGTACATCAGATTACCATTCATTTAGTTGACGCTTTTATCCAAAGCGACTTACAATAAGTGCATTCAAGGGTACAAACCCAGAACAACAAGAATAAAGAAATTACAATTTCTTCGAAAAATAGAGCGAAACTACAAAGTGCTATAATTAAGTACCATTTAAGTGCTACTAAACTGTTAGTTTAAATTTTTTTTTTAGGCAGGCCAATTTAAAATGGATGGCGGGCCGCAAATGGATCGCGAGCCGTAGTTTGGACACCCCTGGCAGAGGTGGACAGTCTCACAGTCAAACTGGGGGCTATGTTTTTGTAAGTATATTGTCGGGTGTTTTGCCACTGCAATAAACCTACTTGTTTACCTAGTCAGTAGCCCCTTTCCATGAATCAGTGAATGGTCAGCATCTGAAAGAACGGAAAGGAAATGTAGCATTTATAAGGTGTGTGACTTGGGAAAAGACCCTCGGCCACTAAGGCCAACGAGAGCAGCAGTCTCAGCAGTGAACGTGACAGAGTGTCTTTCTCCTGGTAGTTGAGTGCTGTAAGCAGGACACATCAGCTTAACAGAGAAATAATGTCCAAGAAAAGATTTAGTACCAAATATTGTAAAGAAAATAACAACTTCATTTGGCACAGGCCTTGTTCTCCCTACATAGTCACACTAACAAGAGGTCCCATCAATTACAGTTTCAGATCAGAAATTATTTTATTATGATGAATTATCCAAATATTATCCTGCTAACACAATGTCACACTAAATGAAAATAAATAAACCAAACGTCCATCCTGCTTGACCAACAGGCTGATTGATATAGGTTGGTAGATCAAGCAAAGGTTTTCAAGCAAAATATTTTGAGCTCTGAATATTGTTTTGTTTTGTGTATATTATATACATAACAAATCCCTTTTTAACGAATAGTGTTGAATACTTACTGTCATAATTAAGTGTCTTTTGTGCAACCGAGTGCAAAGGTGGAAACTATTTGAACCGTTAGGGTTAGGGTTGTTCTACTATAGTAGTAGTTATTCTTGTAACAAGCTGCCTGTTGTTGTCTGGTGTTTGTGAGTTCCTCTCCAGCTAAAGTCGACCTAACCTTTTTTCTGAATGTGCCATTCAGAGTGTCTTATCCCGCGTTTCTGCCAGTGTATCAGCTTTTGACTGTGGATCAGTGAATTTGTTGGAGGTGTCGCACAGCGTCAGTGTGCTGGATGGATGTGACAGCTGAGTGTTGAGGCGGGTGGTGCGCCCCTGAGACCCGATGGCAGGTGTGATCAGGCCTGTTTGTCAGCTTCTCCTTTGGCTCCCATAGGTGTCACAATGCTCCACCTGGCGTGTGAAAGCTCCCGAGGGAGGGAGACATGGAGGTGACTCCATTTTATGAGTGTGAGTCAAAGGTGGAGGTGACAAACTACATTTACCATTGTTCTCCAAGTTCTGTCCCTTTACGGAGCATTGCATCCGAAACTGGCTGCATCAAGCCTTCCTGATATTGTAGAAAATGGTTGTAATATAAAAAATAAAAAAAACAGCCTAAGCTTATCTTAAATTAGCCACCTAATTATTATTGTAGGTAATAAGTGGAGTTTTGGTATTAATCATTTTTAGCTATCAGGGTAGTTCACAAAGCTATTAGCTAGCAAATGGGCTGAACAAGACTAGTTTGCTGTCGGTCTCATTTTCTATATTTTTCCTCGTGAAGTCGCCCGATAGCTTAAAACAAAAGAACAATAAGTGTGAGCATTTTTAGTTGTCTGATGCTCCAGATGGTTGGTTACACAGCACCATCTGGGGAGGCTTCATTGGAAAGGACAGGTGCTTTCCAAAAATACTCGGTATTTGATTGGATGAAATATCTCTCTATCATTGTCGGTCAATTGCCTTTTTTTAACTGGTTAAGCTGCATTAAAAACCTTTGTATACCCACTAATGTTGCTGTGAGAGAAGTTTATTACAGGCCCAGTGTTTCCTGCCTCACACGCCGCTGATTGGTCAGAGCCACTGTGGTTTGGCTACAAATAGCTGGAAGCTTAGAAAGATGGCGTCCTTATGTGTGAAGTCCGGCTGCCTCGCAATGTTAAATGGAAATAATATCGTTCTTTGAACTCTCAACCAAGTCAAATCAGCACTGAAAGTGACCAACTGAGTAAAAGTTCAGGTACATTGTTTAATTCTCTGGCTCAGTGTTCAGCTTGCCTGTAGATTTTAACAAAGAAACAAGCAGCGATTCTTCAAACCAACCAATAGAATTAAGCTGGGGAGGCATGAGGGGAAACACCTCTTATATATTATTTCGCTATAAAACCAGTACAGTTATGATATCTGAGCATATTATTCATATTAGTGATTTATGAATAAAAAGATCAAGATAGGGATCATTCTATTGAATCGGTGATCGTGATGTAAGGAAAGCCAACAGAAAGGATGGACCAGTCGTGTCCACTCTGAGTCCATCAGCCTCTACAGAGATGACTGTGGCCTGAGGACCGGGCATCTCTGGCACGCAGGGAGGATTTTCCGATCCCCTGCCCTGCTTTCAGATGCTCGTTAATCTGCCGGCTCTATTTTTATCTGCCCTCTTCTCCCGCCTCCGGGCTCTCCGCCTTCACTCACTCCTTATGTCCATCCGCAGAGGGAGAGGCTGCCTCGGCAGCTCCAATTAGAGGCCCCTCCGCTGGGGACTGGGCTTGCTG
Organism: Pleuronectes platessa; assembly: GCF_947347685.1. Taxonomy (NCBI): domain Eukaryota; kingdom Metazoa; phylum Chordata; class Actinopteri; order Pleuronectiformes; family Pleuronectidae; genus Pleuronectes; species Pleuronectes platessa. The sequence goes on from NC_070643.1 coordinate 3,857,564, forward strand.
TCCGCCCCTGGCCCCTCAGGCTCACTCCTCGTCTACCTTTCTCAGGTTAGCCCCAGACGATGCCTCGCTCCCTGCCTCTCCTCCACCTCCCCTTCCTGTCTGCCTCGCTTCTCTGCCTTTTCCCCCTGAGCTTGTAGCTCCATGTGGAGTAAGGGGGGAGTGAAAGGCCTTCTGTCGCCCAAGGGCTGGCTCAAGTCCCTCGGCTGTACTTTGAGGAGATGCCAACTGGTGCACCTTTCAGGAGGCGTCCTCAGTACAACTGCTTGAGACACTAACTCTGATCATGCTGTCACAGCTACTGCCAGTGTACACCTGAAACTGCTGCTGCTAGTACTAGAAACACTATCAAACGTAGTTATAAAAAAAGCATTCCTGAGAAATGTTTTGATGAGGTTTGTGGTTCTTTTAACACCATCATGATTTAAAGAACCAACAATTAAAAAAAACGTTACAAATGTATTTCCAGACTTATCTTATTTGGTATTGTCTGGTGCAGGTTATACAACAACAAAACACCTCACTAACTGTTATAATCTAAGTAGTATTTCATCACTTGCAACTTTCCACACTAGGTCTGTCATGGTTTTTAAAAAGTTGCAGCACAACCATGTTCGTGAAAATGGGACTGCACATCTTTATTGCAAATGATTGGTCTGTGCCTTTGCTGGGCTTATTTACAACCATGTTATTTTGTCTCGCAATTGTCCCTATAGCTACACTATTTGTCTGGATGCTTTGACCTATTATTGTCCTGCAGTCCACCTAAAGGATAGCATTTTTCCCAACTTAGCTCCCACCCAAACTCTGCATGCTCACACCTTCTCCAACCCCATTAATCCCTCAGCCTCCCACTTCTTTATTTCCCTTCAAAGAGACAAGCGCTGCCTGTGACATCAGTCACAGGAAGTGAATCTTTAGCGTTGACTAATTTCCATCGATTGCCTCCAGACAGGCTTAGCAGACGAGACCCATTCCCACACAGAGCCTGGCTGCTCTCATTTAAGTCTCCCCGCCTGCAGAAAACGCTCCACAATGAGCGCAGTCAGTGCTTTTATCTTCTCCCCCACTCCTGCTTATTATCAAATAAGTGTGCAGCATAGAGAAATACCCATTGACAGGACCGTGCATAATGACTCCTGGCTGTGTGAAATGGATTAATAAATAATGGTTGAGCAAGGAGAGAAAACAGCTTTGCCTCGTCCCACTACTTCTCGACAAGGCGGCTGAGAACAAATCCCCACCACACTCTGCGGAATTGTGCCGGACCACATCTAATGGAGTGCTGCGCGGGATTTAAAACGCGACCCTCCTCTTGAAGGTGCCTCGGAATGCGTCATAAATTAGAGGTGGGCTCCGTAAAATGTGAAGCAGAAAGCACTAAAACATCCACTACATGATGTTCCACTGAAACCCCTAAAGAATCCCCTGTAAGAGTCGTATCTCCTGTGAGGATCAAGAGGTAAAAGCAGCCTGTGCAATTGTCCAGGAGCAGAACTCCTCTGCAACCTGTTTCCCGTCTCGCTGCTGACAGATCGGCAGCAGCAGGTAAATCAGTTTCCTCGTTGCTTCTGCTTTCACGCTCTCATGAGTATATCAACAGTTTGAGTGCACATATCCTGCAGTTTGCATGTTCAAACCCAGTCGGACAGGCACACAGTTGGGCCTGCATATACCAGAGGCCACCTTGTTTTTAACAAAGCCCCCCCATCCAACCCCTGTCAGTGACATATTGCTTCATTAACACTCTTGGCTTTGTGTATATTGACAGCTTTCTCCAAATGGCACAGAGTAAGAGTGTTACTGCCGCCTGCTCTGCACCAAAGGGGCTTAAACAGACTATAAAACCCAAAGTGAGGCTCTGCGTGTGCTCTGACTGTCACTGTATCCCTGTGCCAAAGTAATACGTCTGCGACAGGAGGTGAAAAGGTCTCAATCTCCTTAACGCTAGATTAAGGAGCAGCTTGATCACGGCGTCTTAAGTGCTTCATTTTGGAATCAGGATCGATAGCCGCTAAGAAGAATTGAGCTAGGAGCTTCGATAGGTAGAGCTGATTGAATAGAGGCTAATGACTTCTCAGAAGCCCCTTAAGAGCGAAGCAATGTCTCATACTGTCTATATTGCTTGTGTTTTTATTTAAGCTATTTATTTTCCTTTAAATTGAAGAGAAAGGTTAAATCTGTTTCTCAGCCCAGGTTCTCATAGCAGTCAGACAAAGCCCCACCGGCTTGGTAGAACGTGGACAGGCAAACACACAGTACTCTGGTGAAAAACATGTTTTCTACCAGGAGCAGCCACAACACTGAGGCTGTGATGTGACGTGGACGAGGTCAATCCAGATTTATTTTGAAGGCCTGTGAAAACCTGTGCTTGTTTTTCTTGGCTCCCAATAACTGCCCGACCAATTATGTCTACCAACACCGCGCCCACCCTCAGTCGCCATGATCCGACCAATCCCCACCCTGCCTCTGTGGTTTCAGGGTGAAACCCAGCTGAGGAGTGCCCAGAATTAACCAGGATTAGCCTTGGATTGTCGGGGATTACTCAGGCTGGAGAGGGATTAAGCATGATTGCCAGTTTGGGGTGGGTGGGGGGCGATGTGTGTGAGTCTGTGTGTGCGTGCACATCGAGGTGAACATGTGTCAAGTTGTGAAATACTGTATATATAGTGCCATTTGTTTGAAAATAGTGTGTGTGTGTGTGTGTGTGTGTGTGTGTGTGTGTGTGTGTGTGTGTGTGTACAGTAGTGTCTGAACTAGAGGTGTGGCCATTTCTCGATGCTTAGATGCATCGCGATGAAGACGTGGACGGCTCAGCATTGATGCAGAAACAGAACATGATCGATTCATGTTTTCCGCAACGTTAATCTTTTTTTAGATGTCCCGCCGCTGCATAATTATAACCACCGCTGCTTCAGGATCAGGACATCAGGGTTAAAGTGACCGGAATGATTTGGTTTCATGATCCGACACCATCAATTAATAACTAAATACATGTGGTTATCAGGTTTTGTTAGCTACAGAGACGAGCAGATCAGAGTGATTAGAAAAGAGCAGAGGAGCAAAGTCTCTTGTTGATCAGCGGGAATAAAGCACCTCAACGCTGCCAGGCAGCGCCACACTGATGAAGGATAAAGATGCAGCATACAAGTCTAAACTGAATGAATGTCTAATCAATGTGGAGAGCACTGACCACTGTTGTAGTCTGATTTTTTAATTCAAAACCATATTTTTGTTTTACCTCTGTCCAGAGATATGTTGATACAAGTTGTACTGTATAATTAATATGGAGGCTTTTCCCTACTCTGTCACAAAGCTATGTCTGGAGAACAGCGAGAGAGAAACGGGTGCGATGAGTTCAATCATTCTAGTTGCTACGCAACAAACTGGCTAATTTGCAAAAGATGTAATTAATATTAGCAAGCTAACTAGCTAAGAAAAGGGGTCAGTGGGGTTAAAATAATGATAATCAAGAAACTTTGACTCTGCTATTCTGTAAAGGAGGATGAGACACAATGTTTCCAAATAAGGGGAGAACACACAGTTAGTGATCATTTAAAAAAGAATTCTGGAGACAGGGTCTCAATACAAATATAGGTACGGGGATGCGGGTCCCAAATACTCATAGTGTAATGTTATGTTTAGTCTTAGAGGGAAGACATCCTCTCCCACTCTAACACAGATTCATCACATTATGAAACAAAGAACGTGTGTCACTTTGTGCGTTCTCAGTACATGTTCAGGTCAAGAGGACCGGACAACATGACATTTCTTTTAATTATCACAGTGAGTACGATAGTTGTGAGCTATTTTATGTGGCTCTGGAAGGATCGGAAAAAGTAGTAAAGGAGCTGTATTGTTTTGAGATCTTTTGGGGATAAAAGTCAGTATTGGCTGCAAAAATGTTGACCATATATGTAGTATGATTTATGCTTTACAAAACATCAAACATATGATAACTGCTCATGTGCAATTAGTTAAGTCGTACGGTAATGGCTGGTGAAGATGGAAAAGTTAATCATTGACAAAGGAATGAGCCTTGTGTGAAGGCCAGTGGTTTGCTGAAAGAGTCTTCTCCTAAAGGTCTGACTGACTCACAGCAGCAGACACAGCAACGACCCGGCGCAGCGGAGAAATCTGAGGGTTTGTTGAGAGTGAAGCTGTGGCTGCAGGACCTCCATCAGTGCTCTCTGCCCGTCTACAGTGGGCTGCACAAAACATGGATATGTATGAACAATGTGAAGGGTACATTAATGGTAGCTTAGCACATCCATATTTTATTCATGTCTGGCAATCCCAACCTATTTTTACATGACGGAGCTCCTTTTGTATTTGTGTACAGTTCTTTTAAAAGAAATGCAGCTTTATTTAAATTTTTAAAAAAAGTAAAAACTTTCAAATTAAACTGTTTTTTTCTTTGCCCTAGGATGGGCCCTTTATATTTAAATACTTTATCTTGACATCTGGAGTGAGTCCTCTCTATGGAGGCCGCCATGTTTATTACAGTAGCCCAGACTGGATAAACTAAACACCTTTTGAGTTTTTTTGACAACTGAAGGCTACCATAGGTTCTCTTTCATGTTTGAAAGGGGAGGGTGAGGTGAGGAGTATTCAGCTGCCACATGCAACTTCACCACTAGATAACACTAAATTCTATACACTGAACCTTTAACCTCAGAATTGTTCAAGGTGGAAAAGTGTAGTTTAATGATTTTACATTCATATATTTTCCATTTACTGATAATGAACTAGTGTTGTATGGGAAAACACAATGAAAATTGATCCAGTGATCTGTAATGTTCTTGCATTGCTTTAGGTTTGAATGTTGTCACAGAGGACCTCTTCCATTACTTTCAAATACTAACTTGAACTTTTCATCGAGACATGAATCAGAGGCTGCGACCGAAAATCCAATGCACAGATAACAAGCAGTAAAATCTGATGAGTGCTGGTTACGGCTGTGAGTAGACGTCACACCTCAGACATGATGGAAAAATGAGTGACAGGGAAAAGAGAACAAACCCAACAGATGTCAGACTTTTCTCCATCTCTAAGTGTCAGTTTCTTTTATTGGCTGACACATAATTGCAGTGAATGATAATAATAATAATTACAGGGTGTGCACTGTAGAGAGTCCCCTATCAGAGCTGCAGGAGGCCTGCTTGTCCTCCGCTGGGCCTGTGGCTGGACTCTGAGGCTGCTGCTGCCGTCATAGCAACATAAACATCAGGGAAAGAAAAGAAAGGAAGCACTTTCGTCTAATCTGAAATGTGTCTGAATGTTTAAACTGGCAGCAAGGGTCTGGTTATTAATGTCACATCACAAACTGTTAAATGTCAAAAACAATCACGAGTTTTTAAATTGTAATGACTGAACTTTTATTTTAAAAACTACTATAGTTTATATGATATTTATGAGAATCTGAACTCGCATTATGTTTATTTTCTTTTTAGGGACATTTATGAGTGTTTGGACTGATGACATATTGTCTAATAATGTGTTCTTGAAGCCACAAACCTTTCACAGCAACCTTTACGTCACTAAAGGGATAATATTTTATCCTGGAACAATTTTGGGTAGCTTCCTGTTACTTTGTTCTGAATGCGCAACTAAGCGATACACTTCAGAAAAGAATACTGTTCAGAGAGACCTGTTGTGTGTGAGATTTAGTGGCATAATATAACATTTTGCAGTTATAATTTGCCACCAACCAACAACCTCCTTCAGCCTCTCCTTCCAAATATGTAGAACCTATGGTGGCCTTCAGGTAAAAGTCCCTCACCAGAGTTAGTGTTGGTCATTACTGTACACACTGGACCTTTAACATGCATGAAGTTGGCCCTTCAGACTTCCAGCTCTCCTCAGAAATAGTAACAGTAGGTGGTAACTGGGACAGACAGGCTGAAAGGAAAAGTGGCAGTGCTCCATTATAGATGATGTCACTACTGATACACTCTGCCCAGGGTCCTGACCCCAAAGCTGTGATTTTTTTATTCAGTTGTGTATGGATCCTTTGATTTGTTGAAATCATACGTACATACATTTTTCCTTGCCCTTTTAAAAATGTGCAAGAATATAGTGTGTCGACAGATCTGTGTGTCCTTGGGCCATTAGCCAACCAGTGGACTGACGATCCCGGGACTCTGTAAAAGCAGTACTGTGTCCAGATCATACTCAGTCAGTTTTGTGTGAAATACAGGAGTGGATACGGATACAGAGCAGCTGGTTCCCTGTGGAGGAGCAGGATGGATGTGAGGCCAGGTCTAGTCACCGTTTGTACTGCAACAGTCCATCTCCTGCTGCATTAGCAGGAAGGCAAAGGCTGAGAGCAGTGGGAACAGGCTTCTCCACTTCAGAATCAGTCTTTCTGACAAGTTAATATATACACTGAAGCACAGACGGGCAGCGCTGTGCCATTGAGGGTTGAGACCATGCAGGTTTTATTCAAGCCAAAGACTATGCTGGAGGATTTCACTGAGCAGCTCCTCCACTGTGGCTGACACTGTGCTAATCTGTGACATCTCCTGCGACATGGCCTTTGATTTGCTATAATAACCTGGAGTATCCACATCACATGTGACGTTCCAATCCTGCAAACAATAAAAGCTGATATATGACCTTTCTTGAATTAGACTGTTCATTATTTGTTAATAGAAATTACAAAAAAATAAAACAGTAGCCCAGTTGGCCAGATGATGACACTCTAATCACACCTTAAAACTACAATTTTGGAGAGGAATTAATAACTTTACTCAGAAGCTCAGCTCAATTTACAATAAAAGCCAGCATTGTGTTTTTTTGTTAATTTGCATAGTACGAAAATGGCATAGACATTTTGAATCAACTCCAAATTTTGTATACAGTCTGGTTGGACTGAAATTGACAATTCTACCATAGAGCAGCAAGTTGAATAAACATGGCTTCCATCAATCAATCAAACCTCACAAAGAAAGAGGACTGACAAGATATTGGCTATAACTCAAGTTGTCTTAGAGGAATTATGATTAAACTCAGTGAGGACATCCAGCACTTTTATTACTGAACCTACACACCAACATGCCAAATGCTTAAATTATACTTCTCAATCAATCAATCTATCAAACATACCGTCCGAAATGGATCCATAGTGATTGATGCTTGCTCAGCATCATAATAGAACCTTCCATTGCATTACCCATTTTCTCTTTTTATAAGCCTGTCATAAACTCAAGTCTAAGTTTTTTCTTTTGCTTATCCTTCTTTGGAGAAAAATATTCATAAACAGCACTGGAGTAGATGTTTTCTCCAATGAGCTCCCAAATGGGTTTACTATATGCTAGACAAGATAAGATGTTGTTTACTACTACTTTGTTGAATTTAGAATTTGTTTTCCAGATACACAGTGATGATGAAACCAGTGTGTGATTGGTCTCACTCCTCTAACCAGAATTAAAATAGTGGATTTGACTTTGTCGAACCCGAAACATGCATCTTAATGTTTGTTTTTGGCCAATTAAATTGCTTCCTTCTGTTAGTTCAGAACTCGCAAATAGCCGCCACATTTCTTTCTGTTACGTTGTTGTGTTTTCTTTATTGTTTTACTTAGCCACAAAACACTGTGTAAGTTGTTTATCGTCAAACACTATAGAGAATAACAACATCCTTGTATATGTTTATCTGTTCTATTAGGTTCATTTATTTAACTTGCTGTTATTGGCTGTTCGCTAATGACTACTTACAGTACATCTTTACCAGCTTATTGTGGCTAATTGTTTCCTCAGTTCTCGCCACAGATGCCACGGGCTCTTTTTACCAATAGGTGCTCTAGATTCCATCTTGCACAATGAGACATATATTTACATACATAATTTGTACTAATTTACATTAGTGCTGACAGGCCAATATCTTGTGTCTGTGCCTTTGAACCATTGCAGAAATAGAAGCGTTTGCTGCCACTATGGTTTGGTTAGGTTTAGGGAATAAAACGACATGGTTATGGTCGGGGACTGATTGCTGGTTTGCGTTAAAATGGCAGCTTCGTTAGGGTTTTGGAATGTTTGTTGTCATGGTTATAAGAACTACTTTGTAGGTTAGGGGGGAATTGTGGTCCTGGTTAAAAGAGACCAGCATTGGCTGTCTGTAGAAAATGGGATAACAGTCATTTCTGGTGTCCTACGAATTGTTGACCCATCTAACCACCACATACCTCCCACAGCTGCTCTTTGTCACAAATGCTTTTGTTTTTATTTAACTTATTTTCGGTGAGTGAGTTCATTGTGTCAACTATATTAACAATATTCAGTTCAGCATACCACTGAAACTAGAGACATTCAAATTACCCATAACAGCATAAATATATCAAGAAAAGATACATGTAGTTTGGCCACAAAGTGCTTATGGTGAGTTACATAATTTTTGTCTGAACAACATCTGGGCTGGTGAGAATAGAGAAAGAGAACCGTTATCACTGACGGACTTGGAGTCAGAGACCGATTATTGGTTAGCAGAACAATAGAAACATAAAGACTAAATGTACTTGATAACAAGTCCGTGAGCACAGACAGTATGAGAAACATGAATGACTTAAATCATCTGACACCAGCCAGAATTTAATTACAGTGCAATGGCATCATCAATATGTTAATTGGCATTTTATGCCAACTAGCAGCATTTAGTTTACAAGCAGGATTTAGCTTTAATTGTTTCAGGTGGTTCCACATCAGTTTTCTTCTACAGCCCATCCATTGTACTGCCACTGACCATGCCACAGATTATTTTTTGGACCCAGCCTTGTTCCTTAATCGGGTTTTCTTTGTTTAGTTATAGTTAGAGCTGAATCACCCCATGCACAAACTTTAATTTGCCTGGCAGGTGCCTTTAGTGGAGTGATGCGAGAGAGGGGTTTCAGTTATTTGGCCTGTCCTCAAGGATTTAAACTAGCTAGAAAATAATTAGTATAATGACATACACTCCAACAGCAACACCAGCTACATCCTTCAAAATGATCATCATATTCATATGCATGAGCGTATTCATATGCCTTTTGCTAATTAGTTAATGATTCATTGGAGCCTCATTGCACTCCTGTGTTCAGGTAAGGGGCGGACCATTGGAAATCATATTGAGGCATAGAAATTGTAAGATTAGGGGGTGAGTATCAGCACCACATTGACACTAAGAACGGTTTCAGAACAGAAATGTCTGTTGAAGCACAATTCCCCCCCCCCCCCCCCCCCACCACACCCCATAAGTTTCATATTATTATAAACGAATGCAGCGATATGGCACATTATATTAGTAGGTAGTTATACAGAAGCTCTCGCTCTCTCACACTCACACACACACACACACACACACACACACACACACACACACACACACACACACAAGCACACTGCTGCTAATCACAGCTTGGTACAGGTAGTGAGGCATTGGGACTACTGGTGATTGAGCCTCCCTGGTGGATTGGAAGCAGGAATCTGACAGACTCAGATAAAAGGCTGTTTGGAGTTGCCTGCAGCATCAAACAGCATCAACCCTCCCCTCCCACACTCCCATCTCTCCCCCCACAATCACCTCCACTCTCTTCATTTCTCCCTCTTTTGGTTTACTCAGTTGCCATGGCTACGCCCAGCCAGAGCCGTCACATTGAGGAGGAACCTGTCAGGGTGCCGCTCTCAGATCACCTGATGCAGGTCGCCTCCACTGGCGGCCTCTTTCACACAGCGTCATCGTTCAATTTGGCTTTGATTAAGTCTGTGCTCCGTGGCGTGGCGCAGCTGAGAAGTGAAGTCTGTGTATTTTGTCGTCAAACGTTGAGCATGTGCAATTTTGCCGACCTGGCTTTTTGGAGAGGACCCTTCTGAACGGTAGCGGGAAAAAACCCCACCTCTCCTTCCTATCCAATTTCCAAGTCTGTGAAGAGCGATCTAGTCAAAGCAGTGTGATTTGAATAGAGGACGGGATGAAATTACCTGTTTGGAGTCATGCTGAGGGGATGGGTGCCTGTGGAGGAGGCTTTTCTACATGAACGAGAGTAGTAGCGAGATACCAGACTGATCTGAAACCCACTTAAAGCTGAATTCCCCCTGTAAATATTTTGCCAGAAACCTATTACCTGCTGTTGTGGATGCTGTGCTTTTCATATTAAGCTGCAACAACAAAGAGCTGTCACCTCTTTCAGCTGGCTGTCCAGTTCGCAGCCATGCGGCTCTGTATGCTGCTAAAGTAAGGAGTGGTCGGGGGTACATATGCTAACTGTATAGATTGTGCTGAAGGGTGAAATATAAGCTGGCCCCCGACTGAACACAGATTTGCATCTCCTGCTGTTTTTCCTGATATTCCTGATATTTGACCATCTTTCATTCATTCTGAATGACTGATTGAAAGAATGATGAGAGGGGGGAAGGATGGAAGTTGTGTAAGGTGATGAGAGGATGGATGTGGAGAGAGGTAGAGAATGAGCAATGTCGTGATCAAGAGACGCTGGGACTCAGAGAGGGAGATGAATGGGGCCGAGAGCAGGAAAATTGGACAGGAGGCGGGGGGTGAATGAAGATAGAGAATGGCTCGAGATCTCGGGAGACAGAGATTGTGAGCTATGTGCAGGTAATAAACAAGGCAGAAATAGATAGATATCTCAAGGGAGAAAAAGGAAAAGTGAGCGATTGTGTGCGTGGGGGAGGAGTTGTGGGTGGGGGGGGGTTGGGGGGGTTGCTTGGTTTCTCCCAAAAGAGAAAAAAAAAGCTAAAAGAAAGTGAGGGAGAGAATGCAATGGGCGGAAGGCTGGCGAGAGTGTGAATAATGACACAAACAGGAACGATTTGGATGAACATGCTGTACTTAAACTAACTTGGCCAGCTGAGATGATGTGTATCCCTGCTAAGCTCTCCTTTAGGCAGGCTTAGATCTCATCAACTCACTCCAGGTTGGCACTGGCTTCAAATGCTGCTGCAGAGCCTTGGATTAACTATACAGCCTTCACTCAGACACTTAAACAGGGGTCTGGAGAGGCTTATCCTAGCCCCCAACCCACCATCCTCACCGTCACCCATTCTAGGTTCGCCCACAACTGCCACATCTGCCCCCCCTCCCTTCAAAGCACCTAGAAGGATCACTTCATCATAACGCCACCGCTGACTACAGTTATGTTGATTGTGCCATGATTTTTAAAAGAGGTTAAATGAGCATGCCCTCCCCTCCTGCCTCCCCCTGTTTACTCTCCCTCTATCTTATTCCAAGCCTGTGTATGAGTGTTTCTTTTTTCATTCTGGTGCTTTTCCAGAGCTTCTCCTGCCAAATCAGCCCCCCCTCACTCCAACCCTCCCTTCCTGTGTCTGGCGGGATCTCAAGCTCTCATATTTGGAGACCCTGCAATCGATACAGGCTGTCTGTGATTGGGTTGCCTCGCGTGATTCATTTCTGTAACCTTGGTGATGGTTTGATGTGGAGGCTGCACCCATGTCCATATTATGACTCAGTGAGCGCGTGTGGAGAGGAGAGGTTGGTCAGGGGAGGTATCGATTGGATCCTTTACTCTCCCTGTCCTCTTTGCTCTCCCCTCCATCTCCCTTTCTTTCTTTATCCATCTTTTTTCTCACTTGCCATGCAGCCCTGATAGTTTTGCCATAATTTGAAATGACTTTGTGTTCTCAAGAAATGATTATTTAACCCTAAATGTTCCCTTGGGTATTAATGTTAATCTCTCTTCTTCTCTCTCCCTTTTCTCTCTTGTTACAGAACTCGATCAGACACAACCTGTCCTTACACAGTCGCTTCATACGGGTGCAAAATGAAGGGACAGGGAAGAGTTCTTGGTGGATGCTGAACCCAGAGGGTGGGAAGATGGGAAAGGGACCCAGGCGACGTGCAGCATCTGTAGACAATGGGACTCGCTATCTGAAGACTAAAGGTCGAATCAGCCGGAAGAGAGCAGGGGCTATAGGCCTTGGACGGGGACACGGTCAAGGGGGTGGACCAGCATTGCAAGGCTCCCCGGAGCATGGCAGTCCAGCAGGTAAAGGAGGTGTGGGCATGGGGGGTGAGGACTATGACACCTGGACGGATCTCCATTCCCGCACCTCCTCCTCTGCCTCCACGCTGAGTGGCTGCCTGTCCCCGATCTTGGCTGAGGCGGAGGCAGATGAACCAGAGGAGGGTGGGTTGTCCTGTTCAGCCTCCCCTCGATTGTACCCCAGTCCTACCAGCACCCGTTCCCCGGCCCTGGGCACTGGGGGCCACTGCCCCACTGTGGAGCTGCCCCAGCTGACTGATCTGACTGGTGCTATCAGTCTCGATGAGAGTGGCTACCCCCAGCCACCACCAATCAAATGCAACGGTTATCCCTATGTGCCTGGACCCAAGGCGGAGGGCTCTTACTGCGGGCCCATTTATGGACAGTCTTCCCTGGGGATGCTCAGGCATCACACTCCCATGGAGACCATCCAGGAGAACAAGCCAGTTAGCTTCCAGCGCCCAATGAGAGGCTACTCAGAGAACAACGCCCTGCAGAGTCTACTCACCGGGGGTCCTGCATACTGCAACAAAGACACAGTACTAGTCCAGGGACGGGAAACACACACACTAATAACACAGGGAACCAATGGTGTTCACAACCAGCACAACCACAATCAGAATCGCAGCCACAATCACAGCCAAGAGCATGCTCACAATCCCAGTCTACACAATGGCCATGGCTCCATCCACGACCAGAACACAACCCACCATCAGAACCACAATCAGGGTCACAAACACCAAGCCAGCCTCGAATACAGCCACAGCCACAAGCCCCACCCTGCCCATGACTATGGTGCCAGTCATGAGCATGGTCACAGGAATAAAGTTAACCCCAGCCATGATCACAACCCTCGCTCCAGCCAGAGTCACATGCACACCCACAACCCCATGCCCGGTGGTCCTCCCCCACAGGCTCTCTCCCCACGGGTAAGCACTGACATCCTGCAGCCCTATAGCCTCAAAACCTCCAACCACTATGGGCCCCGACCCCACCTCCCAACTTCGCCATCCCTGCCCCCCAACCCTGCTGGTCTTATGGACGTCCCCCAGGATCCCTGTCGCCTGGCGTCAGCGCCTCACCCCCGTCATCAGCCGTACCCAGGAGCTCACCATCAGGGTATGACCAACTCCTGGCATGGCTACTACCACAACAACCACCAGCAGGGGAATGCTGGCTACCATGGACAACAGCACAACTCCCACAATCGAATGGCTACCAACCTGGAGATGGAAAACATACCTAATAGCCTAGACTGTGATGTAGACTCCATCCTGCTCAATGACTTTATGGAAAATGAGGGCATGGACTTCAACTTTGATGGCTCTCTGTCCCAAGGTCTGGGCATGGGGATGGGCATGAGCTTAGGGGCATTTGCTTGCCCTCCACAAGCTCACAGCAACCAGAGTTGGGTGCCAGGGTGAACCTTGGTCCAGGGATTAGGATAAACATATTAACTGGAAAGCTCACCCTCTGGGTCAGGCTGCTGGTGGGCTTTACCCTTGGACTGACTGACTGTGATTCTGTTTCTCTGAGACTGTAGAGCAAAATACTTGTTGTCATTTTGTTTCCTGGGGACTCCCTATAACCACACATCCTACTCTTCCTCTTTCTTCTCTGTTTATAAAGCTTTCTGTCTCAATATTGAACCTGCCCCCAATGAGCCTCGTGCTAAAGACCCCTTGTTTATGCCCTTCAGTTTTTTTTCTTCTGTTTCTTTAAGCTCTCCTCTCAGTCTCGTCCTGCTCGTCCTAAGCTCTCAAGCACTTTACATCCATCCTTTCATACAGATGCAGTAACACAAAGAACAGGCAAAGTCACGTTGAGTGTTGGCTTAAGTTTAATGTATGCAATCCACTTCACAGTATTATCTCCTCCTACAAAGGAGGTGTTGTTTTTGACTTGGGAAGATGATCAAACAGCTGCATAAATATCTCTCATTGTAGAGGTGTTCTCAGATTGGGGTTAAAAGGCTTTGAGGTTTGAGGATGAAGAAAAAGGAGATTTTTAGAGGAAGAAGAAACTAGAAGTAAAGCAAAGAAGCAAACTCCGGGGTTAGTGTGACTTCCCTCCCTGGGTTGGACAGTGGTGTTTCCTGTTTGTTCCTGTGCAGGAGGACAGTCATCCATCAGGCAACCATCAGCACCACTCCATCGAAATGCAACGTCCCTTCTTTAATCTCCAAAGTAATGCCAGAGTGATGCATCACTATTGCAAATCTAATGCACCACTTTGTGTTTTTTCAACCCCCCTCCCTCTCCTCAGCTCCGGACACACCAGCTTAATGTGTTTTGGCGAAAGTGATGATTAAAGTCACTCTGCACTAAATGGGGGAGGGATTGAAAGAGGTAGTTGGGTGGGGGGGCATTGAGGGGAGACGATAGGAGAGGAGAAATGCAAATATTCCCTCAGTGCCTCTTCCTCTCCATTTTGTGGATTTATGTAGCTTTCCCCATAATGAAATAAGCAACAATCAGAGCCTGCTGTACATCCTGAGGAGCTTTCTGATTGGCCTGCACTGGGCTGCCTCAGCCTGGCTCCTTCACCGACTGACCCCAGAACAGCTTAGTGAGCAGCAGTGGTCGGGCCCGGATGTTGATGAAGCTGCCGTCCTCAGACCCCAGGCAACCCTGTCTAATTCACTAACACCCAGGTTCAAGCCCGCTATGTGCTTTTACTCCTGCAAATTGCGCACTGATGAACACCGTCAGCAGATTACTATTTGGTGCTATCTCCTCTTCCCAGGCTCCCTCCTATCGCGCCGCCCAATTCCGAGGTTACTCGGAGGGTAAACAAGAGTAATTAACCGCCAAACAAGATGGATGATTTATACAAGTGTGTGTATTCGCTCATTGGCACAAAGTCATAATTCTTCCCCCTACAAAGCTCAAGGAGGGCAGTTTGTGAGCAGTGGTGCCCAGTGACAAGGTAAAGCGGCTGGCGAGCGGTGTGCTTACAGTGTCCTTCAAGCATCCCCCTTTAACAAGCATTACCCACCCTGTCCAGGTCGTAGTTTTACTTTGCTGTTGTCTTTTCTGGTGCTTGTTCCGTGATTGTGCAATTGTCTGTCCTGTTCCAATACAGCGTCGATAAGAGATTTCCTCTGCATCTTTTTTTTTCTGATTCCCTTGGGGAAAACGGGAAATGTGGCCAATCGCCAATCCTTGTCCTGGCACCTGTCCCACTCAACATAGAGAGAATAGGAACAAGAGAGAGAAGAAAGGTAGACAGATACGGTGAGAGTGTGAATGGGAGGGAGGGAGCTAGATGAGTCGACAGGATCTATGAGACTGGGAGAGATTTTCCAGCTCGGTAGCTTTGTGTAGAATTGGCTGTTTGAATCGGGCCAAATGTCAAGTGCTACTCAGCCAGCTCCATCGAGCTTTGACAAGAAAGCCACTTCTCCCTCCTGATCAAGGACAATGAGGAGGATTTCCATACACAATTCTTTTGCTTTCTCTTTTTCTGTTTCATGAGTTAAGATGCCCCATTATTGTAAACCAACTGTAATTTGTTCTCTGGCCTGTGTGCATTTGTGTGTTAAGCTTCTCGTGGGTGTGCGAGTGTGTGTGCGTGTGTAGCACAGTGATGTACAAGAACTGATTAAGGGAATATTGTTGAGAACTAACTTGCCCTGGTATTGTCCATGCCTGGCTGAGTGCCGCATACATTAATATATACAGTTTATATTTATTGGTTAGGGAGATTGGTCTTGGAGGACCGTTCAGACCCCTCACTGCTTTCTCTTCTTGCTGACAAAGAGGCAGAATGCTTTTTTCAGTCTGACTACATTTCATTCTGTATATATTCTATATTGAGAAAAATTGTATTATAATTTTTTTGCAAATATCAAGTTGTTTTTTAAAATGATGTATCTGCTCATCTGGTGACCGTAAAATAAAAAAACGAATAAGTACATAAATGTTTTTTGGTGTGCCTCTGTTATTTCATACCCTGATACGCATTGTTGTGAGGTGAAAACCTTGTATCTCCTTTGAATGAAATCTTACCAAACTTGTTTTCCATCAGGCACACTTAAAGTCAACTCAGTTATATTAATAGTTACTCAAGCAAAATCATATATCACAAAGTTGCCTCTAAGCGCCTTACCATCTATTAAAAAAATATCACCCACTGCCCAAGGATCCTCAATTGAAACATTGAAATCCGCCATACTGCTCCTGTGGTGTCATCCAAAGTGTCCGTAAGCCCCGATATTCAAATAGACTCGAAACGGCATCCTTTACAGCGTGTTCACTTTTGCACACACACCGGAAACACTGCACAGACTGCACACAAGCTCTTGCCCAAGGGCATGCATTGGGTGCGTGTTAGCATCGCTACGTCCGATAGCGGACTTTAAAGCTTATATCATGGTGTAAATGACCTAATTTCAAGTCTAATTTTAAGGTAGGGCTTACGGACACTTGGATGACACCACAGGAGCAGTATGGAGGTATTATATTGTTTTACATTTGTGATGTTTTATTGCATCTAAATAATCACCTCTTACTTCAATTTTATTGGAATTGGCTGCAACACTGTTTACCACTGAAACTCCAAAAGGGTTTTGTGGACTCAAACTCTTCACCCATCCTTCCGTTGTCATAGTGGTGAGTAGATAATGAGTGAATTTTCATTTTTCGGTGAGCTGCACCTTTAACCACTTTGTCGCAACCACTTTATTTGGAGATAACCCTGAAACAGAATGAACCTAAAAATTCTGGAATGATTCTTAATCACTCAGGACAACCTCATGTGCTAAAAATACAGGATTGTGGTCAGTTTGACAAAGACACCAGGCTGTGAGGTGATATGTGAATTTATAATGAGCAGTTTAAGTAGTAATTTCATAGTTTGCAGAAAGTGTAACCAATCCAGAGGTCTGTTTTCAAACTGTTCTGAACATTTTACATTTTTCACTGACAACCTTCTACTGCCGAGATCTTAGCAATTAACCTTGTGAATACAGTGGTATATTACATTAAGAAATGATGGGAGAAACAACATTGTAGATCAAATGGGATTATATTAAAGAATGTGAATTCTGGAGTCCTGTGGTTTTCACATTAACACTTTATGAGCTGATGTATTGACATCACTGACTCAGTGGTTGTGTTACGGCGCAGGGTTCATCATCAGTTGTAGTGTGTATGCATTTGTTTGCACATTAAAGTGTAGGTGAGTGTCTATATATATGTTAATAAATCGATACTGTATATTGATTAATTACATGAGTTTGTATGTTCATGTATCCGGATTTGAGTGTATGCATAACTGCATGTAATTGTTGTTTTGAGCGTGTGTATGTATGTTGATGAGACAATGTGTGTGTGTGATTATGATGTGAATTTTTTGGCATATATATATGCATGCGTGTGTCTTTCCATGCATTTGTGTTATCAATGTGTATGACTATCACCCCATGCCTCAGTTTTGTGAGCATCTGAGTGTATATTAGTGTGTGTGCTTTTGTGTGTGTGTGTCTCTGTGTTTGTGTGTGTGTTTGTGTGTATCCTGTGTGTGTGTGCGTCTAGTCTAGCGCCTGTGTGATAAGGCTCGTTAGCAACCCGATGCCGTGCCACAGCTGTGTCTGTCCCAGTGGAGGCTTCCTCACTGAGGGACTGACTGCATCTGCACTGCCATACTGTGCCACACACACACACACACACACACACACACACACACACACACACAAACACATGACTGGGTCCTCACCGCCCCCTCACCTTGGTTACTGTCAGCCTGCACAAAGAGAGCCACAGCTACACATAGTTAGTTAGCAGCAGCTCACCTGACAAGATGGCTGATCATTGTACACCTGGGAAGATGGCGCCCTTCAGAGCTACACACAGACACACACAGACACACACACACACACTAACACGCTGTCAGACGCCAAGAACAGCTCTCCATCATCCCCAGCTCATGCCATCCTATAAAATATGCCTCTCGGATGCTAGTTAGTTCATCTGGTAGAGAGAGGGAGGTTAGTGTGAGACAGAATGCATAATAAGGACAAGCTCCTGCTGCACTCCATGCAAATGTGAAGCTCGACGTGTCAGAGCCGTGATGGATCTGTTCTGACAGACATTGTGACAGCCCGGTGACAGCAACTTAAAAACCTACACTCCTTCTCCCTCTCACTCGCTCCCTCCTCGTATATATTTACAACCGGAGCATCTTAATGCACTTTTCCTCCCTAATCTCCCATGTTCCTCAGCAGCTAGTTCAGAGACGTCCCCATATTTCACAGGATATGGGATTTTGTGATCTGACAAAGGTTGTAGGCTGATATGCGAGCTTTGCACTGGAGTCTGCATCTGCATAGGCTGCATGGTGCTGTATAATGTGGAGGGTCTGTCAGTAAATATCAGAGAGGAACACGAATAGTTCTTCACGGAAACCTGAGACTGTGACTGCAAAATCAGCCTCTTTTGGAATTGAAATCCAGTGGTGTAGTGTAATAAATGAATATAAAAAAACGAATTATGATGACATTTTTATTGTGCATGTTTGATGATTATAATCTTACAAATAAAAGACTAAAACACAAAGACCCCGATTTGCTTGTCTTTTCTTTGACAGCTCTTCTGTCGTCTTTTCAGAAAAAGATCATGAATATACATTACCAACAGTACATGAAAAAATTCAAACCTCTATTCTGTTCATGGTTTTTGTCCTGTAGGTTGGGAGGGTTCAGCTCTCAGGAGGAACCTATAGTGGGACAAAGCATTAATTTCTGCCTATAAACACGGCTGGACTGTGCTAATAATTCTCTAACATCGACTCAGATCAATCTCCACACATTTAAAACCCTGTCATTATTCTCTCCACTTTTATATCTTTAACTCATTTTAATTTCATTACTTCACAAAACTAAAGAAAATAATCTATCATTGTTAGAAACAGCCGTGTAGTCAGTCATTTGTGCTTCATAATTAAAGCTACAGATATAAAATTCATGCGTTATGCACCTGGCATTTTGTGTTGATCACCAGGAAGCTCTGAGTTAATGACAGAGATGAGTATACACCTGTTTATTTTCTATATTTTGTCCATTCATATATGTTTCCCTCCATAGCATGATAAAGTGTTGATGACGTGCTCAGGATGGTCCAGCCAGCAGCTAACCAGCATTTAACTGCATTTGTCTCCACACATGACCTCCATGAAGTCACTGAACGTTGTGTTGCTGCGTGCAGTGCATGCGTTGTGACCAGTTGTGTGTGACGACAGGCAGATGTCATTAGGTTAAGAGCAGGAGGGGAGGTTCTTCAGTCCTGAATGACTGTAGCCAGAGATATTTGGCTTTGTGCGCTTATGTTAATAACAGAAGGAAATCACACCTCTCGTGTAACTGCATGTATTAAATGCTAATTCAGCCAAAACATCTGTTGAAAACAAAACATATTTTTGAAGTTCAAAATTAAGAGTTTTGACTTCAGAGCAAATTTGTTATACACAATATTTTCCATTTATGATATAGAATAAAGACTCCTTAAGAAGGGCCTGAAGAACTCTCCTCATGTTTTGTGTCGAAACATAGCTGTTAAATGATTCAAAAGCTATTGCATATCATCCCTCATTAGACAGAAAAACCCCATTGTCATTGTCTTAGCCTAAAGCTTCTGCGTGGCTGATTATGTAAAGTGGTTATTTTGCCCCTTTTTCAACAAGTCCAAATAGTGTCAGCAATTCAAAACCTGGAGTTAGTATCTGAAATCACAGATGTGTATCATGTACTGAACAGATTAACTAAGTAAAAAGTAATGTTAAAGCAGGATGGTATTTTACCTTGATGGCACACAAACTTATACTGTAATTGGGAGAATGGCATTTCTTTAATTGCCACACCGCCCCCTGGATGCCTGCACAGCACTATGTAGCACTGGTGTACCTCGATAGAACTTTACAGCAAACGTCTCACACAAGCAACCAGATCCGGTGCGAGCAGGTAGATATAAGAGACAACTAGCTCCAGGACATTATCGGAGCAATCAAAGAAAAGGAAAAGAAAAGGTTGTTTAACTTTGGGCTGTGGAGGTGAAATTGTCGAACTTGCTAGTTAATGGTCATAAGCCAGGTAAACCTATTTCAATCAAGGTTTAGATGGTTAGCATTTCATTGGGATCATTGGGAGGTTTAGATCGCAACTTTTATTTACAAGAGTGAATTATGTATCCCACCTATAGGGGGAGCTCGAGTATAGGCGAAAATGAATATTGGATTGTGTCACTTTATGAGATCGTTAACTGTTGAAATTCAAGTATAGTAAGTAATTACGCTCAGTGACCGATATTTCACAGAATACTTTACAATATGAATACTGTGACTAACCTCTGCTGAGTGTATTCTTTGGCTCTCTAGAAAGAAAGAGAGTAAAAGAAAGAAGGATGACCACTTTCACTTCAATTAGAAGCATTGTTGCTATGGTTACTTGCAGTTTAATATACCTTATTAGTGGTCTAACTGTGTTCTATGTCTATGTTTTATGTTTTCCATTATGCAATCTTAATGAAAACGTTACATCCAATCAGAAATTAGTTTGGTTCATGGGCATGGCATTACAGACTGAAAGTCTAAACACTTGGATCATTTGTCTCAGTCCATAAAGTAGCATGAAGACAGCACATTTTTACCATTCTCATCCTGAAAGGATATGATATGTAACACTGGTGGTCAGTACTGTACTGTACAATAATGTGGCGTGATCCAGTCTCAGTGGCCTCCTGAACCAGTGGGACAGGCTGATGGGAATTCCTGCTGGCAAGAGTGTTACAGTACGCTCACTGCTGTAGTTTATTACAGCAGAGTCTCCCCAGGGATTCGGCTGATGGCAAACATCAAAGCTGTGCCAGGCACATCAGAACAGCGAGGATGTGGGTGGAGGTCATCTCCGATGAATTCTGCCTCATATATGGGACAAACGCCTTCAGCACGTTGCATGAATGCTCATTATCAATTCATGGAGCCATTGAACCCTCTGTGTTTCTCTTTAAAAAAAAAAAGTCCCTTGTCTTTAAAGGCAGCAGAGTTGTTTTTTTGCTTTTTTAAACATGGATTTTGACAATTCAAACTTCCGCTCAGTGACAAGCTATGAGTCCCACGCTAGAAAAAGGTCCCATGTGTTTGAAGCATCTAGGCCGCTCCATCTTTTTGATCAGCAGCTCGGCTGTGAATTCAGCAGATCAGAAAGTGGATCAGAGGCTCCCTGGGGACTGCCATTTATGCCTGCCACCAGCAGAGGATAGAGAACGTAATTAAGAGTTTGTTAAGATGCCCAAATTCCTTCTCATTTCCACCCGCCTCCCTCCGATCGCCTCCCATCCCTCCTCCTCCTGCTCCCAGTAGCTCTGATCTTGCCACAGATTAAACCTCTCATTCCCTGGGAAGACGGAGCCACGGAGGGGAGCTGCATCTCCAGCCACACAGGCTGATTATCTTAAAGAGTAATTAAAGTGAGAGAGTGTGACAATCCCAGAGACAGAGCGCTGTGTCGACACGATGGAGATGGATTATTCTGAGTGGGGTGTGCACAGGACCCTCTGAAAGGCACAACAAAGGGGAGAGCATGTGTTGCATGTGTGTTAATTATCAGTGTCACTCATTCTTTATGTGTCTTCATGTGCTTGTTAGTAATTACTTTTCATGTATGTGTATGTATCAGTGTCAGTCAGTCAGTCAGCAAGCAACTTCAAACCACCGCAAGGCAACAATTATCCCCTCAATAATACGCAGCACAGGCTTAGAACATGCTGTGTGAGATTTGATACTGACTGCTAATTGATCTGGAAGTTTATTCTTACCACTCTGGGGGAGGGTGAAGACTTGAAAACCGATTTTTTTTTCTTGCACCGAAGTGTGTCTTAGTCAGTCAGTATGAAAATACACTGTATTTCATATTTTATTAACATTCATGGTCTTATCTGGGAGAAACAAAGACAAAGGAAGTTACAATGACATTTATGGAGGTAAATTGGGCTTAAAATGCCTTTTATCAGTGTTGCAATTTGTCATCTTGCTCTCAGGATGTGAGGAAATATATTGTTTAATAAAATAATTTTAATCAGAAGCAATTATTCGAACAGCTGTCAAAAATGTATTTGGTTTCACCAGTAAAAGGTTAGAGATGTGTGTTTATGGGGTAGTCACACCATGAACCATTTTTTAATAACCCCCCCAGTTTATGCTAGTTTTGGCTAGCTTGAGATCTGAAACCCTTCGAATGAACCATACAAAGCTGTTCTAAGTATAAGTCACAAAATATTTAAACCCAGTAACAAATGTAATTTTAGGGGAACTTGCTGAAAAAGACAATGCTAATGTATAACCTGCTGAGACCGAAGAAGATTCTCAAAGGGCCACTCTGACTGAGGTTATATGGTTTAAATGAGTATATATTGGAAAAACACACTCACACACATATTGTTAGGTTAGTTATACGAGGAAACCAATTATTGAATATGCCGTTTTTCAATGGACACTCTAATAATTTTAATCTAAAAAAATATTTTAATATTTTATAATTATGATTATTGAAAACAGCTTAGACAATAGCCTATATTTTACAAGGAAAGTATCTTGCTAGGAAAAATATTATTCTGTTCAGATCACAAGCGGTCAAGACTAAATTGCATTGAAATAATTAAGAAAATAGGGCAGGGTGCACCATTACTGTCTTTTTATCATTGCTGAACAAAGTTATGTTATCTGCTTCTTGATGATGACTTTTAGTTGTTTATCATTTTGCAGGTCAAGATGGTCCTTTTGATCACCTGCAGGGCAAGGAGGATGACTTTATACTGAATGGCCTGATAGCAGCTAAGGTTGCATGATTGGATATTTGATGCTCCTTTTAATTTGCAGGATCACGGTCAAATCTTAAACTCACACATTACTCCATTTATAACGATATAATGTCTAAATTTAACACACAAAATCCACATCTATATGCTCATACAAACTGTTGACGCTCTACACTTGATGCAACTTGGCCTTGAATTAGATTTCCAGATGAGCATCCACATCGACTGCAGAGCTGGTTCTGATGGAGGTGGGTGCATTGATGGTGAGTTGGTTTTGCGTTAATCAAATGCTGGCATTAGTAGACTTTGATAATAAAAACACACAGAAATTAAAATCTTCATCAAGAACAAGTGTGAAAAATTGTCTTATTTCACTACCTTTGGCTAAAAAAGAGAAAGAGCTTATTTATTTTATTCATATTTATTTAACAGTATGTAATATCACTGTCAAAGATGCACACTGTGATTATATTACATCTCTTATTAATGTGTCCTGATCTTCAGAATTCCTCTCAGCTCATTGTGTGTTTCCGAAAAACATACAGTGTGTCTCGCAGACAAGTGTTCATTGTGCATCATACTGTGGAAACAAAGCAAAGGGTGTGATAATCAACCGCTGTCCCAGTTTTTGGCTAATGAAATTTATTAGGCATCTCTTTGGTAAATTAATTACTATTGACAATAGTTTGCTGGAAGAAAAATGTCCAGCGAGTACCTTCTGGCCCGCCTGCCGTCTGCAGCTGCTCAATGGTTTCTAGTCTTTAATTTCTTTCACATGTGATAATTGTCAAAATCCTTGCATAACCCTAGCTTGACTTTAGTTTTCTGTGTTCTGGTTGAAGAGGTTGGGGATTTTGGTGGATGCCTGGCCAAAATGGAGGAATTGAGAATATGACACCGGAACATGAGCTGCAGAGTAGCTGTTAGCCTGAATTACTTTTAGTGAGGTGTATCTAATAAATTGCTGTGTAGTGCAAATTTATGTTACACACAGAAAGAATCTTCCTGAGTTTAGTGATCCTCGGACCTCTCCTCTAGTACACAAAGGTTCTTGAACAGTTATCTGGAGGCAATAAACACCACCATGTTAACATTTTCTTTGTGAGCATATTCATGAAAAAAATTCAGTGACAGTAAATGCAAGCAGGCATCAATCACTTGCAATTTAAGTTCATTTTAAAAGCACAAAAGGAGACTTACCACATTCGTGGTAATCCATGAGGACCTTGAGGACCTGTTATGCCATGTGGACACTGGGAGAAACACATCAGCCATTAATGTGTAAGTAAATCTCCCCCTCCTGGTGTGGAATGGTGAATCACATTAAATCGATCAGTCCTGTCTCTCCTGTAAGTCTAGTGTCACCTTTTGGATCCTGGACAAAAGCAGTGATTCAGAAGGTTCTGAATTTATAGTCTTTCATGCGTCCTTGGACAAGATGCTATACCCCGAATTGCTCCTCATAGAATAAATGCTGCCCATAGACGCATCATGAATGTGTGTGTGAATTGGTGAAGGGCAATACACTGTAGTGTAAAGCACTTTGAGTGGTCATCAAGACTAGTAAAGTGCTTTATAAATACAAACCATTTACCATCGCACTTCATGACCATTTCAGTCCTGTGGTTTTAAATGACACTTCAATAAATGGAATTAGGCTGTTGTGCTCAACAATTCCTACACATTTAGATCACAACCATACTTAAGGGTCAACCTATCCAGAGGAACACTTTTACTGTTAGCGGAATCTGTGGCATCAATAATCTTTACACTTACATGATAATGATAATAATAATAATGACGGTAATAATTATGTTGTCTTTATAACACAGGGTAAATTAAAAGAAAAACAAGATAAAGAATTTAATCAGAACAACATCATTTAGTTGAAAATACAATGAACACATACTGTCTGGATGTCAAACTTCTCTAACTCATGATAACGCTTTGAAAAGGTGCTTCTGTCTCCTGCTGACACATTAAAGCGGGAGGAAGTAAATAGGAGACCTTCATCAAGGATGGATCCAGTTCCTTCTCAACCAGTTCTCCAAGGATTTAAAAACTGGACACTGTTGCGTAGATCTTATTTCTTGACCCGTAATACGGCTGAACTGAGTGATTCCACTTCTACCCTTTGCCTGTTGCCCGTGGGACTCGTCTCTGTTGGGTCCATGTTGAGATGCCAAAACAAGCCGGAGAGAAAACAGATCAATGAACCACCATATCAGATGATGGACACGCTGTGAGAAACGAGTGTTATTAGAGAGGAGCAAAGATCAAACCAGGCGAAAAAAAGAGTGACATCATCACCTCGTTCTGACTACCATTACAGCACTGACTCTGGTGGTGGTTCGCTCGTGATTCAACTTTAAAGTTGCTAGAAAGCTCAGATGTCTGTGTTTGATGATATAAATATACCCTGACACCCCAAATCTAACTCAATCGCTGACAGTTTGGTCAAAGATGTGGGTGTTCTGTGCTGCTGGTGGCCAATGTCACAGGAGCCTCCAGCCTCAAGCAGAGAGGAGGAAGGAATTACAGACATCTTGTAAGTTGACTTCTGGATAGCTCCACCAGGGAGACACAACCCCCATGGTCTTCCACCCAAGCCACCTCTGACTCAAGAGACATCTTTTATTAGACTTTGCTGCTTCCTTTGGAGTCATGAGAGGCTTTACCGAACTTTCTTCACAGACGTAGTAGCACTTCCCAAAACAGATGTGGAAAGTCATTCTTCTGATTCCCCTTGAATATTTGCGTTATGACTGAATTTTGTCCTCTCAATAGCATGTGATTTTTAATTAAAAAGAAGGGAATAGCTTCACATGTTGAGAAACGTTGGTGATCTGCCAAGACCAAAAAAAAGACGGGGAGCCTCACACAATTTGATTAACACATCTCTGAGAAATCAATTGGAGAAACACCCCCACAAACCACTTAGCACCAAGGATGCAGTCAAGTAAATAGTCTTTAGAATAGGCTACAATTCACAGTGTGTGGAACACCACGTTTGGTAGCTAAACTGAGGTTTGCATAAGACATAGGATGAACCTGCCAAGGGGAGGAATGTTGATTTTTCTCCATCCTGCCACGATTAAAGCTCCATTTCAGAGTATGTGTGAGGAAACCTGCAGTATGAGACTGAGAGAGATGAGCCGAGAGCAGCACTGTTAGATTGGAGGTAGATTGCATCTATCACAGAGGGATCATCTCCCTCAAAACACTGTCCGCCTCCAGACTCTGCTCGCTTATTTTTTTAAAGGGGAGTGCAATTCACTGCAATTCCCAAGGTGTCACAGGTACTATAATATCACAGTGTTGCAATCCAGCTGTGGGTAGTTTGAAACAGAGGGGGTGACGTTGAGCCGGGCGATGGACATCTCATTACACTTTCATATTCTGCTAACTCCCGCAGGTTGGCAGCATGGTCAAAGAGAGCTGAATAAAGCCTCATTGATTCAGAAGCCTGCTCTGCTCTGGACACCCAGAGGCAGGTGCTTCACTCCTCTCCGCACCTTAATTAATTTCCCAATGCGTCACTCTTCATCATTCCCCCCAGTCCAGTCTTCTGCGCTATGTCCTGTGGCCCCAGTTTTATCAAACGGCGGGATGTTTGACAATAGAATTGTCTGCCGCAATGCTGAAGGGGTGAGCCTGAACCCCTCGTCCTCCGTGGCCGAGGTTTGACCCGGCCTGGCATCAGCACAGCTATCAACCAGAGTGCAGCCTGAGCTGACACTGTTTCTCTGTCTCAAGCCCAACACTGGAGTCATTCTTTCCCTGTCGCACTGGTCCCTACAGCCGGCCGTGCATATGGTTGACATGCACTGCCTGGGGTTATGCCTGGGGGCTGGCATCCCTTCTCTGTAGGCCTCGGCTCCCTGGAGAAACAGGTGCTGCCAGATAACAGCTGCTGGATGCAGCTGAAATGGCTGCTCCTCATATGCACCTCTGATTCCCCTTCTCTCCAGTCCAACCAGTACACCGCAGAGATTTTGAACAGGGTGTCATGGAGACCAAACAGTACTCTTACTACACATTCTTATACATTCGTAAATCTTCAGTCACATGTTTGCTATTTGTGGTTGTGCCATCAAATAACATCATGGTCTAAGTCGTATAAATGTTCTAGTGTTTTCTTTTCTGATGCGTCCTGAGCTGTGACACACATATGCTCTTAAAGGTGACAGAACACACAAGTATCTTTATCATCTCCTCTTATTATTAATGTTGCAATAAAATGCTGATATTACAGTTTTAAATCTTCTCTCTTGGCACTCTGAGCCAAGCCAGCATGGTTCTAAGGCCACATCACTTTAGTCTCAACTTAAAGATCTATTAGAGGGATTACCATGGTCTGCCATGGCCCTTCGTGAATAAAACGCTGACTTTGATGATCACCATCTGCATGTTGACATTTGTGGTTCAGAGTGATATGTCTCTACAACTGTTCTATGGACTTACATGCAATTCCATTAAGACAGTAACAGCCTTTGCGTACATGCACTTCACATTCTTGTGGCACATTCTTGTAGTACTTGCAGACGTGTGTGCTAATTTGGGATGTTTTCTACAGGAGTGTACCACATGTTCTGTGGTACTGCTGTTTAAGAGCTGCCAGCTGCTTTAGAGTTTAAGTTTAAATATAATGATTTAACTATTCAACTGAGACATGTAATGTTAAAGTCAGATAATATGTTAACATACTGTTAAAGATGGAAAGACAACCACAGTTAAGGTAATGTGAATTTGACTTAATGACTTAAAGTTTATCTATGAATTGAAAAAGTCCTTGTGACCCTGACGTTTTGTTACTTTGACCACCGCATAGCTAATGGTAGCTAATGTGCCACATTGGGTATCACATTTATCACTCATTACAAGTTCTAAGGATAGATTATCTTTTTTTCTCTCTGTCTCTTTCTGTTACCTTTGGCTGTTTTGTGACAATCGATGGCTTTGCAGATTTTATTTTGAAAAGTAAAAATTGAAATGAGCTCCTAATATAACTCAAACCGAGGATGGATGTTGGATGAAACAGTTCTTGCAGGAGATGAAGTGAAGAGGCTTTGGTGTACAAACACACATCGACCGGCCTAAGATTCATTGAAACAGTAAAGCCTTTCATGCACACGGCTCAAAAGAAGAAATACTTTCTTATCTCGTAATTGATTGCACAATATTCAGCGTGCAGCCCATCTCAAACTTCAAAGATGTTTTTCGGGTGCTGGTTTGTTTTCTCCTAGGGAACATCTCCGCAGGAGTAAATGTTTCAACTTGACGTTGTTAGCTTTGAGGCCACCTCAGAGTTGTACTCTAACAAAAAACAACACAAGTTTATTTAAGTTATGACTCTCCCCTCTATGGCTGTGGATTGTGTGAATGTAGTGAGTGGTTACAGTCAAACCCGTCTGACCCTTGAATCCCAGTGGTACTGCTAGTGGTACCCAGATGAGAACTCAGACTTAATAACAGTCACCTCAGACAGGTCAGAGAAGGTAGCATCAGTACTGCCTTACTACTGTCATGGTTTTTTATTTTTCAGTGTTTTTCCGCCTCTTTAATAAGAGTGTTGTCTGTTTAATTATTACCTCGTGTTTCATGTATATCCTTGTGTTTATGTTTGTATGTGTTGTTGTTTCTGTGTCTCTGGCTTTCCCACTCCCTGTGTTATGTTTCCTGTTTTATTTTGTAGGCCCTGCTCCTAGTAAGTTTTCTTTCTTCACTTCCTGTCTTTGTGATTGTCTCCACCAGTCCTCACGTGTTCCACTGGTGTTCAATTACCCCTGCCTTCCCTGTGTGTGTGTGTA
Organism: Pleuronectes platessa; assembly: GCF_947347685.1. Taxonomy (NCBI): domain Eukaryota; kingdom Metazoa; phylum Chordata; class Actinopteri; order Pleuronectiformes; family Pleuronectidae; genus Pleuronectes; species Pleuronectes platessa. The sequence continues at coordinate 3,886,171 of NC_070643.1, forward strand.
TAAGTCTCTGTGCTTGTCCTTGTCGGTTCGTTATCGTCATGTTTGTCGTCATCTCCTGTGCTTGTCTTACTGCCTCCCGTAATCGTTATACTTCATCTCCTGTGCTTGCGTCCCCTGCTTCTTCTGGTCTCTGTAAACTTCTGGTGTTTTTCCCTGTGTGCTCTGTGTACTTTCAGTTTAGACTTTTGAGATTCCTGTGTTTGTTGTTCCTGCGTTTGTTGGTATTTTCCACCTTTTGTTTAAACTCTGCATCCTGGGTCCATCTGCCTAACCGAACCTGACAATCCATCTGATCTGCTCTGACAACAAGCCTGTTATTTGACTGACAGGTTCTGCTGTGTAGTTGGTAGAGACCACTTGCTTTTGACTTTGGAGATGTTCAACTGGCCATGTGCACACTGCACTTTGTGAGGTGGAGGTTAGGCTTCAAATGAATAAGGTTTATTATCACAGATAATATGGGCAGGTACTATGTTAAGACGGAACACATGCCTGATGATGATCATGATATTAAGAAGTTTTGGAAAAATCAATTCCATCAGGTTCTAGGGGGGAGCCACCTCCTCAAAATGCAATTCAAGAAAATTAATCATGGGGCTACTGAACACAATGAGGCACAGTTTTGAGAATAGAGCTGATTGCTCTATTGAAGGTCCAAACTTTATTCTTTGCTTTGGCAAGATTACATGTTTTAAAGATTCCTTTAGAATAAATTTGGTTTCCTTGGTTTACAATGTCATAGTTTTTTGGTTAATTTGAGCTTAGTAATACATATTTCCCTTTTATTAAGTGGGTTATTGGGTAAGGCTTTTTGGTCCACAGAGGAGTTTGCAAAACCACAAATATCCACAGACACAAATTTGCTCCATAATCAGCTCTCTTGATACATCTATGGCTAACAGTCCTTATGTTAAACTAAGCTACTTATGGCTGCAGCTTCACACTTAACACACAGACATGGTCAAACATCTCATCTAACTCTGTTAAAACCTTATATCATTACTGAATAAATCAATAATCTATATACATTTGACCAACTTGCAAATATACCAAAATGAAAGTCTATGTCCAAAGTCATCAAGAACTTCAAGACCTGTCTCCACAATGGTCACAGAGAGTTTGAGCTTGTTCGTACTCGGGACTTGACCTCCTCTTGCACCGTGTTGGAGGAAAAAAGTTTTAAATTGATCGCCTCCCAGGAGCAAACAAGACGACATGTGGCTTCTCTTGATAAATTCTAGCGTGATGGAAGATTTGCACCATTAAAAATAACCTGAGCAATATGTAGATGTAACAAACCAGGAGCTGGTGCCCTGCTCCAGGGCAAAGCAAACAGACTTTATGTTTGCAAACACCTTTTAAAGAGAGAGAGATGCCAGTACCAGGCCACAGTGACCTGCCTCTCTCGCTCTTTATCTCTCTCAGCCGCTCTGCAGCCACACTGGTACTAATTGAAAGTGCTGTGAAATATGGATGAACACAGGAAGCAAACAGGCTGTTCCTTCCCTTTCCGGTCTTGCATCCTCCATCTCTCATCCCTCTTTATCCTTTTATCTTTTTATCTGCCTCTCCTCTTCAGGTCAGATTGCTCTCTCTCTCTCTCTTTTTCTCGGTCTCTCTCCTTGTTTCTAACTCGCTCCCCAACTCTCTCCATCATGAGTTCAGGTAGGTAGGGTATCAAACGTGAAGGGACACAATAAACTAAAAGTTCTACTAATACAATAAAAGACTTTGGTAATGCTGCACCATATACTTGTGAGCACTGTTATTATTGGTCATAACTATTTGAAAACCTACATTTTAAAACCTTTATGATTTAGATATTCAGATATTTGAACTTGTCTACTGGCATTTCCTCACATTTAGCTACAGGAGCTTGTGGGGTTGATGCTAGGTGATGAGGTTTGGTTCAAAGTTGCTGTTTCACTTTACCCCCAAAGGTGTTGGTGTGGGTGTAAGGGCTGAGTGCAGGCCAGTCAAATATCTCCACACCTTTCCTTCATGGAGCTGTCATTGTGAGCGAAGTAATGGTGTAACAGCAAAGTGTCAAAAGTAAACTTTGTCTGTGAGAATTGCTTTCTTTATTGAACTTTAGGATCTAAGGGGCTTACGGAGGGGAAATATTTATTCAAATAAAGAAATGGGATTCTTTTCTCCCACAATCTGGAACTTTTTTAATACGGATTCCAAAAATCGTTTTTGACCAAAGAGGAAACGTGGAACTGTTTGCTTACTTTATATATACTGACTTTACTATTTCATAGAAAACATCATACAACATCACATTGAGACTTACGTGAGACACAAAAGAGCCAACGACCCAACAAGCACTTCACCACTTTACCGAACTTCCAGCCAGTTCTGATCAAAAGGAGAAACACACTGCATTGAGGATAATGATGGCTTTCCCTGTGACTGGAGTTGCAGTGTGTCATCAGATGCTGGGGACACAGTAAACATAATGAAAGGCAGAAGACTGTTACTTTTTCCAAATGACTAAATAAACTTATGCTGCGTGCTCCCACACACTTTTCTGTTTCATTTGTTTCATTGTAAGGCCTTTGTTAGCCAGTCATGTTTCCTATAGCAAGTCACAGGACCAAAGAAGGAGTAAGTGCCTGGGAACAGTGTCCCCTTTTGTAGTTATTGAAGCAGTTTTGAAGAGAGATTCAATTCTAAAATGATTCTTATCCTTGAAAACTAAGACCCTGACTAAAGCTATATATGTCATGTGGCATATCATAGGAGATTGTTTACTGTATTTATCCATTTACTTTATCTAAAACCTGCAATTGTACTTCGTGGTGAGATTAGGTATTGTCACTGCCCACATTATAAAAACATTTAGTCTAAAAAGAAAGGCTGTATTAATTGTGGTAATGCACTAATCTTAATTTCACGTTTAGACCTCTATTTTAATGATTCTTGTATTGTCTGTATAATTTGTTTGCAATTTCCCTAAAACAGCACTTTCCTGTTCTACAGCACTTTGTCTGATGTTTGAATTTAATGTTTTCAAAATAATAAAGAACAAATGTGGAGGGATGATGTAAGAATAACCTAATTTCCTCCCTGAGTAACCACTTGTGGGGTCTTGACCATAGACTGTATATAAAGATGGGCAACGCATCTAGATTTTCTTCCACAATCAAGAAATTATGCTAAAGTATTCTGAATATGAACGCCATGATCTTGTGCATTTGGAGCCGGAGTCTGTGCAGAAGCAATGAGGGATGAAGCCACAGTGTCAAGGTACCTTTGATGCACATTTTCCAACAATCATGAGTCAGTCACAGCTGTCAATCATAACAATTCACCCCATTTTTATAACATTAAATAACTAAAACCATAATTACCGACAAAATTTGCACATTTTAGCAATTTCTCAAGTAACAGAAACCAACTTTAAGAAGCATTAATGTATTTTTAGTTTGGTCCATGTCACATCCATTACCATGGAAGAGGTAGGGTTCATGAACTATAATGCAGCCAGCCACCCGGTGGCGATGAAGACTCTATTGCTTAAGTTTTGGGGAGTGTGTTGTCAATCTTTAGATACAGTTGTCTTGATTCTGGCCTGACCCTGCCAGCTTCAAGTTCCTTATCATGTCTTATTTCTTCCTGAACAGTTTGAGTTTGCCTGTTTGTTTCTTGCTGGGCCTGCGCCATATTTAATGTTTTCATATAATTCAGTTTTTTGGGGAATTGGACCTAGCTCCTGCCTGGCTCCTGCATATGGGTTCTATGACCACTCTATGGTCTTGACCCTAAGGGTGCAAAGTGCTGAGTTTGGAGAATATACTTTTGTATTAACCATTGTAATTAAACACTGTCACCTGTAAATCAAAAGAATATATATATTTTTTCTTCCCATGGAATATATGCAGATGGGGAGGCAGTAATTTGTCCAGGCTGGAGTAGCATATGTATCTCTTCCCATCAAGCTCAATAGAACCCAGCAAGTCTGAGGTTTATGGCAAACCGTTTACTTCTGCTTTCTCTGGATTTTGTTGGTTGGACGGTTGTAGAAGACACTGTTAAGTCAGTAAATTAAGCCGATGTGAGGTGGAAATTCTTAGTTTGGTGCAACCCCCACAGATTCACGCTCCAAAGTATGGATCACCAAGCCGGTAGTAAAGGGTTACATGCTAGAGAGTAAGGTGAGCTGTGATTGGCTGTAATATATGTACACACACACACAAACATGCGTAATTAGGCTTGTTCATACACGGCATGGAACTCAAGGTTACCAGGCCTGCAGGGGTTCACTCAGCTCCAAGTAAATGTCTCTGAGCGTCAGCACTTTCACTTTATGACTGCCTCATGCAGAAACACACACATACATACATACACAGACCTACACCCACAGAGCTGCACAATAATTTGAAATAGGTATCTGTGTAAGCTAATGCTCTGTGGAAAGGAAAGGAAAAAAAATAAAAGCGCTTGTTTGTGTGTTTGTGTGCGAGTGTTTTGAGTTGATCCCACTGAAAGTCACCTCTGATAGCCATTATACACCCACACGCTGAAATATCCCTCAGTTTCTCTTACGCCCTACCAGCTCACTCCCCCACAATGCACACTAAACAGACACGGTTTGTTGCTACGTTTCTCTGATTTGCAGGGGATTTACAACAGTGCCACGGCCATATTAATAGGGTGGTGTATGCTTCAAGGACTCGCTGGTGGATCTTAAGCACAGCAGTAGATCTGTGACACGCCATAGTCAGGGATGAGTTTAGATTCTGAGGTTTGGGATAAAAAAGTGATTGTAGCCATCAATCAGTTCCCTGCCAACAAATATTGTAATATCTCTAGGGACTGAAGTCAAGGTGTGGCTCTTTGTGCGGCGGTAAATTTATGTATGCGCATGTTTCCTCGCTTTTGAGCATTACGTGTGTGTAACTGTGATTAGAGCGAGTGTATCGGCGCACAATTACGCAGGGAGTCTGCGTCCATCTTTATTTTTTGTGTGTGTGAGTTGTACGAGGCTGTAAATCACCTCTGTGCCTTTGTCGTGCCGCTGCCTGCCTCTCATTCTGTGTTCTGTGATAGATCCTGACAAGCTGCTGTCTGAATTATTGATTCTCTGATCTGAAAGTTTGATGCTTAGCCTGAGGGCTGGATTAACCTGCCGACAGAGCCGCTGCCTCACCCTCAGAGGTAGCCGTAGATACAGACACACAAAACACACATGCATATTCATGTACACGGACGTGCACGTACACACAGCAGACACTATTTGACGTGGTGGACGCTGCTCTTGGCCAGTTAGACAGAGCTAAAGATGAAATGCAGTACACGCTCATAAGCAGAATGATTTTCTCTCTGCCTCCCTCTTTTCAGTGCCGTTAATGGCTCCAGGTGGAGTCTCATGGGTGGCGATGTAGAAAAGCATCACGGGAGACAAAACTCAGCAGACTACAGACATGGCAGACATTTCCTCCAGTGATTGCAACTCCCTAAGGCAGTGTGGGCCAGCTCCCCTTCACAACTCACTTGGTTGTTATTTTATTTATAATTATTATTCTTAAGGAAGAATAAAATAGGGAGGGATTTGGCAAATCAAATTTCTTTACAGGCTTCCAGACCTTTTTAATTAAGACGTGGCCATGGAAGTGCATCCACCAACCTTGAATTTTTTTTTTTTTATTAATTTTATTTCATTTATTATTAATCATCATTTTATTTATTTATATTACTATACAACACTTCAAATCAGTATGTGCAATAAATCCTAAGAACCCAATTTGCTGTAACCTGGATCTAATGGATCTTTTTAGATTCTTCAAGATTACTGAAGAAGAGTAGCTAACTGAAGTTGCAGCTTCACTGTTTTGATTCATTCTCTCATAAATCTGCTCTCAGATTCCCCACAATACTGTTTTCAAATAAACAGTGGGTACACCAAAAAAACGACAAAGTTAGCAAGCACTTTTTATTGTTAACTTAGAGATGGTGAAGACCAAACCGAGGCCATCGAAGCCAGTCAGAAGAAAAGCCATCAGTGTCATAATGTTTCTATTGAAGAATAACTCACCAGTCCTGATACAAGCAATCCTAACAACACAACTGACACAAACAAGTAGCTCAGGGACTGCAGAGAGGAATTCTCACTTCTGAGGAAACCAGCAACCTTGCAGTGATAATAAAAAATGTCCCAAAACTAGAACGGCCCTCAGTGGAGCACATACCTCTGCAAGAGTTCCCCTAATTTCAACCAAATTGCACACTCATAGATATCAGTCTCTGAAATATGCCTTTTTTTCATCAAGATCCATCCCTTCTTTCTCGGGAAACTGATGTTTCCCGAGAAAGAAGGGATGGATCTTGATGAAAAAACTGATTCAAATTACTGATAAAATACTGATTCAAAAAAATGTATTTATCTCTTAGAAACGTATCTGGAAAGATTGATATAAATCTGTGTGCTAAGCATCAGGTTTCACTCAGGATGGGTTTGACCCAGCTTAACATAAAGACTGGATCAACATTTTGAGTTAGCTCCTTTCCACAGCTTCTAGTCTTTATGCTAAGTCAGACTAATTGCCTTCCAGCTCTATACGTGATCCACAGACTGAGGAAACAAGTTTCTCATCAAAGTCTTCTGAGAATGTTCCTTTAACAAATGTTTACACCCTCTGCTGTAGGAAAGTCAGATATTCTTGAAAGATTTACTCGTGCCCACAAAAGAGAAACTATTTAGAAAAAGAGAGAATATGCATTTGTAGTTTTCAATGTTTTTAGATGTGAAGCAACTCAGGAACTCACTCACATCAACCGCTCAAAGCCTGTTTATATGATAACCTGATACTAAGTGTTATTTTACTCGAAATTGTTTTACTTATGCAATAATGTTTCAGTGAGGAAAGAGACAAATATATATTATTTCTGGACCTCCATCACTTATCTCTGGCATTGCATTTTCTTACCTCCTGGTCCCTCTTTAACATCAGGATAGTTTCCTTCCAGGAATTAATGATACAGTACCACAGTTGGCTTTCTGCTCAGTTAAACTAGATTGGAATGGCAGAGTTGGGAAAATATTTACTTAGTGTAATGTGTCTTAGGCAGACACAGTACAGGACATTATATTGGGCTGCTTTTAGGCTAATTAAGCAGGCAGTTGTTTTTTTATAATAATTTTTTATTTGAACTGAAACAGTATTTGAACAAATGACCAATGGTGTTGCTTTTTCTTGAAGGAACAGACTCTAATCTTTGTGTATTTACAGAAGCGGGATTATCCCCCTGATAGTCTATGAATTAAGCTTAGCAAGCATTGTTCCCTCTTACATACGTTGGATTCAGCCAATGTTCATTGGTCTCTCCTATATTTCAGTATATTTTTCAACCTTGTTAAAGTGACTCATCCTGTCCTTGTGCTACAGATGTCCTCTAACAACAGCAAAGCAACCTTTGTGTCTTTATGTACAGTATAGAAATGACATACTGATGTATGTTCTGAGCAATAACAACTTATTGATTGTGGACATACAGGAAGTCGAAGGCCAACTTCATAATTCAGATCCAAGGTTCAGTTCCCATTTTACCACACTATAATGTTTGTACTGCATTGTAAAACTATAGAGATGTAGGTACTTGAAGGTGGCCGCTTGCCCATTTGATTGGTGTTTCATCAAAAAATATAGAATTTTGGCAATTTTGTAAATTTCCCTAAATGGATTCATCGCCAGGGACATAAACCCACTTGAATTTCCACCACACACAGATTGCAACCAATTAACAAACATCAGTTGAAGGAATTTCCATTTTAACTGCAAAACCCACCCGCTAACAACTGGCAAGCCTGAAAGCTTTACATCAAAAAGACTAAGAGTCCAAAGTCCATCTTGGATCTGGTCATCCGCAGTGGTCCGTACCCCTAGAAAGAACAGAGAACCTAGGAAAACCTTTGTGTTAAATAAATAAAACTACAAGAAATCTTTGTGACATGTAACCTCTAACCAGTTAGTCAGAACAGATTAAGCCTTTTGGATGATATTTGGAACATCTACAAGAAATTCAAGTCCAATTGCATATGTACAGTACAGCTATATATAACTCCTAGAAAATAGTTCATGTTGTGTTATGGTAGGTTGCTACAACAAGAACTAAAAGGTTGTGACAATTTCTCTTGTCGTTCACCTTTTTGTTTCATTGTAAAAGAATTATGCATCGTTTGTACATTATATCTGATCTCATAAAAGTCCTTCGCATATCTGACATTGTGTTTTCTTGTTTTGGGAACATCAAGAAAACATGACAAGATCAGTATCTGACAATCCAATCTGGATGTTGAGGAGAAACCGACATCCTCTTGTAATCTTACCTTGGCTGAACTCTGGTGGTCTAACTTACCTTGCTGTAAGTGACGTAGGTAGACTCACGACTGTTGGATGTCACTTGGGTAAGAGGTAACAAAGCAACAGGCTTGATATTTTGAAGCAGAAAGGACAGAAAACACTGCTTTTCAGTCTGGTGCTGAATTCAGTTGAGTTTGTTTTCGGAAAGGTGTGGTTTGAGTACTGGATGTAAACTAAACTCTGAAGTGTACAGGGTAGAATGGTCCAATATGGACGTGGAAAGTGGCCTTGATCATCCCAGTGAATGAAATTTTGGTTGTGTAAATGCATAAAAGTCCAAGCAAAGACATACATGCTGCCTCACAACCTTTAATGTTGAACTTGAAACTGTCACTCTATGTTTTCCCATTCCTGAATGTGACAGATAGAATATATAAAAGAGAGAAGTCTGGCGGAAAAACAAAAGAAAAGTACAACAAAACGTACAAATACAACCAATGCAGCCAAAGTTAATCCAGTCATTAGAGTGGATGATTGTGGTGAGTAATCCCTGACTGTATGAGCAGTCAAGAGATGGAATTTGAATATATAATAATGGTCCGTCTCTACAGATATTAAGACATTGGAGAGGACTGTCCAATCCTTTAAGTATAACCAGAGGTTTAGTATCAACAGCCACTGATTTGATTGAAAAATCAAATACATTTCTGGATTAGAAGTTATATTCCTTACTGGTGAAAGGAATACTTCTTTATGGCGCAAAAATGTAAGCAAGCGCAGTTCATCCAGTGCAATTATAGCATAAGTTTGTAGAGGAAGCTAAATGGAACCAATGTTTAAATGATATTTTATAACCTGTTATGCTTAAGAGTAGGATGGTAAGAGCTGTTAAGAGTTACAGGTTTCTACCAAGGTCTCACATATTTGTATCACCTAAACCAACACATCACTTCATCATCCGCGGCCCCTCTCCATTTCAGTCTTTGACAGGTTTGAATGAAATCTTGCCCTTCAGAAACTTTGTCGGCCACTCTCCTGCTGTGACACTGTCTCGTTCGGTAAATACATGACAAATTGACAAATTGTCCATTCCGACTGGTGCTACGGCTGAGTGATCTGTGACAAATGAAGCGTTTCATTAAGAACATGTTCCTTGTTTGGAAATAGTCATTAAAAAGCATTCGTGAGAGATCAGATGACAGATGAAGGTATGTCGTGGATTTAGCAGTGAAGTCATTACAGCCTTATTAAGAAGTGCCATAAATGAATGGCCTACATCGCACACTGCCGCTGTCTTTATTGTTCAAAAGCAAGAGGCTTTATTTATTGGCCTTTCCCCCTTCAGACTCAAACCTCTTCTACTCCCTCACTCTGTCTCCTCCTGTGTGCTCTTTCTCTTTGCTTATCTGTCACATTGCTGAGGTGAATCCTCTGTCTCCTGATTTATTCATGATACGACTTTTAATATCATTCACTATGACACTGGAGTATGCATCTCAAATTAAAATCCTTCAGGCAAAGTGTGTACTGTGTGCAGTGTGTGCTTATATGTGTTTGTTTGAGAGCGGGGAAAAGAAAGAGACTAAATCTACTGTATCTCCACCGGGTTATATAGCATGGAGAGATGCACAGCAGCTGCTTAAATAATCCATTATCTGACTACATGAGGCCATTGCAGGCTTATGCAAAAGTGCAATACTTTACATTTTCTCAGAAATACCACGGCATTGTATAAGTTAATGTATAAACAGACTAAGTGTGAAAGTGTGCGACTTGTCTTAGTGAGTTTCTCTGTGGTAATGTGGCATCTCAACAATTAGCCAGGTGTAATTGAGTGGGGTACATGATTGTCACTGGCAATTGCAGTGATGGAAAGGCACGGCACTCAAGAGTGTGTGGGTGTTAACGACGAGCATGGCTCCATGTGTGTCTCGGCGTTTTAATGGGCGCCATAAGCTTTGATGGAACATTACCAGTTTGTTCATGAGCGTATGTCAACATATGTGGGCGGAAAGGTGCGTTTCTGAAGAGCTTTCTCTCTTTAAACGTGTGGGCGGGATTTTGTATGTGTTTATCAGCGTAGCGTCGAATTTGTCAGGTTCAATGGAAAGTGACAAAGAAGGTTTAAAGCCAAGTGAAGACATAACGACACCAACACCGATGTATATATACACCTCGGCTGTGTGTTCTATCCCACGTTGCCTCCTATACATTTGTCGTTTTATCAATTATACGATCACACTTTGTAACTGCTGATTGCAATCTACTTGTTGTCACCCTGACACCTGATCCTGTAGCTCTTCCCCGCTGTAAACGGCAGCTTCCTTTCCCCCGTTCAAAGTTTTATGAACAAATCTGTGGCACAAAGATGCCGCTTTGAGCTCAGGTCTGTTATGTGACATGGTGGACTGTTTGCGCCTCCTGTGGTTATTCTGCTGCTGCCTGTAGCACCTCAACGCTACAGAAAACCATTCCGGAAACCTAATCAACAAGTCAGCAGAGAAGGTGTTAGTTTAAAGTAAGTGAATTAGATAGAGCTTGTGAATTTACAGTTCACATTTAGGTTAATATAACATATGATTGTTTCAGAAAGTTATCCGGAAGCAACGGCTGTACAGTTGAGAACTCATCATTAGCTTGAATTAAAGGGGACATTTTATGCCCATTTTACCGCAAGTTGAAATAGTTCCTAGGGGTCTAAATGAAATGTCTGTAACAACTTTTGGAAAAAATACTACATGGATCATTTAAACCAGCACCCTGTTGGCATAGCACATACAATGCCATGTAGACAGACTGTGACGTCAATTCTGGTCGTAATCCCATTCGACGTACTCTAGCGTATCGTTTCTGAAATAGAGGAACCACAACAAATCACGGGAGTTGTTTTTTTCCAGAGTTTTTGGGACGGTAGACATGCCAGATACCCAAATTAACGTGAAGAAGCACTATAAATTTTCATAATATGTCCCCTTTAAGTGCTAATAGTTATATTAGTCAAATATTATAATTTGTCTTTGAAAAGCCAGTTCTCTATTCTTGCCTCAAACAGACAAAGTCCAGATGATAACACAGGCTGGCGGGTGGTGGAACTACTTCTAACCTACAAAAACTAGAGGTGGTTGGTAAGTTCTGAATCATGTACATTTGCTCAGCTTTTTCTCCCGATTGAGATAATTTACTCCTGTTTGTCACTGACTGTCACTAGTCTGGCAACTATGTGAGAATTTATTTAAGAGTGATTTAAAAGTATGTGTGTAGTTCCCCCTTCTACGTAGCTGTGTATGATTTTCTTGATGATGCATCTCACCACACTTTAAGACCAGCACACACATGGGCACTCAGAGGGAGATTTACCATTGAAACAACATTGGTGCTGACCAGAAAAATAAAACTCTATTGCTCTAAAACCAACAAAGACACTTTGTGCCAATTTGTGCTGCTCTTCACTGATCTGCGCCCCTGTAACGTACGGCCCTTTGGCTTTTTTGCATTCTATTGTTCCAGTGTGTTTTAGCATGTACTGTTGTTTTGTAAATGTCCCATGAGGCATCATTGGCTGTTCAGTGGAAGAAATACAGACTTAGTATGAAGACATTGGTGGAAATATTCAGCTTCTGCCACTTAGTACGAACCAAACCAACCTCATTGTGAACAAAATAATGATCAATATTGTTAAATAACATAGAGTTTAAAATCAATTCAAAATCCAAATGAGCAGATAAAGGGCTGAAGCTGAAAAGGCTACATAAGTTTTAGGCACTGAGAGTATTTCAAACAGAAAATGTGGCTTTATAGCCTCCATTGTAGTCACAGGCTTACAGCAAAATGTATGCATGTGGTATAAAAGAGAGCAGTGGAGAGAATACAGAGGATTCCTGTGCTCTGTCTGTGTTGCTCTCGGGGTGGGAAGTCAGCGTGCGTGTCGCCACCTGGCCTTTCTCTTACTCACAATGCTGTACTGCTCTGTGGTAACAAATACCCCAAGGACGACAGCAAGGGACGACAAAGGCTGGAGATGAAGAGGAGGCTGGGTGCATGTTGCGCCTCAGAGTGAGGGCATGGCTCAGCAGGCTCGGCAGTGTCCCCTCGATGCTGCCTGGGTTTTGATGTTGAGAACCCGGAGTGGGCTTGGTTTTTTAATGTTATGCAACTTTGAAGATAGCGTGTTTGAAGTTATGCATGAGTTGGACTCATTTCCAGCTTCTTCCTGATTTGTTTTTGTTGTTTTTTTTTCTTCAGCCCTCTCTTTCTTCTCTTAGAGATTTTTTTTCTTCTATGAGACGCACAAGTTATGTGTTTGAAGTAAAGGAATGTTTCAAGGGTGTCTAGTGAAGCGCCCATTGTGGTAGTGCTCTTTACATTTCTCAAGCCTAAATGGGGTCTCTTATGTAATTGTTGCTGCTACGTATCCTCATTTGGTCTCGCCTACAGAATCTATACTTTCCTCGTTTTTCATTGGACTAAAGCCTTTACTTAGTCGGCTATAATCTCCCGAAATTCCCCCCTAGGCCTTTATATGAGAATGCAAATGTCCGAAATACCATTCTCTAGACTTCCTCTGGAGTTTCTCCTGCCAGGCCTCAGAGAGAATAAGCAGGATTTTTGGGAGGATTCACTGCAAGGGAGTGAGTGAGTTGATGTTTTCTAACACGCGACAAACGCACAACAGAGAAAAATATAACATGAATGAGGAAAACAAGGTGTCATCCATCTAGAAGATACCAACAAATATGTAGAATTGGAAAATCTAGATTTAATAGCTTTCTGTGATAAGATCCAAGGCAGGTATGTGCTGTTAATAAAAGCATACGATCACCGAAGCTTAATTAATACTTTACTTCCTTCCTCTTTATGCTGCGTCGCCCCTCAGCTGAAGGCTCTGTGTTTGACGTGTCTGAGCGGAGAATCTCCTCCTGCGCTGTTTAAATGTGAAAGGCAACTCCGGAGAAAGTACGGACCCAACTGTGTCTGGAAACGGCTTGACTGTAGCCAACTGTTTTATAGTCTTTGTTGATTTGCTAGCTAGGACCCTTAATGCAAAGTAAGGTGGGAGAGGTTAGGTGGCTACTCTGGATCGCAATTGATACATTAAATGCATATTTTCTCTTCTGACTGCAGGATGAGTCATCAAAAGTATTAATGTGTTTTAGAGGAAGGGAAAAAAAAGAGGGGTGCTGATAAAAAATCCAAAAATCCAAGACACTCCAGAACAATTAACTCTAGGACTGATGTAGTTTTTATTCTGCACGCGTGTAAAGGTATTACAATGGACTTGTGCAAACTGATAGATGCAACATTTAATCACATCTCAGCCTTGCCAGTCTCCTACTAAACATGCCAACATGCAGTTGATCTCGGCCTATTCACAGAAGCTTATTTAAAATTTTAAGGAGTGCAATAAAAATAGTTTATCGGCTTGATACAGGATCTTTTCTCTTTCAGCTCCCTATTTCTCTATTCACCTCTCCCAATAAACAACAATCAGTGCCATCTATTCCTTCGGCTGCTCCTCTCTGCCCCTTGTCAAAAAAGACAAATGATGCTAATCCTTCCTTTTTAAGAACGCTGCAGCCCATTTTGGTTTGTTCTGCGGGAGCAATAGCACTGTCCAATATTTAGGATTAGGCTTTGACAGCATGGAGGAGGAACCATTATCCCATTGTCGTGTGAAGCTGGAGAGAGTGGTTTGGATCTCTGTGATGTGCACTTTTAATGAGGCCCATTAAATCAAGTGGCAGTTCCTCACAAGGAAAAGTTGGTTGGTGTTTAATAGTTTCACCGCAAGCTTACATAAGCCCCTTTAATTCAGCGCTTGGGCGCTCTTTCCGGGCAGCGCCGGGAGAAGGCTCCCTTGCTCCGCCGAGAGGCATGCAGCAGCAATTAGCTGTCCTCTGGAGTCTTAATTAGGGAGCCACGTCGACCTGAAGACGAGTGCGTGAGAGGACCACACGTCGGTCAGCAGCCAAACAAAAATAGATGAAAAAACAGAGGCTCCAATTAATTACAGACTCCAAATGAGCATCCAAGTAGTAACGGGCCTTCAGAGGCGAGAGGAATAAAGTCAGACATGGCTGGTTCCACTCTGCCGGTGTGATGGAGGGGTGCCACCAGTTTATAGCCCTGCTTTTACACCAGTCTTTAAAAGCACGGCTCGCTTTAGAGATGTGGAAGGAGGCTTATCCAGCAGCTCGCAGCGCCCAAGGGCAAAATGATCTGAGTGATCTCAGATTGTATGCTATATGTTCCTTAATTAGTTTGTAACTGACTTTGGGGCGCTATTGTCTCCGCTAGCTTATCCTTCATTTGTTTAATTGGCATTCTGTGCATGCCCCCCTTTATGTGTGTGTGTGTGTGTGTGTGTGTGTGTGCGTGTGCTTGTGCGTGTGTGCACTACCTGCTTTTGTTCCGCCTCTTTTCCTCTGCGTGAAGCAGGTACTGCCGCCGTGGCCATGGTGATGAGAAAACGGCATGGATGAGGGTGACAAAAGACAATTGCCATGGAGATGGTGTACAGTGGTTGGCATTAATGCGTCAACAGTGAAGATGATACGGTGATGTAGTGACGGTGAGGATTTCTGTAACGACCGTCAGGGCGGCGATGACTATCATCGTTATGACGACAATGAGCGTTACGGAGCCTGCAGCGGAGACGTGTGTTCGGTGAGGAGCGTTATGACATGAGACGAGCAGCAGAGCGCTGGCAGTGACGGCGCTGAGGCCTGATGTCCGCAGCCCAGTATCAGGTTACCGCCGGTCTGCAGGCAGAAGACAGCAGCCCCTCGTTAACTTTAATGAGATAAAGACATGCTCTGCTCTTTGTCTGGGGAGTTCTCTTTTTATATTCAAGTGGTGGGTGTGTATGTGTGTGTGTGTGTGTGTGTGTCTCTGATGGAGGAATGTTGTTCTGCCACAACCACAGTAACCTCACTAACATAACACAAACAGCATAATGTCATGTATAAGAGGAGAATGTCAAATCTGATCACCAGTCATTTGTATTCTCTTTGATTTCTGTGTGTAGAGTTCTGCATTAACCATGTTTGTGATATACTGTTGATGTTTGGCCTATTTGCAAATGAGCAAAGCTCTTGCTTCAGCAGACCTTGACAGCTGACATTCCAGTGATGCTACTTTGCATCTGTGTGAAAGAACGAATGCGCATGTGTGTGTTTGTGTGTGTGTGTGTGTGTGCGACTCTAAAATGAGTATATCTTTGCATGTATCTATTTGTGTGCCGAGTGTGTGTGGCTGGGCGCCATGCCAGCATCTAAGTGACAGCACCCCCTCTCGTTGGCGCATCTTTGTCTCAGAGACTAATGGCACAGAGAGAATCAATTACCGCCATAACGCTGGTGATATGCCAGATCTGCTGGGCGGTGGAGGAGAGAATAAGCCATTCCCATGCACCCTCCGCTTTCACCCACCTCCCATCCTCCTCCTCCTCCTTGTCCTCCCATGTCGGCCAATAAACGCTTTGAAAAGGGTGAAATGTCCCCTCACTTCCCGTCATCAGGCCTCAGTGGAGCACCGCAGGGAGATGGCACCCAGTCCAGACACTCCCCAGAAGCCACAGTCGCACCCCGTCATCAGAGAAGCCCAGGATCCCACCGGCGAGGCAGAGCAGGACACCCTGCGGGCCGGATGCATAGCTCTACTTCACCATGCAGTGCGGCAGGTCGGCAGGATTTGAAATGTAGCCTTCAAGCCTTCAATCTCTCCTAACCTCATGGTGAGTGAGCATGTGGTCCTCTAACCCTCCATTCAGAAACTGCTTATTTTTTACTGGGATGTTGGAGCTTCTCTGTGCAGAACGATGCGTGTGTGAAGTTTTGGGTTGATCTCCTGGAGGAGGAGAGTTTCTCTGTGCTCATCCTAAATATCTGTTTCACACGTAATTTTTTTTTTAGCCCCCAGTGCAGACCCACTGAGAACGGACCAGTATGTGAAGGGAGAGAAATATGTTTGCATATTCATAGATTCTGGATCTTGCAGGAGGAGGAGTCAATATCGTTGAAAGAATTTTTAATGAGACAAAACAACAACATACATACATACATACATGTCTTCTAGGAGACCATTGGCTATTGTCTGATGATAAATTAGCCACTGGGGGCAACAGCCAGTATTATGGGGGTTTACAGTGTAAACAGATATCTCGGGCCAAGACTCCATCTTTAATCAAATGAGTCAAACATTTATCCACATAAAAGACAACCAGTACCGTATTTTTTTTTTTTTGTTAAGGTCCAGAGGATACTTTGTCTACTCTATGCTGAAGCACTTCAATCAAAGTGTTCCCGCCTCTTTCCTTTGGCGACCAACGCCTGCTCAAAGGTGATTGGTTAAACTTGAAACAGTAACCAAAATTCTTCCAGCCCCAAAATCTGATTCTACATATTAAAATTCTGAATCTGTTGATATAGATTCAGTCTTCTGAGTATTTTGTCTAATTTGATCAAATAATCATAATGACGACATAAACTTAGCATTATATACTGAACATATACACTGCTCAATAAGAATTAAGGGAAGACTTAATCGTCATATTATAAAACCAAGTGAGTGTGCATCAATTTCACTGCTTAGGTGCAAATGAAAGTCACAACAGGTGCAATGGAAAGGCAAAAGCAAGAATACCCCCCAAAAGGGAATGCTTTTACATGTGGTGGACACAGACAGTTGCTCTCTCTTTATCCTTCCGGACTAATTCTTACTTAGTTTTGTGTCCTGCTAGTGTCCTTGTGACCACAGATAGTCAAGCTCCTCCAGGATTGCACATCCATATGTGAGGTCGCGAGAAGGTTTGCTGTGTCTCCCAATACAGTCTCAAGAGCAGGACACCGGCCGCTACACGAGGAGAGCTGGATAGGACCTGTATCTGCTCCTTTGTGAGAGGAAGAACAGGAGGAGCACAGCCAGAGTCCAGCAAAATGACCTCCAGCAGGCAACTGTTGTGCATGTTTCTGACAAACATGATGGCCCAATGTCCTCCAAAGGGACCTGTGCCCGCAGCCCAGCACCGTGCAGCTCCATTGGCATTCACCAGAAACACCAGAATTGGCAGATGTTCTCGGGAGTGCACACAGGCACGTGGAGGCCACACTACTGAGTCACATGATGAGTTGCCATGTGGAAATTCACTCAAGTTAGATCAGCCTGTGATTTGAATGTTTGACTTTGAATGTGGTGTTGAATCCAGCCCTCAATGGGTTGTTGATCTCTGTTTCCATCAACTGTTGCCACGTCATTTATTCTCAACAAATGATATAATGTACATCAGTAATGATATTCAGCTTGAATAATTACTTCACTAAGATCTGATGTGTGATTTAAGTGTTCCCTTAATTCTTTTGAGCAGTGTAGGACACCCACATTAATACCAGGGGTGGAGTCTGAAAAGGCACCTGAAAGTTCTGAATTCTTATTGGTGTGGAATAATGTGTAGTAGCTACAAAGTTTAGTCCAGGTACTGTTAACTAAACCTGTTTATTTTCATTAAAGTATCTTCAGTGCACCTCCCTGCCTTTTTTTCCATAATTAAATTTATGAAATGAATTCTTGAACTATGCATTTTCTGACTTTTTTGACTTCTTCATGATGTGATGGAATAATAATCTGATCAATATAGGCTTTAAATTGTCTCTCTATTATTCATCTACATAAATAATAGATTTTTATATATAACCATAATCAGGCTTAAAAAGCAGCTTTGCCAGGAAAATATATTATAGCCTGTGTGAATTAACAACTGATATTATTTGCTTTATTTTTGGGGTAAGTGCCTTTGTTAAATTTAAAAGTGGAATAATACCCTCGAAGTCTGCACTGTTTGGTTGATTGCCCCTGCATCATCCATTAAAGTTGTGGAACAAACAAGTTTTCTTCCGAATATGTATGAAATATAAAGTACATACCTGTTTCTAACTCAGGATAACTCATTACATCAGTAAGTCTGGCACAGTGGGATTGTATTTGCATAAATATTGCACAACACAGGTTTATATATACTCTATGGGTTTTAAAAAAAAGTGTATTTAAATAAATTTTCTTTCCATATTCAAACTCTTTTAATTTGATACTCAAACCTTTCAAGAAGGTTTATTCCAGAATACATTTGATTGCACAACCTGCTGTGCGACATCGACACCATTATCACGCAATACATCTCAAAGAACCATAAAATGAATAAAATATCTTGATGCACACATTAGTTGAATTTGATCAAATGCCTCAGTGGAATCAGCTCTGTGTAAATTATTAGTGAATAATTCCATATTTAGTCTATAAAACTCCATCATATCAGAGACAAACAATGACAAGCTGTCATTAATTATTCAGACATTTGTCTGAGTTGTATTTGAAGAAAGCAGGAACACAGAGAGACGCTGGGATCGACCCTGCGTCCGTTTCAGCGCACCTGATAAAAACCCACAACTGTTAGAAGTAGAAAGTCTCCTCTGCACCGCACGTCTTTTACTATGAGGGTTCTCAACAGCGAAGCAGCATGAAGAGCCACATGAAAAGCTGGCGGTTGTAGTTAGGAGTACATAAGCGGTGTCAACGCGCTGACTGTCGGATTTGAAGGGCCGCAGGAGAAGCAGAACGAGTCCCTTTGTGCGACCTGTCTTCTGAAGTCCAGCCACCAGAAAGCGAACAGCGCCTCAGCCCTGATCTCGCACACAGAGTTTTTCAAATTATCCATCAAACACGATCAGATTGTCTCACTTCTCTCACGACTTCAAACAGACTGCTAGAGGAGGGAGGAGCAGGGTTAGGCTGAGAGAAAGAGAGGTGGATGGAGGCATCTGACAAACTCATCTGCAACGAAGAGGAGAAGCAGAGCGTCTGTGGTAGGAAAACTAAAAGAGATGTCTGTCTTCTGCTGTTACAGTAAATAGCTTTTATATACTTGGGTTAAAAAAAAAAGAAACAGAGCCCTACACTAGCTTTGAAAGCTGTCACGTCTAGACGTGGTAAACGGGCTACATTTGAAGTGTTGCCAAATAAAAGATGAGCTGTTACTCAAAGGCCTCTTCATCTCCCCTCAGCCTCTCTTCCCTCTGAAGTTTCTATCATTCGTAGCGGATGGCACCTGTTTTCAGGAGGACAAGCAGAAAAGTTAGTATCACAGTGGTAGAAACACTCCTCCATATAGAGGTGTTCATCCATAAACTTTAGCTTAGAGTCAGCAAAATCATCATGAGCAGGGTGGGGTCAGAAGACCTGTGCCATCCATTGAGGAATATTAACCATCACCAAATTCACGCAAAATTTCCTTGACACCCATATTATTAGAAAATGCTATTACAGAAGTAACAGATCATGTTTTATTATATAAGCGTAGCTGCCCTGTAAAGAGGTGTTGGGACCGAATTCATAACATATACACATAATCAATAGATTCTTATATATGTATAGAATAATTAATTGATTATGTATATGTATACGTCCTCTGGGTTGAGGTGAGCTGAAAGTGGAGTGATTTCTCACTCTTATGCAAATGAAAGATAATGTAACTGTGAAAGGTGTAATATAAGCAACTGGTTTTTCCCATATCAACCTAAAACCTTAATGGATACTGTGTTCACAACATCAACAAAAAAACCTCTTATTGCAGCTTTACACGTTGTTTAATCTTAAAATCAGCACTTGAATTAAAAAGAAACTGTAAACCAAACCCAAACTCCACATAATTTCATTTAGAAATGCCACAAAAGGCTAAAAATGTGAGGATAAACAAGAAAATTAAGTAACATTGTGCTGTGAGGAAACAAATGTGACTATTTTGTGGCAGCCCAACTCAAGTGTATATCCTCACTGTTTAAATGTGCTTTAATTTGTCTCAGTAGATCAGGATACTTTTCATGTTATCTTATCAAGATGTTGCACCTCAAACTCCTCAGCACATGCACAGTGAGCTACCAAAAGTCCTGAGCACAGGAATGGGCTTCAGGCCTCCAGCCCACAGGGTGGAGAGTCTAGCGGCCGGGCAGGAATGTGTCTCACAGATCCCAGACTTGTCGCCCAGCTTCTCAGGTCAGCTCGTCAGCGGCCATGTGGGAAGGAAGGCTGCGTTGTCGAGAGCCCTGGTGTGGGTCAGGGTTTGATGAGGTGGGTGACAGGCGGCTGAATCATTTGAAGTCGCCGGCCTCTGTGGCCAACAACTTCCTTTCCCCCCGCGGCGGTCACTGTCAGGACTGTATTTTAAGGCCGTGGTTAAAGATTCCGATAGTGTGAGATGTCTGAGTGTTCATCACATGTTCGGCAGCTTTGTAACTCTCCCTCTCTCTCTGACACACACACACACTATAAACATCTTACCAACATTCCAACCCACATGCGTGTTTTCATGTAGCACATTCACATGCAACACTCACCCTTCCAGCTGTAGCGATAGAGCGGCCCCGCCCTTCTGTGCCTCTGCAGGGGACGTCAGTGGGCCGGCTCACTGCAGAGGACCTCAGTATCACCCAGCTGACTCTGTGGACAATCTATAGAGCAATATAACATGATGAAGTACACTTTCTGGCTACTGAGCAAGAACTGGAGAAGTAAAGTTGTTATAGAACAACTCAACGTGTCAATGTTGATGCATGTGGAGAGCAGAAAAGGCTCTGCTTTGGAAGATGCTACAGAAAATAAATTAAACAATGTTTTCATTACACACATGTTACAGATGTTTCTATATAAGTAGCAGTCCAGCTATACACTTTATATAATCACACAAGGAATCAATTCATTCCTATACTTAAAAAATGTTGTGTATAACCCTAACCCTTTTATTTTTTTTCTTGAACCTCCCTTTAATGCTACCTGCTAAATCATTATGTTTAACAGAAAACAACAAACACACACACACACATACACAAATTCTGCATTGTCATTTCATTGTGTTCTGTTTCATTCACTGTTCTTATCCTGCTTGTATTGTTTTGCCAATGTCTTGTCTCTTGTCTTGTAGTTAAAGTTAAATAAATCAAACACATAATAGTAATGTGGTCAAGATCTAACTGATTTTTTTTATGATATCTGATCACCGACAACACATATCAAATCAGGTGTAAATGGTGTAACTAAGACCAATCCAAACCTCATCAATGAAGTTGTGGGACTAGCTTCATTTACCATAATAATATATTTACAATAAATGATTTATCCAAACTTTAACTCAAACTTTACCTATAATCAAATCTACAAAAACATTATATTTACAAACTTTATATTTCCATTGCAAGCTTTTTCACACACATAGCTCACGTTCTCAATGACTCTCGGTTGTCCTCACTTGAACATATCAGTTTATTACAACATGGATGATGCTGGTTTTTGGTCTAATATGCATGAGGACAGTCAAACCAAAAAACGTGAAGTACGATAGAAGCATTTCAGTATTATACCAAATGGGAACAGATCACAGTCAAGCTCACTATACGTCATGTTATGAAGCCCACTATCCTCATGTAAGTGGCATCTCTCTTAAGGATCACCTTATCACAACACCAGAGACAGGATGGCAACTTCCACCATTAAACATCTAATCTATGGCATCCTGCAGAGGCCCTCAGACGTTTCAGTGCAACCGTCTGTAAAACATGGTTAGGGTCAGGTATAATACACAATATGACTTGTATTAAGTAACACCTTCCCTGATAATAATCATAAAAACTGCATCTGGATGACTTGACTCTGACTGCAGCTCCCGAGAGATGTTGAGACAGCTTTATCACTGAACTACACTGTAACTCACAAGGCAAGATGCCAGTGGAAATAGGATAATAAGAGCAGCAACAGTATCATGAAGCAGGTGGGAATGAGCCGCGTGATTGACAAGAGAGAGTGTGACATCGTCAACATCGCTTGAATTACTTGTTTAAACATAGACGCTGATTGCAAGAGTTGGCTGATAATCACCTGAGAGCAGGCGTAGACTGAGTGCTCTTAACTACACTGATGCTTCATCTATGGAATCAAAGACACTCCATAAAGATGAGAATTGCATATTCAATTGAATACACAGTATTTCAATTTTACTAATGTTTTAAAAATAATAATATGTGTATGTAAATATATGCATATATATCTTACATAATAGTGTGAATAATTTCAAATAGTTTGAATTTCCCTCATTAAAAAGGTCCAAAAGCTTTTTTCAAATGGTGCCAAATTCAAAATCTATTATTTTGAAGGTTCAGCTATTTAGATAGATTCGAATTGTTAAAATCCAGTTACATATTTTCAGTCCAGTCAAACTGGCTTTTCAGACACAAAATTCAAGAGTTCATGTTATAGCATCTGTGTTGCTAAGATAAAGCTATCAAGTGCTTTTGCCAAACCCCAAAACACACAGTCATATTTATAAAAATAAGTAATTGAACCTTCTGATGATCCAAAAAATAGGCATCCAATGCCTAAATCAAAAAATGAAAAATAATTTCTTTGAATCTGACCACACAGATTACAATAAAAGTTTTTGATGGCTATAAACTAAGTAACATTCTACGTCCTTATCATTCAAATTCAGTTTAGTGTTTTAGAGAGATCATCAGTGTTGCATCTAAACTTCATATGATACACAATTAGGGATATATCATTAATTTGATTTTGTCAAATTTAGTTTCTTTGACTTTCCCTCGGCCGTTTCCTTATGTGATGCCAGAGTGTTTCCTTGGAGATTCAGGATTTAGCTGTGCAGCTGTTACCGACAAAGTGGGCAACAAAAAAAAAAAAATACACACACGACATGGCCTCACGATCAATTAGTTTGGCCAGTGTAAGGCTGTAAACCAACACCATCACAGGCGTTGGATGAGTGTACAGTGTGTGATTCTGTCTGTACATCCTGCCCTCATTAACATTCATGAGCAGAGCACAGGGAAGTTTGAGATAGTGTGCTACATGAATATACACACAGTTTTTTTTTTCCTCCACAACTTTGTGTTTGTGTTTTGTGTGTGTGTGTGTGTGTGTATGTCTGTGTGTGTGTGTGTGTGTTCCCTCTTACCCGAGGGACATCACAGCCGAAACTCATTTCACATGAAAAGACCCCGGCGCGAAGGAAACTGTTTGTGTGGGAGAGGACAGCCACCACCATGCCCCCCCACCACCACCACCCCATTACAAAATAAATAAATAAATAAGAATTTTTGATTACAGTAACAAGCTCATAAATTATGCAGGGAGAGTTGAGGATGATGAGCTGATGAAAGACAGCCCCTTTTAACCTTTTTCCCAGCAGAGGAAGAATCCCCCTCCCTCTCTGTTTGGCCCCATGCAGCGAGTCGGAGACGGGGGTCTTTAGATGATAGGGTGATGTGTTGGCGCTGGTTGGGTGGGTGGGGGTCTCTATTTTCAGACTGCAACTGGGAATACGAAGCGAAACATGACGGCGGTGATGGCACTGCATCTGTTTCAGTAACTTCTGCCTGGCTCCGTTTCCCTGGTGTCACTGGAGACGGAAGATTCCAATTGATTCGGCTGCTGTCGCCATTTTTGTGATGGAAAATGATTTGCTGCTGGTATGTGTGTGTGTGTTTGTGTGTTTGCATGTATGTGTGTGTTGTGGGAGGGAAGCTGAGGGAGAGTCGTTGATGTCGGGTTCGATCAGAGCGGCTGCTGGGAGCATCCTGGTAGGAAACGAGCGCGCCACTTTCAGAGTGGCTGGCTGCTAATGTGTTCCTGTGCAACACAATACACACTCCTCAAAGTCTGCCATCACCAGCTCTACTACAGCACACACTCATGCAGTCAAACATACCCACCACACTGCATGTGCAATCACACCAGGGCTGCAAACAGACGGCGCTAACTATTTTGCAAACACCAAAGATCTGTATGGGTTCTATTGAAGGGTTAGGCTGTAAAGACCAAACGCATCAAAGAAGCCTCCTAACAATTATAGTATGTGTACCCAAATCCTGATATACATAATTATTAGGTATTATTATACCTCAAGCTATAAAAACAACACAATAAAAGACACATCACAGCTGGTTATGCAGCACATTGTTTTGACACATCTGGACTATTAGCCTGTGATTTTAGTTTGATCTGCAGCTGGTCTGTTCCAACATGCTGGACGCTTCAGACAAATGATGGGGGAATGCAAAAGGTGGAGGAGGTGGGTGTGTTGTCTCTTAACCTCCCTCAGGGGGATTATTTCTTCTGAAACAGCCACACTGTTTCTTTTCTAAATAATAACCCCTTTCTAGGAGGAAGCACTAAAATGAAACAAGAAATGAGTCGGTGAACAACAAGGTTATTCCACAGCTCAGAATTAATACTGGAAAGAAAACTGCTCTATTCAAGGTGGCTCTTCAATGGAACAATTCACCAATTTACCACCTGATATTTCCTGATTAAGATTTTTCAAAGTCTGGGTTTACATCCGTCTGTCTGGACTCATACATTATTATTAAAGGAATTTAATTGCATTACATGTCATTTAGCTGACGCTTTTGTCCAAAGCAACTTACAATGAGTACACTCAACATTTATGAGGGGCCACTTAGTTCAGTATCTTGCAAAGGACACTTTGGCATTCAGATGGGGTAGAGTGGGATTTGAACCGGCAACCTTCTTGTTGGAGAGCGACCACTCTACCCCCTAGGCCACACCGCCCATAATTAAATGTATGAAGTATTTTATCATAATAATTAAGTGCATTCTTGAGTTATGGCCACAAGTGTGTGCTGTGGGGTCACCTTTGACCTTTGATGACCAAAATTGAATCAGCTCATATATGAGTCTAAGTGTCAGATGTAATAAAATTCCCTCTCGCCGTTGCTTATGAATCATGTTCAAATATGTGTTTTATGACATCACAGTGACCTTGACCTTGATCCCCTAAAAGTCTGAGAAAACATTCCCTCAAGGTGTTCCTGAGATACTGCACTAAATATGCCAAAAACATTTTGTGAGCACAAAGTGACCTTGACCTTGGACACATCACCATTTAAATCAAATCAGTCCATCCTTTAGTCCAGATGAACCTTTGTACCGGGTTTAAAGAAATTCCCTCCAAACATTCCTGAGATATCCTGTTGCAGAGAGAGGGACAGACGTACGGACAGATGCACGGATAACCTGAAAACATAATGGCTCGGAATATGGCTGTTGCCGGCTCAGAGGCATAAAAACAGTTGGAGAGATTTTTAATGAGTCGTGGAAACAGTTAAAGCTCATCTCAAAAGGCTTTTCTGACAAAATTATAATGAGCACATTTATTGTGCTGTTATCACTGTAGCTGTGGACATTTGATTGCAGTGGGAGTATTCCTGGTTTTATTGCAAACTACTGCTGTATCTTGCTTTGTTTTATTCCTTCTTGTTTATTACCTGTTTTACATGCAAGTAAGTGTACATTAACATGTAGGCCTACTGTATATATGCACAATACTTGTTTTTATTTACATGATTACATGAAAAAGTTGTAGCTGGTTTAAGAACTCTGAGCCTGACGTTGCTCCATCATCTCAGAGATAGTTCACTCTGAATTGGATCGTACCATGTAGATAAATAAAAGTCCCCATCAATCCAGCTTCAATACCACCATTCACCATGGCCACAAGTAAATAAGGAGCCTTCATTTTAATCCAGTGGAGGTGGAAACATTAATGTGTGTCAGAAGAAAGAAAAAAGACTCCATTGGCGAACAATATTTTATCCAGTGTGGTCCAAGTCCTGAGTTCAACTCAGAGCTAAACTCAGAATGAACTCATTCTCTGAAACAGGGTCTTCATGGGATAGCCATGTTTGAGCCAGTAACAGAAAATTGGGAGCAAAAGAAATGAATAAACAACAATAAGTCCCATTGTAGCAATATGTTGTTGGTTCATTACCATTGAGTTTGTTTTACCTCAATCCCACACATACTGTCCTGCTCCTTGGGGTATTTGCTACATCACCAAATCTGGATGAATCCTCTGTTGAAAATAGTCCCCAACAACTTAAGTATTTCCTCCTGTTTGAGCAACATCTTCTAAAAGGTTTCTTGAAAAAAATCCACAGCTGTTTTAAATGTTATTATAAAAGTCAAAATACGACCTTGTCAGTGGAAACCATGTGAGCTTAGGACGGAGATACAGACAGGGAAGGGAAATAATGGTTTGTTGGTGATGAAAGGTCATTGAATGGCAGGTACTGAACTCAATTATGATATCATTATTAATGGTCAATAAATAATTTGGTAAAACAGCCCTAATATCCAAACTTAGAATGAATACTGTTTGTTGTACTTTCTGCTCCTGTCACTTCTGGCTGTGGAGAGAAACCAAAGCAAATTTGATTAGTGAATGGTAAAAATATTTCATTCTTGTTATTGATCTTTTCAAATTGATATATTCTCACTGGTCAGAAGCTTTTTTTCAAACCGACTTAAAACTGAGGGACAACACTGAAATATTAGTAAAGGAGGAGACCTTGGAATAAGTGTGCAGTAATAAATCTGTTTAAAGTGCAGTAGAGAAGGTAAATAAGTGTGTTAAAGTAAGTGCTAGTTAACGCATCAGTGATGTTGGAATTAGACTTTTGAAATAAAAAATGTTGATACTTGCCTAGATTACCCATAAGTCATTTGATAACCTTGTCTACTAAATATATTGGAAAAAAAGATGTGGAATTTAATTATTAGAACATTTTCTTATAATATGCATCACATAGAATGCAGTGTTTGTTTCTGGTGAGAAGAACAGAGCTGAGCTTTGAAATTTGGTTATTATACTGGATAATTCAAATTAGGCATTTCTAAATTTATCTGTTACACTTCAGAGCACACACCGAAGAATGACAAGAGATTCACACATGTGCATCTACACATGCACCCAAGGATATCTGGCACATTACCAAATCCCATATCCCACACAGAGAGCCATTGTAGTTAGCTATGATAATGAGCTCAATATGCCCTCCTCAGGAATGTGTGAAAACGGGGCTGTTTCAGTGCAGAAATGCCCCCTTTCCCACAGTCTTTAAGAGCCAGCGGCCCCTTCGAAACATGACTGGCATACAAATGCCTTTATGCCTCAGTACTGCGCCAACGTATGGTGGGGGAGGGGCCGGCGAGAGGGGGCACTCTGGCTGCCACCCAAGATCTACAATGGCCATATGCAGAGGAGGTGGAGGAGCATCTCCCAAGTGCCTAGAGGTTAACTGTGGACCAGCAGCGGCACAAGCTCTGATTAGTGATTAGTGAATGAGGGAGCGGGCGGCGGGCTCGGAAAAGCACAAAAGATACGAGCCAAGATCGTTATGGAGGAGAAGCTGCCAAGATGAAAACGCTACAGGTGGGAGGGCGAGCAGTCTGTGGACAATTATCACATATATACAGTATGTATGAAGGTGTGAAACTCCTCAGAACACAGAGCCAGTGTGGAGAACAAAGGCCATAAAAATAATAAGAGTGCATTTGGAAGCCATATTAGAACAAAGGGAGCATTCCTGACTAACGCTCTGTCCTTTTATCTGAAAAGAAATCTTTTCACTTATTTTTTACATAAAAAGCTGTGTGTAAGAGGTTTTGGAATAACCATCAAGGGACCACATTCAAACCAAAATAAGTTAGAAGAGAAGAGTCCTCCAACCCAAATAAAAATAAACTGTAACTGTATCCTCGCCATCTAAAGTTAGAAACTAAATTATATCAGCACTGGTTCAAATCTGCTTTAAGACATGCACTGAACTCTGAATAATCTCCTGACATTCTGCAGAGGGGCTAGATGTGAGAACACAAATGTCCTAGTGAGAAGCATGTCGGAATTAGCCGATGTGAGAATACAGCAAGATATTCTCCCTGCGAGGTATCACTGCGAGCAAGTGGGTGTGTTGATGGTGCTTCTAACACACGACAGATTTGGAAAAGAAAGAATACAAACAGGATAAAACAGCAGGGTCATACAAGAGAGTTTTTGGTGATAAGGTCTGATAATGGTATTGATTTGCTGTAAATAAAAACACTTGATCTCTGGAGCAATCTTTATATGTTACATATCTGCATGCTATACCATGCTTAACCTGAATGCTCCCAAAATGTGAAAGGTAAGAGTAACCATGTCTTTTGTCGGACAAACACCGAGGTTGAATTCATCATCGATCGATAACACCAAACCAGGAGGTGAATGCAGGGGACTGTTTCATTGTTTCCAAACATCTCAATTTCTGCCAATACAATACAACGCAACCCCAGATGTTTTAAACTAAAACAGGAGCAGCAGCGTTTCCAAACATCTACATTTTTGGGGTTTGCACAATCCAGAGAAGTTTGGATGCAAGGCGTTATTGAGCAATAGTGATGAATTTTAAAAATAAAAGGGAATGTGGATGTGCCCTGAGGGATCCCCGAACTAAATCAAAGTTTGTCAAATCTGTCTCCTTTGGAAAAATGGGGGTTCTTAGTCTCTAGCACCATTATATTGGGGGCCATAGGCTGTAAGGTTTGGCAAACCCTGCCCAACCTCTCTAATAGAAGTCCTCCAACATGAATGTTAATAAGATGTTAAGATATTTGTCATATTATCTGATCAATGGTCGTGTACCAGCTTGGTGTATTATTTTTATTTTAAAGTGATGGCACATTAAAATTAAATATGAACCAATCAACAATTAATCTTGCCCAGACTGTTAGCTCATGTAGTGGTTGACAGAGTGTTGTAAGAGTTGTGTGGATGCCTGATGTCAAGATTGCAAAACATTTGAACATTTTTAAAGAATGTGAATCTAATTTATAAATTTATCCTCATCTAATAACTAGCTAGCCATCACTCTAATGCTTCACTGCAAAATGTACTTCGGTTAAGAAATAATAAATATGTAATAACTTAAAAACGCCAGGTGTAAATATGCTTTACAAAACTATGTTTGCTGTTTTATTAACTCAGCAGACATGTTCAAGACAAAAAAAGTGAATAGAAAATAGAAGAACGACTCAACACACTCTGAGATATGAACGTTTTGGTGGCAAATTCTTTTCGATCCAGAACTTGAGGTTCGATGAAGCTTACACATTAGCTTGCTGATAACAAGCCCTGAAGTTGTGTGTTAGCCTATTCCCTTATTTCCTTAGCTCTTTCTAATCAAGGAGACTTTTCAATTATACAAAAAAAACATTAATTATACAATTAGGCTCCCAGCAGCTCAGAAGGATTTTTGTCTTTCCACACATAGAAAACTGATGTGGTGCTGAAGGGAGCAGCTCTCAGCTCGGTGCAGGGTCTGGTTTTGATTCTTCCCTCTGCCATCTGAGTTATTAGCCCCTGACTGGTGGTCCCTGACCCAGTAGGCCAAACCTTGGGAGGTCCCGACAGCTAGGTTCAGTCTCAACCTGGGTATCAAGACTTATAACAGCTGGAGGAGCGGGAAGGGAAAAGGTGGAGGGTGGCAGATGAAGGAACTGGCTGAAAGTTAAACAGCAAACAGTACTGACACACATCCTGTGCAACTCCAGGGGGTTTGCACCAAATGTAGCACCTAACAAAATACACAGGGCTGGAATAATACTTTAGTCAAAATATTACATTGTGTAATAATTGTTGACAGAGAAACTACAAAAGCTCATAAGCATTACCTGATTATATGTCCATGACTGGGATATAGAACTTTCTTTTTTTACATTCATCTTCTTGTGAAACAAATCCTAAATCATAGGAAGGAATGTTGGATAAAAGTTTTTTGTTCTGATCGTTACATTGCATTCATCACTGATTTTCATTGCGGTGTAACATCAGCCATTATGAGTGTAGCAGCCAGACGAAAAGAGAAGATTCTTTGCGTGTGAGAGTGCTGTACTGCTGATGACTAAAACGAGTAATTTTCATTGCAACTGTAATGACAAACGAAGGATAACCGAGGTCAGATCACAGCTGTTAAAACGAGAAGAGGACCAGAGATGGCTGGCCCAAGCACATGGCGAGTGTACGTCGCTGCAGGGGATGAGTGGAGCGACCGCAGGAAGTAGGCCAAACCCACAGGGGTTGAGGTAAGGTCCTCATCCTTTTCTTGTTAATGGCAACCAACTAGTTCATTTCGTGATGTTGCATGAAAGTGAATGGAACAGCTTTTGTCGAAACATGACTACTTTAAACGGTGGCTATCGATCAAATATTTAAATAAGTACTAAGCCCTGCAGGGAGAAATACCAACATTTATGACCATTTTGTGAACAGAAGTTCAACATGCAAAATTGATGTTAGTACCAGTACATATATGAAGAAAAAAACGGTTGACATGAAATCAAGCAGTTTAGTTATGTGTTTACACCTGAAGACTTACAATACAGATTTCTTTGTCAAACCGACACACCGACTTTACATGAGGGCCTGGTCACATCAGGAAGGGGTATAGTGAAGTTATCTGCAGAATATTTAGTCTTGGTGACACATCTGCCTTCAAGTGAAACTCAAGAGCTTATTGTGATAATAATATGGGAAGTCACATACACAAAATGCTCAGCATTCAAGTGATGTACTGAGAACACAGCTGCTTGACAACATGAATGCTGCAAAGGCTCACACTTAAACAAGCTAGCAGTATTGTACAAAACACAAAGGACAGAGAAAACAGGCCACTGGGGATTTCAGCACTTGATACCTGGTGAAATGACAAGAAAAGCTCTTTACAACTGAAATGACAATGTAACAATTTATCATCCAACAGAAATTTACTTCAGTGACCATGACTCAAACATCAGCAACACCTTGTTACTTGTGAACTCAGCGCTTCAAGAAATCTATGAGCTCTAAAGTTGGACATTTAAATTGTCTCTTCTTGTGAACACATAAACACGACCCCATAGGAAGGCAGCAATAGTGCTTAATCTTACTGGGATAGCTGGTGAACTGCTGCTAGCAAGTTAACCAGTGGAGGCTGGTTAATACTCCAACATCCTTTAAAAAGCCTGTATAAAAATGTTAAACATAATTTAATTATATAGAAATATATTACTCGTACAATGCTCCTTGTTGACCGTAAGCACCTGTTAGCATTCAATACAAGCCGTCTCAAATTCTATGCGGTTAATTTCGGTCTAAACACATACTTCCTGGTGCAGGGCGCCGGCCAAATGACAGTGAATATAAGGTCTTAAACTTTTGGCAACCAAGGGACCTGAGGTTTTTCTTTAATTGGTTGTTGCAGACTCTCCAAGGGACGCAGCTCTCTGCGCCCTGGACACTCCCACTTTAATTTATAGCCAATAGGAATTGATTTATGTTTTTTTAATCAAATGTGATTGGTCACCCCTTGATGCTGGTTCAGGTATGTCCGAAGTCACTGAGTTACGTCCACTGTGAGCTGCCCGGTAAATGTAATGGAATCCGGGGATTTCTTTACAAAAACACCCCAAGAAAAAAAGAGGATAAAGGAGCTTGTTCCAGACTGACCTGATTTAGAGATTAAGTGATGAAGACGAGTTTCCACCTTCTCTCGCTCTTGTTATGAGAAGCAGAGGTGATGAACTGGATGTGGTGTCAGTAATGTATTTAACTGCTTCACCTGTTTGCTGTTTAGCTTGACCTAAATCATCTCTCTGCAGAAGGCAAATGCCATGAAAGTTGCCACAGTCACAATGAGGCTACAGAACTGGCATATCGTCTGTTGTGGTTTTTTTTTTCTTTCTTAAGTCTGGTTCAGTCTTGCTGTGTGTTTTCTGCTTTACACCATATTACCAGAAAATGTGGCTAAACTCATCACTGATCAAATAATATAATAATAATTATAACTTTATTTGTATAGCACTTATCTAAACAAGGTTACAAGGTGCTTCACACAAAAGTCCATGGCGAAAATGAAGAATCGATTGTAATAAAAGATATTCTGTTCACTCCAATTTAATAGCCAGATCATAATATAATAAGGTCGAGACCTTAAGTTTGTAGGGAAAACCCAACCGTTCCCACATCAAAACTCTAAAACTTTCCCTCAAGAATTCTCTCCCACTCTTCTTTAGTTTTTATTCAATCCCAAGCACATGTACACACATTTGAAATTTACGCAAACATCCACCTCTGACACACTCAGTAGATCACAGCATCAACGGAAACACTGACACATTTGAAAGCATTAATCCATGCCCCTAATTTAAATCCTTTTGTGCTCATCCGTATGTTGAAAAGCCAGTGTGTGTGTGTGTCTGTGTGTTTGTAGTAGTTGTTAGTAGTGTGTGGTTCTGAGGCATCGCTCTGGGATGCCAGTGGGCCCCTGAGCGGTCAGGGCGTCTTTGCAGAAGTCCAATCAGTGCGGTGAGGAACAGCAGGGCTCACAGCAGAGCATCTATCTTCGAGGCCATCAGATGGAGCAAAATGATGAAAAACTCCACCTTTGAACAAAGTGTTCCACCCAATAGAAGAATCTGGTCATTATCAGCTCGCCCGTATGTCAGAGGAAACTTAACCAATCATCATACAACCACTGAACGTTTAGCAATATAGCAACGGCACTTCCATCTTCTTTTTATTCCCTTTGCAGAGGGTTTGGTTCTTAACATTTTCAGGTAAATCTGTCTCTCTTGAATGCCTGTTGTATATTTAGCTTTTATATGAGTGCAGTCAATTCTCCAAAAGGCTCTCCATGACGCCGGAAACTGTGGTTGCCAAGAAAACTGTGACAAAGCTGTCAAAGCCTTTATTATGAAGGGAGAAATGACCGTAATCAATGGACTCTGTGGGGAAAGAGAAACAACAGAAAGAATACAAGTGAGGATCAAAGTGAGAAATGGAGGGTCACTTCTGCTGTTGATGACAGATGATGAATGCTGTATTACACTTAGTAGTTGGCTATTTGTATCCAAAATATGTGGATGTACCCATATTTCATCTAATTCACTACGCAGAATATCCTGCATACAAAGTAATGTCTCACTATAAAGACAAAAGTAGCTGCTCTGCATGGCTGCACTTTAAGAGAAGGAGGAGTTGCAATGGATCAAGCAGATTGGGGTTAATAGTGTGTGGTACAACCAAAATTGGGTGAGATTATTTAAATCTAATGATAATAAATACCCTTTAGAGATACTCAGGGCATAGTGATAGGGTGAAGAAAACACACTCTTACGTGTAGCAGATGATCATCGCGGTGACTTACAAGAAACAAGCAGTAGATGCCGATTGTCTAAACGAAATTGAATCTTTTTGTAGAAGTTGAAAACAAGCCAGTGTTTATTCTTAATAGAGATGAACTTACAGTGATGAAAAACTCCAGTCCGGAGCATCGTTACAGCTGGAAACATGGGGCACATCTGGATGAGTTTCAAAGATAAATGCACTCTTATAAAGTGAATGCTCTTCTATGGAGATTGGTTGCCCGACAAGCAGCTCTATCAAGACCACAGTTTAGCAAGGATCTGGCAGTGAGTGAGCTAATCGCTAAAGTTTCAATGATTTGGAGTGATTTATTATCGCTATATATATATATATATATATATATATACACTTACTCCTTGAGCTGGCACTTCATATTTCTTTCTTTTTTTACCTTTTATCTGATTTACAACAGACTGTCCATTACAACAAAGTCTGACAATTAGACAATTAGAAGCTGACCTGCACTGATGTGTTTGGGGATGTATTGTCAGGCTCTGTACCTTTTGTTTATTGGGTTTTGCTGATAATCTTCAGAGAACTACATTTTCATCTGTCATTCTTTAGCAGCGAAGATCACAACCCTTTCATTGTTTCCTGATACTTCTTGCTTTGATAATCCTAGAGCATGCATGTCGCCTGACTGCACGAGCATGACTGTATTAATCTTACCTGAGAAATAACACTTCACTCGAGTGAAACTGATATAATCACTAGTATGAGGTCATGTTTATATGTATGAGGGAGAGTTTCATTTTTATCCCTCGTTGCGGATTACAACTGTAAGGGCTCGGTTGACCTCCATGTCAGACCTTCCCACTGCTCCCTCCCTCCCTCCCTCCCTCCTTCGTCAGGCAGACAGCAGGGGCAGATGGGTGTCTATTCAGGCAGACTCCAGAGTGTGTTTGACACTCAGCTGGGAACTCATCGGGGCCCTCAGGGATGAGCAATGAGGGAAGCTTTTTCTGTAACTGCCTATGATATAAGTGAACTTATATATTATCAGAACAATTTGGTCAGCAGGATGAATCAATGAAACCTATTAGCTGCACATAACTGTCCATAAGTTCTCATTTGTTCTGCTTCATTGTATTTAACATCCAGAAGTTGATTCAATAAAGGGTAGAAGGTCGAAGTCGTCTTTTTCAGATGTACACCTGGAGGTACACTCCACAGGGTTGTATGTTCATTTAATGGGCCCAATTTTTTTTTTTTGTGAGTGGGATACATAACCTTAATGATGCAATTTATTGAAAAGAAAGAATTCAAGAATTTTCACCAATTCACCAACATTTTAATTGGTGATGGGTCAAATTAATATTCGTGTTCAGGGCTTCAGATATTTCTACAAGGACTCAGTTTCCCACTATAGTTTATCTACTTCCTTACTTATCTCCCTCACCATTGGACAACTGTGGCTGAGGGAGTGGAGCTGTCGTCCTCTATCCAGAAAGGTTCTGGGACAATATCAGTCAATCAATCAATCGGAAAAACAATCACCAAAGGTTTTAGTTCCACTTGGGAACAGCTATCAAACTCATACCAGAGGAACTAAGGAGCCATACAGGTCCATAAACTGTAAGCACATGAGACATGTATCTCAGGACTTAAACACAGGAGTAATGTGGACTCTTTTTCTGGTCCTGGTCGGCAAAAGGGCTTCAGAGTTCTAAACCCACTGTAGCTGATTTATGACGTTCTTGGGTAGACCAGAGAATGGGAGAGGTAAAGCCTGTTCGTAATAAAAGCATGCATCAGTTCTTCTCTGTCCCTCATAGAGTGAGGAGTAAGGACATGCCACTTTTCCACAGAACAAAGGACAAAAAAACCAAGGACCACAATTTCTTACACTAACTGACCCAGTTCACTTGTGATTAAACTGTTGCAAACCCAACAGCAAGGACGCAGTTTGAAATAGAAACCACAGGTGACTCTCTTTCATTTCTGAACTCCGTCGACTCTCTCACACCCTGGACTGGACAGAGATGCAAGGCTGTCAGTTTCCTGTACACCAGCAGCTGCTGAATCTGCTCGACATTGAGTGGTGGGACAGACAGTCGAACACAAGTGGTAGCTTGCAAATGCAACCACCCAGTAAGGCTGACATCTGGGCAAAGTAAGGTACAGGAGGGTGTGCTAATAGATGCTAAATTATTGCATGTTAAGCATGTGTGCTTAAAATGTGGTCTAAAGCTGTGACAGACAAAAGTCACAGATTATAATACACCCTCCTGTTACCCCGTAGTGCAGGTGCAACCAGCTTTGTCGCATCTAGTGCAATATAACTAACTTTGACTTTTTGCCGTTTTGAACTAGAATAATGGTTCCCGTTTTTTGCCAAGGCTGCACAAATTTGCATTATTCTAGTCATTCTGTGCTCTCAGACACATCGCCGTTCATTATGATCAGAGTTGTCTGATCACGGTCGAGGCTTCTGCGATCCATTTGGGTAATACATATAAGATTATTAGAAGGAAGGCTGTGGCTCAGGATGGTAGGTCGTCCATTGAACAGCGGTAAATGGTTTTGTATTTATAGAGCGCTTTTCTAGTCTTGATGACCACTCAAAGCTCTTTACAGTACAGTTTTAAATTCACCCATTCACACACACACATTCATTCAGTGCATCTATTTGCATCACTTTGTTGTTCTATGAGGGGCAATTCTGGATTCAGCATCTTGCCCAAGGACACTTCGGCATGCAGATGGGGAAGACTGGGGATCGAACTGCCGACCTTCAAGTTGTCGGATGAACGCTCTACCCTTCAGCCACGGCCACCCTGTGGTGCCACTGTGTCCTCGGGCAAGACACTGGACCTAAAATGTTCCCTGATGTCTGTGGGTGAATGATGTTTGATAGAAATGTGTGTAAATGGATCATTGGCAAAACTGTATTGTAAAACATCATCGAGACGAGAAAAGAACCATTTACATTCAGACCATTTACCGGTAAACCGACAAAAGAACAGAGCCCATCCATAGAAAACAGATCTGAGTTCAGCTTTAAAGTTTCGAAAATATTATTTAATTCGGATTTATCAAAATGGGGATATAACACATTTTCTGAGTTACTTATGTAGTTTTTAGCATGAGTTGATGATTGAGATAAATGCTGATTTCCCTTTTTGTCTCTTTCACACTCATCTTTATCTTAAACCACCGAATAGGACGCTGAAGCTAACCCCTGAGAAAATACACTAAACACATTAAGCTGATATTTAATACTAAGTGGTAGGATGATGATAGCACACAATGATACACACTACATTGTCATCATCTAAACATAACATTGAATATTTGCCAACTAGCCAATTTAACATTATCAATATATTGTTGATTAGACAGTAATCCTGTCGGTGGACAGAATCAACTCATTTGCATTGGTTTTGTTGATTTTGTTGTTGTTTTCAGTTTCTTCAGTGACATTAAGTTACTCTGGTGTTGTGTTCATTGACTCATTGACCTGACCCCAGGTTTTGCAGAAACAAACCAATAAAAAAAATGTAGGATTATGGTTTGTATGGAGATTATGAGTTGTATATACTTGGATTATAAGGTTCTATCATGTCTTCTATTCTATGTCCCTAACATCTGCTAATGGCCACTGACACCTGCTAACGTCTACTGGTAGTTGGTAACCTAAATTATGCAGAAGACCTTCAAAGTACAAGGGATATTTAACATCTCGTGCAAGCTACATGTATGAAATGTAATGACAGAATAATGTACACAGAAAATGATGAAATGGAAATCACACAGTTGAATAGGTTGGTCGTAAACTGAATAGTAGATAGAAGTTAACCCTGCATATTTCTTAGCTGTTGTGAAAAATGCAATCTCAGTCTCCATGTTGGATGAGAAGGATGTTGGACATTACACATACATGATGTCAGCCTGAAGGACAAAATGCTAATTCAATCTGATTATCTGGCTACAGTGGAGGCATGGAAAGACACCACCCGAGGTAAGTAAGAATAGACAGTACAGCCAAGCCAAACTTATTTACAAATAGGATTGACTACGATGCATTTGCCTTCCTTGCATTACAGATGTATGCACTAAATGTTTAGTTATTATATCTTATTGTTTGCTTTAGCTCTAATTCTACCTATAGATATTTGTGTCCCTTTATAATGACTTCTAGGAGTGCTTTTTTGAATAGGTGGCATTTCAGTTTTTTAAGCCAGGGTTCAATAGAAAGCTTTTCTAGGGTAGAGTATCCAAACAAAAGGTATTTTTATCTGATACTAGAGATTTAATAAGCCTAATTCTGGCTCCATTTTTTTCATTAACTGTTATGTCCACATTTGAAGGAGATTTCTATTCTCCTTTTGTTATTTTCCCTTTTCTGTCATTTTTGTCTCATCCCCTCATTGTCTGCCGGGGTCTAATCTCATTTATTCCAGTCCTTTTTTTTCAAAGAGGAGGTTTTTTTTTCATGGGGTCTAGGACTGTGGCATTGTATAAGCATTAACGTCTCCTCCGACCGTTCCCCCGAGCCACTCCAAAGAGCAGGGATTAATATCAATTATGGACGGGTGGGAAAGTTCCCCGCCATGTGCCAGATCCTTAATAGGGACATGTGTAAGTCATTACCTCAACACTTTGGGCTCTCAACACGGTATGTGTTTGTGTGTGTGTATGTGTGTGTGTCAGAAAGAGCGAGATGATTGATGATAAAGAGGGAAAGAGTAAAGGGGGTAGCTGAAGGTTTCTTTTCGAGTGTGATAAAGCTCAGAAAATGCAGAGAAAGTGGGTTTATATCTCTGAGAAGCGTCTGTTCTCATTACTTGAAAAGTGATGAGAGGCTCTATGGTGACAAACCTTCTATCAAAACGCAAAAAAAAAAAATATATATTTCTTTGGCTCCCATCAGTTTTTTTCTTAAACGCGTGCACCTACGTGTGTGCGCACACACAAATACACACACAACTCCAGCAGCAGTGTTAGTCGACTTGCTTCCATCAGGGCTCTGTGTTGTTGACTTCGCTGAAGGCCTCTGCGCAGACAACTCTCGCACAGCCTCCTCAGTACTCCCCTCTTCTTCCCCTTCCTGTGCCGCACGTTTTCATGCATGGAAGATCACAGTCGTGTCGGCCTCTTTGGCTGCTTCACAGGCTCAGCTGGAAAAAACACAGGCTG
This sequence comes from Pleuronectes platessa, assembly GCF_947347685.1. Taxonomy (NCBI): domain Eukaryota; kingdom Metazoa; phylum Chordata; class Actinopteri; order Pleuronectiformes; family Pleuronectidae; genus Pleuronectes; species Pleuronectes platessa. The sequence goes on from NC_070643.1 coordinate 3,924,685, forward strand.
TCTGATGAATAGATTGCCATAACAGGGGTCAGAGCGATATATGGGTGAGCCAGCACTGGCCCTGATCTCATTAAAGTATGGAAGAGCCAGTCACTGTCGACAAGTGCTGAATGTAAAACGCAGACTGATGTGTCATGTCATGGGTATTGGCATTTTAAAGCTTTATATTTATATTTTCACTCATGTCCTCCTTGATGAGGTGTATTTACAGCCCTGCCTGAAGCTAATAGACCTGTACTACTTTTGTCTGGTTTAAATGGGTCTTGTCAGAGAAACAAGCTATATTTACACCATCAATATCTATGCTGAAAATCATTTTATAATGGATGCATTATAAAATGATCATCATTACACCACCATAAAACTGGGTTGACTTGTGTTTGTGCAGTAAGGCTGTCATTCTTTGATTTAAATCCAAACTTGATAAATATTAAATATTTGAATGTTTGAAACTGTCGTAAATGAAGATGGATTACTCCACTTCCTCCGACTGTAAAAATGTATCCAAAATATGACACAAGCGCAACCATCTTGTGCTAGTGATGTAATTTGGAGCAGATCAAATCCACCGGTAGCTTGACCGATTGCATGTCCTGTTAACATATCAATAAAATAAGCTATAAATAATGAATGGACACTGAAGAATCAGAGAGATAGCACATAGGAGTTTGGGTTCTGCACTGTTTGGCTAAATTCTACTGAGACAATATTTTGAGATACATTTATTATTGAGATTTAAATGTGCTGATGGGTGTTTCTTTTTTTTTTTTACTTTGAAAAGCTTCAGGCTAACCAATAATGTTTCCCAGTGCTGACTTTATGCTAAGCTAAGCTAAATACCTCTTGCCTGCTGCACCATAATAGAGTGGTAATATTTAGAATATAGGACGTTGAATTTCCCCTTCCCATTTGAAGGTCTTCTGCACAATTTAGGTTACCAACCACCAGTAGAGGTGAGCAGGTGTTAGTGGGCACCAGTGGATGTTAGGGACATCACCTCAGTTGTGCACCTCAGCATCATCAAGTCTTTTGGCCTTATAATCAATGATACATGCCAACATCTGTCTGGCTACTGGCTTGTATGGCAGTAAAATGAAAGCCATGTGGCCCGTCCAGCAGATCAGACAACAATACCTCTTAATATGAAATACTTTCCCATTTTAGAACTTAGGACAAGATGGAGAATATCCCATTCAGACATAGAGCAGGAGAGGACAATGGCACAGAGTAAGTAATTCTATCTATCATTGGTTTTCATGTAATTAATATATACAAATTTCAATTTGATGGTAATGTGCATTTGAAATGAAAGGTTTTAATAATCGTCAGCTTATCGAGATGAATTTGATCACTACAGGAGGTTTCCTCTGTCATCCTTATAAAAAAAGGTCAGAAAGTCAAAACACTGGCCAATTAATGAACTAATTATCTGAATCCACAGAGCAGTGAGGAACTTATGTGCCCTCTTTTAAGTGATGCACGTCATGTAATCTTAGCGTGGTAAAACAACATTATCCTGAAAGGTATTCCAAGGTCAGCCAATAAAAGATCTAAAGAGAAAATGAATTGAGTTTCTCAGGAAAGCCTTGACCGGTGTGACTTAGGACAGGGTTCTCCTTATCCTCCATTGCTCCTCAAATAGCCCCTTGCATCCCGCTCCCTCTCCCTCCCTGGAGACTCGCTCTGGACAGATGACCTCGCTCCCAGCCAGCACTCTGGAGCGAGCCGAGCCAGCCAGCCAGACTCCAAGTCGCTCCCCAGCGCTCTCCGCTGATTATAGTGGGCGGGTAGGAAAGCAGTGGAGGTGTTAGGCTCAGATATGGAGAGCCAGCGCACTGGAGCTGCTGCTCAGAGGAGCCCAGACAATGCGCTTTTACAGGAGGGATGGATGTGCACGCCACAGAGCAGCCAATAAATCCACACCACAGTGGAAGGAGAGACAACACAGCGCCATTGTGTTGGTGTTGCTCTTTGTTTTATGTATTGCATGCATATCTGTGTCTGTGTGTACATGTGTGCCTGAGTGCGTGCATCTTTTGTGTGTGTGTCTGCGTGTGCATCTGTCTCTTCACCTCAAGGGAGTGGCCCTCATAACATAGCTACTATTGTTGCGAGCCTCTTGACCTTCCCTCCCTCTGTCTTACAAAGAAGAGGGGAGGCAAGAGGGAGTGAGTCGTTGAGTTAGGCCTGCAGAGGAGGGGAGGGGGTGAGGAGGAGTGAGAGGAGGGGAGGAGGTGATGTGAGCCTGGGCAGACTCCTCGGAGCCGGACGAGGAGCTCCGATTATAGTGGCGGGGGACCGCAGCGAGACGTCGCCCAGCAACCCCAGCAGCTCTTCCCGTAAATCATGTCATCAGGGCTCCTCGGCGGCGCCCAGAGCCTCCAATCCTGTCTGTCAGCATCCCTGTCGGAGGACGGAGACCGGGGGGCCATCCGGGCCAAAGGGCCTGCAGGACCAGAGCTGGTGGTGAGGACATTCGGGTCACAGTTGTCTAAAGAAACACTTCACCTGCCTTCAAAAATAGAATCAATCACTCATAACTCATTACTGTCACAGTTGAATGTAATGTTTCCTATAAGTCATAGCCTTTTCCTGCCCCTTGGCCCTATTACAAACATGAAAAATGGATAATGTAGAATTTTGTGATACTCCCATAATGTGACAACAGAAATCCTAGATCAGAACAACATTATCTGTGTTAGATGACTCAGCTTGGGGACAGATTAGGGTCAAATGAGGAGAAATCCCAATGAAAGTGGAAAAAAACTCCTGTGATCGGGCTTTTCTCTTCTTTATAAAAATTATAAATAACCACATCTGCTAAAATTCAATCCTTCATTTTTTCATCAAGCAAAGTAAATGGTGTCATATCCCACAAATAGCAGTGAAAATGACAGATTACTAACACTGCAGAGGGTTCACTGAAGGGGACACGACTGTCACAAAGGGTCAGCAGCATTTCACTTGCTCTGATGAGGGCTTACTGGCCCAGACACGTTAAAGCTTTGTAACGCTTGCTTACCCTCCAGTAATCCGACACTCTTAACAAAAAGGGTTTGTCAAAAAAAAAAAAAGAAGTCCTTTAGGCATCCTCTGTTGCATAACTGTGCTCGGTTAGCATCGAGAAATGTTCCCTATAGAAACGTGGTGAAATGTTGGTTCATATCCCTGCGGTTCTGCAAAGAATCATTTAGTTTGAAACAAGCAGTCTTGAGATTCTGTGTCACTACGTTTAACGACTCCAATAATGATAAAAAACCCTGTTTCTCAGTTTAACTCGGGTTATGGTATTGGCGTTCTAATAATGGCACTGTCCTGGTGATAAATAAACCTCAGCTCTGAAGATCGGTTGAGCGGTTGGGAGAAAGACAGAAATACGACCTGCTCTCTTTTCCTACTCTCACACGAGGTGTTAGCTGAGACCCTTTTACGAACCACAGTGATTGGAGATTTGGATTTGCCGCGAGTCATTCACCAGCAAGCATTCGATGGAGTTGGCCAAGTTCAACATTAACCTTAAAAAAAAGACACAATATGATATCACCGAATGAGAGTCATTGATATTTAGCTTTGGAAAGTTTTCTGGGCTGATGATGGAAAGACAAGTGGGAGGACTTGATTTAATCAGGTTTTCAGTGCTGGTATGTTGGGGATCTAATATCTAAACCAGAGACATTTATTTTCTATATGTGGTCAAATAAATTACAATTACTGGTCTTACATTTTTTTATATTAATTTCCGTGTTTTGTTTTTGTACTCATTACAACTTCTAAGTCTCGGGAAGACAGTGACGTGGCCCAACAGTGCAATACCCACCTAGATTTCAATGTGAGTCCATTATTTCCATCAGTGTATGAATGTTGTGAGGGCTTGAAGCTGGTATGTGATCAGGCCACAAAGCAAGCTCGCTGTATACAGACTTATTGACTTTTGTAAGTTTCATAGAGAATTCACGTTGGATCTGTAGATGGATATGGATGTAGCCAAATCTTTGTCTCTTGTATTGTAGACTTTTGGATGAATATCAGTTCATTTTCACACATCTATACTGATAGGAAAGATGGGTGAACTGGACATATGACTCAGTCACTCCATGAGTACTGTGTGCCTTTGTAAGTTGTTTTCAAGTCCAACGCTCCTCATTAACAGCCTTCTTCTTGAAGTGAAATCTCTTTCTCTCTCTGATATAATCTGCTAGACCTTGTCGGCCCGGATGAGTGGCACCCTGCCCGTCTCCGTCCAGGCCCCGGCCATGCTAACATGTCATTTCGATGGCCCCTGCTTGGCCTTTTAGCGCCCTGCTGCGTCTGGCAACCCTGCACACCCAGAGCCAGCATCTCGTTAGCATGCGGGCAGGCCGCTCGATCTCGCCGTCGAGCAAGGTCACCAGAGACGGAAGGTGGTCGGAGTTGGTGAGTTGGTGCGGGTAAAGGGAGGTGGTTGGGGGGGGGGTGTCAGTCTGCACTATTAGCATTCACTGGCTCCCTGCACATTGCTAAATTTTTCAGTAACCTCCAGCTGCTTGATGTTGGAGCAAATCACCAGAGAGGCTCACCGCCTGCCTATCCGCCTTACCACCCCTTTCTCCCCCTCTCCGCCGCCCATCAACCCCCCCTCTTTCCCAGTACCACCCCACACCCCACTCCCATCTTCTCCCCCTCTGGAGTGCCGTCTCATCCAGGCCTTTTCACTTATTCATGTGTTTATTTATTATTTCATCGGCTGTGTCTGAGCTGGAGAGAGGAGGCATCTAGTTGTGAGAACAGTCATTAATTCATTACAGCCTCTCCCTCTTTCCTCTCTTCTCCTATTCATCTCTATCTTTATCTCCCCCATCTCCATCGGTAAGGACCCTCTCCTCCCGCACAAACACACAGAGTTATTTTGCCATTCCATCTCCTTTTCCCTTTTGCATTTTCCATCAACCAAGCCCTTCCAGTGCTTCCCTTCACCCCCCTACCCCCCCTCCCCTGCGTGTTGAGATGTTGAAGGACAGGTGCTCGACTATGTTCAAAGGCAGAGAAGGTAAAAGAGAAGCTACTCAGTGATCGAAGCTGATATCTGGCAAAAATAAGAATATCTGTGTAGATTTACTGATCAATAAGAGCTGTGGAACCTTGAAGACGCTCGGTCCTCATCCCGTCTCCGCTCTGGATGTGCTTTTTATTCTGGGCCATATCTTTGCTTCCCTCATAAACAAAGGGTTTAACAGCTCCAAATGCTCTGTCATTAGTGTTCAAAAAGACCTGAATCATGTAAAACTATCCGACACTAAGACGAGATGCACAAAGTAAGATCTAACAGTCAAGGGACTGAAATAAGACAAAAGCCAAAATGACAGAGGACATTGTGCACATTGATTTAATAGATTTACTCTCACTGGTAAAGAAAGTTGCTTTGTGACAAAGACAAGTGCAGAGACACATCTGCCCGGCTCCATCAAATATTGTATTGTTTGGTCTGTCTCGGGTGAGTGGACCCGGTGAAGGGAAGGAAAATATGTTGGAACGTCACAGATGAGACCATAAGCTTGGGTATTTCTGCTGAGACACTTTTTCACCCCAGGTGCAGCACTATTCCTCACACCACACATGACTCCTCTCTATCATGTTAACATCAGTAGTCCGACTGCTTTGCTGATATGTGTGTGTGCGTCTCCTCGGGGGCCAGTGCAGGGGCCCTGGCGGCTGCTCTGAGGTTTATGTATGGGAGCAGGGCTCCAAGGCGCTGGCAGACCTGTCTGGGTTATTAATGACAGCGATAGACCGGACCTCACACACTCCATCACCTTGTGCCTTACACAGCACCAGCTCGTCTACCACAGTGGCACCAGGCAGCCTCACCCCCGCCTCGCCCTGCCTCACCCCACCATCAACCCTGGACAGGAGCAATGCTTTCAGGGGACCCCAGACAACATTTTGGCTCGGCTGTCAGCCACGTCTCAGCCAGGAGTTTCTCCTCTGTCTGTTTTTATGACACTTAGGTCGACGCAGTAAAAAGATTTGATCTATTACAGGTGATAACCAGTCACCTCGGATTAAATCTGTCAGTGGCTAATCTTTTTTATTCCTACATTCAATCATATCACAATCAACCCTATAAGGTATTGAGATTTAACCCTAAAATTCAGCTGAAGTGTTCAATAATCAATAATCATCACAATGATGGATCAAATCACGAGGTGTCATGTGTCTCAAACCCACAGAGAACGATCACTAACCTCCGCAGTTCCCCTTCAGCTCCACCAAGCCTTTTAGCCTCTTTTAGCTCTTTGTTTTGGATTTCCCCTCGAAACACTCTGCTGTCAATAACCTCATTTCATTGGACAAGCTGTGATACACCCACTGTGCACTACCTGCACAGCAACAGACAAAGTTGGCAGTACTGGACACCACTATTCAATAAATGCTAAATAAATGCTAATGTTGTTCAGACTCAGCTGGATGTGTATGAAGTGTTTGCTAACATGTCCGCCACAACAAGTTAATAATTTAGCACGTTAATGTTGTGTTTACAGCTCATTTCACTGGCTGTGAAATTACTTTATACAGCTTTAAATCTAATAAACCTGGTGATTAGTTATTCATCCTTTCTTCTGTGGATTATCATTGAACACATTCATCAGGATAAGGTCAGGTTATGGGTTTTCCAACAGGCAACAACTTAGTATTGATTCATTCTACAGTCATTTTAACTTTAGTTGTATGTGTCACCTATGTTTTTCACATAATAATTTAATATTACTTTCTAACATCTGAAAATGGGGGGAAATGCCCATCAAACTTTTGTAAATGCAGCGTTTAAAATGCTCGTTCACCAAAACAACAACAGATTTCAAAGGATATGATAAAAAGTCTTCACATTATGAAGCTTCCTGAAAGAGATGTTATCCTTTATTGCATGATAAATTAAAAAAATGATTGATCTATTGTCACAATTCGTCTAGATTCATTTATTTCAAGCATACCCTGTACTACAGCAAATCTCCTTACATTCTCAGGGGAACAAAAACGTCTTAGTGAGAGGCCCCAGAATTTCTCTGGAGTTTCATCTGCCGGCCCCTTAGTAAAAACACGACCTAATGACCTCATGTGGGAAAACAGCATGAGATCCTCTGCAGGATTCACTGCAAGCGAGTGGGCATTGATGACATTTAAAAAAAAAAACGTAACTATTATAATAATTGAAAAAGAGGTGCCATACACATAGAGGACACAGACGAGGATGTTACGTCTCTGCCTGCTGCACCACCCCTCACCTGAACGCTCCGTCGACTACTGTGTTGTTCATGTTCATGCGTGAAAGACAGCCTCCAGAGAAGGTCCAGACCCAATTCTGCGGACATTACTCCGGAGTTAATGCTTGAAACCGGCATAAGCAACAAATTGCTTGATTCAGCAGAGTACCGTGATCAATAGTGCTGCTTCACCTCCATCAGATCAAAGGTGCGTACAGACGAATAAACATTTAGAGCCTTGGTTGTGGTCTTCCCTAGGGTGAGAGGTTAGGTTAACCTAATTAGTATGCAAAAGATTGTAATGATGTGCAAATGTTAGACACATATTTTAGTTTTTTCTGACAATCACAGGATTGATCTTGTGACCTTTCTCCAACCAAGTTTTGTTTTTGTTTGCTTTAACAACCAAACGCAAGAGTGAAAAGTGTCAATGATAATAATGTTAGAGGAGTTGAACTCCCTGCCCTGGGGAAAGTCCAGTGATGGATCTATTCATGCACCACATCTTGTTCCGTGTATGTCAGTTTAAATAGTATCACCTGAGCAGGTACACTTTCGTTGCCTGACCCATAACCAAAAAGCAAATGAAAATGATAAAGAGCACAGGTACCATGCTCTCATGGAGACATACCTTAACCATGATTGTGATATATATGTTTTAAATTGTGAAACTTATATTGGTATCAGTGTCTTTGTCCATGAAGTTATGTGAAAAAATTCAGATTATGCAACCCTGTCTCAAAATTCCTTTCTAATGTGATTAGGGTCTGTCTCTTAACTCAGTAAGGTCCTTATAAGTCATTAGTCATCTTTTCCCTGGAATGTAGCAACACAAAAACACATATTTTTCCATGACGCCTTGTTAATCACGACATCTTGTTTCCCCTTCAAAAAATTGTTATGAGCCTGTTGTCTTTCCTGTGATGGATCACTCCCCTCGGCAGTTCTTCGCTCAGTAAAGCCGAGGCACATCCACCCACCGCGAGTCACATCTCACCGAATTCGACTCAATACGAGAGGACGACCTGATAACGGGCTGAGGGATCAGGTTGGGATTTAGTTTGGGGATAATTCAATTGATATTTAGAGGAGATTTGTTACACTGCTCGCCACTGAGGAAAAATAACATTACCATAAGGCATGACTGATTTCCTGGGGCATTATAATGAGCGTGGGGCTGTAATTATCAGTTGCAAGGTCATAGTGAAGTGAAAGACAGAGTGCCTTATCAACCAAACTAAGCTTAATGGGGGCAGTGGCATTAGAAAAGACACCCTTTAAACAACTCTATTGACCACTGTAATAAATGGTACATGGAAAACAGTGATTAGTGAGGCTTTGGATTACAGTCGCAAATGACCTTGTAATTATTTACTGTACACAGGTTATCAATACATTACTTGAACATATGCAAGTACAAGGGAAGAAGGCAAGAGGTTTGGTAATGAGGGGGTAATCACTACCTGTTTATTAATCACCGGATACACCCAGTGGCAGATCTAGGATTCTTCTGAAACAGGGGCCATAAAGGGGCCACAATTTACACAGTGGAGCCAATTATATGTCCCACACCCTTGCAATATGACTGATTCAGGCTACATCCACATTACTAGATTTTTGGGGGGGAAATGCATCAACTATGATATTTGCACACCTGGCATCCAATCTACTGTGAAGTTTTATAGCCACTATAACAGAGAAGTTTAAATATGCAGGGGTGAGACATTTGAGACAACCTCTCGCAGATCTGGACTTTTCGGTCTTGATATAATCTTCATTGATTCATCAGGCTCCTATCACATGACCCTCTACTGGGAAGAAAACAACCAGCATTAGCCTCGGCTACCAGAACATTGATAATCATTTCCAAGTATTGTTTCAACTGAAAACATTGTGGTATGGATGAAACCTCAGTAAGGTACACATGTTCCTTTTTCAATCACATTGGGTACTTCCAAAAGCTTGGAAGATACAACTGTTATAGTTACAATATAGTATATTATTGTTAGTATTGTTAATGAGTTGCTGGTTTATAAAAAACAAATGGGCCAATCAGATTTCAGCTGGGGCCATTGCCCCTCTGGGCCTGCCCCTGGATCCAGGGGATAACAATGCAGATACATATTGAAAGGACTTAATTAGTTTCCCACACATCATTTACTTTAAATGTATGACTTTTATCCATCCTGATTTTTTTGTAGGTATCTTTGCTCTTGCCCAGGGCAGAGGATGTTGCATCTCAAGAAAAATATTGAAAAAGACACATTTTTATTTGTGAATATGCCTTTATAATCAGATTTGATTGATGGATTTCCACTGTACTTACAGTGTATTCACAGAAAATATGGGCTTTAAAATAAAACATTTTATTGATCATCCTTATTTTATTTGTAATTACACCACAGCTACATGAGTATGTGAAATTTAAACGAGTGTTTTATGGTCCACTCACATTTTGCTGTAATTAAACTGTAGTCACAGAACACACAGGCAGTAAAATAAACTGTTTCATTGTTCATCTTTGTTGTAATTAAAGTGTTCCCTCTTTTACGGTTTTCTGTCACTTCTTTCCTTTGTTTGTCAGATGGGCAAAATATTTACACTGTGATTTGCAGGCTGTAATCCAAAGTGTTAAACAGTGATTTCATCTGCCATCACATATTCCCGTGTCAGAGCATTCACCAGTCAACCCAGCGGAGGACGGAGGACAGAGATGCACAGAAACAAGGGGAGGGGCGGGATGAGATTGGCAGGCTCGCGGAGGGCCACAAAAGGTGAAGAAACATGAATGGTAGAGCCAGCAGTGAGGTGTCTCTGTGTGTGTGTGTGTGTGTGTGTATGTGTGTGTGTGTGTGTGTGTGTGTGTGTATGTGTGTATGTGTCTCTGTGTGTGTGTGTGTGTGTGTGTGTGTGTGTTTGTGTTTGCGAAGGGGAGGCATGATAGAGATTGTGAAAGAGAGGTGGTAAAAGAAAAAGGTGCAGACCGAGGAGAGACGAATGAAAAAGAGAATGAAAACAGAATAAAAATAGAGGCTGAGAGGAATCCTCATTTTTCATTTCAGCCGGCGGACTCGATGCCTCGAGATCAGACAATCAGACCTGATAGCTTTGGGAGGCTCAGTCAGCTTAGGGCTCGGAAAATGATGGGAGGATGATGAGGAGGGTTAGAGAATCTCAGCGAGGAACGGGAGGAGAAGGAAAGAAAAATGGCATTGGAGTAAATAACACAACACAAAGGGACAAAGGATTCAGGGCTGGAGATTGCAGAACCACTGGCAGGGGAAGTGGGGCGATTTCCCTGCTGTTGGGCAGTGTGGGTCTGGAGTGGATCGGGTGTTGTTTAATGTCACCAAACAGACCCCGAGCTCCAACGCCTCCTTGGGCGAGAACAGCTGAGTCGAAGGTGAAGGGCGGCGGGGACGGATGGACAGATGGCCGCATGGAAAGATGGAATTTCTTCTTTTAGGAAAGCCGTCAGCGCTGGGTTTATGTGTCCTTCACCCTCATCCCGTAGGAATAGCATTAAAACCCCACCTCCCCTAGCTCCCTCCTTCTCCCCCTTTTCTCTCCCGCTCTGTCTCTCCTTCTTCTCCACCCCCTCTCTCATTAAAACTGTGTGCCTCGGCTTCTAATTAAATCCCACTTGAAAGTCTTAAAAGTCAGACTCAGATTGATTCAATTTGCATTTCTGAACAGGGAACATTGCCTAAAAGGATTAATAAATTGGTTGAAAATGCCTCTTTCTGCAATGTGCTGTTGTTGCTTGTAAGACAACACCCATCTAATACCTCTTTTTCGCACATTCTTTCACTCTTTTCAACATATCGTCTCTTACTCAAGCGCTCACACACACACACACGCACAGACAAACAAAGCCCTAAAAACCACAAAACCAGCTATCCATTCATCCATTTGTCCACATACACACACACACACACACACACACACACACACACAGACACACACTCACTTCATCGTGATTACTCCCTTCATTCGTCAATTGAATTCACATGTTTGCAAGAAAACATTGTGTGCTTAAAACTGGTGAACACACGCACACACACACAATGTGCATCTGCACATACACACTTTGCTGTGCGCTCTCATGGAAGCACAGGCCCTCAAAAACACACACATATAAATACACACACCTACACACTCGCCACCTTCATGCACGGCAGCAGCGATGTAACACTGTTGGCAGACCTCCAAATTTTGCAGCAGAATGTGATGGAGGCATGCAAGGGGTGGATAACGTGTGTTTGTGTGTGTGGGTGTGTGTGTGTGTGTGTGTGTGTGTGTGTGTGTGTTTGTGTGTGTGTCTGTGTGTGTGTGAGGGGGGGCTGTTTAAAGGATATAAAGCACAAGTGAGGGAGAAAGAAAGAGAGGGAGCAATCACTCAAACAAAGCACGCTGGGGGCATTAAAAAAAAGCAATAGGAAGATTGGCTGGAAGAACCTCAGTGATGTTGACGTGCCACTGATGACTCACTCGAGTGATAATATGTAAGGTGTGCTGCTGCTGGACGAAGACTGACCACGGGTCAGTGACTCTCCTCTCCCCGGGGCGCAGCGAGTCAGGCTCACTCACCAACCCGAGTCCCAAGTCCTCACGCTTGCTCCTCACCCTCCCTAGTTTAGCCTCGTTGTTGTGAATAGGTGTAGTGTTGAGGCGATTAATCGTTTAGTTGATCGACAGAAAATTACCCTTTTTATGGAAACCTGCCTTTGTTCACTGTTTCCGGGCATTTTGAAATCATGATTAAAGAACCATTACGGACCCCGACACCCAATCGAGTTTCATTTCCCAGGCAATGAGCACATGATCAGCTTTGCTAAGAAACTTGACTCTTTGTCTTGTTTGCTTTAGCCTCATGTTTTTTAGAACAATATAACGTATGTAAACATCAAGCACATATTTAGGGCCCCTTTTACAAGATTGTTGTCGTGTCGGGGTGTAATTATACTTACATATCTGACTCAAGTTAAGGAGAAAAGAACGCAGCAGGAGGGCCCCTACGTTTGAGGACACAGAGGTCACGTCCTAACTGTTGTGTCTTTAACCCTGAGTTACACTGACACAAATATCACTCACTGGTCACAGATCAGATTATGATCTTCTAATTTGATTTAAACTTAGAAAATGATACGGACCGTATTTAAGGAGAAAACATTTGGATAAATTACACAATAAATCGAATTATTACAATGCTGTGTGTTAAATAGAACAAGCACGTACTTTCACAGACCACAGGCTCTTTTCCTAAAGAGGTTCCATAGAAAAACAGATCAACTTATTTCTTATTTTATTCACTAGACATAATTCCAGTTATAGAATTAAACATATTGTAATCACAACTGTTTCTCCCACCATGTTCACACACACACACACACACACACACACACAAACATAAACTGTAGAAGGTTATACAAGCGAAACCAATCTTCACAACGCTTGGCTTGAAATCCTATTTACATTAATAGAAAAAAAATGACATAAAACCTTTTGTGTAATCCCCTTCTACTGGTTTACTGTAAGCTATTTTCTTCTCTCTGCATTTCCTTTGCATAAAAATTATTGCCTCAGCATCGCTCCACGCCTCAGTGAGCCTTTGTTTCAGGCATTATCAGTTTGTCAAGGCTCACACTGAGATGATCATATTATCATCTTGGCTGTGGCTCCTCTCAGGCTGAAGGAGCACGTGGCCTCTCCTCGCTCAGGTCACGGGATGGGCTTACAGACGTTGACCTCATATTCAGGACATCGGCACAACCAAGAGGAAGGAATGGCTCTTAGATTAGAACAACACTGACCTCAAGTGGTGGTTCCAGAACATCTCATTAAACAGACTGGGGCCCTGCTACAACTCTCCCTCATATTGTTTTCATGATCCAATGTAATTATGACATTACTTACTAATAACTAATTACATTGGCACTTAAAACATGCTTGTACTGCTCGTGTGATGCCTTACGATGTTGAAGACTGTCTCACATTAAACGGTTCCTCCTCTATGTTCTGTTTCGCTTCCTGTGAAAACAGGATGTGCTTTGTGTGCATTCCACTATTTAGTCAGTAAATGGCATGGAAAAATAAAGGAACTTAATGAAATGAGGCTAAAGTAAATGTCTCTGTAAATAATACTTTGGATGTAGGGCTGGATTAACCGAGCAGGAGGCCCAGGGGCCAACATGAGACGAGGGCCCCTGTTGACTCTCTCTCCTTCAATTAGATGTGCCATGCGTTTACAAGGCTCCATCATGTTCTGTTTGCACACCATACTGTATACTGGGTAATCATGTTGGGCCTTGAGCCCAAACAAACTAACCAGTACTCCCATCCCACACCATATCCAAACACAAAACTTTGACATATCTACCCTTAAACATGAAAGCAACTGAAATATTAAAGTACCTTAAAAAATAGTCTTTTGTGAGTTCAACTTTTTTTTTGGGACAGTTTACAACAAAGAACACAGAGACAAGGAAAGATCCACTTAAACATTGTTGTTTTGGGCTTACTTTCCTCCCGCAGCCACAACCCTAATCTCATTTGGTTTGCCAGTTGCATTTTGAGGGGAATTCCTGAGACCATGCAGTTATATATAGAGAGACAGTGGCTTTGTTTTTGGGAAGGAAGTGCAACATTTTTGTGGCTGGTTTTTGTGGCTGGATTACATTTCATAGTACGCACAAGAACAGAATCTCCCAATCAGCGTGCGCACATACGTACAACTATTAAGCGAGCAAGTGCACGAGCAAGAGAGACTGATTCTGACAAACAGCAGGGAAAAGGGTAAACGTGTGCAAGTCTATAAATGATTTGTTTACCACACAAATCACAATGACATCTTTATTATTTTATACTATGTCAAATGTAGCGCAGAGAGACATGCAGTAAAAGACGGAAGAGCTATAAACTGACTCATATTGCATCATCATCATAATGTACACTAACAATAAACAAAACCAAACCGAGGTCCGACAATGAACTGTATAACAATCTACATGCTTCATGAGACAAAAGAAGCTTTGGGACACACTGCATCTCATTCCCAAGCACATTGTCTAATAAAACTTCCAAAGACATCATTTTCTGCGGTTGTGATTTAATTTCCAAGGTAGAATGTTAAAAATAAAAAAACATGAAATGTACAAATTGTGCATACAGGAGTATGGGAGCTGGTCTCCATGCACAGGACTGTGAATGAGCTTAGGCAGCAAAAGAACTTTGATTAAGACCAGTTAAAGATCATGGTTTTGCCTTTTATTGTTTTGTATTTTAAATAATTCAATAATTAGACCCAGTGGCCTATTTACTGGGTCCACCTGTACAGATCAAATGCAAGTGACACGAAGTCTACCTACATGATGCCCATATTTTGGCTAAGGTTGTATTATATAGGCCTCCTAAATTTTTGTTGTGTGCATTTACATACATGAGGGAATGGACACTCAACACCAGCAGGCTATCGAGGAACTCTCACAAATGGCACAAAATACTAACAAAACATAAGAGGACAACACAACAAATGACAGTTTTTCTCTCTGGCGTGTGATGAAACAACAAATATAACAAATACTACTCAGCCCACCTGTTTTATAGCTGAGTTTGATACGAGGGAGGAATAACTGTCTACTACATGCAGGGCTCTGAAGGGAGGATGGGTTGGAGTAGGTTATTTGGGTTCAAACTGTTGCGAGTAGAATCATCATAATCATTATCTCTGCCATCTGACATGACCTGTTGAAGTGGTCAGTGAGTGTATGTCCTGTGTCATGTTTCCCAGCGGGCTAACCATCATCATAGCAACAGTGTTATGAATGCTATGATATAACTTGAGTTGGGGTCAACTGGGAAGCTATACAACTACAATCCCAGAAGAAAAAAAACATTCTATATTTTAAAAGCTGAAGGTCCTACAATGTTGAATTTTGTTAGCTAGGATATTAGTTATTGTTTTGAATCAGACTCTTTGCGGCCATATTATATATTGTACATTTAAATATTATACGATAAACAGACATTTTGAATTGTATTCGTCATCACTCAAACCAGGAATCTATGTGAAGGGCTTTTGGGTCCCCTATGGTCATGAGCCATTAGGCCAGTTGTAAGGCCTTCTCTGGGACTGTTATAGAGTCAGAGTGTGTCTAATTGGAGAGGCGGTGGACTAGTGGCAGAATAATTGGACTATGGGCAGAAAGTAACGGACATCGGACTGGAAGGTCGCTGGTTCGATTCCTTTCTCTGTTTCAAAGTCCAAAGAGCACTCTCCCTACCCCCACTGTCTAAGTCCCCCTGAGCAAGGCACCTTACCCCCCCAACATCTGCTTCCCAGGCGCTGTGCATGGCTGTCCTGTGATGTTCACCAGAGGGGACAAAAGCAGAAGACAAATTGTCCTGCTCTCGTGTGATTGTGCATGTGTTTGGGATCAATAAATGTATCGTATCGTATCTTATGTAATTCATACATCAAGCTTGTGGTCAAGTAATTGTATCCGAGCTCAAAACTTGCCTGAGTGAAATCCACGCATTCCACATTCTGGTAACCAAGCAGAATTCTAGTCCCTAATCTGTCATTGTAACGATGCCATGATTTGGTTAGTTGAAGTGTTGAGGTTCCTACAGAGACAGAGCCCCAGCAGGTTGACTTTCCCCAGCGCAGCGCAGCAGAAAATGTACGATGCTTTGTTCACTGTTTTTGATTTGCACACGCTCATAAGCTTTGTCATCATCAGCGCAGTGGCAGCACTGCTCCCTCGCAAGTCCTCATGGCTTTGATTGATCATTGTTTTGATCAGCCTTGACTCTATGATTTATCAAGCCTCCTCATGTTCATTCATCTATTTAGTGCACTGACGCCCCCTTATTATCATCTCACATTGTGTACCTTGCTGCTGAATCCTCCACGATAAGATTCCGTGCAACTTCTGTACGTGCACAAACCCCTGTGTAGACTTGTACAATTCATTACTTTCTATGTTATTGTTTGGTGCCTCATGAAGAAGCTATTGCAAATTACAGCAAAATGCATCATCGAGCTAGAAGCCCAAAGGTTCCAAAAAGAAGGGGGGAGGTTCCAGGGAATGAGGTTTGACATATCGGGTGTCATCCAATCTGTCTTGTCTTGAGTTGATGCACAGTCTTTCTCTCAGCAGTAGGTTGTCCCAAACAGAGATGCAAACTTCAGTGCACCTCTCTTCCTAAACAGATATTTCTAGTTCCTTTTGTTTACTTTTAATGTCCATAAACCTCTTGACAAATGCCTGATGAAGTTTAACACACTCATAAGCATATTCACGTGTCATAGCAGTTGTTCTTTGTCCCTTTAAGAGTCGAAAAATGATTTGTTCCCTGTTACAGCTGCGCTTACCACGGCGTGACCGGCCAAGACAACAATTCCTTCCTCCAACTTAGGACTCATTCCACACATTGCACTTCTTCCCCACTTACATCTGCCACCTGCATCCATTGGACAGTAGTAGCTTAAAGAAGAATTGAAACTAGCGATTGAGAAATACAATTATTATTGACATCATTAATCAAGTGAGAATTAGAGTCATTTTCTCCAGGACTTCTATAGAACACACTTCTTTTTGCATCTACTGGAGTCGCCCTCTGCTGGTCATTCAGGTTTCAGGAAATTCTACATGGGCTTTACTCTCCTGACCCAGAATCTACATCAATCTTTGTATACTGTCTGTGCTTGTGAACAGAGACTGGCCGGCATCATAACATGTGACCAGACATTGGACTTAGTGACTAGTAGTTCTTAGCAGCTACCTCCATTTTAGTTTTAAATGCAGAAGACAGTAATAAACCGAGCTACAGTGTGATTTTTACCAGGTTTGATCTAAACAAAGTCCTCACCCGGTCCTTTTTGTCCTTAAGAAGGTAACAGCAACGTCCATATTTCCAGGAGAAAACGATCAGACTCTTGTACATTGTGTGGAATGATGCAGATGGCAGCATTTATCTTCTCCAGTCTATAAGAAGCAATGGTCACTAAAAGCCTGTTTAAATTTCAGAATCGTAATTACGTAAATTAAAAAACGTAATAGGTTACACTGCTAGTTACCTGGGTGTGTGTGTAGTGAACAGGGCTTATTACTCCCAGCACTGCTCATGAGGCAAGTGGTGTCTTTTGCCATGAATGTTTTCTGTTATACATTTGCCTCACTGACTGAGGCACTGTGATGGCGTCGTCGGGGTTTCACCCCCCAGAGCCACAGGACACATTATCAAAGTGACTTTCACATGTAAAACTTGTGGAGTGCCCCTGTGAGGGGCCTCGATGCAAACAGGTCGCTCCTTACAGCTCCTTTGTTCCCATGAAAGCCAAACACAAAATCTCTCCACCGTGTGGGATGTGCTTCAGTGCAACCCAACACCCAGCAGGGGGCAACAGAGCACCGGCACATCCCCCCTCCCCCCTCCCCCCTCCAGCTCTGCTGTCTGGTGGAAGGGGGAGGCATTGCCCACTCATTGGTGATTAAGGTTCTGGTGATGAGTCACGAGGAGGGGGTGGGAGAGGGATGAGACGGAGAGATAAAGAGAAAGAAGCAACAGAGAGAGTGATAGAAGGGGAGAGGGGGGGGGGGGGGGTGGGGGGGGGGTGGGGAGGGCTCTGCTTACATTACCTCCAGGTGTCCTCTCACGTTGCCAGGAGGCTGACAGATTTCTACTGTCTGGCCATGAATCTGCCTGTTCAGAGCCGTGCTGCCAGGGCCCCCGCCTGTCCATTTATCTACAGCACACATCCATTCCGAACATGCACCAGTGCCCTCCACTCGAGGCGGGGGTCAGCGCAGCTGCAAGTCCCTGGTATTTAAATGGTATTTGCCACCTAATAACCCAAATTCTCTCAAGTAAATGGAATTAGGATGAGAACAGTTAAGGTGAACATTAGAGGGAAAAAACTGAGCAGTCCAAGACACAATGTTTTCGGGCTTAAAATAGTTTATTTTGGATTAAATGACTTGAAATGTGTATATTGACACCGGCATGGTCTTCGATTTGAGTTCTAATAAAGAAAAACTCTCAATCACATTAGTATACAAGATTGGTTTTTGCTAACTTTGGAGACCTGGTTTCACTGTTTCAGCCTACCCAACACACTTCATCAGCTGCTTCCCCTTTCTGATTCGGGTTTCATGTTACATATCCGTTTCTATTCTTCTTTCAGCCCTGCAACAAACATCTGTGGGGGGGGGGGGGTTCTTTCTTCAACTTATCTCACATGTTTTTTTTGTGTGGTTGACTTCGCACAAGCAGGACTACGTGCGCAGCAGCAGCGGCGGCAGCAGCTGTGAGTAAACTGTCGCTCAGCCAGCTCAGCTTCACGGGGGCGGCTGACTAAGTCTTATTACCATGCAGAAACTTTGGCTCCCTCCTCCCAGCCTGCCCACACATCGAGCGTCACGTTGTGTTTTGTTTTCCTTGTGGCCGGGTGTCGTCATAAGAGTGTAAATCATAAATGCACAGTGTACAGTACAGACTCACCGGTACTATGTGAATGGAGCTTTTACAAGGACTAATAAAAACAAACAGGGAAATAAGGTCCTTGTTTTTTTTATTTTTCTCTTATTTCTCTTTATTTAAAACCCTTTCCAGACCTTCATCTCAGGGTTTCTGCACATGGGATATTGCTCAAGGGCATTTTGGAAGTAAAAGATTAACCAAACAGTCTTCCTCATACTTTATCATCACTTCACCTCATAAAGTATAAATGCAGGCTTTGTTTCCATCAGCCTTGAAGAGACAGCCCCTTAACAACAGCAGTGCCAGTGTTGGTGTGCGTTGTTGTGCACGTGTCAGAATCATGCCACATGTGCATTAAACAGTAGGATAGCGCTGGATATGTTAAAGGGACAGGTCACCCCAAAATGAAAATCCACTCATTATCTACTCACCACTTTGCCGATCGAAGAGTTGGTGAAGTGTTTGAGTCCACAAAACACCTTTGGAGTTTCAGGGGTATATAACATTGAAGCCAAATCAAAGTAACTGGTGACCACTTCTTCAAACTTAAGAAAAAAACATAACATTCCTCCATACTGCTCGTGTGGTGTCATCCAAGTGTTCAGAGGCCCTGACATTCAAACTTGAAATTCGAAAATGTTTAGCCTAAATGTCCTCCTCTAGAGCCACGTTCACGTTAGCACGCACACCAAAGCTCTCGCCCAAGGGCACGTGCACACGGTAGCATGGCTAGTTCCGGTAGCATCACTACTGGTAGAGGACATTAGGACTAAAAATATGTTGTAAATGACGACAGTTGGATGACACCACAGGACTAGTATGGAGGCATGTTTTTTCTGTTGTCTTTTAACGTTTAAGAATTTGTCACCAGTTACTTCAATTGAATTGGATTTGACTATTTACCCCCGAAACCCCAAAAGTGTTTTGTGGACTCAAACGTTTCACCAACTCCTCCATAGGCACAGTGCTGAGTAGATAATGAGTGAATTATCAATTTTTACTCTGAACCATCCCTTTAACTGCCTGCACTCACACATTTTATCATGTGCTGATAACCTGACTTGTCATTGAGTAAATTTGGTTCAACCGCCGCTTTTTATTCTTCCCGATCTCTTGAAACCTGCAGGGTTGTTAACTCGCAGCGGCAGTGTAAATTTGCATGTCTGAGTCAACATGTGTATCACACCTCCGAGAAACATATCTGAGAAATCCCCATCTTCAATAAGCCAGCTCTTCTGACTCACGGTGCAACACATGCCACCCGCTGCTGCCTTGTGATCGTATGGATACTGCAGAAAGTCGGCCGAACTCATCGACTTAGATGGAAGAGCAGTTTCTGAAGCCTCCTCCTGTTTCTTCTTTTTCTTTAGTGTGTACTGTCTTTTCCTTCACTAATATTTACCCAGATGTGTCATAGCTTTTAAACATAAGAGACACCCTCCTGTGACTCAACCCATGCAAACCAGTCATGAATTTAAATGGCGACGCGTTCAATAAAACTCTAGGTAGACTGTGACCTCAAGCTAATGTTCATCAAAATACAGACAGCCACCGGTGTAAACAAACATCAAGGACATTGAGAGAACAGCATATGATAATTCCCTTGAAATTCTGTCCTGATAAAACACTTTGGGAAACATGCAAATGTACGATACATGGGAGTGAACGGGGAACAAAGTCGGCAGAGCTCTGCAAATGATTCACCACGTCGGTTCTCCTTGAATGAGGATACAGTTTGTTCCTAACAGTAGAGACAGAAGTACAGTTCATTAGATTGAAATAGGGATCAGGTCTGCTGTACCTGGTTAACAGACGACATGCACTACGGCTCAGACAAGGACTCAAAATCAATCTAAGAGGCTAATATGTGCTTCAGATGTGGAAGATGTTTGAGCAGACGCTGGCCGAGTAATTCTATGCTTGTTAGTGAGGCTCAGGAGGAAAGATGGCTGTGACTGCTGTGTTCCAATCAAATCAAAATGACAGAGTGACCTTGGGGAGGCTCAGAGAGGATATATTTTTAGCCAGCCGTTCTCACAGGGATGCTCTTTTCTTGCCTTGTCTTCTGCTCTTTTTTTCTCCGTTATCTTATTTGAATTTTGCTCCGACGCTGGTCGTCTGGCTGCCTGGTCCTATAGGGACGCCTGTTTACTGGACAGAGCTCTTGAGACAATCAGGCCTCCGCTAAGGGAGGGAGGATTGACTACCTCACATCAATTGCTTTTTTTTTTAAAGTGTGGTTTTTTTCTTCAAGCTGTGTCAATAAAAGGCCTGTCTTTGCACACTGGGTGCAGGGGAGAGTGCCTGACTCAGCCACTCAAAGCAGGTTTCCGATGTGTTTGGGGAGCTGTTGCTCACTCAGCTGTAGGAGAGTTCAACAACAACTTTTATTGGTTTGATTGTCGCTCTGTGTAATAGTATAAAAGACTATCTGCGCTGGGACTGACAATATATTGCCATGTGGGGTCATGGAGACTGAATACTGGTTTTCATCAAGCCAGCTGTATTAAGAGTTTACCCAAAGCAGCAGACAGAGGCAGGAAGTAATGCTTTAACTCTACTATGATAGATAGATAGATAGATAGATTACTTTATTCATCCCCGAGGGGAAATTAAGTCGTCATAGCAGCCGGTACATTTGAATACAATAAAATACAATACAATAGAATAAAATATAAAATATAAAATATAAAATATTGCGGTAGAAAGAATAAAAACAGAAACACAAGATAAATGGGTAGATAAGGTGCAGTGGCAGATGATGGTAATAGTACTGATGATATGATGGTAATGTTATTGTTAGACAGTATATAAAAGATAGTACAGTATATATAGTATATAATATATATTTATATATGATAGTAATTATACCAATATAATAGCAGTATATAGTAATAATAGCAGCAACAGTATATATAATAATAATAATAGTAGAATATAATAATAATAACATGTACACATGTATAAATAAAATATGTGTATATAGACTTATATATACAAAGAATATACAAAGAGTATGATATAATATATGATATATAGTACGGGTATCAATATAAGTATTTGGCGATACAATAGATAATATAATATAGTATGGAGATCACGTTAACATGTTTACAGCACAACAACACCGTCATCAGTTCTCATCACCACAAACTCTCTCGACATCTTCACGGGTCTTCTAAGTGTGTTACCGCATTGTAGATAGATAGAATCCTTTAATAGTCCCACAGTGGGGAAATTTGAGTAACCGGGAGGTATTTATTGTCTTTATTAATTTTGTATAAATTTAGCATCTGTCGCTGCTGTGTTTTCACATCAAACTCTCCTGATTTCCTATGGACTTCATACTAGGAGGTCTGGCAGGATAAAATACACAGAAACAGCAGGGCGTCTCACTTGGACATTCGCGTTCACACATGCACCTCCTCTGCAGAAAATACGGATATAGTCTGCAGCTTTCAGTGCATGTCTGAAAGCAGCTTTAGTGACTAACATGGCAGCAAGACGCCAAAGCTTTGTTGTTGACAGTGCTGAAAGGTAAAAGGGTAAAGTTGTCTCACACAGCATTTCAAATTAAGACCTACACTTAATTTATGCTTTTAAACAAAGAAGGATTTTTTGTTATTTTATTTGTGAGTTGACTTCAAATTAGAGTGCTTATCTGTTGTACTAAACGGTACCCTCTAGATATTTTTGACAACAAGCACCACTTTGGTACCTACGGCGGTAGCAAACGGGCACGAATGTCGCTCTCAAGCGCAACAGCTTCTGGGTACACAGACTAGAGCTTTCACACGCACGCACAGGAGATCTGCATTACATGCCACTCGCAGGTATGTAGATAACAGCAGCTGAAACCATGAGGTATGACTGCATGGACGTTAAGAAGGTTATGGACGATAGCGCAAGCAAATACAAGGCAAATACAGTAGATCTGCAAATTGCACTGCACACAAAAAGCAGGAGATGTCTAATGTTATTACGAGAAAAATAAATGAGAACATGGCAGGGCCACGACCGTGTTGATAATTGATAGGAAACACTGCTTTGACATGATAAGATAGGGTGGTAGCCTTGGCAGAGGTATGCACTCTCAGAGCGCCCTTCTAGTTTTATCTGCATTTGTTTTATAGCTGGATTATGCAAAAAACCCATTCCCATGACAAATTGTGGCAGGGTGAAGCAGAGAAGACCCCATCAACATATATTGTGCAGATTCAGATTTTTTGCTATTTTCAGCATTTTAATTTGTGGATCTCCTGACAAAAACCAGGCACGTTTAGGGGACTCATACATATGAATGTGTGCACATTGGAGCAGATCTAAATGAATATCAGGATCTAGTGAATTTAAATGTGCTTTCACATGGACTGTTGGACCTTGGGGGAGGTATGTATTCAACTGAGTTCTAGTTTTAAGAAATGGCTTTGCATTTGATCAAGGAAATACCCTTTTCACATTTTTCAGACTTATAGGATATACACAAATAGTTTTGGTGTAAGTAACTTTGTTTCTGTGTGCGGGTGATGGCTACTGGAGTCATCAGCAGCTCTGGTTATGCACTAGCTCAGAGATGAATGTGGGTCAGTTAAGTAATATCAGGAACAGAATCTGCACTGTGGAAACATTTGAATACAAACTGGTTGCCCACGTCCACAATTACCTGCATTGCCAGTATAGAGAATGTCACTGTGCTAATTAATGTTGACATTGTACAAACCCAGATGTTCCTGAGATATTTTAGAAATTTATGGTAGCTACAGCAAAATGGCTGCAAAATATAGATAGCTGAATTCATTTTTATTTAATTTCACTTGAATAATGAACAGTCACCATATTTTGTTTCATTGCTACCTGGTTGGAATAAAAGGTATCCAGGTCTTTTCCTTCTGTTGACACATCATGAATGCAGTGTTAATGTCCAATCATGAATTTGAGCTGTTGCTCTCGATATCTTTACTCTGTGTTATGACATGTTAACATAACAGTAACATGTTACTCACAGGTTGTACTGCTTTGATCTGTCCTTTATTCAACAGTATTCATCCTGAATAGTCTGCACTGATTTAATTAACAACATATTCAATGGCTGTGTTCCATTTAGGTGAGCCCCCTTCAGGGCCCTGGTGCTGTACATGCTGATGTAAACACCTGCTACATATCATTGATTTAAGTCGTAACATGTTTTTCCTCCTATGACCAATTGAACATTTGACTTGCAATCAAAGGACATGTGGTACAAATAACACTGATGATGTGTCTGTTCATTTGAGGTGCTATCATTAATAAGACAGAATCCTCCATAGCCCCTGGAACCAAAACATCCAATTTGATGCAGCCATTATTAATGTTATCAATAACATCTGTTGAACATGAAAAAAGTGATCCTGGAATATACAGTACTTCTGTTAAAATTATAAACAAATACAACACCATTAAATGTGGAAAATGTAAAACAATGTGCAATTAAAACAGACAGATTGAGTGATGATTTTATAAAAAAAAATGTACTCATATTTTTACTTAAATACAAGTTAAAATAAGACTTAATTTACAATATAATATGCATCAGTAATATAATCAAGTCATATCTTATTTTAATTGATATTTCACAAACTTTTGTACTTTTACCAAAGTACTGAGTATTTCTATACTTTGGCACTGACACAAGTCCTTGTAAAAGTCGAACATTAAGATCTGATTCTTCTACTGCTGTTCATAGTGCTTTTTTGACAATTATTAGACTGTCGCCTGGTGGTTCAACAAATCTCGACAATCCACTTCCTGAGTCACTAAAGCTACAGCATCAACCAATGAAAAATGCAGAAGAGTTCCCAGTGAAACAACTGCTCCAACTATACCGCCATAATATAGGAGAAACTGCATCATCTCATCTCAAGGAACCCCTTTTACAACATGACCTCATGGTAAACTCCGGACAATTGGCTACACAGTTTACATAGAGTTGGCCTTTCACACATGCAAAGACACGTTTACAACACCATCAAATCCTCTGTGTTATTCAGGCGACAGGTGCAGCAGCCAGGTGCAGTTCGCAAAGGCAGGAAATGATCATGTATACAGCTCCCGGACACTTTCTGCTGATCTTTTGGCATCTTAGTCTGTGTCACCGCTTTTTCACTGGCAGATATTTGTTTTCTTTTAGTTTCTTTATCCCCTACTCGCTCCTGCTGAATCCAGCGGTGAATCCCCCTCTGTGTTCACATATCGACTTCTCCTGGATTTCTACGAACTTTATACCAGGAGATCAGGCAGATAAAGTCCATAGAAACAGTGTCACGTTTACTTTAAAAGAACTGAATGTCATTGGATGTCTCAATGAGAAAATAAGACACATCAACCACATTCAGGTACTTATGAGTATGTCACACAGCTGTTCAGGTTAAATGCATTAGTGCACATAGACACCAGACACATCCCGTGTTAACAGTTGACCTATTATATTCAATCAGAGAACAGAAACATGTGCATGGATCCATGGCGGACCATTCTGCTGTCTGGGTAAAGAATCAAAAGTCTGATGTGACATGAACAGAGCAGAGAAATTGACATGAGGAACTCATCTGTTAATCTGCTCATTTGTTCTGGTTTCAATCCTATTTGAACACAGATAACCTGGGATCAAGGAGGTTAGTGGCAATAATCAGAGTATTTATACTTGTGTCAATCTGGTGACAGCTGAATTAATGGTGCCGATTTAGACACACTGAATATCAATGAAAGAGAGTGCATAAGTGGGGGAAGGGGTGCCTGTTGTTAGTGAGTCCTCAAGGACACAATGTGCTGTGGGAGCCTGGGTGAGGTGTTGCAGGGAGGCAGCGTGGATAAGAGGAGGAGAGGGGGATGGGAGGAGGGACTGCTGACGCATTTAGGAGCTGGTGGAGGGGTGGAGGGGTGGAGGGATGGGGGCTGCTGACGTCTGGACAGCCATGCAAATCTAAGAAACCAAGGAGATGGCCCTGGTCCAAAGTCTGCCTGGTGAACCGTGGTGATCCCTGGCAAAAGATGAAATGAAGCACTAAGGCGGCTCGGACGACAAGTTTGCATTTCTTTCCGTTGCTACTTGGCAGTGTTCCTCTCGGTTTCACAGAGTGGTGCACTTAAGTGCAGAGCAGCATCTCAACTAGTGAGTCCTGGACAGAGATAACAGTGGACCGTGCTCTGTCTTTTTTTGCAAAGCACAAAAATACAAAGTAGAAAGAAAAAGTGGGTCGTACTTTGGACGTTTTGTTTCCTAAACATTGTGAGACAGACGCAGAAGGAACGGAGCCAAATGTACCTGAGGCGGAACTGTGCGCTCACACTTCACAGTCACAGAGCCACTTACATTTCAGTATGGAAGAGACTGTGGTAACAGTGTGGATGATAAAGTGTAAAATCAGCTGTGTGAAAATAAAGACACTGCCTGTCTACACAGAACATGTTTCCCCAGTGTTTTGTCTTGTCACAGGAAAGAACAGATAAGTCTCTGTTTCATTTAACACAGCTGTCCACACATGTGGTTCTCACCGTGGGTGTCCTGGCTCCCAGGGGTGCCTTGAAGATGGGCGGGGGTGCCACAAGATTTCTTCATTTTACTGTTCATTTGCATTCCCCATATCTGACTTTATTTGTCTTCATCTCTATTCGTGTGCTATTGGAGGACTAGCAAAGTACGAATTTCACTGTATGTGTAACACCTGTTTTTACCATGTGTATGATAATAAAGAACTGTGTACCTTGAAATGCTGTAAAAAAAGAAAGAAAAGCTTCCTAAATGGGCTGTTAGCTCAGAAATAGGACATCACACGTTAGCTGGTTGTTCAGACCGCGAAGGAACTCCTGAGAATTGGGTTCGGACTTTCTCCAGAGCTTAACTTTCACACATGGACAATGCAGCAGGAGGTTCTCTGCTCCGTGTATGGCCCCGCTTCTTCATCCGGAGATGTTTTTTTGTTGTTGTTGTTGTTGTTTTCATTTTGCATCTGTTGCGTATTGGAAACGTCATCAATCCCCCTTTTTTCCGCTTGCACTGCGGGGGATCTCCTGCTGTGTTCTCACATCGACTACTTCTGACTTTCTGCAGACAAGGTTGCAGAAACTGATCTCTGAAGTTCAGTGCATGTCTGAAAGCAGTTATAGTAGTGTAAGATGCTTTGCTGCCAGCAGTAACTGTCAGAGAAGTGATGGATTTGTCACTATTAAATACTTATTTGACACATTTTGTCCTGCACCAACCAAGAGAACTGAAATCAGGCTGTTCAGTGGAAGCCTTTCAGTGGAGTCCTGCCCAGGGCTCAGACAGTCACATGTCCAAGTAAATGCCTCTGATTTAATTTAAAGCCAGCTGCGTTGTTCATGTGCAGCTCCAAACACTACTCCAGCCTCCTCCTCTTCATATTTTTACAGATTTAATTCAATGTCATGTTCATGTATGGACAATTAGCTGTCTTGGCTGAATCTACATCACTGAATTTCACCTTTGAGGACATTTTGGAGATGAACAAAAAAAACCTGGATAGGTTTCATTTTTGAAGAACGTTTGGAAACCACTGGTCTACACATGTGCAAAATAGCTCTTCACACTCTCTCGCTCACACCTAACAGCCTTGTGTGCTATTCCTTGTATAGCAGCGTGTGACTCAACACCTCCAGTGTATACACAGATGGAAGGGTGTAATCATGACTTGAAATAAAACTATAAAGCATAGAAATTAATTGGGAAAACAGGCTACCGCTGACCTTTCCCTAGCAGCATTTATCCATAGTTAAATTCCTAATCCTCTCTCTTCAGAGCTAAAATTACCTAAATTGTACCTTTAACTTCATCCTTCCCACAAGATGTGTGAGAGAACCAAAGTCATGACATCATGCTCGGGCAGGCCTCTGTTCCAACAACTTTGGTAACTCAAGAAAATCTCTAAATCAATAATTATTTCAAGTGCCTCTTAGAATATGGAAAACCTGCACAAACATGTTTTATTTTCCAAACACCTATTGGCATCCAGCAATGCAGCTGCTAAAAGACATTCAAAGCTTTGTAGTCGTAACACAAACAAGTGTTGAGGCAGCACAGAAATGGTAAAGCTCCCATAGAAATTCATGTTGAGTCACAATGTTTTACCACGATGAATTAATTCCCCTAAATTGACACCGTCATCAGCTTTATTCTATTTGTCCTCATCCTCACTGCGGAGGATTGGGATTTACATACTGTTTATACCACAGAGTGTATCCAGGGATGCATGTGCACCTCAATTGACAGGCACACAGAGAGGGTCTGTGGATCCGCATTAGGGACAAAAACATCACCTAATCAATGTGGTGTCCCACTGGGATTTGTCCAGGTCTGCCTGATGATCAGTCTGACACTGCTGACAAAACTAAACAAAACTCTGGTTTAAATCCACCTCATTTGTGTATGAACTAAATTATGCTGATGCACTGTGAGCTGTTACTGATGAAAGTATATATACATATGTATTAGCTTAGGTCAAAAGGTAGTCCTTTCATTTCAGTAGTGTAGTTTTACTCAGCAAATGCTAAATATCCTTTAGTCCAGTTATTTTGAGGCTATAAAATCAAGGTGAAACGTCATTGGTCAACCGTGTGTACTGGCGGGACCTTGATACAGCTGCTCCATCCCCCGATTGCTTCTGATAAGACCGTGGCCATGACGTCAGCGGCGTAAGATTGCAGTGTTCATATCCAGGACATTTTGGCCCCCCCTTTTTGTGTATTGGGAGGACGTGGAGCTATTTTGTCCATCTTTATATACAATCTATGTTTGCACCCTATGTAGTTTTTACATTTCCAATGCATTTTAAGGCCCGCGTTATACTGTTGTGTATATATATTACTGATTATCCAACCAAATGTGTAGGCAACTGGCTGAGTCATGAACGTTAATGTTCACGTTCTTACATCAAACCTACATTAGTTACTAGAGGATTCCAGTAGAAGCCACACCACAAAACTAAGATTAAAGTTAGTAGATTAAATCTTTGACTCCAATCTGTCTGCCTCTTCCTGATTTGTGTGCAGTAAACATGAACAAAGACGGCGATCAACATATTTGGCTAATGTTAAGAGAGACGGGTAAAGCCTGATCACACAGCTTGTCTTGAAAGTCTGTCGCTAATGACGTGCGTTAATTTTGAGGACATACACACCAAATGAGCACAGGATCCCAAAAGCAACCAGCCCGACGGCTTTAGCGGCCACCATCTCTGTAAACAGTCACCCTGTTTACAAGTGGGGCTCTGCTGTGCAGTTTTAACAACTGACTCACCTCAGTAAATCTAGTTAGCATATCTAAACTAAACAGAACATCTCTAATCTAATGAAGTACACTTGGTCCTTCTAAATTTGCATCCCTGCTGCTTACTGCTGTACACTGCAGTGAGTAGTAGTGAGTCATTCAGAAGCTGGATTCACTCACTTGTTCACTAAAATACTGCAACATCCCCCCCCCCCCTCTCCTATGAAGATCTCAGTCATGCCCTTTTTACGCTGACTCACACAGAGTATGTCTGATGATTGCGTGAAGTTGTGATACTTGATCACCAATAAGAAACTTCTATCAGACATAATGCAGATCGACGATTATGTGTTACAGCTGTGGCTTCAGATAACTCAGACCTTAAAGCCCAGGCTTCAGGAGCCGCACCAAGGCAAATATTGACTCGTTTTACTATGCATGGGAAAAAGTGGAACCGGGCAGCTTCACAGCTATTGACTGCACGCTGTTGAAAAGGAAATAACACATAAGCTATCACAATACATTAGCAGCTAGCCCTGTTCATCGGGATACACTCCGGTTTACTCAACTTTTTCAATTTCCTCTCACACACACTACACAATGTTAATATCAGTGCCATACCAGTTCTAGAATTTATAATCCATCACATCTTATAGATCATTAAACTGTGAAATTGTATTAAGTATTCCGGTGTGTCTAAGGACAGTATGTGTAAAATGAAGTCAGAGTGAAAACGATAAGGAAGATTTCTCCAACTGCTCAATTTCTCCTTCATAATACAGGGCTGCATGGCTGCAACCTCAATGGCTGAGAATGTGTTGATTCTCCGACAATATCTCAAGCATGAAATCTTTTATCCATTGAGGTCAGTCGTTATGAAATCATGTTGCGAAACCACGTTGTGACCTCAGTGTTGTATGGTAGGAAATTGATCCATCAAGATACCATGATCTTTCTTTCTCCCGGTTCCATCAGCACAAACCACAGGACAGTGCCTCAGTGTGAATGGGCCACCAATCTTGTGATTACTCAACCCTTAGGAGTATACACAATCCTGTCAAAACAGTTATGTAGTGTCCTTTGTGGCTTGGGGAGGAAGCGTTATAAAATCTGAATAGAAAAATGCAACCCTGATGTTATCGTAGTGATGTCTCTGAGGTTATATCCCAGCTTGGGCAACACTAAGCATGAAGTTAATGCATGAATCATGAAAAAAAATGTAATTGACTGATGATTGTAATGTAGTATTCAGAGATTTGGAGCTTAACTCATGTAGGGGCTAAAGGTCAAGAAGATTTTCAGTCTGTGGGGATGCTAACTTATTGCTCTGGCCCAAAACATTTTCTAAAACATGTTGCATTGATTGGCAGGACATTTCCTACATACGTCCTTATTGTCCTGGCAGTTTCCTTCCAGGACCATTATCAGATCAAAATTGTATTTTGTCCATACTTTAAATGTATCAACAAGTGGCAGTACAGTACTATATATATATATATGAATCACTTATATATGTATATATATATATAAGTGATTCCACTTTCTTTTGTAAAAAAACAAACATACAGTGCTAAAGTCTCTGCTGTCGTAGATTGACATTTATTGTAGTAACACTGACATCACTTGAATATTAAATCACTCTAGCTTCCTACATTCACCTCAAGAGAGATTTCCATTTTAGGGAATGTGTGACGAACACTCAATCTGTGCTGGTATGCAATCACATCCACCAGCACAAATCACATTTCTTCAAGCCGTGGGGCATCATATTGCACTCAGACATGATCTTGTTTCCACCAGATTAGCCCTGTCTACATTTGATGACCTGTTATTGAAGACAATTGCAGCTTGTTGCTGCAGTCATTGTACAAATGATACCGTTGTGCATTTTTTTCAAGCAACTGGAGGATTAAAGTCAAGGCCATCCAAGTTTATGTGTAAAACACCATCCAGACACAAAGCGAGTCTAAGTGCTCTGAGAAGGCATGTATATAAATCAATGTAAGACATTGAGAAGGAAATTAAAATGACATAAGGGAATTTGATTTAATTATTTATTTTAATTCATAATAATTTATCTATTTCGTTACAATTTTTGTAATTGTTCCTCATTTAGTTCTATAGTATACTCTGATATCACCACAGGGTGACGCTAGAAATTAGAAAGTTATGTTGGTCAATTATTACAGAGGCGTTGGTAAAATTAAATTAAATTATTTACAATACAATTATTTCTGACCAATAAGATCATTCTTAAGACCTTAAACACGGCTAGGAATTGCATATACTTTTTTATATTTATATTGCTTGGATCTGGAAATGAGGGTGATTAAAAAGTCTTATCAGGAAAGAAACCTTAGCAGTTATCGATAAAACAGGTCAGCCAAACGTTAATGGGAGAAAATATCCCTTTGCAATTATGGATGCACTCACTTAACCTGCAAACACTTTAGATAATCTGGCTACATCTGTGTACAATGGTATCATTATAAGTACAGATACTAGACACAGTTGTGTAAATAAGAACTAAATTGAATTGCATATTAGAAGCTTCTAAATTTAACTTTACTGAGAAATCTTTTTGCACAAAGGCAAAACTGTACTTTGTCATCAAGGGCAGACTTGTCTCACAGACTTCTTAATGAGACTCATCACATTAAGTAGTCTTATGTGAGCTGTTTCCCGATTGCATAATAGACCTATCATAGCCTTATTCTAGAATCTGGGTGGCATTATTCTGAGAAAAAGAGCTTTGCCCATGGTGAATAAGTTACTTGGAAATTACTTGCAAATCCATGAATCAAGTCTTTCCTCGTGCAAGGCTCAAAATATGAAATGAACCAGAACTTTTGAGCATATCCTGATTATTCCTATGTTTGTATCACTCTTTGACAAAAGCAGTATTGATGCGATTCATTGAGATACACAATGTAGCAACACTCATTTATGAATAACAGAGCTGTGGTTATGTACGTAACGTTATGTTCCAACCATGGCCTACTAAACTTTTTCTGTACACTGAAACTGTAGAAGTTTTCACAAGACTAAAGTTTAAAGGCACCACATTCTTATTTCATCACTCTAAACTTTTACAGTCTGTGTTGAGCTCATATTCAGTATCTTCATTCCACTGCAAACACAGATTCTCTGAGCAGATGTTGATCTACATATAAAAGTGAAATTCTCTCTCAGGCAGTTTGTGGAGTTTGCCTCCAAAAAAGTCTTATTCTCCAACTGTCAACACGCTGCCACATACATTTGGCTCACCACATCATGTGATTAACATAATTCAGTTTTGTATGAACATTTCAAGGTCGCCTATTCTTTATTTATATTACCCTTACCTTATCTGCCCATAACGTAAATATGCTCATTGGCCTTGTTCAGACCTGGTGCTAACATTGACCCTGAGAGAAGTTAGTCTTTTCACAATTGGCATGAAAATGTGTTGTGAATCTTTACCCTTTGGCAACTTGTGATCGGATCTCACCTCCCTGTTCTATATGCAAATTATGTTGTTTTAACCCAGTCCAATCGTAAAAATGTGCCCGATGTCATTTAGAGAACATGACAAGTCAATTTTAGGATCCTCTGAAAAAGCTTAAGTTTAATTTACACAATCCCAAATACATACGTTACTAACTCAAAGAACACAGTGAAGTGATTTATTTTTTCACTTTTCATGTGAATGGGTAATGAAGATTGCATCATTGGGCTGATTTATGATTGTTTTAACTTGTATTCACTGAGGCGTTAAAAAAAACAACGTATGCACATATCTGGAGAGAGGTACTGCTACAGGTGCACTGAAACCTGCAATTCTGTATATGTGTGAGTCATGGCCGCACCCGAACAAGCACTGAGTTATTAAATAAATAATTGTAGTGTTATATAAAGCAGACAAAACACAAGCTTCCCTCGTCTTCTGTGCTGACTCAGACCACTTCTCGCATAGACAGATGATCTGTCAATCAGTCACAATGAGGATTCTGTCATTGTCACCTTCAGAGATCACCCCCACCCATACACACACAAACACACAGACACCATCACACACACACACACACACACACACACACACTCACACACACCCTTCAACCCACTTTTCATTTCACATTTCTCTCCTATTACCCCAACCGGTCCAGACATATGGCCACCCAGGCACCCACGCTAAGCTTGGGTTACTGTTTACTGTTAGTTCTCCATAATATTGTATGGTCTCGACCAATGGAATTGAATGATATCCTCTGAAAACACGCCAGGGTGATGCTGGGGAAAAAAAGTTATCGGGTCAGAGGTTTTAATGTTTGGGAGCGTAAAGGTGCATCTGAAAAGTTCATAGTAGTCTGCTCTGTTAAACTTCTAGCAACTAGCTATTATCTTGTGTACAAAGTTTACATATTAGCCTGTAAACTTTTTATATTTGTGTGTGTCTGTCTACCTGTCTCGGTCGTTCTTCTTACAAACAGAAACGATCACATTTAATAAGTTATTAATCGATGGTGTCGGATCTTGAAACCGGATTGTTCCATTCACTTTAACCTTGATGTCATGGCTGTGGGCGACACGTCTCGTGTGGTGTGTGGCAGGTGCTTAAATATATTATATGATAGTAAATGTCATTAATGTTCAGATCCTAATAACTTCTGATCAGTGATGGTGTTTATTGATAACGTGTAAGGGGAGCGCAGGTCAGCGGGGGAGTGAGGAGGGAGGACATGCGGCAGAGTAATACAGCATGCTACAAGGATACCGGATTTATAAAGCGGGTGTGCGCTGATCCTAAATCAGCTAAAGCAATCATTTTGCAGTAAGGGAACCCCAGCAAAAGTCAGGCTTTCTAGTCTCAAACTGAAATAAGACATATGACATCAAAAGTCTAACACCTTCTCAAGTGATCTGACACTACACCTTGTTGCAAATACCTTGGATATCTGGGCCTCGTCTTTCTTTTGTCCTCAACGCTGATTCACCTGTGTGACTGGAGCGCTGACATGAGTCATCTCATAAGTAAGAGTTCATGGGAATGTGGATGAGGCGGACTTTCTCAGACGGTGACACTCAAGTATAAGACTGGAGAGAAAAAACAAACCGGAAATCCTGAAATGGACTCACTGTTGCTTCAGGGCGATTAGAGTAAACGACATCTAGCTACCCAGAGCTGTTTATCGGGAGACATGCAGAAACTTACATCAAAGCTTGGGAAAGGGTGTGGTTCAAGCTCTGGCAGTCATGAATCAAAGTTTCCTTTACAAATGTTGAATTCTTGGATTTGACTTTCAGCTGTCAGTCTGGAGGCACTGGGGAGCAGAACATCTAAAGAGGTTTCAGTGAACTATCATTAATGGGAAGAATGTTGTGTCCTTCCACTAAACTTGTGGTTATGAAAGAGGCACATTTTGTTCTCTTTTACCTATTACACTGTTGGTGTTTTATTTAGACTCTGGTTTTAAGGTTTTAATTTTTTGTTTATTCTGCATTATTATTCTGGTCTTAGACAATATGTCCTCGTGTACTAGCTTTAGTTGTTTGTTGCAAAATATTCTGTTCTGCAGCTGCTCTAGCACTTTGGCCCAGGAAAGATTTCCCTGTGGGGACAATAAAGTATATTTGATTTGATTTGAGAAAGGATGTTCTTTATTTATTCTATTGATTTCATTTTAACTGGATACTGTAATATAAATCAGGTTTATTATTATTAATATTCACAGTTTTGTAATCAAGGTATTGTTTTTATCTGTGGCCCAACCCAAATAAAAAATATTAACAATGGACAAAATCTGTACTTGTTTGGTAAATGAGTCACTCATTGGGATGAAACTCTGGAAAAAGATCACCCATCTCTGCAGCCAGCTCTACAGACCTTTTTAACATCAAACGCTTGTTTTCCATCCACAGCTTTACTGCTTTTGTTCAGTCTGTAGACTGTATATAAAAAACAAATTACATGACAGCTCCACAAATCAAAGCCAAAACATCGTGGTAGCTGCATTATAGGTGATAAACCCTGTCTTCTCCATGTTAGCTGATGGGACTTGGGCCTAACAAAAAAACTGAGTACGTCTTAAGTAAAAGGTTTCCGTCACACAGGCAATAATAAGAACCAGGTAATGCTGGGCCTGCCTGGGCTTGTAACTGTGAGCTTGTGCCTCCTGAAAAGGCCAAGCCGATTTAGGTGACGTTATCTTTTATTTTAGATCAGTCTGACTTCTATCTGTTCATGTGAATCATCAATCCTACTCTCACGTAATGAACTGTTGTTTTCAGATTTGAACTCGCTGAGAATAATCTGATCTGTTCGCAAATCAGCTCAATCACACAGTTTGCTAACTTTGAACTGGCAGCTGACAGGGTATAGTCAGTTCTTTGCCCGGCACAAGTGATTCGGACATTTGCGTTCACACATACAGTTCCTTAGGGTAATTTCTACAGAAGTTCAGGGTTGCAGTGCGTGTGTGAAAGCAGGTATAAAATAGACTCTGCTATACCTGCGATTACAGCAGCCTCATGTGTCGGGGATCTGAAAGCCCTGGTGTCAGCAGTGCTTTAAAGTATTACCATGTCAGAACACACGTGGCACACAGAGCCTCCCTGCTGTCCCACCAGGTGGACCGTGCAGTGCCAGCCCTGCTCTGTGTCCTGGATTAGACTTGGCTGGCAGACAGAAAGAGACTGGGGATAAGAGCTGGTTGCCTGCTCAAAACAGTCGAGGCTGACACTTGTTTGAAGTGAACCAGTTTGGTCAGTAGATGACGGGACAGAATATTCCAATAACATGCATATGCTTTAGTAATGTGTATACTATACACAGTGCGATACGACTCTTGGAATAGTGAATTGCTGTTTCACTTTGCGGTTTATGAGTAAATATTTTCTTACCGTTTTACTCATTGGAAACTTCCAGCTGGATGAAACAGCTCTTTTGAAATGTAAGGGCTTGTTCACACCTGTTAGTAACATCTGCCTCCATTGATTTGATCACAAGTGGACAGTTGGTCAGTTCACACCTGGCACTGGGATGCATCAACAAGTGTGTCCCCAGGGTTTAGGCGCTCTACAGCTCAACAATGAAATATGAATTAACCAATCTAAAATAAGAAGAAAATTGATATACACAGTGAATGTGAAACACAGAGAAGTGAAAAAGTACTTTCAGTTCATTTTGAAACAGCAGGACAGAGGACATCAGCTGAGTAGGTCCTTCATGTGGCCCCGGACACATTTGTGTTCCCACAGTTGAAAGAATGTGGCCAAATGCGTCACAGACCTCCTCCAGCAGTGGTCTGAGTAGTAGGATCTTAAATGTGCCTTAAAGCCATATCAATACTGCTAAGTTTTCATTTGAAAACAGGAGTTTTTAATGAAAACAGGAGTTTTTAATGAAAACGATCTCTGTCCGGATGAGCTCTGGATCAGTTTTAATTCCCGTCCACACTAACACACCTGAAAATTCACATCACGTGACCACTCACAGGTCATTTGGTTGTTAAATGAACCAATTGGCGCAGATTGTATGAATCTTAGTCGATCTCCTGCACAACAGTTCTAATGTGTTAAAATACAGAATTTAACAGAAAATAGCCTTTTAGCCATGTATCTCATGCCAAGTGCTGATCAGAGAGGTGCAGGAGCGGACCTGCACAGCAACAGTCTCCTGCTGCTGGCTAGTTGCCTGCATTTAGAAAGGAAGTGTGAAAGGGGCTCAGATACAGTACAACATATCGTGGCCAATTATTCAATTGTATTCATGCAATTGCCACTATTATACATTGAGGATTTAATCATAGATTTTTCAAAAGCAACCCTTACATTTTGAATACATCTACAGGAGGTCTTGTTTATATAAGTACACATGTTTTCGTCAAAACACAAGGTACAACCAAGGATAATTTATTCTCACCAGTCCCTTTATACAGCCTGTTGAAGATAGGAATGTTAAGTAATAAGGTTAAGGTAATTTGTCTGCTGTTTTTGTTTTTAAAATATTTGTTTTTTCGACATGCATGTAAGACATGACACTAGATATAGACGCTGGTTAATTGCGGGTCACGCCTGTGATTCTGAAAAAAAAAACATAACAGGGGGGATTTACATCATTATTCTAGGCTATTGTTACAGAATATTGCAGGTATATTCATCCTATTCATCCAAATGCAATTCTATTGTTAGTACGGAAACTGTGTGACAGAAAACCCGAAGGTAACCTGGTGTCATTTATTTGTCCTATTGCCATTAATGGGGTGGCTGCAATAACTGCATCGTTATGATTCTGTTGTTCAGATTTCACAAAAACTTTGGTGTCTTGTTTCCATGTCACACCGGAGAAAATATGTTTGTCACAAGCAACGCACATGTATAATTATGGGCATGACCAGAATTAAAACCCTAGAAAATGAGAGTCAATAAATGGGGAAGATAGGAGAAAAGAAGGAGGAGTTATATCACTGGAGTCAGTTTTGGACCACAGAAGTGTAGCAGAGAAAATAAGGTGTTATGTAATTTCTAAAATTGATTTTTAATTGTCCTAAGAATCACACTGCACTAAAAAAGGATGAGGCTGTACAGTGGAAGTGTGTTGCTTCAGGTACTGGTAAAACAATGAAATCCAATGCCCAGCTGGATAACTGAGGGATTGTCAGCTCCCCGAAACACTGCTAAAATACTCAGACAGGATTTGATAACTCTGGAAAGTTATTAGAGTTCATCCTCAGTTTAAAAGTTACAGCGTAGTTTACAAGGCATGTGGAGCTGCTGATGCTTGATCTGCCAATGGGATGTGTTGTCGCATGACTTCGTATTTCATTGTGGCAAATCAAATGTTGAGCCAAGTTGAACTTTTTTTTCTTGAAACACAGTAAACTGTTGACACAATAGTATCACTGAAATAAATGAGAATCCTGACTTTTCCCTGCACTGCTCATGGAGGTCTGAACAAAGTTCTGCACACGCATCAAGCATGTAACACTATAGCGTCTGAAAACAATAAATTGTCGGCCAGCCAGGGAATTTTGCGATTTCCCAATATCAACCAGATGAACTCCAAATGTCTTTCCCAACTGTAATACTGAAGAGCTTCATACAGGCAAAATCCCCATGTGCTTTAAAAAGTAGTATTGGGGAGGAAGGTTGTAGGTTTTCACTGTTGTAACGACAAGGTCATAGAGCCTTCACTTGGTAACCAACAATCAAAACAACTCCTTTTGAACTACTTGGAGAAATTTGCACCACTGACTAATGGCACGTTGTCTTGACAGTGGTGACTCATGAAGGGACGTGGAGCTGGAAAGTTAACACTGACTAAGCAGTATCTTATTGATAGTGTTTCACCATTCACTAATTTTATTGTCTTGTGTCAGACTATTATTGGTTCCAAAAAAAGCGATGACCTATGAATATTGAGACAGGAGTCAAAGACTCATTTTCCCTCTACCCTAGTTTTACTGAACTGAATCGAGCACAGAGGTGAAGAGTAATCCAGAGGAGAGTAAGTGAGAATCTGTGGGAGCTACTGTAACACTAAAGCCTATAACCTTCTAATGAGGTAGTGGTTGGCTCCTCTGCTACAGGCTTATAACCAAACTGAAGAACGTAGAAGGAGATTCTGCAGGCAGATGAGTTCACAACAACACAGTCATGTCTTTGACAGACATCACCTTCTTCAGTCTCATTACTTCTTTGGCGCTCTTTGAATCTATTTGACCCACAGTACATATTTGAAGACCACCACTGAACAGCCATATATTAAGGGTCGTGGTTCACTGATCTCTCCACATGGACCACTTTCTCAACTCGTGTAAAGGAGGAATAGAGGAGGGGAAATGGCAGCGAGATATCAGAGAGCTTTAGAGAGAAGAATAGGATGGGATTAAGTGCTGTATCATCAGTGCTCTAAATTAAAGAAGATCCGGGAGGAAATATTTCACTTGCTCATCTTAATAGCTGGAGAAAGACGTCACCCTTGACTGTGCTGGTGCTGTAATGGGTTGCTGTGAGGGGGCCTTCGAGCCACCGAATAAGACCCTGCAGGCTCTCATGATTGGTGTGCTTGCAGTTAATAGGGTTATTTAGAGAGAGGGTATCATCCTCCACGCCTTGCTTGAGGAAGGGACTGAATGATTCAGTTTCCTGTTTATAATTTGAAGAAATAAGAGGCGGAGAAATAAACAAGCCATCATTGTGCAAGTGAAAAGTTGAATTGATTTGAAGTACAGTGAAACAAGATTGTGTAGCTACAGCCTTACTTTAGTCAGGTAGTAGTCGACCAAGTCGGACATTGATGTACAAAATTGGGGACTACGCCACAAATAGTTGTGTAACGAATGAAAAGAGAGAGAGCCAGAGAGAAGTTCAACGCCCGACTTCTCTCTCACATCTGCACAGCTGGCCAATCACAGTGTGAAGTGAGTGAGAGTGTCGGATCGTCAGATTTGGAGAGCTACAGAAATGGTCGGTCACAGTCTCCTTTACTTGAGGTCAGAGCGGCAGAAGGGATCCACAGCTATGCAACCAGCCGATGAAACGGTACAAAGAGAAGCTTAAATGTTCAATGATGTTCACAGTCTATTTTCCTGCCTGCTCTATTTGGGCTGGGCAGGTAGTCTTCAGTGGCTCTATCAGGGGTTTCACTGGCTGCCTGCTGCTGCTGGTGGAAATATGGCCGATGACAGCAGAGAGTGAACTGAAACTATAAAGTTGGAGACAATAAAAACCAAAAGCAATGATCTGAGAGATGTTAAAATACTCAATAAATCTGAGCAGTGTGTTCAACACACACATCACAACACATTTGACCCAGTGTTGATGAAAAGAAATATAAGTGGAGCTTTAAATTCTAGTTTCTTATGATTCTGTTTCATCAATGTGAACTCCAGAAACTGGATACACCCGGGTGGACATAACAGTAGATATACTTCAACCTGCTATCAGTCACTGTCATCTGCCACATCAGAGCCAGTGAGGTCCAATGTGCCAGCTGCTTTAATAATAGGATAACTTTTCTCTCCTGGTGTAGATTTGTTCAATTCTGAGTATTTTCTAACAGTCCTTAACTGCTCCCCCCTAGAACAGATAAGTGGTTTAATGCGAGACAATTAATGGTATCTCCGACAGCACAGGCATAATTATGTTTTCTTCATTGTTCTTTACGACTGTCAAACCCCTGCACCCGTTTTCACTTATTTTGTTACTCTCAACGCGTTTCTTGGATCTCATTCTTAGTCTTTCCAAAATGCATGTTTTCCCAGTGAGGTGAAGATGGAGTATGTCCTGTACATACATGTCCCAGATGGAAGCAGCACAATGGAGGGAAGCTGTTTATATGATGAATGGCCGTAACATCCCTGACTCACTCTTGGCTGTTGTGTTCCCTCGCCTTCATCTTCGAGAAAGGTTTTCTTGTGCCTTTGTCTGCTTAAACAACACTTTGTGTCTGCTGGATTACTGCAAGGTGCACTCAATTTGCAAATGGAGTTTCAGAAATTGGGGCATTTCACTCACAGCAGGAAACAGGTGACAACCACAGTGCAGAAACCACTGGAGATATCGCAACTTTAATTCCAGCTGGTATATGAATTAGATTTAAATATGGAGCACGACGTGACATTCAAAAGGTATGTTCTTTTAAGTGAAATCCAACAAAAATAAGCTTTTCATACCTTCTTTAACTTTTTACCTGATTGAAGTGTTTTCTTTTTTCCTATTTTCTCACTTTCTGTATTATTGATCTTTAGTTAATTTCCGTTTTCGTCGCATTCGTGGCCATTTCATATTTTACTTATGTATTCATAAAATCCAAGTATTTTTTATAGCGATACTGGATTTTTTAAGTTGATACTGATATTGATATGTGAGCCAAGAATATTGTTTTTACATAAACAGAAGATTGCTGTTGGGGGATTATTTGTTCTTCTCACAACCCTTTGAAAGCTGTGACTGATCGCACAAACATTCGTCACAGTTGGATCCTGTCGCTGGTTTGCCCTGCTGCATGTTTTAGTTTTCAAAGATCCATTAAAGCCGGCTCAAGGACAAAATGTTGCCTTGATGAGTAACATCATGTGAAGCAGCACTTCTATTCCAGTTCTCCGAATATGGCTGTACAGCACAGCTCATGACAAATTTTGAATTAATGAATTGAAATAGAATTCATGTTACACAAGTCTCCCCCGAGTTATTCGTTACAGAACAGCGCAACGTTTTCGTTACGCTCTCGTTCCCATGGTTTACAACAGTTTATGTTCACATTTTCCATGGAAAACTGTATAACACACAGTGAACTAAAAACAAAGTTAGGTTCACCTTCTTGTTGACAGTGTGTTGACTCACCACTATTTAGGATTTTTTGTGAGTACTTTGCTCTTGTGTTTGCTGATCGCTTTTTATGTGGAGAAAACTGACAACAGAATAAGCCTGAGGCAAGGAGGACAAATCAACCTGATCTCAAGGCCCTTGGGCTTTAAATGACTAGCACAATGAGTTTATCACAACATGAAAATATTATCTATGAATACAGTCCATGTGACATAACGTGCTGTTCGGAGACGGTGGATGGGAGTCACTGACATACAAAGAGTTGTTTCTTTAAATAAATATTTTATTTGAAAATAAATACATTTTCTTAAAATAGAATCAATAACATTACAAAAGCTTTGGGGGAATGGGAAAGGGGAGAGGAGGGGTTACCCAAATAAATGATGTGTAATTTTGGAACAAGGAGTACAATCTCACACGTTTATCTACCATCTTAAGACAAGTTCCCACAAAGTGTTGTACTGTACATTCTCAGCTGCTCTGTGGGAAAGTGGTGTCATCCCTCACGCTTGCTTTAACATGCAGTCTACTTGGTCTTAAAGCTTCACGCCCCTGCACCCAGAAACATTGGTTTACTGTATCTACACACTTGTTTGTAAATTGTTTAGGATATAATCTCTTGTCAACACATCAAAACCAGCCACTGATTAACATTTACAACTGACAGTGTTTTTTTTTTTATAGAGTACCTTAAATGCATCTAGATCAACTTCACCTCTAGTCTACAGTACAAAGATACAATACACAAGAAGGCTGCGCTTATGGATATAGCAGGGTTCAGAGGCCACTGTCTCGCTAAGGCCAAAAGGGTTTCCATTTGAACTGCGAGGCTGCGAGCTCTTTGGGGCTGCAGTTTGCCAGGCAGCAAGTAACAGAGCGGGAACTCACTGGCACTTGTCTGCCTCTATAGCAGCGTTTCAATGCCCATTGTTTGACTGGAGAGCGAGGGAGATGGCAGATCTCCAGAGAGACAGGGACAGCAGCACAGTTGTATTGGAACAGATTAACACAGTGCACCAGCGCAGCCCTGACCCCTCCGACAGCGCCACAAATAGCATTAGGAGTGCAGGAAGTTCTCCCTCAGCTGGCCTGCAGTGGCAAAAGCAGCAGCCTTGACAAAAAAACTAATTACCAATTGCGCTAAAAAAAAATTGAGAGAAAAGCGCCACGGAACACGTTGGTTTTATAATTATTGAGTCGCTGGAGAATGTGCAATTCGACCTCAATTAAGACAAGCGTGTGAGAACATGTAATTGAAATCTAATCAGTAGAAAAGCAGCAGAGTAAGCTAATCTATGGCAAAAACAACAACTTTGCACACTTTGTGCTCCTCGCTCTTCCTGCCTAGAGAAATCAATGCCACAGGTAGCGTCAGCTTTAAATAATGATTACACTAAGTGCTGCCGGGGAGCGCAGCGTCCACATGTTGTGTCCACACACCGAAACCTCTATCCCCTCTTCACTGAGCAGCCCTCAAATCAGCTTCAGCGTACCGGCCGGTGGTTTAGGGAGGACAAAGCCATTTGGTGGGTTTTAAATGCCTCACTGCACGGACCCAGCACAGGCCCGCACACAAATAACACACAAATGCATATCCCGCAATCACACCTTTTTTTGCCCTTCCTGTTTGAGAAAAAAAATATCACTTCTCAGACCTGTGACCAACAGCTTCTGATAGTGTTTTTTTGTGTTTGGCTTTTCTTGAATCTTGCACTAGGCCACAGGAATGTTGTATAAATATCTCTCTCCATTCCCAACTCCACTTGCAGTTCTACTAATTAGTAACCCAAGGTTTGCTTGCAGTGAGGAGCTAAATGTCAGAGCCATTTCCCCCCCCCCCCCCCCAAAAAAAATATTCTGAGTTTAAACCAACACTCTAAGCAACACGCTACTTGGCCAATGATTCAATCACAGTTAAATAGCATGGAACAGATGTGATACATTTGATGATAGCAGTTTTTTTTGTTTTTTTTATCTGAGTCAGGTGGATGAAACTGAAAGCTGAAATAATGTATTTAGCAAGTTTCGACCCATCCAATCTGAGAAAAGCCTCGTCACGTCTCCTCGGAAATGCTTCACAACACAACTCACTCTCCTGCTCTTTGAGGAAATGTATAGTTTTTTTTGTTTTTGTAGGAACTCTGTTTTGAAGAGCCAGCCTTCAATATACACACAAACTCAAAATCATTCTTGACTCCAAATCCCTTCATCCTTGTATGAACAAATTAGAGGTCGAACTTTTATAAATTTGTAAAACGTCTGCTACTTGTAGAAGGTGTCATGAGATTTAAAATACATTTGGAGATGTCACAGAATCTTGCAGACCCTGATGGACAGTCTTCCCAGGTTTTCTTCCCCACTTGTGTAAGTTAAGCTTACAATTATCCCAAAGCCTTGGCACTGCAGGCACAAGTGCTGAGGGGCAGATGGGGGCAGACAGAGCCCGCTGCATCCGAATGCATCGTTAGGGCTAAACACAGCAGGTCTTACTGGCACCAGCTCAAAGAAGTGAAAACCTAGTGCGTTTGCTGCGTTTTCTCTCATCCCATGTCTTCATCAACTCGCAGGCAAAGTCAGTGTGAAGGCGTGCTCAACACTGTCACGTACACAGACACAGATACACCCGAACAGAACAGAGAGATTGTCTCCTCTCGCTGTGCTACTGTGGCCACTCAGTCATTCTTTGGGGTGTCCAGTCCAAATAAATCAAACCGGCTTCAGGCCGCTTGGCTCAACAGCTC
Organism: Pleuronectes platessa; assembly: GCF_947347685.1. Taxonomy (NCBI): domain Eukaryota; kingdom Metazoa; phylum Chordata; class Actinopteri; order Pleuronectiformes; family Pleuronectidae; genus Pleuronectes; species Pleuronectes platessa. Next base: position 3,968,718 of record NC_070643.1, read on the forward strand.
ACCGTGCTCGGCTGCTGTTTGCACACAAAGTCCGAAATGAAGTCAAACTCATTCTGTCCAAGGAAGAGCTCGGGCAGCTCCTGAACGCGATCCAACCCAAACTCCAGCACCAGTGAAGTCAGAACCTCCTCGTCAATCAGATCCATGTCCATGCCATTCTGCGCCAAAGGGCCGCCAATGTGCTGCATGCCCGATAGCTGGGCCTGACCCATCCGGTACTGTGCACCATTGGGCATGAGGTGTCCGTTGACCGAGCTGAGCGGGTGTCCATGATATTGAGTGTTGAGTTTCTGCAGGTGCATGCTCGCCATGAGCTGCTGGGAGGTGAGGTTACCAGGGATGTACTGCTGAGCGTGGCCACCCTGCTGATGCTGCTGCGGCTGCGGCTGCTGCTGCTGCTGCTGCTGCTGCTGCTGCTGGGGGTGCATGTGGTGGTGGTGGTGCTGCTGCTGTGGCTGTGGCCCCTGCCCATTGTACATCATGTTTCCAGACATCATCTGGTGGTGGTGGTTGGCCATGGGAGCGCCGTTCACAGGCCCGCCCATCCCTCCAGGTCCCACCATGCCTGACCTCTGTCTCATGGCAGCCTCCATGTTGTTCTGAGGGTTCCTGCTGTAGTGCATCACTTGGCCATTGGGCAGACTGCGCAGGCCAGGCTGACCATTGTGCTGTGGAGGTCCGTTCATGCCCATCCTGAAGCTGTGGCTCATGGGCATCATCATGTGTTCGGCCATGGTTGCTCTGTCACTATAGAAATTTATGAAAATAGAAGACATTAAATTAGACTTAAAATGCTGCCACTGGTCATTACAACCTAAATAAGATTTAAATATCTGTAATTTACAGGGCTATTCCACCAAAGAAGTTCAGTTTACTCTTTCTGAGACGGAGGGAACTTTCAAAAGTGATGGATTCTATATTTTAAGAGGAAGTCACAATTTCTATTTATTTTTCCTCTCAAGATATGCAGGAATAAAACATGGTAAAGACATGCACAGTCAGCAAAGTTGTGTTATCCATATTCAAAATGTCCAATCTGTCCCACTCAGCTATAGACTACTGCAACAGGACACTTCAACTAAGTAGAGCAGGGACATCCACTTAAATAAGACCGACTCATCTGCAACTGGTGCTGTGTTTCATGTCAGAGCGTTGGCCTGACACTTGCAGATTACTGAGTAGTTAGCAGTGGTTCAACTACAGCGGTTTCTTCTTCTCAAAATCATAAAGTGGCGTCAGCAGACATACAACATGAGCGCAAATCAGTGTGTCAGCAAAACACGCGCGGCTGTCGTTATCAAAGACAACAAAGGACCCATTTATTGTGCAACACCGATAGCTGCTTACAAAGCAGACGTTGTTCTGATTGTACTTTCTAGATCAGAAAGAGGAGCACGCTTGCAGTCGGTGCTCTTGAAGCGTCGTGGAAACACAAACAAATGTGACACAACCGATTGGAAGGGACAGGACGTCCACACAGTGCCTCATGCACCCCTGATGACGAAAGCACCATCAGCACAACACAACTTAACACTGTCTAATCAGAGTCAAACAATGTTCTGATGATTCAATTCTTTACATTTTCCGCACTTATCTCTAAGCCACACCTACCAAAACCTATTCCATAACAAGTAATTATCCTGATGACGTCCTCTCAACCAAGATGATGTCATGAGCATTATCTCAGACTGGGCTTGATACTTGGTTTGTGTGTGAGTGTTAAGAAATTACACAACGTCTGCCTTACAGACAGCGGGACCGAGGTTAACAGATACCAGAGTTCAGGAAGCACGGAGGGTTAAACAAAAATAAAATGATCCAGCTTCTTTATGTGAGATGTAGGATCAAGGGTTTTTAGAGCTTCAGCCACTCAAGCTCTAAAAAGTCGGTACATCTCAGTCTCAGCTGCTCCCATCTAAACTGTTGTTTCTTTAATATGTTTCTGTTGAGTCTCACAATTTTATAGTAGCGTTTTACTAAATCGCTTAGCTGCCCTTTAAAACCATTAAAAAAAAAAACACTATCAACAAGCAGTGACTGTGGAAACTACTCTTTCTATCAGAGCTTTCTCTTTCGGAAGCTTCTCCGTCAATAAAAGAGACTCATGTCAAACCTCCAAAATTACACCATCAGTGAATTACCACTGAATAACACACGACAAGGGAGGGCAGCAATACCCTTGCAGCCAAAAGGACGCAGAGGAATGCTTCTCCAGACCACACATACACCCCCCCCCCCTCCCCCTTCTCTCTCTCTCTCTCTCTCCCTTTAACACACATCCACCTAACTCTGTCTGCACACAGTCATTACAAAAGATGTTCAATTAAGATTGCCCACAGATGACCAACAGAAACGAGCCCATGCTGACGCTGTAATTTGCTGACAAGGTTATTGGCCTGTTAAAAATGGATAACATTATTTTTTTATAAGCTGCCCCTGAATGGGGGTGATCATAAAAAAACGCATCCACAGCGAGGCACCCAATGAATGTGTCTCTGAAAAGCAAAGATACGTCGGGCTATTAAAATAAAAGCCTTCCCCCCAAATAACTGCTGCTGCCCCTGGCTGCTTGTGGACACACAGCCCTGTTAGTGCTGATAAAACAAGACACTTTCCTCTATGGCCTCAATCCTCCTTAGAATATTCTGCTTCTCTGCTACTCACTACGGGCTATCGCAGACCTGGGTTATCATTCAGACAAATGTCACTTTGTGAATTCACAGTCTGAGGCACTAACTGCTGGCATTATTACACAAGCATGTTTCACCATTTTTCTTAATCTTAAAGGAATGTGCGCGCGGGGGCTGTTTCGCGTTATTCGATGCCATGGAACCGCAAAACCCCATTCTGAGACGAGGCAAGTCAACGCACTGTGTCAAGGTGGACGAGATGGATAGATCTTCCTTCCGAAGCGCTTTGGCGGGTTCTGGTTTTTTATTCATTCGGTCTGCAAAGGGGGGGGGGGGGGGTAAAGTACCTGTCTCCGAGCGGCAGAAGAGGACACCTACCCGATGCGTGGAGGCAGAATCCGAGCGGAGAAGTTGGATCGGTGCCGGCGGGGTTTGTTTCTCCAGCTGATGCTCCGGCTACATGCAGCCCTGCGGTGGATTCAAACTCTGCGGCGTCTCGACCAGTGAGAGGAGTTTGTTTTCTGGTTCAACTGAGGGATTATATACATGTATAAAGCACACACAGAGTGAGAGAGAGAGGGAGGGAGAGAGAGATAGAGAGAGAGAGAGAGAGGGGAGGAGCTACCGGCCTCTCCGTCTCCTTTGTTGCCATTGGTCCTTCCCCCTTAATCACTGAGCAAAGAAACGCTCACGAACTACCTCCACTGATCCAGCGGAGCAGCAGCACAGTGCGTGTGTGTGCGCGTGCGCGCGCGCGTGTGTGTGCGTGTGTGTTTGTGTGTGTGCGTGTGTGCGCGTGTACACGCTGGAGAGATTTCACCGCCGCCTGCCTTCATTACCCTTACACTATTATCCCTAATGATCCCTACTCTCTTAACTGAAAGCTTTCTGTTTAAAGAGCAGCAGGGAGGGATCCTTCAGTCCTGCAGCATGAGCCACTTCTGCTGCAGAGAACAAACCATTGTGACAGGGCGTTTGACTGCACACAGCCCCACACTGCATGTGGAGCTGTTTGGAATACATGCTGCTGGATTGATCTGTGTAATTATATATGTAGGAAGACATGCAGCTGTAGGCTATTAGACATACCCTAAAAAAATAAGAAGTCTCCCACATAGCAGAATTGTGTTGGCCCAGATTTGCCCCTACATTGCCACACGGCCCTCATGCCGCATGGAATTATGGCGCTTGGGCGCTCCACTCCTATCTGCCGGATCTGGGCCACAAGAAAGCCATAGCAATACCACAAGTCAACCAAAGGTGGTTGGAATTAGTTTTGTGCTATTTTAGACATTTTCACCATTTACCACATGGATCGCTTTAGGTTCACATCTAGATTTTTCCTAGAGCACTTGCATGTTGAGCAAAAAAGGCCCTCAAATTGTTTTGTGATATTTTTGCCCCATTTGCTATTTTATAAGTGGTTCACATCCATTTTGTCTGGACTACAAGAAGGCCAGAGGAGCTGCATCATTACCTGAAGGGGCCCACGTCCGTATGCTATCCGGGCATCTTTCTGTCATTTATGCAACAGCAGATGTTTTAGAAAACAGAGCCATATGTCAACCCTTTCTCCAAAAGTAGGTATAATTTGCAACGAACTACATTTTATTAGTAACATACTCTAAAGCATGTTGGAACAACAGAGAATAGAGTTACGAGCACAGCTAAAACATAATTATAGCAATTAAATGTGCAATATGTTCATACTGTATATGTGGAAACAATTACTGTATTGCTATATTTCCTCAAACAAAATATCCACTAGTGGCAAGTGTAGCAAGATAACAGATTTCAGTGTTCCATTTTTGGCATCTTAAAGCACTCATTTAAGCTCCATAGACTATATATAAAGATGGATGACGTTAATTCGCTCCCTCCCACCATCCAAAAATGAAGGTCCCACCGATTTATTATTATTATTATTATTATTATTATTATTATTATTATTATTATTATTATTATTATTATTATATTTTTGTGGGCAGCTAACAACATCTGGCATGTCATTCAATTGTTATGGTCAAAATGATCAGATTTGCTTTCTAAAGCTGCTGCTGTAAATGGAATAGAGGGCACAGAAAACATTGAGCATGTAGTGTGAAGATAATCATAAATGTATGCAGGTCAGGAATGGTGTTATGGGAAACCTTATGTAACAAAGACTGGCTGGGCAGCTGACACACAAACTGTATCTCAATGCAGATTAGAGTACATGCCCTTAAATGTCATTTTTAAGGTCCTCCATGAGATAAACAATTTGGATCACTTGAACAATGTCTTATATCATTATTGCATGTAACTCTGTGAATAAATGTGGTTTTCAACCTGGTTAAAGAATGAAGACCAAGTTGGTCCTTGACCTTTAATGTTCCAAAGCATGATTTTGGTAAGTGAAACAAACTAGATGAAATTACAATTTAATGTCAATTTACATACATGGATTATTTTTCTCACTTTGTAGCCTTGCAAAATGAAAACAGCATTTTTACCATCACTGTTTTCCCTAAGCATCTGTCATGGTTATCTGTTTTCAGGTAAGGCTGCTCCCCACTACAGGATAATCGGACCGATTTTAGACCCCATTCTCCCCTTCGTGGGGGTGTTTCCACCTGGAGGTCACTCTATGCTGATTATGTGCCCAAATAATCCTGAAGTGTGGGGGTTTATAAAATAACGATTGAGTCAAAGCCTCCCTGATCTTGAATCGTAAATTTTAAACATGTAAATATCAAACAGGTTAGATATTTAGAATAATCGGCTGCGTCAGAAACTCGCAAAAGCAGGAGAGGGAGAGAGCGATCTAACTGGGAAGCTTCACCAACCAGATGTTGCGTACTTGTACATGCAGCCATGACTAAAAAATACATTCAATTTCCAAACACTGTTTTATTTTGTAGTTCGGATCTTACTCGTGTGTCTCAGTTCAGTTTCTTCCCCTATTTCTCCTCCAGATTTAAATTGTTTGCCCCGCCCAGATAGGTTTCCCCTGCTTGTCCTGTGTCACCTGTTTCTAGTTTGATGTTAATTCAAATTGTATCTAAAGTCGACTCCTCAGTTCAGTCTTTGTCGAGTCGTCTGCTTTGTCTCTGCCTGCTTTTTAGCTGCCTGCTTGTTTTTTTCCGCCTGTTTATTTAGTGCTGTGCCCGCTCCTCATTTGTTTTATTTATTTTCAATAAATTCTTCTTTGTTGGCAGAATAGGCCGGCCTGCCCCCCCATAGCCCTTGATGGCATGAAATGGTTCAAAGATAAAGCAACAAATACGTGAATATGCAATGCATAATACATACAAACCGTGTGTTGTAAATTGGCTGGCCTTGTTTGTTATTTAGACACACTTAGCAAGCTAGCTATTATGCTGACAGTGCTAATAGGCTGATCTGCAGTGGGTAGGCGATTTGGTTAAGCAGGTAGATCAGTGGGTCTATTAACTAGCAGGTTTTGAACTATTTTGAGCAACCAAACTACAACTACAATATAGACACCAGGTTTTGAAAAGGTTTTTAAACCATGACAATGTTGTGTAGGAAATTACTTAACACTTGCTATATGCCTACATGTCTTCAATCTATCTAAAACTGTCTCTAAAGAGAATATTGGAAAATAAAATGTGACATCTATTGTCAGTTTATCCGGTGAAATTTCAATTTGCCTACTGCAATTTAGCTGGCGATCCCCATGGGCATCGGGGGGTGTCAAATCAATGTTTGCCTGTAATTTGCAAATTACTTATTTGATGCAACTTGCATTGGTTAAAACTATGGGGGAGGGAAATGTTTACTTATCTCTTATAAACATGATCACATGTTAAAGACATGATTCCTTGTTCCTTGCAGCATGATTGCAATCTAACCATCTTCATGGAGCTCCAGAGCGAGCACAAGCCAGCCAGTCCTTTTGTCTTGCCCCCCCCCCCCCCCCCCCCCTCCCTGTGTGGACAGAGTCAGGCCCCACAGCAGGAGCTTGGTATGTATTCCTGTTGACATACACACACCCTCCACTGCAGAGGAATGTGTCCTATTTTTGGGCCCCTAAAGTCAGCCAGACTTCCAGCCTCCCTCTTCTGCTTGATCCACTTGACCATTGTTTTGTTTTTTCTCCTCATGTGTGTTTTGAGCCACAGCCACAATCTCCTCCATTTATTTAAACGGGGCTGTTGTTCTCAGCTGTTGTTTTGATGAGTACATTGCTTGAGTCAGGCTTTGGTTGTTGACTCTGCCAAACACAGTTGAACTTGATGATTTCACAAGGCTCAGACTTTCAGTGGTGAAATTTAACTTTACCCCACTAATGTATTTAGCATTGTGGATTGTAGTTCCAGTTAAGATTAGCAGTTGACATAGACAATATGATCAGATTATACAATATCATGCATTTTTATAGATTAACGTATCCAGCAGTATATAAGCTAGTTCAAGGCAGGAGCTTCGGATGGAGCGTTAATCATTAGGGGCTGAGACCAGATTCTTCAGCAGTATAAAATGTTCTAATTAGAATCGCATTGTTTTCTTGCATTTTAGGGCTGCACACATTCTTTACTGGGGAAGGAGGGAAGGGTTTGGATTTAATTTGTTATCCAACATATACTATCAACTGAAAATAAGATGACGATGACAGAGTTCCAGCCTTTTAAAACAATATTATCTGGTTAAGTTAACTACTTCACACCATGTTTTTTTGGCTCAGCATGATATGATGTTTGTGCTTCAGCCTCAACCCCTATTTTTAATTTATTTCTCTATATAACAGGGACAGTGGATTTTAACAACGTTTCTGAAAATATGCCAGAGTTAGTCACAGAGGCACATTTTTATCTGTAGTACCTGGGCACTCAATAAAAGCGCTGATGTTAGGAATAAAAGCATTGAAAATACAAACAACTATAAAAGCAGTGAAAATTATAAAGACATTAACAGGGCCTGCCTAACATGAGAGCAAGAGCAACAGCTGTTAAAACAAACAGACAGAGCAGTGGTTACTGGTTGACTGAAGATTATTAACATTTATAACATTGCTATCATGATCACCGGACTGACGTTTGAGTACTTATTGTGAAACCCCTTAAAATGGAGAACTATTCGTAGCACAGAAAATACCTGTATTTGCTTGGTTTAATTACATAGAGATAAATGGGTAGCCTGTTGCTACTCTCATGTCATTGCAGTGATTACAAAGCCAGTAGTTGTTCAACCCCCCTGAAAACCTTGCATTGTGCTTAACCATTTTGCCTACTAATGTTTCTGAAATGCATTTTACTATATTAGTCGAAATTGTATTTTGTCAATAAATAAAGTCACCTGAAGCTTACACCACAGAAAAAGAAGCAATATTCAGAAGTTAGCGAGTGAGTCACAGAAAAATTGGCTACTGGTAGTTGTCGGCCGTAGCTTTCAAAGTTTAGCTAGTTTGTGCACTTTTCCAGGATTACCTACCCCATCTTTAAACACACACACTGTGTTTGAGTGATCTTAGTGTGAGATGTATACTTGTGAGCATTACAGATTAAAAAAAATTCTCTAACTCATAATCCCATGTGAAACCATGACTTATTACTTCAGTATTTTTCCCTTCAGTTTTACAAACTACACAAAGGGACTGAAAGGCTGATTTTGTCTTTTCACACAACTAGGTCACTTTTTTCCCCTGTTGTGAGATTTTATGCTAAGCTAACTGTAACCTAATTGTTACCATCCAGACATGAGAGTGGTATCAGTCTTATCATCTGACTCTCATATAAATGTATTAATTTAGGGGGACTACATATCCTAGGAAAGCAGATTATTCACCTGTGCACCACTCTGTTGAACACTGTCAAGTGCTGTTGGACACGGCTGCTTTATAAAGCGATGACCCGTCAGGCTGCTCAGCTTGTTTGACCTCATGTGCTCGTCTCAGAGTTACGTGCTGGCCTGAGTGAGACAGGAAACGTCTTCTGACATTTAACCAATGAAAGTGCTACTCTTGGTTATTGATCATATGCTCCATCTAGACTATATCATGACTCAGTGGTACAACTTATTAATCCCCCTCAGCCTTTAGCCAACAAGTGCTATTGAGTGCATATCGTTGTACCTTAGACTGTGTAATGACCACAGCTTGTATGCAAAGGCAGGAGGACAGATTGGATGTAATTTGTTTGTGTGCAGCAGCTCGAACAAAGGCACCAACAGCACTCTTTCTCTTTCTCTCTGCATGTTTGTTTCTTTTCATCGAGCCTGCTCTTTTTCTTGTCTACCGCCCGCCCCCACCCCCTCGAACCGTATACATCCAGGTTTCATATTACTCACTGCTTCTTGTTTCCTGTTGTTCCCACCGGCGCTGCACCCCCACTTACCCATCCCCCCATCCCCTGCCCATTCACGCCGACTGTCTCTTATGTCTACGCTTATTCCAATAAGGGAATGTATTGTCACAACGTGATGAATGCAGTTTCTCACAAAAGGTAATTATTGCCAGGAGAAGGGCAGAAGCGCACATGAGGTAATCACAACAGACGACTGCTCGAGGTGCGGCTCCCGCTCTGCCACTTGCCCTCATCCAGAGACAGAATACTGCAAAATAGATTTGTAAAAAGGTCATTGGAATAAATTGTCTCTTAGGTACAGTAAAGTGTGTCGGATTTATGACATTTGTTATAATTAAGAAGATTTCCATTTTTACATGAAGAATGAAATGCATCTGTAAAGAAATATATATTTTTTCTTTGACAACCCAGCAGCGACAAATGACATTGATGGCAAAACTGTTACTAACTGCTCATCACTAATTGGTGTGTTGACTTGGTGTGACGATGTTGCAAAGCAGCACAGTGTAAACACACAACCTACACACCTAAAAAAAAAATCCTTAGATTAATATGTGGATATGACTTCATTGCTCAGATGCTTTTTCAGTCTCACTTCTGCTCCATTTCGTGTTGTTGTCATATCATATCACAAAATGTGATGCAACAGCACAAGCATTGTGAGGCAAGAGTAAAACAGGGACTGTTGAAAAACTGAAAAGTTTGAAAGAGGTTTCATGACGCACAAGATTTGGGAGCAGGGGTTATTCTCCCGAAAAATCCTCAAACTCTTTTTAACCCTCAGTCATGATACATAATCTGAATTTCCATCCTCCCTGCCCATTTTATAATTACAGTTGCAAATATCCGGATTCCAAACCAGCCTTTTGAAGTCTTCTATTATCGTTATATCTATCTCTACCATTCAAATCACGACGTCACATTAATATCAATACACAATTTATCAATATTGTCGCAAAGACAAAAACAGCAGGCAACAAGAAGGACAAAGGGCTCAACGAGGAGAGCTGGACAATAGAAGAGCATCAACCAAACACAAGGTTTTCAACTTGAATAATTTTTTAATCAAGACCTGAAGTGTGTTCCCTGAATTTTTGGGGAGATGTGTAGTTGTGGTGGCTTTTATCATCATGTTTGGACTGCTCTGATGCATTAGTCAGTGATCAGGTAAAGATTTTTGGACCTTGTGAGATACAGATGAATGCAGTAGTACCGATGTCAAGGAAACACTGCCTCCTTTGGATACTTCCTTCAAGGGTGGTTGAATAGATTTGTCATATTAGGTCGCATTATTATTCTGATGACGACTAGGGCATTTAGGAATATATGACTGTGCAGAGCTGAATTAGTGCCACACTAACGGAGCTGAGTCCTGTTTTGTCCCCTGCTTCTCATCTGCCATGCTTAGAGCTCATGTTGATCTTTTTTCACGTTTTTCTCACATGAAAGAAACGCTACAAAAGACACATGACATAATTTGTCAAATCAGCAGAGCCCTCTAGAAGACATTCTGCTGGTTTGTGAACGTAGGTAGAGCAAAAATCAAATGACCTCTATGATGCGCTTAGAAATCATTGACGTCTTTGAGACTGATCATTGCATAAAATCATCAGGGTGCCTATAGCTATGCCTCTTTGATGGCTCCACCAGTACCCATAGACTGAACCTCAGGGACATGGTAACCTCTTTTCATCTGTCTAATTTATGTACTCAAGGTTTCTTTCAGCACATACTAACGTAACAGATAAACAACTAGACACAGATTTTGGTTTCATATAATATACTCAAGCTTGATCGGCAGATTTTCGTTATTTGGATTGCACACATTTAGTTCGCTTCTTTCAATTTTGCTGTATTTGTTACATCAATTGACAACATTTTGTGGGATTAAGTTTCTTTGATTTAGCATTTCCTGGGGGTTGCTGCTGGAGTTATATGCCTGGCCATCAGCAGACAGCCTTTCCGACTTCATCCAGCGCTTCACCAGGTCTTATGACTTTAAAACATCGTGGGAGTGAGCCGGCTGCTGTAAGATCGCACAGTTGCACTCCTCCAGCTGCAGCACCTTGGGGCAACACAACTCCGCTCTGATTGGCCGATGGCTTCACTGACATGTGTCTTGTGTTTTTAATCTAAGAATTCACCAGCGTTTTCTGCTATTTTTATCCATAAATGTAAGGTGTTGCAAGCCAAACCCATCTTTCTGTATCTTAAAAAAAAGGTAATATGTATGTATATATATATCATATGTATATATATAAACATCCATTTAATCTGCAATGGAAAAAACAAACGCTGCGAGATCGATCATTGTTCTCGTCTCACTGATGCTGAAAGAAGTAGAAAGTGTCCAGCTTGATTGTCTATATTTTTTTACTCCATACCCTTCAGCCGATCACGTCGGCTGATCAGGACAGCCGCAGTCAGACCAGGTCACCTGTTGTTTCCCTCGTGTGTCTCAGTTTGTGCTGCTGTCTTTTTTTCAATAGAGGCTTTAGTTCTGTAAGGTTGACTTTTTTTATGAACCCCAAATGATTGTCACAATAACTTACATTTATTTTTCTTTGTGGTAATATGAAAACAAAGAAGAGGACAACCGCACAATTGCTACCTGGTCGTTCACTGACAGGCTCTATTACAACAATCTGAGAGCATGGTTCAAAGACCATATTTAGAGCAAGTGCAAATCCACTTTTGCTTGTTTAACAGTGAAAAACAAGGTTGCAGCACAGGGTGCATAGTTCAAAATGGCTGTACTTAGTTTCTTTATTACTCACGAGGGTATCTTGGTGGTAACGTGCAACAAATCCATTTGCCTGATATCAAGGGAGAACATTTCTCTGCAGAGGAAATGGTTTCACTTTGCACCCGAAGCAGATCCTCTGTGTGAAAAAGGCAGAGTGCATGTGTTGTGTACCCACCTTGTTATATTACTATCTGCTGCCTCAAGATAACAATGTGCCTCACCACACCTCATTTTAAGACCAACATGCTGGTGGGGGCTCAGATGGGCACAAGTAAATTTGCTTTCAAAACAATATTGGAGCTTAATGAGAAAATGAAAACTATATGAGTCCGAGACTTGTAAAATAGGGCCTTTAGTTTCCTAAATAACAGGTAGAATATTCTTCTGACAGGGCAAGCTGAAATGTTTAGGCTGCAGATTCCTTCCAGTGTCTTCATGAAGCTGCAGGGGTTTAATGATCAGAAGTAAAAACGTTGCATACAGTACAAAGCAGCAGAGGACAACAGACTGTGATAGTCAACACTATTATTTTTTTAATTGATGCAGATTACAGCTTTAACCACATTTAAGGGATAGTTCGTCAAGAAATGAAAATTCACTTATCATCCACTCACCACTGTGCCGATGGAGGGGTGGGTGTGTGTTTGAGTCCACAGAACACTTCTGGAGTCTCAAGGGTAAACAGTGTTGCAGCCGTTTGGAGGCGAATATGAATATCGGGCTTGAGGACACTTGGATGACACCACACAAGCAGTACGGAGGCATGTTTTTTTTTCTGTTGTTATATTATTTCTGAATAAGGGGTCACTTGTTTACCCCTGAGACTCCAAAAGTGTTCTGTGGATACCTCACCTACCTCTCCATCGTCATAGTGGTGTGTATATAATGGTGAATTTAAATTGTTTTAACATTATCCCTTCAGACTTAATATTAGTGTTCTGAAAGAATTTCTAATTTCTGAGAGAATTTAATTTGCTGATGTTGATGAAATCACTCACATGCCAGCAGAATGACATTAACTCATTGACCCCCCACCCCTCCCTCACCTGTTTGTTCTTCTCCTCACACCTGTGCACCGTACGTGCTGCGCTCGGCACTGGCCGCCTGCCACAAACAGGCTAAACTAATTCAGGGAACAGGCCGGTGCTCTTACTTGCGTTGGTCCTTATAATCAGTAACTACAGGCCTCTGTCTCTCTCACTTGGTCTCTCAGTTGTCTCTGTTACTTTGTCGCTTGCTCTCTCTCTCACCAAAAATAATACCTGTTGCATCCGAATAACAGTCAGCGAGCCAAGTAACTCCCCATAAGCATAGTTTGGTGATCATTTGGTGGAGGCTTAGCTTCTCTTGGCCTCTTATCAGCACTTCTTATAGTGGTGTGCTACTAGCAGGGCTGAAAAGTATACCCAACAAAGATTTTATGAAGCTAAGCATTTTTAAATGTGCATTTTTTTATCAATCATTCAAAATCATGTTTAACTACCATTGAATACAACGTGATAAAACAATACATGCAACTAACTAAATAACTATATAAAAATAACCAGATTGTAAGTGCATTGAAACCAGTCAGGTCTGCAGCTTATAAACTGTATAAAGGATTAAACTGCATTATACCCATCATATAAGCAGTGGACAAACTACACAGTGTGATCCGGTCTAATGACCGTTCAGTTCACTCCCGTTTTTTGTTCGACAATAGCAGGGGCCTCCTCTCCTCTCTCCTTTCCCTGCTCCTATACAACCCAGGAGGGAGGGGCGTCCCACCTGCTGCTCCAGGTTGTAGAAACAGGAGCATATGTTGTTTTATTAGTCGGTGTTTATGTGTGTGCACGTCCGCTCATGCATGTAAGCTCGAGGTGCTGTTTCTGCACTAATGTCGGTGTTTGCGTGGGAGGGGGAGGAGGGGAGGAGGGGGGCAGCGCTCAAATTCCTGGGTCTCTTGGTGTGAGCTGTGCTGTGCTCCAGCGGTTCCATTTGGCCAACAACACCCCCTCCCCACTCCCCAACCCCTCTAACCCCCATTAGGCAACATTTACAATTCCTGCCTGCTAAGATCAGGTCTGATCCAGTTAACTCTTTGCTCATTATCCTCTACACACTGAAGCTGCAGTTAAACACAGAGAGGGTGCACCTAATATAAACTACACAATGCCACTGTTCACAAAGCTGCAACAGGAAACTGGTGCAATCGTGGTTTCTCTTCCAGATGACTTCCCCTTTCAGAGTTAGACACTGAGAAATCTTGATTTTCAGTTATTTCATCAGACAAGAGGATAAAAATGTTACAAAACTCTCATCTCATCTCGAATTTCTTAAACACTTTTAAGCTTATATTTGTTTTGCCATATGCTGCCATTCAAAGGTGAATGGCATGCCTTCAGAGATGCCCGCCCATGCAGGAAATTCTGGTTACATTTGTCCTTATTTAGAGATAGTTCCTTTGAAAGAGAAAAAGAGGAGCTTTCTTTGTGGAGCACAGTTCTGTTGGAGACGATCCAGGGCAAGCTGGATTATCAAGATAAAACTGACACTTTGTATATTTACTTGCATTTAAGTAAACCTGTTAGCTTTCTTTTCAGCCTCGGGGCAGATTGACAAATGTGAGTTGCACCCTTACATGCACCACTGTTGACTTGTGATGGGGCAACTTGGAGAAACATTTGCAAGAGCTAAAGGGCTCACACACACATATGTCAAACGTATGTGTTTGTATGAGAAAGGTGTCAAAGTGAACAACAGGAAATGATCTCAAGTAGCACAACACACCTTGCATGTTGTAAATATGATAATTCCTCATGCACAACAGAAATGTCATTCATAATCGGAATAGAAATAGCATTTCTCCTTTCTGATTTGTCAGGCTCTTTCATAGTCATGTGTATATGCAGCTTGGTTTGTCACTGGCTTTCGACATGCAACAATGTGTGAGACGTGAGAGAGGGCAAGTTTTGCTGCGACTGCCAAGAAGCTGGATGAAAGGAAAGGCCGATCACTAGGGAGGCACCGTCTACCTCCAACAGTAAATCTTTCAGTTAAAAGAAAGAAATTAGACTGATTAACAGTCAGTGTGTCCACTGCCATGTGTGTTACGAGGTGTGAAAACTGTTTGTGAGTAACAAGGAAAGTTTTCTCCAGTCACTGCTGATTGATGCATATAAGGCTCTGGTCTTGAGAGATTCCACACCAAGACGTCGCTCCGAGCCAGAGCCGTGGATCAGAGTTTCTGAGGGTGCCACAGCAACCCCCACCCACAGGCAGCTAGGGTTTACTGTCATTATTAGTAATGTTGTATTTCACCAAATTCTACAGGTCCCTGTCACCCACGATATCCTGTTTTAACTCATGTCCAAGAATTCCCTATGAAAAATAATACAAATCCGAATCTTGCTGATATTTTGAACAACGCACGCTTTTTGCGATTATTTTTTGTTGCAATATTATTTATTACTTACTTATGTCACTATCATTTGAATCGACCGAGCTTGCTAACCAAAAGGCTAACTAGCTGTTAAAAAGATGCTAAAATAAAAAAAAAAATCCAGTTCAGAGAACATGGGAGGACGTTGATCAAGTATAACTCTCTGTTGTGAAATGTGGGTTGATATTTACAGCTGCCTGAAGGCCGCAGGTATCTCATATAATGTATCAGCTTTCACTTCCGTGTCTAGCAGGAGTGGTGTTGTCCCTGTCAAGCCACAACAATGATCGTCAGAGCCTCTGGTTAAACTTCCTGCCAACGGCACCAGCCTTTTGCAGAAATGACCTCAGGAACCTAAGTGTTTATGTGTTGTTAAACTTGTCATATTGATCAATTCTAAAGAGTGTTTAATGACATTGATGTGGCTCAGTGGCTATACCTCTAATGCCAGCTTATTACCAAAGAGTCTGTAAAGAGTCTGACCAAAGAAACACCTTGAGCACATGGAGGTTTAAGAATAAAACATATTATATTAGCTTTTTGTCACATTTGCCCATGTTAACAGACTGTATGAAGAAAATATTTGTTAAATGTAGCTACAGGTTTTGACTGATTTGAGGCAACATCAACCCACATACCAACTAATTGTGTCTTTCCATCATTAGATTCTGAGGCTGGCATAGTGAAATGAATGATAAGGGGCCATGTCAAACTGTCCATATATCATTTTTCTTCTATGGATTTGATTTAACACACATCATTGTGGTTCAAATATCAGATCTGTAAAGTCACACCAGAAAGTAATAAATAAAAATGATCTGTCTTGTAACAAATTGCAACCAAATGGTGCTCGTCAGTCAATATTGTTCCTTGAGCTTCTCTCTATTTTGTCTCAGCCATCCTCTAGCATTTTTAGTAACAGTTAGCAGCATTCCTTAAATCAAAAATTAACTGAAGAGGGAAATACTCAACTGCCGCTAGCTCGTTAGCTTAGCAAATGTCAATGAGTTCACACATTCAAAAGACATATTTAGGATTGCACTGCCAAGGAACAAGCACACGCCTACTTCCACTACAGCTTTTTTCAATAACATTTGACATGTGTGACACTATTGCACCTTGCTCATCTTAGTAGTGATTGCAACCCCTTCTGTCTTTGCACTTGTTGTGTGTCTTTGTACAACTTGTGTTTTGTCAGCTGCAA
Organism: Pleuronectes platessa; assembly: GCF_947347685.1. NCBI lineage: Eukaryota > Metazoa > Chordata > Actinopteri > Pleuronectiformes > Pleuronectidae > Pleuronectes > Pleuronectes platessa. The sequence continues at coordinate 3,985,024 of NC_070643.1, forward strand.
ACATTTTCAGGTCAAAGTTGCCATCAAAACCAGCAAATGCAGCAAGTCCATTGGAAAGATTAAACTACTAAAGTCTTAAGATTAAAAGTTACAAGTAAATAAAGCATGAATGACTCGCTCAACTGGATATGTTTTCACAGTGTAGTGAGTAACAGCAGCATAATGTGCCTGTTTGTACACAGCCACAGACTGTCTGTTCATACTGACTAGTGTTAATGTGCTATGAGTCATTGCTGCATGTTCCCCTCTGCAGAAAAACTTGTGTTCAACAGAGACTCAGATAATGTGAAATGAACACACACTTACAGACAGGGAGATGATGTATTTGTCATGGGAGACGCACGCAATGTGTGACACATGTCTCCCAAACGTTGGTTAAGCCCGTGTCTGACCCCTTCATGGCTGCTGCTGTCACAGGTTAACCTCCTGTTGTCAGTGTTCAGACAACTGTGGTGTCTTAATGTTCCAGCAGAACCATAGAATTACACAGGATTACATTACAAACACAGTTTCAGCCGTTTTAGTCCCCTCCAAACAAATGCTTTCTTAAGGAGCCTGCTGCTCTGTTCTTGTTTTGTCTTGTTTAACTTAAGATGAACAGTAGGTTTGGTTACATTAGTTAAATGGTTCAGATAAATGAAAAGCTTTGAGCATACACACCAACTGTCCCTGTACTGGTCTGAATCAGATATTAATGTGAAGTTATTGTTCTTTAACTACAAGATTGGAGGCTGTACAATTGTAAGGATTAGAAAAATGCTACGTATTCCTTGTAGGGATAAACATATTATTTTATGTTATCTTATTTAAGCTAAAAGAATGAAAACCTCAGCTACAGATACAGGAGAAATAAGCACTGATGTTATCATTTGTCTAATGTAGAACATGTACCAATGGACTATAGATGGCTTTAATGGCTTTGCGAATAGTTCCCACACAGTGGCTTGATTTATTTGTGGTTTTGGCTTTTAAATTAAAGCTTAAACTACTTAGATGAATTGAATGATCAATATGTGCTCAGACCACAGATCAACCACATTGCAGTCTGCTTGGATGGGAACATTTCTGTTTGACTTGAACACACTTGTAGTTAGATTCTGTTAATTTTGTTGCTATGTTTCAGTTCTGGCCGAGTTCCTGCTCACAATGATCAGACTTGAGGTCATTCAGAGACTGACACCCTCCATTTGAAGAGGTAGTCTGGTTGTTCGATCAACTCATAGGCCAAAAGGAACCAAACTGTATGAGCTGACTCTTAACTAGCTGCCAAAGACAAGTGTCTAAGTCTGACATTTTTAAAATTTGAACGATCTGATCTTAATTGCTTAGTTATAATGGCACTGCCTAAAGACACTAAGGGTTTGTCCATGGTTTAAAAATGGCCATGCGATAACTGCTAGAAAAACCTTGTTAATTGTAGATTGTCACATGTCCGTCAATAACATTATTGAAATGGTTATAAACATTTATTGTCTTTAATGATTCATTACTGTGACGATATCATTCAGACCTACCTCTGAATGTTGTATGTATCTTTAAATGAACTCTCATATCGACCTGGCAACGTTTTGGCAGCGTGCTCAGCCTCGCGCTGCTTGTTGCCTAAGACTAGTTGTGAACTTAGCGCAGGGAGCACAGGGTCCAGTTTGCTATTCTTAGCACTCTTGGAATGCTGTTTCTCCGCCCTGTTATTTTGTTTGTGCTCTCTTCACTTTCGGTCATGTTAGGAAACTTGTGTTTGGCCTGGGTGCTCTTTGCCAGGATAACAACCGGCCCCCGGGGCCAGTGACGTGCTATTGAGCTGCTGTGGAGAGGAAGAGTCATGATAAGGTGAATAACAAGCAGCCGGTTGCTTAGATTTAAAGGAAAATCCCTGGACACTGCGAAGACTTCATGCATTGCATTTTGTCGTCTTTCAGCTTCCACTCACAAATAAGTCCTTTTGTTGAGGGGAGGACTGATCTAATCTTCCTCTGCTTCACTTACTGAGTGAAGCAGTAAGTGTGAGCAGGTTATTACGTGTTCAACTACATATTATGGGAAGAGGTTTGTCGGAAACAGAGTGAGTAACACATGGCCTCCAGCAAGACACTTTTAGCCCCTCAGTGCCTCAATAGAAGACTGTTTTCCTGTTGGACAGCTGTTAGGTGTGAATATACCCAGCTGAATCAATCTTAACTTCACCTGGTTAGTTTCATTTAAAAAGAGAAAAAAATGGCGTTCCATATGAACCAGGGTATTTTTTACATTTGTGAATAAGTAGTTGTGTTGTTTCTCACATTTAAATGGTGGTTAACAAAGCAAAATGTAGACATTCTTTGCTCTTTGTGCAAACATCTTTATCTGAACAACACTTGAAGTAAATTTATTTAAGACACAGTTTGGATAATCAGTGTTATCTTTGCATTTTAAGCTTGCACCTTGGGAGGGATAGTTGATGTCTCACCATATGTTTTAACTTCAGTCTATATACAAATACCAGATATTTCTGTGTTTTATATCCATCTTTTGAACGTCCATTAGCTCCTTGAAAACTGCTGATGATGTTGAGATATTTCCTTGGATAATTTTTATTTTTGATATTGTGGTGCAAGAGTCAAACATCAAGGGGTCCCCAAAGTCATTGGTACTCATCCTCATGAAAGTCTAAAGCACATGCTATAGCAGCATATCCAATAGTTATTAAGATATTTCTGTTTGGACCAAAGTGCTGGAGCAAAAAAGCTGTGCCATCGTGACTTAAACCCTTATAAAATGTATTAAAGTCCAGGAAGTCACATACTGTTCTTGCATAATTGTGAGACTCATTCCTGTCCAGCGTAATCACTGTGTTGTGGCAGAATCTACAAGTTCTCAGATCGTACAGAATGTCCTGATAGGCGGCTGGTCATGTCAGATTGTTTTCCTTGTTCCTTCTCTTCCTCCTCCTCCACAAACATTGGCTGCCTGGAGTTCTTGGTATCCAGCAGAGTGATCACATGTCTCCCAGGCTTGACTAAATCACACAGCACAGAGCAAGATGGGCAGGACAAAGGAAACAGGCTGATGGCGAGAGGGAAGAGAGGTGGTGTTGAGAGGGGGCAGGGTGGCACTGAGCACGTGTTTGAAATAGCCCTGCTCATACCCTTCCAGATGAGCGAGAGCACGTGGACAGTGGAGGAGGGAGAGGACCGACGGCTGAAAGGAGGGAGGGAGGGAGGGAGGGAGAGAAGCAGTCCAAGGGGAAAACAGGCACCTGTGTATCAGGCGGCAACAGCAGCACTGGATCCAAGGGGTCAGTCAAGAAAACAGGTAAACTAACCTATAGGTCAGTCAAACTTATTTGGAGGACAAAAAATGAAGGTAAACAGTAAAATATATTATCCAAACACTCCACTGTATGCATCCATCAGAGCTTATAAACTGACTGCTTGGTTGGTTCAACTTTGACCTGCTGCAGGGCCGTAGCCAGGATTTTTAGAAATACTAGGTTAGAGAGTCCAAGTCCACGTATATCATCCCCCCCTTAACCTAAAAAAAGAAAGTTGATGTTGTTTCAAAGACCTCTCCACCCTGCCAGGAGTAAAACACTGTTTGTTGTTGTAAAAGTAGTCCAATTTAAAAATAGCTGGTATAAAAACACTGGAATCTGCCTAAAACGCTTTGGCTTCCATCCACATGGCTGCAACATTTTCACCTTTTCCTGACTATTTTGTATCAGTTTGTAAGTTTAATAAAATTTGGGAATAAAGCTATATGGAAATAAAACCTTACAAATGGTATTTTGACTTTTTTAATAATTAGATGCAGGGTGATATATTTGTTACGGCCTTTTCACATTGTCCTATCCACCTGTGTACAGCGATCAAAATGTAGTGTAGAAACATTTGACACCTTATCCCTTCCTTTGATTTGTATCTAGGTTTGCCACATGTTCTTTGTTTCACTTGTTTTACTGAAAAAACAAGGAGAATTCAAACACAATAGCAGAGGCATGTGCAGTTAACTAATGGGAGGGTTTAGATTACATAGTGGTTTAATCTTTGCAACTTTGAATGAGATTGTCACTGTTTGCCTGCGCCAAAACTAGCTCAAACAATCAGCAACAACATTCATATAAATTACATATTTGCAAATTTCTTTTGTTTGCAGCCTAACAATGTTTTTCTGTTTTTTTTATTGTTCGCCTAGGATCGATGTCTTATTCAAGCAATGTTGGCAAAATGGAAAGAACAGGAAACACACTTGTTCAAGGTGGTTGGACGTAAAGCCGTCCTTGTGGTCACAGCAGTTAAATGTTCTGTTATTTATTCGTAGCAGTTGGTTAAAAAATTCCACCAGATACAAACAAGCACGGAATAGCTAGTATAAAATTAGGATTAACAGATTATACTTGTGTTTTTATTCATAAATAACAACAAGTGGTTGATTACAATTTGGAGGGTCATATTCCCACTTGGCCGCTTATTGTTTAAACTCAGAGATAGTGAAAGGTTTAACATGCTTCCAGTGATGAGAAAGGCCACATTAAATTGATTCAAATCAGTTGCAAGTGGCATCATCATTATCATCATCTGACATTGTCCGTCTCACCAAAGAGTAACAGGTCCAGCCATCACATTAGAGAGGTTAGGGTTATACATGTTCTATAATGTTATATGACCCTGAATGTATGTTATATAAAGTAAAATGGTTTGAATGATGTCACGCAAGCAATAATCCATACATGTGTAGGAAAGCTAAGCCTGTCCAGCTTTTTGTTGTCAAGGGTTTAGTTTAGTCAATTAATGTAAAACAGGAAGTTTTATTATCTGATAAACACCAGGAGTGGTTTGTTATCTCAAGATTCAATTCCCAACTGTTTGGTTAACCCGCAGTCGTCAAACACACTCAGTCCTCTGGCTAGAACTGACATCTTTACTGGCTGTTCACATGAAGTGAGACTTGAATTGAAAATCATATCAGAGGACCAGTCTGGACCAATTCCCCCTCTGAGCTGATAGTTGTGTGACCTCTGTTTAATAGTTTGTCACGCTGACAAATTTAGATGATTTATATGAGTGGGTGATTTGGACCGGAGTGAATGATATGAGATGCATGGACTCTGCCAAAGCTTAGGGTTGAGTGAATTAACATCCCTGCTCAGCAAGGTGAGAGATAAATAAACATCTGTGTAACTTTGTTGAAAATTCTGTTTTCGTGCTGCAGAGGCCCCGGGGGTGTTCGGCACTGAGCCATGCTGACACACTACATGCTGGAGGAGCACACCTGCTGGGTTGTGGTATCTTTCTCCCTCTACTCCCCCACTCTCCTCAAATCTATACCCAACCCGGTTTCCTGGCAGTGTGGTGACAGAGCCGTTGACTCTTTTGTTTGCGTTCCCTCGCCTTCCTCTTTTCACCGAGTGCTCCGGCAGAGCAAAGATAGTTGTGGCAGAGCTCCCCTCCCCTCCCCCCGCCCCCAGCTTCCACTCCTCGGCATGGCGCTACATGCCAAGCGACCTGAGACGCTCCCTGACTTGCAGTTCAATCCACTGACTTTTATTGGCGCGACTGTTTATCACTAACACCGCCGCCAAAGCACGCACCACAGCAGTTTATTCATTCAAACCATAATGAGGTGTTAAGTTGTTTTGGTCTAATTGACGAATCAATCCTTATCCTCACAGAATCAAAACACATGAGCATTTATATTATAACTAACAATGACAGCTCTAAGAGCAAGGATTATACAGAAGTACGCAATAATCAATGTTTATGATAATAATGAGAGCTCTCAGTTTGAGATCACGTAGTGTGTGCATGTTTGCCAAAGATTATCGCAGCAACTGCCAACACTGACAGTGTGTAAATGGCTTCTAACTTCTTGTTGTTGGATCAGATGGGGCCGTGCTTGATCATTTTTGCTTTATTTTTTTGTGCACAATGTGGATGCGTATAAATAAATAAAAATACAAAAAAGTTTCCTCTTTTTCTCTTCTCTTTCGTTAACTAATGGACAGCATGCATTGGGTGACGAGCAGGGGAATACCTAGTCTGTTCACACCTGTGGGAAATTTACAGCTTTCCCTTGACTTTGGCTATGCAGCTTGTGTTTGGATTGTGAGGGGAAATCGGAGCAGCCAGAGGAGACACAAACACACACAGACATGCAAACTACAGCAGAGAGCCACCTGCACAGCTGACACCATATAACAACAAGTGAGCATGTTATATAACCCGCTGATTCCTGACATCATACACTATAAGATGAGAGGTTGTAACTGTGGTTCCAGGACCATGGCAGCATTCCTCCTTCCTTCTATTATCTTTAGAGCATTTATGTTCGTGGCCAAATAACCACTCGAGGTAAAATAAATTGCATTTCCTGTGAACCATCAAACATAGAATTGGGTTACAATTGAATTAACGGTGGAAACGGTTTCTACCTGGAGTTCAGTATAAGACAGTATTAGACAGATTTAGGATAGATTGTTTTCTCTAAGATATAGTTATATACAACTTGATTCATTGTATAGATATTAGAGTTGTAATCAATTTCTAATAAATGTTTGGCTCCAGTATATAAGCTGGTGACATTCAGCCAGTCTCCTTCCCCCCATGGCTTCCACAGCATTTGGTCTCTGTTGTAAATTGATTTCTACATTTCAATTTCCGTTTGATTTCTTGAAATAATCTATTTTTGAGTTTAAACTCACGTGTGGACCTCCCTACTTTGTCCAGCTTTGATCCAGGTTGTTTTCCTTTTGGCAAGAAAGAATATTTCCCAAAATGTCCAATTATTATGAAAAACTACTTTAAACATTTCTAAATAGCAAAATTCCTCAACATAGAATTGGATTGTAATTTTACTTTCTTCGTTTCCAGCAGCTCCACAGCAGCAACAAGGCTCTTTCACCATTTCCCATCTGAATGAGGTTTCAGCTTCTTAGCCTTTAGGTCACTCACCAAAAACTTCCCTGCATACAATTGTCCATTTCATTGTCTCTGTCTGACTAAGCCCAGCCATGTCTGGAAATGGCTTACCTCAATGCATGTTTAGAACAATTGAGTTGAGACATTCTCTAGAGTTTTCCTTTCATACATGAACAACACAGCGGGAGATTCTCCGGCCAAACTCGTTCACAGTGGTAACAAATCCTCAGGAGCATTCAGGCGAGGACTGGTGCAGCCGGCAGAAACAGGAAGCAACGTATTAATAATGCGCAGCGCAGATCACATGATTTTCCTCTACGTGTATGACACCACATATTCATCCTGAGATATTTCTTTTCTTTTTGTATTTTTCATTTTTGAATCTGTTACAAACATCATCACATCACATACAGCCCCTGCTGAGAAAGTAGGAGGATCTCCGGAGTTCAGTGCATGTCTGAAAGCAGCTTTAGTGTCCTACTGTCATAACACTAAAATGTTGCCATGAAATTCACACGAAACATTATATTAGTGTCTTATCAGTCAACACATATCGTACTGGCCAATCACAAGCGTTAGCAATTATTAAGCCATAAAATAAATGTATAGTGATTGTCTCAGGCTTTGTAGAAAAACAGCCACAGATTTGAATAATAATTAATCAATGTAATTCATATTTTATAGGCGGGCAATCAACCCCCGGGAAAGAGAGGAGATATATATTGAGCTCTAGAATATACATTCTTTAGAGATGGCCTAAAGAAATAAATAAACCATCACAGTTCGCATTTGTGGTTGTGAGTGAAATATCTAGAAATTAGCAAGTATTACATGGATTGCCATGAAAGCTGCGGATAGTTAAGTTCACAGGGGGATAAATTCTAATAGGTCGATATTTTTGTGTTAAAAGTGATGGATAACTTTGGATTGGATGGCCATTTAATATAGTAGACAATTCATGTTCTACGAAATAATGTACTTAATCCCTTGACCTTTCACCTGCAGCCATTAGTAAAGATGTCTGTTTGTGTAACACTAAACTAAGCCTCCCTCAACTTTGCTCTGTGTTTGGTGCTAATTTGCAAATCATGATATACTTAACTAACAACATTATATCAGCTAATTGTCAACATACTGGTACTATCATTAAACTTATGCTAATGCTAATCTTAGCATTTAGCTCAAAGCCCAGCTATGCCTCAGTGTGACCTTACAGAGATGCTAGCATCGCTGTAGACCTGGGTCATGCTAGAGCACTTCACACACATAAATAAATGAATCTATTTATTTGTCAAGTTGTCTAATGGAGCGTTCATACTGAACTTGATGCAAATTGTTCGCACGTCCAGATTACATACAAAGTCAATGCAAAGACACGACTGGATGCATCGTTCCCGAATTGAGGGAGTAATTCAAACCCTATCAGCTACCCAAGCCTTGCCTCAGCTGACCAATCACAATGATGGAAGCGGGGTGGTGAGAGTGCACTAAGCGGCCCTACAACCACAAGAATGGGCTAAAAGAGGCTAAACCAATTTAAATAGTGTTATCATTAGTAACCTATGTAACATTACACACTTAACTATGAATAATGTAAGTGTGTTGAGTGTAGCTTTTAATAATATTTGCTGTGTGTGTTTAACTGGAAAATGTTGCGCTTCTTAAAAGAACGTGGTTGATGCAGCTCCCATTCTTACGTACAGTCGTCCTGGACATTTGTATTTTCACACCTTTCCTCAAACGCGACAATGGCACTTTGTTTGCAGGCTTTGTTCCCCAGTTAGTGTGAGAATGAATCATCCTGAAGGGCTAATTTCTATGACGCCGTTGCTGCTCTTGTTTTCACCACGGTGATAATCATGAGGAACAGGAGTTATTAATACCCACATTTCCTTTGGGGGCTCAGTCTCGCACAGTTAAAACGGAACTTGACAGTGCTCAGAGGTTTTCACAAGCTGCCCACGATTACTTCAGTTGCTTCGCCCTTGCTCAGTCACGGCTCAGGATAAATGGTTGTAACGTTTCCGATCATTAGGTATTTAAGGGGAGTTGAAATTCATTTAAACTCAATTTAAACCAAGAATGAAATCTTGTCAGCTAACATCTACCACCCAGACGTTAGGAGGATAGAAACAATTGTTAAATTAAGTAGCCGCATTTAATTGCTTGCTATATACATGCCCCTGAAGAAAGCTATCTCTTTTATTATGTTGTTCTCATTACAGTGACTGATCAGTGAATAATCCACGGGTTAACCCTTGTCCATTTGGCTGAAGGATCCCTGCTGTTGTTCTTCTGAACAACTCCAGCCCCCTCCTCCCCTTTTCTATCTCCCGGTGCATTGTGGGATGACAAATAAACAACCCCAGGTGGAGGAGGAGTCCAGTATTCAGCCTCCACACCAAGGATCTGTGGTAATGTTTCTCAAAGGCGGCTGACGCTCCACAGCTGAGTCACTCATATTGAGAAAACAGTCTGCACACTCAAAAACACTTCATGTCATTCTGAGCACATCTGTGCTTCCAGGCATCGTATGTCAAACCTATAAATCCTTAAAGACAAGATGACACTGTGTGATCTCTTTGACAAAACACATAGTAACAAAATACAGCACAGCTTGTCCTACTACAATGTGACACACATAGCTAAAAGGTGTGTTGCTGGGGGGCCAAAGGAAGTGTTGAAATGTCTAATAAAGACATGTAACCCTCTTTTAAAACCAGGTGAATAGTGCTGTGTACCTACTCATCAATATAAAGCTGCTTTGAGAGATGAAATTGCACAAACAATGGGGCCCAGACTTTGACCAGAGTTTTCCTTTCACATGCAGTATAAAGAACGCAGCAGTAGATTCTCTGCTCAGACACGTGCACAGCAGGAACGTCTCTGCAGCGTTCAGGGGAGGGATGGCGCAGCATACAGAGGCAGGACATGAAGGTTTTTTTTCTTCTGCACATCAACTGCAGCGTTGGCCCTCATCACCTGAAGCTCTCGAATCGAGTTGTCTTTCCAAGTTGACATCTTCTTTGGGGTCTTCTACGTGTAAAGCTGCTTTTATTTTTAACCTGATCCCTTTTGTTTTTCTCAGTTTTGCGTCCGTCTCGAGTTGGAGACGTCATTAACTTGCCCACTTGATCACGGTGGATCCTCCAGACATTACCCAGATGGGCCCCTTCGGATTTTTACCTGGGGGGTTGCAGAAAAAAATCTGGAGATTGACCAGAGCCTCCAACTGGGACAATCGCGCCATGTCTCTGTAGTTTCTCGGGAGGAGGTGCGTATGTGATGTCACAGGAGTTTGTGGTGATAAGAGCTGACAACGGTGTCTTTGTGTGTTGTAAAAACAATCACGTGTTCTCTTCAGCTGAGTTTATACGTCCCTTCATGCCTCTGCCTGCTGCACCCGGCTGCTCCACCTCTCGCCTGAATAATACAGAGGATTTGTTGCTGTTGAAAACACATCTGTGCACCGAAGCTCCCGCCACGTTGTGCATCTGTGAAAGGCAAACTCTTGGTAAACTCCAGAATTCTCCAGACTTTATCCGCAGGTCATGTCTGAAGATGGCTATACAGTCCCTGTGAAAAGTTTCAGAAGATTATGAGGAGTTCAGTGCATGTCTGAATGAGACCTTATTGATCACGTCACAGATATGGCGCCTTAAGTGTGGGAGTATTTTAGAAAGACACCCAACAAACCCACTCTGCAAATTGGAAATGCCTTATCAGAGCCGAACAACTGCTCTGCACAGGCACTTGAAGTGAAAGCAGTGGAGCACTTTGTGGAGGCGGCAGAAAGACAGCACAGCACAGCACTTTTTTAACATGCAGGACGTGTTTCTGTTGGTAGTAGTCACTTGGGAATATACATTTTCTGAGTGTTTGTTCATCACCAGTAATTTTTGAACGTCTGCTGTTATCTCAGATGACTTGCCCATGATCAGTTAAAGTGAGGGAGTCTTTTTAGACGCAGGTCCAATACTGGGGTTCTGTGTAATCTTTGCAAATTGTCTTCTCAATTCATCATATATTGGGATAATCAACACAGGGAACGTGCTTCTGTTAGTTATAACAGATTTTTCTGAATGTGTACTCATCAGCCTGTCAAGAATGTTGGCACTGCGGCAGCTGTGGGAACATAACGTTGCACCTCAGCCATTTAGTATTTTTTTCTGTTTAGTTAAACCAACAAGAAAATGTCTTAAACTGTTGTTATAGTTTGTATATTTTGTTCTTTCTCCCACACTGATACAAACATTTTTTTTTTTTAACAGAATAATCCTCATAGGACTTAAATATAGTTTAAATATAGAGTTTTGAGTCAGGTCTTTAGGTAAAAATGTTGTTTTTCCAATTCAGGATTTAGTGGACTTGGTTCAGTTTATATTCCATACACTGCACTAGTACATTAAATGAGATGAGCAAATATATTTTTTTTAAATGATTAAATAACAACTAGGAAAAAAAACTGTGTATATGTACAAATATTTTAGTATCAGTGTGGATGCCCAAATACCTGAATATCAAATGTTTCTTCCTAGATATGTAAAACAGATCAACAAACAACATAGTGTTATTACGTTTTTTCGACTCTCAATGGAGACTCCAGAAGGGTTTTGTGGACTCAAACACTTCACCCACCCATCCATCGTCATAGGGGTGAGTAGATAATGAGTGAATTTTCATTTTTGGCGGAACTATCCCTTTAAGTGTTATTCTGAACAATCACACTACCAGGAGTAAACAATTTAGCAAACATGAACATATTGAGGTTGTATTAGATCTGATGTAGCTGGTATGTGAGACATGTGTATAACATAAAAGAGACTGTGAATATGTAAAAATTAAGAGTTCATATGAGAAGAAAAAATATATTTTATACTTTATATTAACTATACATATACAAGGAAATGTATTTACAGTAAATGGCACACAACAGGTTTCTGCCAGACTTGATTCACAGAGACACTTGCATTTGTCCGTACTATCGTGATATTAACACAAACGTTGTATTCCCAGTGCAGTGGACGTCTGTCGTGCTGCTTCAGCACACTGTCACCATGGCGATCCCTGGGGAAAGGTCATGAGCCGCCCGGCTGGGATGGTTGAAGGTCCTCGGATTGGCTACTGATGCTGATGACACAGACTGGCTGGCACACACTAGTCATCCTTCAGCTGGCTCGTTGTCAAACTTTGTTGTTTCAGAGGATCAGTTTTCCCCAAAGCTGTGGCTTCCTGGTCGATGCTGTGCACAATACACAAGTGTCCCTGAGGGCGGTTAGTAATGTTTTTAGAAAAAAAGATGCTTATAGTTTTTCATGTCGTATTTTTCATTTGACAGGGTAATGTCAAAAATGATCAACAGTGAAACTCTCCACTGATAACCAACACTCGTAAAATTCTATTAGGGGAGTTAACAGCTCCTCGTGTGCAATTTCAGTTTCAATCCAGCAAGTGAAGAGCACTCCTTGTCTATTTAAAAACAGTAAAAGGCATTACCCATCTTTTACAAGTGTTCAGTTAATGAGACAAACCTATCCACTTCGCACCTGCTCATTTATTTCTGTAGAGTGCACATTTTATTTCCGCCTATTAGGCTGCTCTGTGAAAAACGATAATAGATTTGCTTACATTTACATATGAAACCTCTCCACTTACAAATGCCTGCATCTGTCCGAACCATCTTTAACAGAACTCTTACAGGACACTTTCCAGCACATTCACTCGTTCACACAGCTCTCCCATATTAGGTGTTTTGTTTGTCATGAATCTCCTTCACATTGCTGCCAGCACAGCAGAAGTAATTTGTGGGTTCAGTGTCTTGCCCTGTGAGACTTGAGCATGGGGAGAGGACAAGCTGGGAATCAAACCACCAACCCAGCCCTGCGGCCCAGTATCAGCACATGTTAAAAGTGAAGTGATACATTCAGTTGAAATAATAGCATAGGGCAATTCAGCATCAGATCATCCAGAGAAAGATGTGTTCAATCCCCTCTTCCCTCACTGATGTGTGAGTATGCAGCAAGATGCCAGTGCTGGACATGAACACACGCTCACACCAGCATTTAGAGGAATCCATTTCAACTTTGATATGTGAAATTGACCCATAGCAGACCATTTCCTAAGTGTTGACCTTTGCATGGCCGTCCAGCTGTATTCCAGCTCAGCTCCCACGAACAGCAACGCACTGTGAGGTGATTTTTAGCAGAGTTGCCACAATTGGAATTTCAGGTTTCATGAGGCTGACCAGACATTTCCCATATAAAATCATTTAAAAAGTAATGGCTGAGCAATATACTGCCTCCAGCTGATTACAATTCAAATAAGAATCAATTAGAGGCCACTAGGACAATATTTTCTAAGCCAGATTAGTGAATTATTAATTTTTCAACATGAGGTCAACTGGAAGTCAGACGGATTAGATGTTTGATGTGGACCGTGACTTTGTTTTGGTCCATCCACTAACATGGAGGAGACAGAGTTTCAAGATGATTTGGCCTCACTTTTGGGCAGTTGTCATGTTGTCCATCTTTATATACAGTCTATGCTTTACAATAAAGTGTCACTTAAATACCAGTATTAAAATAACGATTGAGTCTTAAAAAAACAGCCAGGACCATAGTGAATAAATAAAGGCCAGCAGCAACTTATTCTAGAGTAGAATTTAAAAAATAAAGTTGGGAGTTTAAGTACCAGTAGCCAACTACAGTGGCTCATGGGATATATTTGGTGTCCAATGCCCAATTCTACAGCACCATTTCCATCAGTAAAACTGTAAACTGATTATAATGTCTCTCATTTTTCACATTAAAATCCTTCTCGTTAATGGTTGGCTGCACATGTTTTAATGTGAAAGCTCGGGAGGAAGTGTGCTTTCATGCATGGCAGCTTTGCCTCATTCGTAGGGAAACAGACATGTTGGAATATCTGATGAGACACATGCTGTGCTGATGGAAATTTTACAGTAGAAATTCACCTAATTCTGAATCTAAGAGACAACACACGGAGGAGGCTTTGGTTTAAAATAAGTAGGGGACAAATTTGGATTAAATGAGAATTATCTTGCCTGTCCCACATAAAACCTGCATCTCCCTGTATGTGATAAAGCACGTATTTAACAAGGGCGCTTAGCTGAACTTCACTGTCCCACTCTGTGACAAGGCACTTAACCTAAGTTCATACAGCACAGCACATTCAACAGACATTTCAAAGATCCACATCCACAGACACCGCCGTGTCCCGTGTACCATGGCAACAGAACATGAAATCGTTAGATTCACATACAGTAAGTGATGCTGACAGTCGCCCTGGTTGGGCTTAATCAAAACCGAGAAAATCAACTTGACTTCTAAATACACTCTGCTCGCTGCTGTCATCCAACAGAGGCAGAGCAGTCACCTCTCATTAGACATGCGGCTGTCACACACAGCCAAAATGCATACATCACAGTCATCACAGTGGGGAGTTTAATACGCAGGGTTCCCTACTGATTGCAGGGAGGAAGGTAAGCTCGGATGTTTATATTTCTAAATCCCACAGTACAAGCTGAAGCTGTAGCTCTGACTGGGTTGCATTGGAAGGGTGAAAATAGCAGGAAGCGTTAATTTACTGCCCCGTGAAATTTAAGACTCCTGCTATGTTTTCGTTTGAAAACTGCATTTTCAAACTAAATATCAGTTTTAATCCCCATCCATACTAACACGCTTAAAAATGCATATTATTACATGTCATTTGGCGGATGCTTTTAACCAAAGTGATTTACAATTAGTGCATTCAACATCTATGAGGGGCCATTTGAGGGGTTCAGTATCTTGCTCAAGGACACTTAGGCATGCATATGGGGAAAACTGAACGGCCAGCCTTCTGGTCGGAGGCCGACGCCTCTACTCCTCAGCCAGAGTCGCCACTCACATACACCCGGCATGCACGTGCTGGTGTACACAGGAAGCATTTGGTTGTTGGTTGCAGAAAGAGCGAGATTTCTCAAATGATAGCTTGTCTCCAAACAGCTATTTGCAGAAACAACAGGGTCAGCAAGGATTGTAATTGATCCACGATGCATTCTGCACTTATAGTCGAGGCTAATGCTGGCTGTTTTCTTCTGGAAAGGGGTCATGCAATAGCAACCTGACCAACCAGGGAAGGCTATGTTGTGACCAAAAAGACCCAATCAGCAAGCGTTTGTTTCTGCCCATCCAGAATAGAACGCAGCATTTCCAAACCTCTCAATTTCAGCAGCTGTAAAACTCCAGTGTAGTGTGGACACCAGGCGTATTCATAACAGAGTTGATGGATTATCAAATTAAAACTTAGTAGTATAGGTGTACCCTCAAACACCATCAGATAACATAGAAACAGTTTTGATGTAATTGCTGATTAACCTGGTTCTCAACAAAAATGTTCACAGTTCACCTTCACTAGAAACAGCTGCAGGAAGAACAATCTGAACTCAAGTTCTTGTTACACACTGCTTGCCTCTTCTTCTTGTGCTTGCTTTTGTCCCACAGTCCAAAGACATGCAGGCTAGACTGGTTTCTAATCTTCCCATAGTTGTGATGCACGAATGGTTGTTTGTCTTTATATTTCAGCCCTGTGATTGACAGCGACATGACCAGGATTTACCCCGCCTCTCACCCTTTGTCAGCTGGGATTGAGCTACCTCAACTGATTACCTGATTATCTCAACTTCTAATTCCAGTTGACTCATCACCTGCAGCTTAAGACCTCTTCAGTGTACATTCAAGAAATGGTTTATGTTTCTTTTATGTTCATTACTTATTCCTGTGTCCTTGCTCACTGCCACAACCAACCTCCACCTGCTCACCTGTTGTTTGGTTCCTACCATGCCGTGTCAACCAGCCACCCACATCTTACATCAGCCTGCCCCCTGCTCCACCAGTGCTTGCCCAGTGATCAAGAACCCTACACCTTTTACTAGAAATTCAACACCGGACTCTTTACCAATGTGTCAATGTCCGCTTCTGGGTCAGCCGTACACAATAAATTGAACAGCTACCTATGTTTCAAATGGTTGGCATCATGGAACATGGTGGCAGCTGATCATGGCTTATGAATAAAACTAGATAGCTGCCTTCATCTCTGTCATACATTTTCCTACGGACAATTACTTAACACATCTGCATTCATGTTAGGCGCCGTCTGTTCTCATTAATGTTGTAAATGGTGTTATTTTATTGATGTGCTCAGCTACTTGCGGCATCTATTGCACTTCTGTCTCCTTTAGGAGAGGGATCCCTCACATGTAGCTCCGTCTGATGTTTCTCTTTATTCCCCTTTTAATAGGTTGTTTTTTTAGGGCCCAAGCACCGAACCGGTGGGAGGCCATATTGAAATTGTAAGGATTATTCTTATAATTATTAATCTACCCCAAATGAATTGGCTTTTTGAGGGCTTCAACATGGTCGCAAATCTTTTAAAATTTGCAGTAAATTAAAAAGTGGTGAAAATGTACGTATTCTGGAGTATTTGGAAATGGGCGTGGCAAAATGGCTCAACAGCACAACCTGGAACACAGCCCCTAGTTTTGTTTTCTTACTCTTAAGGGTTGAGGGCAGGGGATGTCACACGTAATTAGGCCCTATGAGGCAAACAGTGATTTGTGAATATAGGCTATACAATAAAAACTGATTGTTTGATTTATTGATACCGCCGATGATGTATCTGCATCTTCACTGCAAAGTCCACTGTTCAAGTCCAGTGTCTTTTTGGAATATAGGTAGGTGTAAATAATCAAATTATATTGCCTTGGCCTGATTTTTTCATCAAGAACCATAAATAATTCCCTGAGGAAAATGACGAAAATGTTGAAAAGCGTCCTACCTCGCATTTTCAAGAGTGAAAAATATTCCTGGATCAACTCCCTGATCCAGATCTGCACCACCTTAATGGGTTCTTCCCTGACACATACCACATTTTTCCATCGTTGTCATGGAGATCCATTCTGTTGTTTTTGTATAAGCTACATACAGCAACAGTAACCTTTGCCATTGTCATGGGGAAGTACCGCTTGGAAAGATTTAGGCAAATATGTCTCCCGGCAATTCCCAGTGGAAATCTTTGCTTGCAAAACATCCGCATGTTGACATCATTGTCATTGTGAGCATGTTAGCATGTCTTTAGTAGAATACATCAATACGCTCTATCAAAAGTGGATGATGGATAATGCAACAGCAGCACGAACAGTGTGGCCAGTCTGAACAGCTGTAAACACTTGGTCAGAATATTCTGAATGAGCTGTTAGTCTTGTATATGATGGTTAACGTTAGTTTAATTATACAATAAGCAGAATGTAACAATAAAAAATGTATTCTGGATTCATGTTGAATGGATGGTGGGTGTGTTCCCAGTGAAAATTCAGAAAAACACATTCAGTATGTATGGAAGTATGGAAAGTGGTCTCTGATTTCTGGACACCACACAATAGGAGTGATTTATAGCATTTTACCTGCCCGTACCATATGTTTAGTGATTTTCCTTTTCAAATATAAGCAAAGTGAAGTGGTGATATTTTTACAATAGATTGCTTTTTACACATGGTTTTTAGCAGGAATACAGGTTTTATGTAATGCCATTGTCTGTACTGAGAGTGCTCATTCACATGTGCAACTGTGAGGTTCTCAGACACACATTCATGCACAAGGTGAGTTGTCATGAATCAAAGCTGCAAAATATTACAAACCAAGAGGGAACCTTTTCAAAGAAATGTTCATTAACACAATAAAATTGGCTGTTAGCCAGGTGTAAAGCACATGCAAACTGCAGGTTGAAAAACAAACTTCTTTTATCATGCACTAGTTAAGTAGAGCAAGGCTATGCACTAGGCTAAATAGAGAATTATTAAGAAGGATATTCACACTGTTTTAATTGATTTCCACAGCAATGAAGTGTTTTGATTATCCACAGGCAATGTCCCTGCTAACCGTTTGTGTTATGACCTACTTCTACCTCCAATTTCAAAACACTTAGGGAATGTAGGGCAGCAGATATTACTGCTCCAAACCACTCAGCCAGCCAAACAATGACACACACGGTAACTCTGTGTTGTCGGGCACTTCTTTATCAAAGCGGGATGATTTGTTCCAGCAGGTACTGAGCCTGCAGGGGCTACAACAGATGGAGATCCAGCGAGAGATGGCAGTTGCTGTGGAGGTAGCGGAACCCTGTTTGGCAGATTGAACGTGAGACCAGAAGTCAGAATTTACAAAAAATAAAAGCATTCTTGTTATATTGTACAAGATTCATGTTTTATATTTAGTCCAAATAAAATTATACAGGTCAATTTTCCTCTTCTGTCATTAAGAGCTTTTTTCTAGATGTTGTAATTTTTGTAATAACTACATTTTACTTACTAGTGCAGTGCCAGCTCTAAACCTGCTTGCTTGGAATGAACTGTTTTCTTGGTATTTAGTGATGATGGTTGCACTGTTGTTCTTCCTGGAATTGTAAAAGTGACTTTCAGTGATTGAACCACACCAAGTAGAGACCTTCTGCTGTACAATGAGACACTGAAGAATCTGTTGTCGTGAACATGCGTCATTTAGGTTGATGAGTCCTGCCTGCATGTCGAAATCACTTCCTTGCAAGTCAAATGCAGACAGACCAATTTTGGAAATTTTTAGATTGAGGTGAATTTACATTTTTGGTTTCATGACCAGGCCACTGTTTGTACATGAACAAATTAGGATATTGTTCACCGACTAATTTAGCCATAACATTTGCAATCAAAGAAGTTCATTATTCTAAAGTTAAACACCTTTTTTAATAGTTATATTGAGCCTTTTGACTACTAAAAGTGGAAGACTAATTTTGCTTTCACTAGACGTAGAAATTCAGCAGATAGCTTTTCATAGTCCTCATTCTTCAGTTTGCAATTCATGGTTAAAACAAAATGTTGCTAAATGTTTCCAAGAGCTTCCTCTTGTGTCAGTTTGTCATGATAACAGAGGAAGAAAAGCCGTGACATAGAAATTAAGTTACAGCCTTCAAAGCTAAAGTTTGACCTTATAGTGTCATCATTGAATTTTGTATGTCTTCACAGTGAGAACATTCATGCCACATGTTTTTGAAAGCCATAAAGTTACACTAAAGTTCAAAGTGTGCATCATACAGCTTCAGTGTTGTGTTGCTCTAAACAAATCAGACATGTATATATACAAATACTGTATGTATTTAGGATAAGCTGTACAATGTGCAATGCTCAAGAGGTTCAAGAAACTGGGTTCAGGTTATAAGTCATTGTGTCGGATATTTTTAAGTATTAATACTCCTGATTTGACACACCAGGCAGCTGTGTGAGTTCATGTAGTATATCATCAGTGTAATGCTTGGCGTGTAATACATTTCACAGGTCAGGCTAATAGATTAGAACTAATCTAATGAATTGGGCAGGCAGAAGCAATATGCTTAATGTAGCACTGAGGGCAATATAAGCACTAAGGTCATCAGACACCCAGATGTATGCAGTTACCATGTTTGGATAACACATTAATAGTTTACACATACACACACAACATTCAACGTATTTAAAGGTGTATTGATTGATTTCTTATTTTGTAATATGGGGACACATAAAGATACAATGGACATACATTGTACCATTTAGTCTCCATAGGTTTTCAGAAAACCTGTTTCACCAACATGGAAACCAATGAACTTGTACAAACAGTACCTCTACAAAAGTAGTCCTTGGAGCACTGGGTATTTTGGGTATTCTTGGGTGAGATCAAGAACAGTTGGCCAACAAAGGTGCAGAGGGTTATAATGACTGACAGGTCCTGGATTGAAAATAAGTACAAGATGTCCACAAGGCAGGAGTGAATGCCAAACAGAAACTCAGTTTTGACCAGTAGAATGAGGAGATACACCCAATAACCAGAAGTCTTCTCTAGGCTAAAAGGTAATAGCAGCACAAAGACAGACCCAACCAGAGCTGAGACTGACCAATACTGGGGAGAAATATTGGAGAAGGAGCCTTATCCAACCGGAACTAATCAAACTCATAAAGGCAAAAATCCAACAAGATGTCTCAGGCATGAGTAGCAATACCACACCAGGCAAGTCCACAAGCTCTCCTACTGGACGAGGAAGATAACACCACTGTAAGTGAGTAGTTAACAGCAGACACTCATCCAGTCTGGCTAACACAGGACAGGACTATCTTGATCCTGAAAGATTGGGGATAACTCGCCTCTCCACAGCATGAAAGCTGATTTTAGGCATAATAATAAATAGGTCTTCTTGTCAAATAAGTCAAAACATGAGCAAAGCTCAGAAGGGCCAATTCTGATACCACTAGACCAGACTTTTCAGTGCACTGATTACCTCTATTAAGAACTCAGTGTGGCTTCACAGGAACCCAATGCTAAGTCCAATGTGCAAGTCACCATCAAGTGCCCCTGAGATGAACTGCTACAAGTTGCCATTGGCACTAAGCACAGGATCAGTAGAAGCTGGGGCCTAGCCCTGCAGAAAGGACCCAAGATGCTGGCTGTGCAAAGAGGCCCCTGAGCCAGTCCAGCACATATTAGCAGGGTGTAACATGCAAGTTGGAGCAGCGTATACTGAAAGGCACAACTAAGTGGCTGTGATTGTGTAAAGGAACTTCTTTGCCCCAAAGTCGCAAAAGGACGCCGAAGCCAAAGAGTTGAAGAGCTACACAGACAAGATCCTGTGGGACTTCAATTTCCAGTCTGACAAGCAGCTGCAGCCAGACATGTGGGTGGTTGAATAAGAATTCAAAAGAGAGCAGCTTTAGATGAGGCAAGCCCAGCTGACAGTAATATCAAAAACAGGAAGCATCAAGAAGTACCATGGGCTTTAGGAACATCAATGCTCTCTCTTTACTCAAGTAAATAATGGTTAAGGTTTTGAAAGAATGATTTTGATAAATCAACGATAGGAATTTTGATGTCATCTAATCTTGCGGACAATTCTTCAGAGCTGTCAGGATAAGCCCCCATAATTCTTTGTTAGGACTCTATATTTTATTATTTGCTGTTTTACTTTGTAGTTGCCTACCCTGTGAGTCTTTTGCTATTGTTGTCTTTTTTGACTTCCTGTCTTTGGCTAGTTTCCTGCTCCTGTGATTGTCTGTCCCGCCCTCTTGTATTTCACCTGTGTCCAATTATCCTTGCCTTTCTGTCAGTTTTTCTGGTCAGCTCCATTTAGTTTCACTGTGTTTCAGATCTGATCCGTAGTCCTTTGGAAAATTCTTCTTTTTTGTCTGACCTGCCAGAACTTGTGTAACCTACTGTACCTGCCCTTCCTCCTGGGTCTGTATTTTGGGTTCTACAATAATTACCACGAACTCCTCTATAACCTCTATACTTTACCCTTCATACTTGTCACTTCACTATATTAGCATCACATAACTTCTTTTGTCGCTGACGAATGTACCATTTGGCTTTAAAAAACTGTTAGAAATAGTAGATTATAAATTTAAGCCATGGGAGACATGGTGGTCTTCTATTGCATCCAACAGATGTTTGTGAAGCCAACAGCACAGCTCAACAGAATGGATGACCAGACATTCACTGCTTTCGTTATTCATTCATAGCAGAATGATGGACACAGGAACACTGTCATCTGCATGGAAAAATCCACTTTTAATAAAAGGAGAATTTAAGTTTACAAGAAAGTGTTATAAAACTAAGCATGACCAATCCAATGGCTTGTTTCATAAAATACAGTCACCAAACACATTCTTAGGAATGCCATGCTAATACTGAGTAGCTCCTCCCTTTGCTCTCAAGGCAGACTAATTTCTTCATGCCATAGATACCACAAGATATTGTAATCTTTGAATTTCTGGTCGTTGTTGACATGATTGTATCTCATCATATCTTACCATCTGCAGCCTCAGTAGATATCCATATTTATCAGACTAGGCTAAATGTTCCAGTCTTCAACTGTTCAGTGCTGATGAGTCTGTGTCACTGCACCTTCAGATTTCCTCGTCATATATGCAAAAGAATATGAGGGGATTGAGGCTTTCTCTACCTCGAACACACACATTAAAATACCAATAAAATTGTATAACATCAGTCATAATGATTCAATCATATAATATAACACTGAGAGGACTAGCACTACACAATGAGAACTATATCACTGCCCACCACCGACTAAAATTTATTGAGATACAGTCAGAGCTGGAGTACTCTGTTCAGATAATCCTTCCAATTTATAACATCTGAGACGAAAAACAAACCAGTATCCATCAATTCCATTACACAACCTTGCAAAAAAGAGCGATGAGTAGGATTGTCAAAGCAAGTGTGTGTGTGTGTCTGTGTGTGTGTGTGTGTGTGGAGGAGGGGTCAGACTTTTGTGTTTCAAATTGGAACTGGCTGAGGAATGTGGGCTGTGAAGGGCAAGAGAACAAAAAAAGTTGGATTCACAGGGATTACAGAGAACACTGAATGGCAGCTCTTTAGCGCATTCATTCTCTGGAGCTCATGTTTTATTCATTCTCCCTTTAATCAGGTGGTTTAACTGAAATCAAGATGTCTTTTTAAAGGAGGGTCCGGGCAACAGTAACACATTCATGGGGTTGATTTGAATATATTTTGGCAACAAAGTAGCCTCTGAGACTGTCTCTGTCTATTTAAAAAATACAAACTTTGATTTGTGCTGTTGACCCAATGTCTGCTACAGCATCACTCTATATCGTGCACTCGTGCAAAAAAACAGCAATATTCAGAGTCACACAAGGATTGACATATGCCAGCCGGAGTGAGTGAAGCAGCTTGGCCGGGCTTGTTCAAGGCCTTAATCAATGGGAGGCTTAGCTGTGTGACACAAATGATCACGGCAGCAGCAGAAGCCACAGACTGTAGCAAATCCCAGCTCATCTCATTACCACAGATGCATGAGAGGAGCCATGTTTCCATTGCTGCCAGATCTGTCACTGTGCACGTTCTGGGGGTGGGCGGAAATATGAAGCAGCTATACATGTCCACATCTGGCTCCATGTGCCCGTACAGTGGGTAATCAACTGTGCTGCTCAATGTGTGCAGATTGTGTTGGACATATGTTGTCACTCTCAGCTGTTCAGCACACACACATACAGGTGCTATGGTGTGTGTAAGTGTGTGTGTAGGACTTTAACACTGAATTATTATGAAGTGTTCATTTTATGGCATTTGTATGATTACAATTAACAAGTGAGGTTATGTTCTTTTTACATCTGGTTTGCATGTTGGATTTAAAATTAGTTTTGACCTTTTATACCTTGATTCAACACTAACCTCAAGTTATACAAATGGTTGAGTGGAGTTTTATTTATCAAAGAAGCCAGATTACTTCTTTAATAAGGGGATACTCAACTTCCTCCGCTTGTTAAGGTACAGCATGGAGGAGAAAGTATGATAATTGTTACTTTCAATTATCAGTTTTCTATTCCATGTTGATTGTTGAATCTTACTCTGCATAGTTAGACTTATAGAACAGTTTATAGAATTTTATTATAGACCTCTGTTATATCTGGCTGGTGACCTGTCCAAGGTGGACCCCAGCGCCAACCAGTTTGGCACCAGCCCCTACGTGACCCTCAACGGATAAGTGCTTTAGGTAATAGATGGATGTATACATGGATCACTTCCACATTCAGGCTGAAGAGAAGAGCTTTGCCTTTTATCTATGTTACTAAAGCTAGATATCTGTTTTATGCCACATTTGTTTTTGAGTTATCACGTTTACTAATTTCCAACCTCTAAACACGCCTGAAATACAGAAAATATTCCAATCTCTAATCTGGAAGAATTCTTCGCCTCAGTATCTGCATTGCTGCTAGCTGGTGAATATAGAAGAACATTTAGTAGGTAAAGTTTGAAAACAGATGAAACAGTGTTTTAATAAATGTTTTTTCAAGGAAGGACAAGGTTTCTTTAAATCCCTAGTTGCCTGCATTCTATACTGTAGGATTAGGCAAATTAGCCTGCATGCAGCCCTTACATGCTGTTGTAAGAAGCATCTGTTACTGCAGACAGGTTGGTAATTCAAATCAGACTTCTTCATTGGCCCATATATCATTACGCTCTCGTCTGAAAGTTGATGTGACGAAGCATGATGAAAACAAATACATTTTCAGTGTCGCAAGCAATAAAAAAATATTTATTAGGTGATATCAGTGCTGTGTGTCAGTAATGGACTGGTGCTTTGCGTCACAACACTTTGAATTCCCATGATTCTCTTTAATCTTACAGTCCACAGTTTGCATTATGAAGACACTATTACAACAAACCTAGAAATTCATGTTGTTGCTATAGGAAAAACACGACCCAATGAAGCATGGAACCGTTTCAATTGTTTAGGGACCGTCTGCCTCTTTGTTACAAATTCAAATCAATGTTGTTTACATCGCAAACCAAAACGCTAACACTGCCCGCTATTAAGAGAGCATATGAAAGCAATCACAGATAGATCTCTTCAAGCTGACATATACTGTTCATCATCCTCATACTGTATGACTGGTCTGTGCAGCTGCACCATTGTAGTTGTAATTTATTTACATCCTATAATGTTAAAGCCCCTTTTGATGTGGTATTGCTTCATATATGATATAAAATGCACTTGTTTAAGAGAGTAGGCCTATCACAGTTCAGCCAGCTATTATGTTGCCCTGAATCAAACAGATATATTTAGACCTGCTGCTCTGTGCTGTTCAAACCAAGCGGTATTCCCCTCTCAATCTGTACGGCTGTGTTCTGCCGCCGCAGCACAGCCAGGGTTCTTCCACACTGTCAAAGGCTTTGTTGAAAGAATACCCACACTGAATCAATCCCTTATGTAGTGGACACAGGAGCCGATTCACAGCGATAGGTTCCTCATAACTGATCTAAGTTTTCCATACAAAGCCTGCCGTTGTGTAGCCAGGAGCCAAGCTGTCTTCCCATGACCAGCCAGACTGGACATGTCTAAAGCAGTGTCAGGGCGCTGTGACGGGCCTGTGTCATGGATTGCAGGACATGAGTGGCCACTGGCGTTTGCTCTGCTGCAGAAAATAGCAAGCAGCAAGGACAAGGGAGAGTACGGGGATTTCTATAAATTGTCGATTCATGTGGAAGAGTCAGATTTTTGAATCGCTCCTGCCATCTTGGGATGAAGTTTTCACTTTGTCCCATACTTGTTGGGACAACATCTATTAGCAAATATTAGCATCACAGCAAGTTAAAACACTGTCTGCTAAATACATGGATTGACACATTTAGCTTATTTGGTCATTAGCATAAGCGCTTCACTTATGTCAAGGACATAAGTGAAGCGCTTATGGCATTGAGGATAACAGGTGAGGTTGGACTGACATGCGAGAGTACATTTTCCAAAATGCAAATTTGTCTGCTGGCTATGCAGTATTTTGCAGGACAGCAGTCAGCAGAAAAGAAATGCAGTAGTGTGCTAGGAAGTTTGGTTTTCTTTACCTGCTGTAGACATCTGTCTGAAGAGGAGAGGGTAATCAGTGGACTGTCTGGGATCCCCCTTATCGGTGACCCTGGCCTCTCTCTTGTTAGCTGAGCCACACCAGCCCTGTCTCATGAGAAGTGTGACCATGTACAGCTAAAGAGCATTAGCAAATAGATGTAGTAGGAACCCTAAAGCTAGATTATTGGGTTCTTAATAAACTACAACAAAATTTGGAAACGTCTGTTCAAGTTTTAGAAGTATTTTTGTGGACATTCTTGTGTCGTTATTACTGGAGAGATGAGAGAGAGAGAGAGAGAGAGAGAGAGAGAGAGAGAGAGAGAGAGAGAGAGAGAGAGAGAGAGAGAGAGAGAGAGAGAGAGAGAGAGAGAGAGAGAGAGAGAGAGAGAGAGAGAGAGAGAGAGAGAGAGAGAGAGATGCCAGAGTTATGAACCACAGCCAGATTCAAACTGGGACACAATAGTTCAAAGTCTGCATATTAACCCCAAAGTCCAGCGGCATGTCTTTAATGTCTTATATGGAATGTATTAACAAGATGTTGCCTGCCAACTAAACGTTAAGTCACATTGAGAGTAACCCCATTAATGTCTGTTCCAACAACTACAGCATGATTAAACCTTCTATGGTTATGTTCGGAGGTGGTGAGGATGTTAGCACTGTTGCCTCACAGCAGTGTAATTGCCTCTCGGTTCGAATCCCAGCTTGACCCTGTCCTCCCTACTTGGAGTTTGCATGTTCTCCCCGGGTTTGCGTGGGTTAGTCTTCCTCCCACAGTCCAAAGACATGCAGGGGTTAATTTATTGGAGGCTCTAAATTGTCCATAGGTGTGAATGTGAGTGTGATTGGCTGTTTGTCTCTTAATGTTGCCTTTGAGATATGCCTGGCAAGCTATTGATGGTGTAACCAACCCACCCCCTCGCCGAATGTCAGCTGGGACTGGATTTAGTGCCCCTCGTGACCTCCCTCGTAATGCTGTAAGCTATAGACAATAGATGGAGGGTTATGTTTGGCTACCATGGAGAAGGAAAGGCTGCGCACACTTGGTTAATTCAATCTACGCTTCTTGTCATTCTGTGTAGCCTCGGTTTTATTTTGTATGACACATATTTCCGTTATTGTGATTTCCTGCTGGCTTTCTGTATCAATTATCATCAGTGTGTTTAAAAGGTTGTATATGAGGAGCTTCCTGTGTCTGTGGCTCTGCAATACGCATTACCCAGGAGTAATTACATTTAAAAGGCCTTTGTAGGATACTTAATTAATGCTAGGCAAAGATCTGATGCTCAGAAATGACCAAACATACAAAAATTACTTATCATGTCCTGGCGCCAGGTGCAGAACCTTCCAGACATACATGTGTGACTGCAATCGTGTGACAAGATATTTGTGTATGGTGACGGTGTAGTTTGTTCTACTTAGCATCCCTCATATTCCCTAATCTCCTTGTAATTCATCAGTCATTGATGCATCTCTCTTTGCCCCCTTATTTAGCAAACAGACAGAGGGTCTCTTCAACACACACAGGCCAAACTCCAAGTGGTTAAGGAAAACAAAGAGGGATTGAGATGATGGGTGCGGCCCAAGCAGAGGAGGACAGAGGCAGAAGTGTCAGAGAAGGGACAAAGACAACACCATCTGACTGCAGATGATTGTCTCAGTCATTAACATGGGTTTGGGTCTTCACAGGCGTCTCAGCGGGGCATTTCTCTGCTGACACAAGCAAAGCTGTTATTGAGAAAATGATGATGCTGAAGTGGAGCTAATATGACTTTCACTCGTCCTTGTTCCCAAGATGACTTTCTGTTCCCTTTTGTAGAAAAAAAGTACAAAATCTAAAATATTACGATTTTGAAAAATAGACTTGCACTTTGACAGCAGTAACATTGGGCAAGAAAGGTATTGCAACCTATTCAAACAGTTTATGTCACATCCTTAGGTCGGCTCCAGTTTCAGATAAAAGCAATCTCTCTACTGAGCCCAAG
The DNA here is from genome assembly GCF_947347685.1 of Pleuronectes platessa. Classification (NCBI taxonomy): domain Eukaryota; kingdom Metazoa; phylum Chordata; class Actinopteri; order Pleuronectiformes; family Pleuronectidae; genus Pleuronectes; species Pleuronectes platessa. Next base: position 4,012,337 of record NC_070643.1, read on the forward strand.
ATTTTTTCCGGAAAAAACTTGAGATCTTTCCTTGCTCCGTCATCTCTTTGTTGTATTTCACCACATTGCTTTGCCAGGAGTCAGTGCAAGAGCGTCACATTTTATTACATGACTTTGTTCTTTCAATAAGAATCCTTTGTCTGTGATGTCTCACCCCCTACCCCAAAATGCCAGCGCTGGTTACCTGCTGGTTAAACTACACTCGCTGGTCCTCCTGTCAGCTTCATCCATCTCTGAGCTTTTTGCAGATTGACTTCATGAATTGCATCAGATGACTTTTTGTGTGAAACTTGAAACCGTAATGGATTTTGGTCACCTGATAAATGCCAGAATGTTAAGACCAACATTTAGTCAACTTGTACAATGAATGAAAAAGAAAAAACAAGAGACAGACTTTACAAACTCTTATATAGTTTTATAAACTCTCATAATTTCATGCAACAACAACATGTATTTAAAGTCAAACTTCATTTTTATGTAATTTTCTTTGCACTAGCCATTCTTATGTGTTTGCATTGTGTAATTAAATATACTTACATTTACATATATACATATACACATACATTATATATTATTTTGTGGTAAATTGCAAGGTTGTATTGCCTACACGGAAGTATTTACAAGAAGCGGGGCTTGTGTTGCCATTTTTATAATCTTATATCTGCCACAATATTTACAATGTTAACTTTCTTTACACTAAATCTGTAAGATAATTTCCTTGTGCTGCTATTACCGATTAAAACTGTTCAACTGGCAAAACAACAACTTTATGGTCACTGAAAACTTGTTGTAATTCTCAACAAGAAATAAATATAGATGACTAAATAAGCAACAATCAAAGTTATGGCAAAAAAAAAAAAAACTGAAAGGAGGTCATGCACCGAGTTGTAAAATTGTAAGTTGAACCTTTATGGGCTGTATTGTCACAATGAAATCTTTCAACGTTATAACAACTTAAACATTGTCAACATGTGGTTACACCATGACACAAGTGAAGCACATCCAGGATGAGTGCCGTCTGTCTGCTGATTGAAGGCAGAATCACAAATCACAAGAGTATATATACTGAGCTATGACCTGGATGCCCTATATATAAATTTCATATAATAATGGAACAGGTATTCGGTAGGTAAAACTACAATAAAAGGTCTATACTGGTACAGTGTTTGTATAAAAGAGGTAGCTCAAAGTAAAATGTGGGGATGATTGTTATTATTTATCAAGAGTAAAAACTCAGCTCAACTAGTTTGATCAGCTCTGTGTTGAGGTGGTTTGATGAAATATGACCCTGGTGGGTGATGAGCAGGAATAACCAAATACTCTTTTCAGTTCAGCCTCTTAAAAGCTGAATGAAAAGTCCATATAAAAAGTACAAAAACCTTGCATTTGAAATAACATATCGACAATAAGAAAGCCCGATTATTGAAACGCTCTACCACATAAGAAACTGAGTGAAAACGGCCTTCAACAATGTCACTTTGCAGCCAGTCCCTGGTTTTCAGAAGGAGCCATGTAGGTACACAAGGCAGCAGTCTGAGTAAATAATGAAATACAAGTAAATATAAAAAAAAGTAAATAAGTTGATAAGCCCAGTGGTTATGAAGGTCACACGGATTTCCAGCAGAATATCCTTGTTTATGACAAACTCCTACTGTTATATTAATCCCTTCAAAATAAGGGTAGCAGAAAATGGGAGCAGTAAGGTTTAAAAAAAAGACTGCATTGGTGAAACAAAACGTGTCTCCAGAGTGACCTACGCAAAATCTATGAAGTGTCCTCAACTGATGCCACTTGAGTCAATGTCTCAAGGTTAGAGGCTACAGTACGTTAGCCACCCTGATGTCGTGGTTAGTGGATGAGTTTCATTGTGCATAACGTACGAACAAGGTTTTTGCTGCCAACAAAGATTGCATGGAATAAAATAGACATGTCTCTGGTTATGCTACATTAGTATATACTTCAATATTAAGCCTGACAATGATATATTGGGAAATGATTAATCAGTGGATCATTGTTTTCATTCATTCAAATTAAAAACATCAATCTCACCCCCACTGCTAAATCTTTCAGCCTTTTTAGGTGATGTCCTGTTGAAAATAAGCAGCTTTCTTTCAACACTGGCATCGTTTTAGTTATTTAAATTCAGTATGAAATAAAAATTTGCAACACAGTCTACATGCAGGGATTAAGTTTGTGAATATTCTCACTCTGCAGCAGTTTGAAGTGGCTGCAGAAACAGCTGTGAAAACCTCAGGGCAAAATGCGGGTCAGGATTTCAGAAAGAAGGAGCCAATAGCATCCTCCATATGCTGGGCTCATGTTGACAACATATTTACCCTGGTTTGTCACCGCTGCCGTGTCGGCATCTAATCCACGTGTTTGTTGGGTAGTGGCTCTGCTAAAATAGAGCATTGTTAATTTCTGACAATAGGAAGCCGGTTCTTAAGAGGGACAATATCCTGTGACAACAGTTTTTTGGGACCCAAGATGCAACATGAGCTGTCACAGAGTAGCCTGCTAAATCCTCCCGAAATACTAGTTTCCTAACCAGCCTATTGGTGTAACACAGGCTGTCATTGCCTCATGCCCTCTGCTGTGCTCTTCCCAGGCAGTCTGATTATGTAAGCTGTTATCCAATCGAAGCCTGTCTGGATCGCGCAGTCCTCTGTGTGCCTGGTTGTTGCATAGTATAGAGCAGAGAGCAGGACAAAGAAACCTGGATATTTGAGAGTTTTATGTAACTAAAAGCCACACAGTGTGTCGTCACGATACCTGCATCCGCTGACTGCTAATGCACTAAAACGGGAGACAGCTCACAGTATAGTCAGAGATGTGACAGTTTGGATAAACAAATAATGAATGTGGGTGTTATTGACCAAGCTTTATTCAGAAACCTGCACGCGGCTCTGAGTCTCATGAAAGCCTGAGTGTCCTGTACTTACAGAGTTGATCGAACTGGGATGACAGCCAGTGAGTGGGTAGAGAGTGAATGGTTCCCACTGAAGGAGCATAATGTCCTTCAGAGGAGCGTCAGGGTATGCTCAGTCTCTCTTGAAATGTTGAATCCTTCTAACAAGTGGGTATGAACCATTATTTCCAGCTAAAGTCAAGCAGAATGGTGAGGTCCACATTGCATATGATCCTTCTATGCCTCAAAAGAAGCTGATGCACATGTTCTATGTGATTTTATTTACTGTAAATGTCTGTTACATGAGCCATTGCACATGTTTGCCCTTGCCCGCACTCCCACGCTGTATTTTATTTATTTTTCATTTGCTTATCTTTTAAATGTAATTTTAACATGTTGTATGGCACTATACAAATACAGTTTATTATTATTATTATTATTATTTTGTCTTTAACAGTGGCCAAATAAGTCCAGGCACCTACAATGAAGAAGGAATTAAATTAAGGAACTAATCTTTCCCCGTGTGCATCCTTCTTGATGAAAATTCCTACCTCCGGGAATAGTAACTATTTTAGGGACCTACTGCAGAGGAATTAAATTTCTCCAGGGTCAGAAACGCATTCCAGGACAAACAAAAAAAGTCAAATGGCTCATGGAATCGTTCCTTTTTAGCCAGAAATGAGACATGCAGAGGGAAAGAGGGAGTTTGTCAGAGCGATTCTATCTTAAAGCCTATTCCACAACATTCAGGGCTGACAACTCCGTCCTTCATAGGTCCTGGGCCATCACAAAAAGCTCCCTCCTGAATGTTCACATCATGCAGTGATTGATTGTGTTTTGACTGACTTCCTAACCAGCTCTTACAAAGGGTTCATTCCCTGCTGATCCTTTGCAGTATTGATTCTGCTGGTGCATCTTCAGGAGAGTATGTTCCGCCTTCTTGATCATTTCAGTGGCTGTATTCATTTAGTCAATGAGGTGTGAAAAAAGAACTGCTGATTCTGTAAGCAGAGTCACAGAGGGAAGGATCAATGTGGTTCCAGACACATGTTGCAGTCGAACATGGCTCCGCTAACTCGAAGACCACTTGCCAGGGCCATGCCTCATAATCAAGTGCTCAAATTGCAGGAGATGCTTTTATCCCTCTATGGCCACCAATCCCTTTCAGACTTTACTATATCCGGTGTGAAAATGACACAAAGTAAAAATGAGCAGCCGCTGGCATCAAAAGGTATCAGTCAAATGGAGCAGTGACGGGAATAAAAGGAAGGTGGATCTTTGCTGCCTTTCTCTCTGGTCTCTGTCAGTTCAGTCAGCTGTGATTTCCATATCAATATTTGAGTGACACTGAATAATTTAGAGGCCTGCAGTGACACAACGGGATGCAAGGCTGAGTGGCGCCCTGCCACCATGCTTATTGTTTGTATGGTGTGTGTGTGCTTGTGTGTGTGTGCATTTGGCCAGTTGCATTCAGAATATATATTTGGAAGTCAACAGAAAGAAATTGAAAAGGCAATCATGTATGTATGTGCCGGCATCGGTAGAATAGGCTCTCAAATTGTCTGCAAAGGAGCCATTTGGTTCCATGAGAGCAATTCTGACTTATTCAAGTTCAGCTCAAGGAACAAAGCTAATATTTATAAACCACATATTCATAGAACGCTGGCGTCTGAATTGTTTTCCATTGCACTGCATACCATGTTTATAGAGTAGGAAAACATGCCAGAGAAGTACACCCTGGTGATACGTGTGATTTTTTCTGAGCTTGAAGAGAGCATAAGCACATAAGCTCTGCAAACACGATATCTCTCTGCCATTAATCTTCTGGGATTAGTAAAACTCCCAGGCCAGACATTTTTGCAGGTATCAGACTGTAACAAGGTATTTCACTTTAAGTGAAATTTTATAAAAAATAAATTTAAAAACATGGTTAATTGAATTAAAAAGTAGTTAATGGATGAGTATCTAATTCTGGTTTATTATTGGCAATTTCAATTTCAGTTAATTTCTGAATGATATGAGGATTTGGTGATTGTTCAGTAATACCTCTTTTACACCTAAATTAAGGGGAATATCTTTTTTTTTAAAACATGGCTAAACACACTAAAAAGGCTTTTGACTCATTTCTCTTTTCCTGTAGAGAAGTTTTCATTTTTGTTTTGTTTTCCTGGTGAGTCATGTTTCACGTGTCTAACACATCAGAAACTGAGAAGCTCTGCCACCTTGTTGTTCTACCATTGTCGCATTTAGCATCACACAAGAAAAAAATCCCTGATGCACGTCGTTCCCAAGATGTAAGAAACAATAAAGACACAAACATTCGTGGCAATTTATGTGCCTACTCCCAGAAGTTCAATATGCTTCATGGTATCACACAAGAAAAGGTGCAGCCTCCCTCAGGGTTGATGATGCTGCCTTATATCTGCTGGAGCTGACCTTTGAGATTGATGTAGCTAGTCTTGTGTGGATGAATCAGACGGTTTTGAATCCATGGCTACATCCTTTTAACTCTAATAAAGGATCTTGAAATGATGCTCAAGTCTTTTAATCATTTAAACACACACAGTAGATAAATAAATATCCTTACCATGCATAGTACCACAAATCAATGTGACCTTATAGTGGTGTGCAGGTTGAACCATAACCCCCAATCCTATGAGAAGAGCTGCAGGTCGGGTTCAGGTCAGAATGTGACCAATCTTACACAAAAGCTGCATCATGTGCAAAACTAGACAATGATTTGTCAGGTTGTACATTAAAGCTAATGTGTACCGGTTGGTTGGTGAGGGTTGTATTATTAACACAGACGCAGTGAAAGTACCCTTTACACGATAAGCCAACACAGATCAGTTTGACACTGGAAAGACTAAACTTAACAACTTAACTTAACAAATCACCCTTGTTACAAATGCATTGATTTTAATATAAATAGTCCACAGCTCTTTGGGCATACCCAATGTACTGTGTATGGGTTTAACTGAAACACGTTGTAGGTAAACTTAATTCATAAAGTCTTGACAAAACCTCCTGGTGCTAAGTTTAGATAAACAGACAGGATGCTAGCAGTGGGCTAACTTTACTTTGCCAAGTTCAATGACATGTGAGCAGCTCGTGGAATTCTTGCACCCAGTGTTCAGGTATTTATTATTTGAACTCATGCTCAGTGGAAGTCATGCATTGAGCCCATAGGGCAGGAATAGCACACGTGCCCAGGTGTTAACATAGAGCTGATATTATGAGCTAGTTGACTGGAGGACGTTTTCTCATACACTGCAGTTAAGTAGGTCACGATCACCACCGATAACGAATTAGATGATATCAAAATATTAATTCTGAAAAAAAAAAAGCCTTTATATATACAATTAACTTATAAACTGAGTAGTACACACTATCAGAGCAGTGAACACCATGAGATAATGATAACATTATTATGAATATAGTGAGGTTTATCCCTATACAACATACTGGTGTATACCCTAACCCAGTGTTGCATGCTGCTGTTGGTGCTCTACATTATGGCGTATGATACTCTGATATACCACAGTATACCATGGAATGCCATAGCATACCTTAATGTAGTGGATTTGAACTTACAATAGTATGTCGTTTTATATTATGCATCGTGTTAAAGTGAATCACTGCATAGTCCAAGAGTGACATATTTTACCATCAGGTAAGCATACCATAGTGCAGCATACTGTACTATACTTTAATGGAGCATACTGTTTTCCCTAATGTAGTTGTAGTATTGTAATATTGCATGATGTACTAAATTACATAACACATGAGTATAATGTTTATCCTCCATAGTAGTACAGTACAGTACACATGTATAGTGTAGTATAAATATTACACAGTAAGTTTTAATCCTAGTATACACATTATATATAGAATATAACGTTTAATACAATCCAGTATAGTACAGCATGGTATAGTATAGTATAGTCTGGTATAGTGTATTACAGCATATTGCCAATGTGTCTGCAGAACAGACTGCTACTCTGGTCAGTATGTGGTTTTAAAAGAGTGAGCGGCTGCTCTTTGCATTCCACTCAGCCACTGTTGACCCAGAGACTTTGCCCCTGTCTCTGTGACTGATCAGCCATTTATCAGCTCTGTATCTTGTGACTGGAGGCTGCTGTCACTGCCTTCCTCCCTCTGAGTTGCCTGGAGACTGTTGCTCCTCTATCCACTTAAGGTACAAGGACAAACGGGATGAAGCAGTAATCCGCTCTGGAATATTGTGTCACAGAACATGGTTTCTTGGTAGAATGCCTCTATATTTCTTAATATGAAAAGGGGAAAGTCAAACTTTCTCAATTTAACTGTTTAAATGTAATAATGCACATGCTGTTCACCAGCTGGTAACAATCTCATGTCGCAAACTTGTTAATTTGACTCTCCGTAGGTTAAAACTGTTGACGATCAGTTTGCATAGATGAGTCAGACTCCATCAAATCCTTCAAACCTTGAGAGACAACAGCACATTCAGCACCACATCAGGTTTGAGTCAACAACCAACCTCCCATCACTTCTCCTCATCAGTGAACTCCACTTTCTAGATTTGGAATCACAGATGTAGGTTTTCCAAAGAGCATAAGGATAAATATGTCTTGGGGCTTTTTAGCCAAGGTTAAGGAGGAACGTTCACACTAAACATTGAGCTTCTGCTGCTGCAAACAAAGCATTTGTTTCATGCTGCATTGAAGGCATAAATTAATTCACATTTTATTTTGGGTTATATTCATTAATTTGCTCAAAATTAATTAGAGATGACACAATCAGGTTTAAAATCTTGATCTGCTTATGTCAAGTTCGATCTGATAAATAAAATAGAATTTCCTAAATGTACAGACCACAAGTCACCTGTTTTTTCAAAGTTTATGAATATTTAACTTATTGTGTGTCCAAATCGCACCAACACTGCACATCCTTGGACCTTTTACAATGCATGTGCCAAGTATGAAGTTGATAACATGAGCAGTTCTAGATCCTCATCCAGACAGATAGAGATTTCTGGAATTATTAGATAGAAGAAGGATCTTTGAACTAGGCCAGTGAAGGAATGACTCTAAATAGAGTTTAAATTAATGAATAGTTTATTTTACCATGGCAGCAGGGCTCTGCCTCATCCACACCTTTAATCACCTATTAAGAATACATAAACATTGTCAACCTTTCAACCTGTCCCGTCCTGTTTGTCTTACCATCATCCGTTCACCTTCATACCTCCTTTGCTCATCCCTCTCAAGAGCCTGACAGACAACATCTTTCACCTTCACCCCTCACCTCAACACATCAATTTCCATTAAAACATTTACATTACATGTTGTTGTCTTGTGGTCCAGACCAGTGAACGCAGCATCAATGGATATCTTATCATTTCCCAAATGAAGACAATAATTTTTTCCCCAAACAATTCATATCAAGATAAACATATAACCGCTGTCTCTGGGCACCAGCCACTAAACAGCCTTTGGGGACTGTGTCTTGGCTCCACTAACATGATGGGGACAGATATGACTGCTCCTATTTCCCTTGTATTTCTCCCTTCATTTCTCCTCCTATTTGTCTGCCTTGTCAATTTCAGCCTCCCCAGGCAGCTGTATGGAAGCATGTAGCCTGCCTCATTGTTTCGTTGAACCAACTATTTCATCCTCCTTTATAACCTCCGGATACATGAACCAGGCTCCATTTGGCACAAACATATTCATGGATCGAAAAAGCAATAGAAAAAAAGAGAGAGAGGGAAAATGGGTTGAGATAGGAGGAGGGGGAGAGGTAAGACAGACATATGACTTGAGGCCATGTTTCCAATCTAATCCTCTGTTTGTCTTACAGGATCTCTACTCTTAAAGGGCTTGACATCAAATTCAATAAGAAGATCTCAGGCTGGCATAACTCGGAGCTCATTGGCTTTCAGTCCCTGTTCCCTTTCTCTCCCTCTATCTCCGCTTCATCCCATCTCTCTGCGCACACTCCTACCGCTCAATACTGTAGGGTTTTTGGAGGTCACAGTGATGAGTGGGCCCCGCTCTGATCTGATTTAAAAGGGCAGTCATGATCTGAGTACACCAAACTGAAAAGTTAATAGTAAAACATGTTGTCCATGCTCATAAAAGCATGCGACGCATCTCCGCAGCTTTGAAGCGGGGCTTTATTATAAGCTCCTTGTTTTCAATTTCAAGACGATTCATTTATGCCGGTGTATGTGTGGTCTTTACTGGGTCTAAATTCATGTAGAAACAGAAACTGTGAACAATCCTCCTATGCTCAGTCCTTGAGTATGGTCACCTTCCCCATTGTCACACCTCAAAATATAGCTGTGGATGAAAGGAGGGGCTAGCGAGCGGGCGGGGGTTGGGTGGGGGTAGAGGACAAAAGGAGATACAGAGGAATGGAGGGGAGAATAGCAAAGGTGGTGGCTGTGGTGCTAGTCATTAGGAACGAACCAAGGTGATAAACATGTCTGCATGCCTAAACACAGAGCGTTTGGGAAACGTGCTGCACCTTAACCAGATGTTCTGTGCTATCTGTCAGGAGTGGCTGGGAACAGCTGCTTCGATTTGGCTGTATATATATTTCACAATCTCCCCTTCTAAATTCCTTTTTACCTGGTTCTAGATTCATAATGAATCCACGACATTACCAGGTCTCCAGTCGATCAATGCGCAATTGCAGGAAGGAGAAAGGTGGCAACGGAAATGACATATCAGCAAAGTAACGAAAAGCAATGGGAGCGCAGCCCCTGCTCCCACACCAACAATAAACACACACACTCCCGTACATCTCCCAATGGAGTCAGGCAGACTAGACTCACATATTCAACAATACAATCACTCTGCCGCTGTGCTTTCACCCCCGCTACTAGGGGCATGGGCGTTTACAAGGTTTTCTAAATGCTGAGGTTTAAAAACTGAATAGTTCAAGGGCAAACCGCCATTCTCACAAATATGTGAAAAATAATTGATTTTCTCCACATATGTGTATTTTAGGACATTTGGGAGAGGGGAAAAAAACAATTAACAATATAAAAAATTACAATTTAAAACCATGTCAAACGGAAATAAAACAAAGGAAAAAAGTGCATGAGAAACAGCTTAAATATTGCAATTTAACTGACCCCATATCCACAGTTATTATCATATATCCGACATATCTCTGAGGTTATTAGACCTACATTGTTTAAATATGGTCAGTCATTCATGTTTGTGTTGCACAGGTTCACAATGTTGAATGTTGTCTTCTAAGTGTATGGCTCCTCTGTCTTTAGATATTGGTATTCTTTATGTTTTTTCTAGTTTTGAAATGCTAAAATCACCATCAACATGCCCACACGTAGATAGTTACTCTCTCAACCCGTCTTTATCTTTTTCTTTTCCTCAGTCTCTCCATCTCAATCCATATCTCAAAGCTGAGCTCTGTTTGAGGCTTTTTATTTTCATTTTCAAGTGTGTCAGTGAAGAAAGTAAACACTGGGTCAGTTTATATGTATATGCAAATGTTAACAGCTCAACTGAATTTCAATTTTTTTGAACGTTTTTCAGTCTGATATTGGATTGATGCAATTATTGTTAACTGCTAGACAGGTAGTTTAATGCAGGCTGCCACTGTTTAACACAGCATGACTGCGCTGGAGCTACTGGTCATATAAGGTTTCAGGGTAAAAGACTAGAAGCAGTCCAATAGTAGAATTGTTCACCTGAACCATGGTTGAGTGGATTCAGGTTTGTTGACATAATCTATGAGCCACCATGGTTAGTAAAGAGTTTGTAGTAACGAATAAATCACTCCACCACATAGAGAAGTGATCTTGGCATTTGCAGCAGGAAGTAAGGTTATTTTTAGGCATTTATTTCCACGCTTGTCTTTATTTGCTTTACCTCAGAAATGACCTTGATGGGGTACAGCCTTTGGAACGTATCAAAAGTTGATGGCAGTTTAACATGGGGGATGGCATCCCCACTCATCCTACTCACATTGGCTACTGTGCCTAAAATATCTATAATCTATAACCTGTGCTTGCACCAGAAACCAAACAAATCTGAGAGTCAGATTTGTTTGGTTTACAGTTTTGTGAGCATGGATCTGTAGCTTCTTTAGCTAAGCTACTTTAAACTGAATGCTAACATCATCCTCAGTGACATTGTCAACATGTTCATTGTTTAGCAGATATAATGTTTACTGTGTGTGTACTGGACCATTTTGAGCATAGACCTTACGAAGTGAGGACAATTTTAGAAAGTGGGGACATTTTGTCCGGTCCCTCTAATTTTCAAAGGCTTTTTTGAGGGTTAAGACTTGGTATTAAGGTTAGGGTTAGAATTAGGTTTAGTAAAGGTTAGGGTTAGGCATGGGGCAGGCAAACACATTACACCTATGAGTTTCCTTACTAAGATAGAAGTACAATAATGTGTGTGTGTGTGTGTGTGTGTGTGTGTGTGTGTGTGTGTGTGTGTGTGTGTGTGTGTGTGTGTGTGTGTGTTTGTGCATGTGAGTGACTGAGTGGAGACACGTGTGCTGGGGTCAGACCAGAGATCCACCCACTGCCTCCCATCAGGCAATCAAGTCGCTATCCACCTGCTCAGCCTGTGCACTTCAAGCCATTCTTGCAGTATTGCTTGTTGTCTGTTCTTTTTGGGCTGATCTGCTCTCCTCTTCCAAATTCCCACCTACCCTGCTCCTCTGCTCTGGACCTGTTCAATTCAGCCTTCTACTCTTTGAACATATTTCCAGCCGTCCCCTCTACTCTGCTCCTCCCTAGGTTAATATCCCATTTCCCTTTAACCCTGCAATAAATATTCTATTAAACTCCAGTCTGCTTGACTGTGCCCTGCACTTGGGTTCACTAGCCTAGCTGTGCCACATTTGCTAATTTGCCGTAAACATGAGGTACATCTGAGTCTGATGGGAATAACATTAGCTTTGCTATTTGGTCATAAACCAAAGTAATAGATCATTTGGAAATCTGACCTGATGATGGTCATAGAGGAGAATTCATAGAACAATAACAGTTATTTCAATTCACCATGAGGGGAACATGAATATATGTTGAAGATTGCAATCCATCTAATAGATAACAGATAGTTCTGTCTGGACCAACAGCCACAGCATGGTTTAAAAGGCACAAGGAAACCCAAGGTGATCACTCACTGCTCAGGATTATAGCTATGCAATAGATCATCTGACTTTAGCTTCTATAAAACACTAAAGTACAAGCTTCAATCATGCTCAAGACAGGGCTCTGGTGCAAAAACCTAAGGGTGTGCACAATCTGGTGAACAATGTTATTGGAACGATAGTGCACTTTGACAAGACCTTGCTGTGTTTGCCATATCAGTTCTTTGTTTCTATATTGATCGTGCTTAGTGACAATTTCAATATACTTGAATTTAGAGTGCTTTCAAAAAACTATACAGTCGGTCAACATAGAGTGAAAACTGGCTATGAATGAAACCAAATGTGATTTTGATGGATTATTTGTTTTCTAATGCATGCTACAATGTTATAATCTACCAGTAACACTGACCTGGACTAATGAGTAGTCAATACCCATGTCCAGTTCATTATGTCGCTCATTCTTGATATATCCGTCTCCCCTTTCCACTTTTGGAGGATGCAGGAGTAAAAAAACAATTGGTACATTTTAACTGCTTTATGCTGAGTGAACAGGGAGCAGAAGAGTGTAGATGGGGGCTGGTCAGGGGGGGCGGCTGTGCTCATTGATTTTCCAGGGATTGTGGCCAAGCAGTTTCCCACTGCTCTTTCAATAAAAGGTCTGCGCTTGACAATAATCAATGTGCAGGGATTCTTGCCTACTTGTTAGTACATTCTTTTTCCTGCTCGAGGTTCATGGCCTTATTACACCTGACACAGCTGGCAACAAAGACAGTAATTGCCCCAGACACAGTACACTCAGAGAATCAAAATGTTGCTTTTCTTAATAACTCTTTTTATTGGGGTTGTCAGCACTGAACAGTCAATTGATACTTGCTTTTTAAATGGCACACACTACCGTCCTCAAAGCACTGCCAAACTACCTGTTAGTCCAGGGTGTAAGAAAAACATTCTTTAAGAATTTCAAGGAAAATAAAAGTAGTGACATGTTTTATTGAAGTAAAAATCCATAAAAGACTGTCAGGAATGAATGAGGCCAATCTCAGGTGTTACTACAGTTGGAAACTCATAGCTAAATTGAATAAGTTTCAAGGACTAATGCTCTTAGTAGCTATCACACCTTTCCTGTTTGACCTGGACTTTAGAGCTTAGACCAAACCAAAATAGCAGGTGTGATAGGTGCCTTGGACAACTATCCATACCAATGGACCAAAATTTAGTTCGACCAAAAGAAGTCTCGGTCCACATCAAACTAAACCTTAAATGTTTTTTTTGTCATAACGTTCTTTTTTGGAAAGTTTGGATATTTGGTCCAATTGCAGGAAGTGGAGACAGCATTTAACAATAGAAGAAGAGAAAGAAGCTGATGTGGCTCAAAGGATTGCTTGCATTCTTCACCTCATATTATATGTTTGAAGAATGACGAAACCATAAGGTTATTATAGTGGTGATGTCATTTTCTCCATTCAAACAGAAAGACTACATTTTTTCTATGCACTTAACAGACCCAATAGCTCAAATGACAACCCACTGACTCACGTCTCCAGACCGATCAATATCAAGTATAGATAGACCCAGCTCACGTAGATGATGATGACAGGGCCTGTTAATATGTCTTACACAAGTCTTTAGTCAGCTCACTAAGTTACAGCGTGAAATAAAAAGTACACCTTACATACAAGGCTCTCCTTAGTGAGCTATTTGCTAGTTTGAAAAAAACACGGATGAACATTACCAAACACTAATACATTTTCTCTAAGCATCAAACCAGATTTTGGCTTAAACCAAATGTATCATCATCATCATGCTGATTATCTGACATTAGATCCCTGTCAAATTAGAAAACCCTTTAATGTGTTTAATGCTTCAATATTGCCTGCAAAGGATTTCGCAGAAATTGCAATGACCCGTGGTAGGAATAAGATTCATCACCACTGAAATGTTCATGTTGTATCACAGAAAATTGGAAAGAGAGTTCAGGTGCCGTCCTCTACCATTGGAAAGCTGGTTTCAGATGTTGCTTGATGATCCAACAAGCACTTTGGTCAAAGCAGACTGAGCCTTATACTTTGTATGGATACTATAGGCTGTGGCTGTAAGTGCCGTCCTCAGGGGCAGTTGTACTGACACACACACTACACATTTCATTCACAGACTCTAACCGATGACATTTTGGTCACAAGCCTGATTTTAATGCCCTTTAGGCTCCCCCATTGTGACACACCATTAATTCCCGAAGCACAATCATGTAATCATGTCGTACTCTATTAAGTGAATGTACTCACACAGAGTGGGCACCCTTTGAACAATTTTATTGACTAAATCATAAAGCAAAGGCTTGTTTTCCTGTGAGTGTCTCTCGAGTCTGTCAGCCCATTGAGTCTGGCTCGACACAAACAGCAGTGACAGAGCAGATGCTGCTGAATGAAAGCCCTGTCAAGACCAGCGGCCTAAGACAGTCCCTCCTTTCTTCTGGAGTCATTCTATGCTTTCTGAGAGCCCTCCAGCCACGCCGGCTATTCCTCATCATCTGTCGGTGGCAGACGTCAGGTCAGCTCAAAGAGGCAGCAGGTGGTCTGTATAGTGGCAGTCAACCTCTCCGCTCCTGACTGGCTGAACTCTGAATCTGCCCGACTTCCAAGAGTCTCGTCCCAACTATGTGAAGTGAACTGTGCAGATTTGTGGGGCCACCTGTACCTGCACTGACAATGCAATCCAACTGCTGTTGATCTAAATTGACAGTAGAAAGTCCCCTCACTTCTGTTAACCCGACAGTTACTGCGAGCTTCAGTTGAGAAGCTGCATTTGGTATTGAGTTTCACAACTGTGTTTTTTTTTTCAGTTTCTTCAGTTCACTCAAGCATAAAACCGAGAAAAAAGCTTCCTTTGAGTCATTCTCCGACACAGAGCGGAAGAAACTCACTCTAGAGGTTCAGACAGAATCTGTTGTATAAGACTGAGATTTGAGACGGCATAACAGGAACCAACTGCTTCACAGATGTACAAAATAAAGTCTCTTCAATATTTGTTTTCACATTTACATAATTGTGACTCAATAGCTAGATTATCCAGCAGTGTCATCTCAGACAATGTAGCAGTAATCGATCAGGCAGAGCATTAGTCTCTTTTCTCCCATCGCTATTGATCTAGAAATACAGATTATCTCTTTTTATCCTGCTACTCTGGCTGCTCTGTACTTCAAAGTAGGCTGAGTACGTCTTTCAAGGGCAACCTAATACAATGGCTGCCAGTGAAACACACTGTATGGCTAAATCAGTGCTATTTAATCACAGCACTGTATCTGCAAAACTACCACAGCTCTTTTCAAAATAATTTATCTGTACGATTTCCAACATGGTTGATTTAGTGACACTGTAACACCATAAAAAGTACATAATATTGTGCTGTTCGTGGGGTAAAGAATATTGTTCAGACATGAACTCTGGAAATTGCTCCCACAATGGGGTCCACATCTTGTCCAGAGTTTGCCTTCGACATATGAGCAATGCAGCAGGAGACAGGAAGTAACCTAAAGATTCTGCTGCGGAGTTCATGTGTTTTTGTTTACGGCTCATTTGTAAAATATCCAGAATATTCACCTGGAGGCTGGCAGGAGAAACTCCGGAGAAGGTCCGCAGCAACTTACTTGGACGTTTGCATTCTCACTTACAGCCCCTCCAGATAATTTCAGGAGATTATCCGGAGTTTATGTCAGAAAGCAGCTGCACGTTGTTAATGAAGGCTACACAGTACATTTCCTGTGGCTGCTTCACAATAAAAAACACCCCATGTTTGACTGGTTGATGCTTTTAATTTGAAGCAGCCATATAATCGTTTAATAGCGTTAGTAGTAACTCTGGAGTGCTCTCATGCTCTTTTACTAGTGGCTGAAAGTGAATACCCCTTTAATACAACTCTGACACCAGTTTTAGGCGCAGGATCAGAACAAACAGCACTGAAAAGAATGACATTGTGAACAGTGGTGTTTTACCAATGACAAATGTCAGGGCTATCATTAATACAACAAAGTCCAATAAAAACTGACTGGGCAAATAAATCATGACAACCTAAATGTCACTCAAGCGTTCCACTGAGAGGACGAATCATAGCGGCGGACAGACCTGTGTAGACAGATGTGGAGACTGTGACCTTCCTCACATTAATACATGAAACAAACAGAAATGCCACATTTCCATCTTGTTTCCTACACGGTTTCCATCGATTTGATGCTGGAATAGAGCTCATCGTTTGGAGCTGCTTCTTCTGCAGCGGTAAATGAGACCAGTCTGTGAAATTAACTCTGTTTGGATTAATATCATATTATTTTATGTTATGGTATTAAATGGAAACACGTATCAATTAGCTTATTTTTTTCTCTGATGGAAATTTCATGTAAAGATTGTGCTACATTAAATAAAATTATTAATTTGATGAAGTAACAATAACCTAACCAGGCGCAGCTTTAAATTTAAAAAATATAATGAGCTAGAATGGCACTCAGGAGTTTACATGTCTCCACCAAGGCCCGACTCTCTTATGAAACATATAAATTCACAGGATCCCAAATTTTACCCAATCTCAGAAAAACTACAATGAAAATTTCTATGCATGGCTTCAAAGAGATCTGTCCGTCAGAGGATGGATTTAGCTTCCAAAGCAGAAAGCTTATCCAGAATTACCTGCAAATCTACCTCTAGATTTCATCAAACAGATCTCCAAGGCCATTGATAATATGCTTTAAAACTTTGTGTTGGATATATTAGAAAGTCTGTCTTAATGAACTCCTATAAAGGAGTGTAATTAAGTGTATAATTACATATTCTCAAAACTTGGGACCTAAATTCCTTTCTTTTTGCAACTATAATGATGAAAACATCCCCCTGAAATCAACAAACCTTCGAAAACAAATTCTCTTTTAACTTACAAACACAACTTTTTCCCTCATAGATATAGCTGGAAAAATATAGACATAATATATAAACACCAATCATTATTCTTGGACAATCTTTAAATTCTAGCAGTATATTAATGACCTACTCTGAATTCCAAAAAATTACGGTATTCCTGTACCACTGGAGGAATCGACCTTAATTCATAACACATTACCTTCTGGTGTTGTTCTGCTTCTTAGAAACATTGTGTCTTATTATCAATGGATCCTGTTGTTTCTGATGTTGGTCAAATCAGTTGGTCAAAGAACAATAATAACTGTGATGATTCCAAATGTAATTTCCAATTTGAGTAAGTTCTAATCTGGACTGTCAGGTGACTTCTTCGTGCCTCTTCACAGAAAATGTTGTGTGTGGGTGTGTATGCCGCCTAGAGTTTCCAAGAATACTGCAACAAACAAATTGGTTGTGCATGTAAGGCCCCGTGTTTTTCGCACCAGTGATGACTTTACAGATTTAGCACAGTGGCAGTTAAATGCACAGGTAGCACTTCAGGAAATATTGGCTGACTGAGATTAACTGGTTTAGTAGCTAAAGTGGTCACTAACAGAAGAGCTAATTTCTACATTATATGGTTATATAGTCTAAGTACCTAGCAACTATAGCTAGAAAATAATACTGGATTAAAAAGCCTCTGAGATCTTGAGTAGTAGATTTATAAAGTAAAATGAAATTGCAGCACTCAAGTAATGTAGTACCTCAAATTTGAATTTGAATACAGTAATTGAGCAATAAATGATAATACAAATATATGATTCGATTTCAGTTGTTTTAGTTCACATCAAGTCTTGTGTATGGCTGACCACCAGTTTATGGGGGCACCACGAAGCAATAATGCCTAGGACACCCAAATGGCTAGCAGCGGCCCTGTTACACAGGCTCATTAATATCAGTCCCTCAAACATTGTTTCCATGAGGATCCATGATTTAGTCTGTGAGAAATCAATAAAAAAAATTGAAAACACCCTTTTGAAGAAAGTGGGTGGAAAAAGATCCTGGATCTGCCTCCTGACCAGGATTCACATCCAAACTGAACGGGTTCGTCCTTGGGTCATGCTCCACTCCTCCACAAAATTTCCTGGAAATTCGTGAGTAGTTTTTTGTGTTATGCTGCTAACATGAAAACAAACCCTGACAAAAACAAAACTCCACATGATTACCTCTGCCACTCCTTGGTTCAGCTGCCCCTGGCTCTTGGCTACTGTATGAGTAATAGCTTTCCTTTCATAATTGTTTGTTCTCCGTAGAAGGATTCAATGTTTTGCAAAGTGTAACACATATTGCAAATGACGTGCTGTTATGAGTCAGTGTGTTTGCTGTGATGCAGGCGCTTCACATTCCTCAAAACATGATGAACAGGAAAAACATACGAAGCTCCGCCTGTTCTGTTGTTGTCAGAATTCAGTCACACTGGCTTAAAAGGGATTATGCAATGTAACAGTATCTGCTTCCTGTTGCCAGGTCAGGACTGGTCAAGTTGTCGCCCTCAGGTCAGGGCTCATTCTGAAGTACGTCTCATACTGAAAAAGTCATATTTATACATTGTTTACTCAAATCTGACTGGAGTCCACAGCTCTGGCTGTTATGTTCTACATCTCAGGTCATTCCAGACATTTTGTAAGACAAGACAGTGCAGTGAGCGAGCAGGGAGCAGCTCCTGGGCAGGGCTCAAATTACAATGAGAAAACATCTGTGGTTTATGGCAGTCTGGCATGGTTCAGTATTTGCCACACCCCAGCCTAGGTCGGTTCCCAAATGTATTTAGTGTTGACTGTGAAGTAGAAGGACCATAGAGTGAAGTTGCTCAAGCTATTATTCTTCTATCCTGTATCTTCCACATCCGACCTAGTTGATGCTAATGGCTTTACACTGCCCATTAACAAATGAACCAGGGCCACAGCACCAGGTTGACAAAATCAGAGTGCAGGGAAAACGTACCTGAGCCCCGAATCCTGTTAAAAAAACTATCATTTGACTTGTTTGCATCTTCAATTTACGTTCTCTAAATAAAACAGACATAAAGAATGATGAGCACCAGCTCAAACAACGTGTTGAGGTTGATTTGTCTCAGTGTCATTGTAGACCAAAGGAGACACCATAAATGTTTAGCATTATTCTCACCAGGCCAAATAAATAGAAGTCATAGAGTGAAAGATTCAGTATTACAAAATCAGTGATGTTGTGGAGATCACCACTAGTGGAACATAATTCAACACATTGGTGAGGCAGGTCTTCAGCTCTTTATATGGCTTGGTTCACAGTGATGGTCTTGTTTTCCACTTTCTCCCACAATCCAGAAATAAAGCAAAAATAGCCTGGATTGAAACGCTGCCAAACTTGAGCATTTGGTGTTTTTATAGCATCAAAAAACTCATTCAAACAAACTTAACTAGAAAAATGAACTCTTGAGCAAACATAAGTGTGATAAGCACTACCGGAAATGACAGAGACCGTCTTTGACAAAAGTTTTATAAGCTATAATACAGCCAGCCTACAGGTGGCGATCCGGATCCTTTGGCTTCAGTTTTGGGGAGCCATCATATCGGCCATCTTAATATAGAGTTTAGGGCCTGCACAATAACTAGCAGCATAGTCTCATCTTTAGCACAGCAATGCTATGTGTAGACAACTATAAAAATAAGGTGTAGTCAGGCTGTTTATTTGCAGCTAATAGGAGGTTTAACCATCTCACTTAATAAATGTATGTAGGGCTGACAGTTTCACATGCACTAACATGCACATGCACAGACACAGAGTAGGTGACTTCCTTCTCTTCCCTGGACAGCATTACTCCACCATATCTTTCACTAATAAATAGTCTTTGGCGGCTATATTAATGTTTAAATATTGGAGTATATAACCTTTAATGTAAGTTGTCTGGTCAGTTAGTTGAATCACATGATTACAGCCTTCCTCCTCTGCTACACACTGAATTATATTACTGACACTGAAATGGTGCCACGTTCAAGTTGAGAGTGAATTCTTTGAATTTCCTTCCCACTGAGCGTTCTACTCACAAATGCATGGAATGAGAGTAATGTCAGCTGCCTGAGGATAAGAAGTTGCTGTGTGATGGTAGGTAGTCCACTCCCAGGGATGAGGGAGAGTGTTAAGAGACAGTTGGATGTGACCTCATTTCCCGGCTTTACTGTTATTTCTCAATGCACACGAGAGCCCGGAAAGCCTCTGCTTTACGTTACACTGTTTTTAGATTGAGACAGCAGAGTTAAGAGAGTGTGTGTGTGTGTGTGAGCATGTGACAATGTGTGTCTCCTCTTGTCACACTATGAATCTTGCCACTGCCACCGACCCCAGTTTAATCACCTCCCTTCATTGTCAGTCCCCGGCTGCAGGAAGGAGTGGATGGAGAAAGATTGCATTTCCTTTCAACAAACTGTCACCTTGTGGGTTTCTGTTGAGCAGAAGTGCTTTCAGGAGGCTAATAGGCAGCTGCTTGTTTTTTTAGTTGTTTTTTTTTCTTGACAAAATGAATAGTTTTGGAGGTGGTGGTGGTAGGTGGAGGGACCCGAGGAGAGGTTCATCCCTAGGATGTTTAGAAAGATGACAAGAGCCGGAGAGGCAGAGCGTGAAAAGAGAGGGTGAGATGCAAGCAGAGATAGTGCAGCGGAGGACGAGTGAGGGGAAATTATGTGATTGGGTTTTAATGACAACAAGAGACAAGAAAAACGAGAAAAGGAAAAAGAGCTTCCCGGCAAAACTAAGGCGAGACTGTGAAGGTCGGGTCGGAGTCAACGATTACTGCTTTGACTGTGATAAACAAACACACACACCCACACACACACATATTTACTGTATACACATGCACATACATACTCTCATTTCAAGCTTACTCATGCTTGCAGGAAACGACACACGCCAGATATATCATGTCGATATTTACCATAATTTGTCCAAATATTGATCCCTCTCTACTTGTTATAACCTAATTCTAAGGCTGGATTGTGATCAGGGTCTCTGTGACCTCTAATCATTTTATTTTAGGAAAAATTTAAACAGATTCAATATCAGCTATTGGTACAAATTATCAACCGCTGTTGATATGATGTCCCTTATCAGTCGAGCCCTGAACAAGACACAGTATATGTCACCCTGCTCTCTGCGAGTCCACAGAGTAATGCTACACTCACAATAGCACGTGTTCATCCAGGCCATGAATCATTAACCATCTGCTGGTTGGGTGGAATGAGAGAGGGAGAGAGAGGAGGGGTTGGTGACAGAGAGAGAGAGAGAGAGAGAGAGAGAGAGAGAGAGAGAGAGAGAGAGAGAGAGAGAGAGAGAGAGAGAGAGAGAGAGAGAGAGAGAGAGAGAGAGAGAGAGAGAGAGAGAGAGAGAGAGAGAGAGAGAGAGAGAGAGAGAGAGAGATAGAACAAAGTGTGCCTTTTTTATGGCATCTCTAAGACCCAAAACAAAGGATCTGTTTAGTTGCCTGGAGCATGATGGGAAGATAGAAAGGGGGTGGTGGTTATAGCAGCAAGAACAGAGAAGAGGCTAGAAGAGGGTGTGCAATATTCTTTGTTGTATAACTCAGTAAATACAAATTATAATTTGTGTATCATGACGAACTAGAGTGTAAATTGACACTTCACGATAAATAACAAAGGTTTTGGTGCAGTGGTTGTTAAGATGTCGACCTAGACCAGTAAATCAGCCAAGCCAATGTATCTGCTGATATTAGCTAATTAGTTACTATTAGTAATATTGTACTACTGTTGAATTGTAAAGTGTATGTCTATCGATAAGTAGAAAAAAGCTGTTGGAAATGCCAAGGCAACTCTTTCCAGATATAAAGTGCAACTTCTGTAAGATCAATGTCAGTTGCACCATCAAGGTGAAGTGCTACATCTCGAGCCCTGCACCAGGTTACAAGTTGTGTAATGGGTAAACTAATAACATAAGCAGGTGAGCCATAAGTATATGTTTCTTCTACAGAAATCAGAAATTAAAAATGATTGTGAAAGCCTACATCACCTTGTGTGCTCACCTGCAGGTGCTGCCTGCAGGTGAGCACACAGGCTTGTTGTCTGTGATGAGTAAGGCAGCTGCACGAGGCAAAGTCTTGGTGTGAGACTATCAGTTCAGGGCGGCTTCGCTTGCGATCATTCTCCATTCTGATCGCAAAAGAATTACTAACTTACTGTAGTTATTGGTCAAAAAGGCAGAAAATAGGTCAATCTGATAGTGAGCGCCCTCTGCTGGATCACCAGATCAGACAGTCTGATGCACAGCTAGACTGTTTAGGCCAATTTAGAAAACAGGTCATAACGGTGTGAATATGACCTTTTCCCCCCACAACTCAAATTCTGAATAAAAATAATACACAAGCTAGCTAGAGTCTAATGTGTTTATCTTATTTTACGATTAAACTTACATTTGAAATTTTCTTCAGCTCAGCATTGATTTTTATTAATGTCCTAGTGCCAGTAAATGTACTTTCGTAGCCATGGCAACAAGCAATGCGAATAAATCATTGTGGTGGAAATTATCAGCATCTATGAAGCTGAGCCAAAAGTTGTTGTTACTAGACTAAATATAACTGGAAATGGACCCAAATGATGAATCGCTTCCTCTCACGTCCCCATGGAGGTGACATCTGTGATTCAGAGTAAAACATCTTGACAATTATTTGATTCATTTCCGATGAATTTTGTTTCAGAGATTTCTTTTCTGTTTTGACTCAGTGCACTGACAATAACTGTTGTGAATGAATACACACAAGTAAGAGAAGAACAAGAAAACCCTAACTTGGCTCCACGTGGTAGGAAACCGCCTGAACAAGTCAGAAGACAGATAGTGAGACTTCATTAGTGTGAGAGAGCGACCTGCTGAATGAGCCGACACACGGGGAAGAGCCATACGACCAATAACAGAGGGTGCAGTGAAAGACTGTGCCCCTGCAGAAAGTGCCTCTGCACACAGGGAACAACTGTTGGAACTGGTGTTTTTTCACTTGATCGGAATTTGACACTTTTGAGTCCAAGAAGAAACCCATTACTGTTAAAACAGCACAAACCGTCAAAAAAGACGTTTTGCCAGAGAACACGAGAAGAGGCCTGATGAATGTTGGCAGGACTTTGTCTGGTCACATGAAACCAAAGTCAATCGGTTTGGATCAGATGGAGTCCTGCGTGTTTGGTGTGAACCTGACCAGGACCAGCACAGGGACTGAACAGCACAACCCATTAAACATGTAGGTGCTGGTGTGTTGATATGAGGTTTGATTGAATAGGGGAGATGATATGATGATATTAATAAACCAAGTGTGAAAAGGAGAGTGAAAAGATGACTCAGTGTCTCAAGAAGCTTCTTAATGTTGTTATTTTCCAACATGACAATGACACTAAACACAACGCAAAAATCACGTGTTTGTAAAGAAGAAACAAGTGAAAACTGTTTCCTGTCCCCTGACTTGAATTGAATAGAACAGTACTTGCATACAACAAAAAACCCTCCAGCAAAGAGCAGCTGATAAGAAGAGAAGCATCTGTGAAGAACAACAGTACAACTCTCCACAGATTAAGGCAACACTGGTATCATGAAAGACCAAGAGGATCGAATCTGTCATCAAAAACAAAGGCGTACCTACAACATATATATATATATATAAAAGAAAAAATAAATGATGGAGGACTGACTTAACTTGCAGATGGTTTTTTAGATATAAATCTTTGATCATAGTTTAGTCGAACATTTCAGTTTTTCTTGATATTTGTCAAAAAATGTTTATGTTTCTGGTAAATGCATTAAATGATTTGCGACTATAACATTTTGGTGACATTGACCAGGAATGTACTGAGTATTCATGTTGACTCTAGCTCCTCATGTTCTGGAGGGTTTGGCACATTCACTAGAAACTTCATGGTTCCCACATGATGTCTTTGGTGATCATGACTTTCTTTTCTGTGGTATATTTTTTATTGGTGTGTTTGAGCATGTGACCTCTTTGTCATTTATTGTTATACCTAATTCTGTTTTTATAATTTTTTTCTCCCCTGGGTGCTTGTGTGTGTGTGTGTGTGTGTGTGTGTGTGTGTGTGTGTGTGTGTGTGTGTGTGTGTGTGTGTATTATCTGATATGATACAATCATGGTCTCCAGAACTTTTGATTACATATTTGATGTTATAAAATTGGTATGAAACATCATGATTGACAGCTGATACTGACCCGTAATGGGTTGAGCGCGTTTATCGACAGGACCTTGATACCTTGGCTCCACACCCAGATTGCTACTGTGCAGACTCTGGCTCCAAATGAGATTATGTACAGTGTATGGTGCATGTATTAATAAGAATTCCCCTTTGGTATGTTTAACCTTGTTGATAATTGAATAATCAAATGGGTCATACACACGTGCAGTGTTCAATCCCATAGTTTTTTACCTTATGCAAGCCCATGCATGTGCATTGACTTAATGTGAATCATCAAAGGAAACACTGCTGTCTGATTTCCCAGAAACATGGGTCAACACAAAAAATCTAATGCAGCACTTTTATTACATTCACTCGTTGTATTTGCATTTCCTCACTTCTTCTGTGGGCCTCCTTTTACACTGTAAAATGTGGTGTCCTGCAGAAGATGACAACAGGGGCTGCAGTGCACAATCAAAACATTTATTCAAGAGGGGCTTCGAAACTAAAGCAAAGTCATTCTGCTCTCAGCACAAAAGGGGAAAGCCCTGTCATGGCTCATTGCACATTGTTCCTGCGACGCTGGGTACATTCTGTACCGCCATTCATTCAGGGACATCATTTGCATCAAATGTCCTTTGGAGTTTTGTTGTGATGCACGACTTTAATGAAGAATTGCAAGAAACAACTAGAAAAACGATGTTGTTTAATCTTTGTATGAAAAATACACGGGGACCAGAGGTAGAGTGAAGTAAATGGTCTCTATTTATATAGCTTCGATGACCACTCAAAGCGCTTTACAGTCGTGTTATGCCATTCACACACACATTCATACATACACATGTATATATTCATTAGGGCTGTCAATAGATTAAAAAAAAGTAACTGATTAATCTCACATTTTGAAATTCATTAATCTAGATAATCGCGATTAAAAGTTTGTTTTTCTTCTAAAGACTAAATCTTATAAATTAACGAGTAATCACTTCAGACAGCGTGTATTTTAGACACTGTTGTTTATTTGAATTTTTTTTTAACACAAAACTACACACAGAGCTGTGTTTTCAAAGAGGCTCAGGCCTATAACTCCTACCTGTGGCAGCCAGGTATTTAAATGTCATGTATGATAAATTGTGCTGAGACAGACAAGCATGTTCACATTTTCTGGAGCCAATGCTGCTCTCCTCTTCTGGACAATATGACCTGAGAGTGAGAACAGCCTCTCACAGGGCACTGTGGTAGCTGGGGTTGACAGGTGTTTCTTTGCTATTTCCTGCAAGCCTCTCATGAGTGTGCTGTCTTCCTGTCCACCAATTTAGTGGACAGTCCCCCATGCATGGTTCAAGTAGCTTTTCCAACTTTTCCAGTTTAGCCAGTTCCGTTGCAATCAACATCGAGATGTTGGTCCTGTGCTGTGGCACCAAGCGTACCCTTGTTTCGCTGGATACGTTTGATCACCTCCAAGGCAGAATTCCACCAGGTGGCAACATCTTGAACTAGCACCTCTTCCTTCTGTCCTTGTGCAGTTTGCTGTGCTCTCATTCAGACGGGACTTATCATTTGACGGGCTGTGTTTGAAGTGCGTCGAGGAATTCCTCTTCACAGTTCTCCGCTGTATGTCGCGCCTCTATTTATTTTACTTCCAATGCAAATTATCTAAATTTCCATACATTGTCAATAAAAATGAGCTGTGACATCCAGGTAATTGTCATTGCTGACTGACGTCCAGTGGTCACCAGTAAGGGCGATGCTGGCAGCTTGCTCGAGGAGCTGAATTTTCTTCCGCACACCGGAAGTTAACAAAGTTGCGTTAACTGCGTTAAAATATTTTATCGCATTAATCTCGGGCACAATTATTTCCTAGATTAACGCGTTAACTTTGACAGCCCTAATATTCGTACATCCCCACTATCTGTGAGAGGCCACTCGGGGTTCAGCGTCTTGCCACTTGGTCATGCAGTATTTGAACGGACGAACCACTCGCTTTGCCACTCTGCAGAAGAAGTTTTTGACCCTTTGAAATAGTTTCTTCTTAAAGGGTTTATGATTGCTTGTGTTGACATCATCAACATCTACGGATGTGATGGCAGCAGCAGATCCAGTGCTTGAAGAAATGGAGGTTGACTCTTCACTCGTTACAGTGTTGAAGGGACTCTCTTCCAAATTATCCAAGGGGTAAACAATCATTGGGCAGTGTCTGCATAGGAGCTGGTCTCCATTTCATCTACCATGTGAACCATTGTTATAAACGGATGTTTAAGAGCTTCACTGGGACTAATCCTGAAAAATGCCATCTTAACCTGAAACTCAAGCTTATCCTGTTCGTCCGAGATTCTTTTTTTATTGAGTTCCTCCTTAAAAGATATATAACTAGACTTGTCTGTTTCTGGCTCTTCCTTATGCTTCTTCTTGAACTCCTCACGTGTCATCAATCTCCATCCTGATTTATCCAAAATGAAAAACTCCTTGCTGTATTCTCCAGCAGCCAGCATATGGTCTGCTGGCTGACCCAGCAGGTCCACCAAATTTCCCATCCAGCCATAACTACATTCAAAAGGGAAGGGGCTGTCAACTAAAAAGAGTTGCAGCATGATGCAACCCAGTGACCAGATATCAACAGCTTCGGCCAAGGGGAGGCCCAACATGACTTCCGGAGCCCTGAATTGAGGATTCTGCGCCAGATCTCCAATTTCTGTGTATCTCGCTGGAATGGCCAGACCAAAGTCAATCAGCCGGAGCTTGAATGGAGGATCCTTGTGATTGACAAGCATCAGGTTGTCCACTTTCAAGTCTCCATGTATGATGCCAAGACTTTTCAGAGATTCAAGACTGACCAGTAGCTGGTGGAGCACAGGGCGAATTTCATTGAGACTCAGTGGCAACCATATCCTCTTATGCATCAGGTCAAAAATGCTCTCGTCTAGCATTTCAAAGACCATACAGAAGAGGTTATTGTAGTTGAAACTGTCAATGAATTTCACAATGTTCTTTTTGTCCGAGTCAAAGACACTGATCGCTTTTAACATCTCCACTTCCTGAGAGATGTTTTCGTCATCCACATTTAGAAATTGAATTGCCACCATCTCGGCATGGTTTAAACTGAAACACTTGGCAACTTTGCCGAAAGTCCCCGTACCATGTATGTCCATGACCACGTACCCCGAGGTATTGTTGTTTATAATATCATTTTTCGCGATATTAATTGATTAAAGTGTGAGCTTGAGCCTTCTGATGCTGATGTGGTATTGGAAGACATTTTGGAAGACATGTCTTGAAGATGTATTGGCAGGTGGGTCCCAGCGCCTCACCACTTACTGCTCGTTCATCCTTCATGTCATCATCAAAAGATGGTGTCTTTGATGCATGCATCAGTAGTAGTAGGAGTACTTACTGAAGACCAATTTGTAGCCACAGACAAAAAAATAATCAAAGGAAACATTAAAGAATGGCCGCATAGCTAGCTAGGGTGTAGCTCAGAATCAGAATCAGAAAGTCTTTATTGCCAAGTAGGTTTACACCTAGCTGGAATTTCCTTTGGTATATAGGTGCATACAATTAACATAAAACATAAAAACACAATAAGTACTTCACATAAGAAAAAATAAAATAAAAATAACAATAATAACTATATATAAAACAAAACAAGAATATATACAAGATATAAAAAGTTATTATATATATATTTGTGTGTTTGTTAATATATAATAGAAAATATAAATATGAAACAAAAAATGTATTAGTATGCAATGTGGCCCTACACAAAAGTAGATTTTCTTTTTTTGTGTGTGTTGTTGGCTTGCTAACGTAAACCACTGATAACTGGTGAGCATCCTCACACCGAGTCCCATGGTTTTACTGGGAGAGAGCAGTGTGCTGTCCCTCCAGGCTCCAACTATCCAACTATTGATGGTCAGTACATCCAGACTGTAAATCTGGCTGCTTGTTTAACTCCAACATCTAATTTTCTCTTTCGGTTTATGAGTATAAATACAGAGGATGCGACATGGGGGAAATTTCAAATGTTGTAAATAAATATGTTTGCTGCTGACAAAATATTTAAGCAATATAACTGGTCACAGTTTTAAGGCAACTCCCACAAATCTCCCAGCAGCCACCCTTGGTTGAAGAAGCCTTGCAGGGGCACATTTAAACTGCTTTGTTCAGAACAAACGTCCTTGATACTATTCACAAGTTTGCAAGCATTTATCTCCAGTAGAGCTACTGCATCATGATGTATTTCATGTGTTGTAGTCTTTCAGCAAGCTTTAACCAGGAATACCAGAGTGTTCACACAGTACAGTATCATGGCTGAGCTGACCAGGGTGCTTTCAGTCGCAAGCGAGAGAGGATTCACACTGATCCAGTTAGTGATGGTGATGATTCAGTGCACTCAGGGCTGACGATTCATTCATGTGCTGAATACCTTTAATTGCAATTCGAATGTATGAGTTTGTGAGCACAGAAAACCCATGGAGTCTGACAATAAGAGCACGGAGGTGTAAATTAGTGGGTACAAAAAGCTATAGAGGGAGGTGAATGGCAGCCATGACAGGTATCACATGAACCTTTTGAAAACACAATTCAGCCCCGCAAGTACTGACTAGTTCACTTTACATTAATGTGTAGCAGTAAAAATACATTATTGATTATTTTAATGGTCCCTCTTGACAGCCTGAACAAAGTGAAATGAAAAACTAGCAGTCACACTAAATCAGTAGTGTGTGGTTCATGTTTAAACACCTCTTTGACAGCATGTAGTAAAGAAGTACCAGGCAGTTGTGTTCCAGAGGCCCCGTACACACCTGGTATTAACATGTGGTATTCGTGACCTGATCTCAAGCGCACAGCTCTAAGTACAGGTATGAACGCACTCAGATCAGATGTAGATCCATTTCACGCCCGGCCACATTCGGAGGTGGTCTGAGCCACATGTCTCCACATT
Source organism: Pleuronectes platessa (assembly GCF_947347685.1). Taxonomy (NCBI): domain Eukaryota; kingdom Metazoa; phylum Chordata; class Actinopteri; order Pleuronectiformes; family Pleuronectidae; genus Pleuronectes; species Pleuronectes platessa. Next base: position 4,041,398 of record NC_070643.1, read on the forward strand.
CTTTCAACAGTGGGAACGTGAATGCGCCCGGGGCCACGTATGAAGAGTCTCCTACTCAGCTACAACACTGATCACCACATAACGATCAATACTTTCCTTGAATTGGTCAAATCTTTTTTCACAGCTGCACAAGGTTCATTCAGACTCTCCTGACTCTCTACCTGTCTTTTGCTTTTTTTGTGTCGACACACACACACATACACACACACCACCGGACATTGGACACACTTGTGTACTCAGACTGGATAAAAACAGCATAACTTGGTCTCGGTGAACAGATGTGAGTTACGTGTTTGTATAGAGCGATCTGAGATATGATCACAAGACGCATGTGGGATCACATTTTAATACCAGGTGTGAACGCAAGCACTCAGAGCTGTGTACTTGTGATCGGATCACAAAAAACACATGTTAATACTAGGTGTGTAAAGGACCATACAGGTGTATCTAATAAACCAGATAAAAACAAATATATATATTAAATAATAATATTATGTGGCTTTGATATGGTTAAAACCTATGGAAGCTCTTTAGTGGAGCATAAATATGTCTTATATATACATATATATATATATAAAGAACACCAGCACCGTCAAAGGTTTTGAAGATATTTTTTATTCTGCTTTACATACTGTGTTTTTCTGTAATATTTACAATCATAATTTCCACCTTATAGCCTTGCAGTTACCACAACACATCACAGGATAAAACATCTTGTATACTATAGGGCTGTTTTTCAGAAAAGCTGCTTCAGGTTGTTTTTTTTTTGGCAGCAATAGTCACAAAAAGACCTTCTGGGTGGGCCTTCTTTTAGTGCCATTATGCATATGATAATGCTCTGTGTGTGTGTGTGTGTGTGTGTGTGGCAGCAAACAGCAGTGTGTTGCAGTAATGGCAGGGGGCAAGGATCGAGCATAGCTGCAAGCTGTCACACTCCTGACTTAAAGAGGCAGTGCATTAACTCTGCATACACACATACACACCCAGTTACACACTGGCTATTATACCCAAGCAGCGAGATTGGAGGAAATGAAGCGTCATTGTCACAGGCGCATCACAAACACACATCGCAGTCTCAAGTGATACCTTTTGTTAAGGAGGGCAACAAAAGACAGTGGGACAACAAGAGGAGGAGATGGCTGCCTAAGGGAGACAATGAATGAAAGAAGTGGGGATGGAGGGAGGAGTAAGAGAACAGAGGTGGTGTTGTTGTGATGGACAGCAGGGAAAAAAAATTGGGACTGGATGAGAAAATGCTGATTTGTATGGTATTTAACCACTGGGTCCCTGCCGATGTTACTGTGTAGGTGGTGGTATAGGGAATATTAGCACGCAGCACAAGGGCAGGATATGCTTTAGGTGACTTGCCTGAAAGCAGCAGTAACCTTGTCTTTTTCATCTAGGACTGGTGGTTTTGCATAAACAGCATTTGCACAACACCAAGGGACAAAATTCCTGCCAGAATGTACAGTACATCTTGGATTTATGGGAGCCCAAGGTCATTAACATGTCCTTCCACTGACCAGACCCTGTCATCTGTCCTTCACGTTTACATCCCAGCCTCTCTGCTTAGATGGCTTTGACATTCACATCACAAATACACCTTCTGCCCGTCTTGCACACGCCGCTGTGCATGTCCATAGACAGGCACACATCCAAGATAGAGCCACCCACCCACACATCCACCAAAGCAGAGCGGAGAAGGGCTGCAGATGCCTGATACCTCACCGTGCTCTGACAGATACCCAGTGGCAGGAAAGTGGCCGAATGCATGTGCAAGGATGGGGGTGGGATTAGAGCTATTTAAAGCTGTATGTGTCTGTCTCTCGAGGCTCAAGCACCAGATACGTTCTCCCCCTCTTTCTCTCTTTTTCTCCACAGAAAGCATCCCATGCTCCACCGTGGCTTGGTAAAGCAGGCATGCAGACCTCTGCTCTTGGGCTCAATCCACTTATGTAACATCGTCATTGGTGGAGAAGGAGCACCATCTGGGCCTGGGGCTACTGTACACATTGTTCTCGGTGTGTGTGTGTGTGTGTGTAGGTGTGGCTTTGCCTTTGTGAGCTTGTGTAGCAGAGAGGGGAAAGGGTATTACTGTTTATCATCTGTTGTCTAAGTCATTAAAGTCAGTCTATCAGTGTAACATTAATTCTGGTGTTTTATAGACAGGATAAGGCCAGGAGGTGAACTGCGTTTATAATTCAAACAAAAATTTGCCATAAAACCATGGGTTCCAAGGCTTCCTCTGCAAAAACTGTGGATGATGAATGAAATAGATTGATTTCTTTATCTGCCTTCTCGCCGGGTATCTCATTTCTATTCACAATTAAGGAGTTTTTTAAATGTTGTTATTGCTGCTCTTTATGTTTATTTTCTATCCATATGTTCCTCTATACCCTACCACTATGAGTGGGCTCAAAGTGTATTCTGATCCCTTCCCTTTTTGTAGTCTTTATCATAATTTTTTTTATTTTAAATGGCCCAGCTGGATCTTCCATGTTTGCAGAGACTTATTGAAAATCCAGATTGATTGTTGTGGTCTTGATCATCTCCCTGACAACCGCCACACTAGCGCAGTTAGTTGCTCAGGTTTGCCAGTCCGCCAGCTCAAGAGAGAGTCCTGGTGGTTCCAACTTCTTCCTTTTAACTACTACGCACGAAACGACTCCTGGGAACACTCAAAACATTTTTTTATTCTATTTATCCTTAACTATAACACTCTGCAGTGCACATTACCTGACAGTTTGTTCACTCTGTTTATTCTCCTGTGGAGACCTTGTAGCTAAATAGCAACTGTATATGTTGACTTTGTATTTCTACTTTGTCTTCATTTGGCTTCATATTTTGCCTCTAAAGCATTTAGCTGTACTTATACAGCAGCAACTAAGGATATGTCTGTATAAACAAAACAGCTTAAATGCAATTACCTTCTAAATGTTGTATTAAAACTACATTTAAGTGAAGATGAGTTATCATTTCCTGTGCACTGACGGTTTGAAAGTTCCACACATCCATATTTAAACGTCTCTAGCATTGTTCCCATTACAGGTCGCTGGCAGCTGGAGTACTTCCAAGGTTAAGATGGATATGAAACTGTTGGGTGAATCAGCAGAATAAAAGATGAACAACCTTGTCAGAAAACGCCTTGTGCTTTGAGCATGAAAGCATGGGACCTTGGTGACAGGATGTTATGTGCGGTCCTGCACAACTCCTAACTCCATGTAGGCCAACTTCTTAACACTAGAACACTATTAATACTAGATGCACCCATAGACATGAATAGACCAAGTCCAAAATTACCTGCTTCTGTGCCATGTGTCATTGTGGCTCCACAGTGACAAACTTTATTGTTACCTGACTAGTGTAAATCAAACAACAGGCTCCTTTACAATAGAAACCAATGGCTCGTGGGTATAACACTATTAAGTGCTGTTGGTCTGAGCATAGTTCATCGAATAAATGAAAGGTATGACCATAATATGAACCTATAGTGCTGTACCTCTAAATGTAAAAAGTTTAGGGAATACTAAAACATTGCATAAACTTACATCGGTTAAAATGGATTGTATTTGTATACACAGGTTTTGCATGGTTTCTATAAAGCGCATTTTATCTATCACACACAATTCATACACTGTCAGCACATTTGGTTTTTCCATCTCTTGCCAAAGGACACTTCTAAATGTGGACTGGAGGAGGCGGGGATCAAACCACCGACAGAAGTTTAGTGAACGACCCTCTCTTGCTCCTGAGCCACAGCTGTTCCAACAAACCATCTAAATGAGTGTGTCTTCACAAACCTTCACTCCTAATACACTGATAAGGTATTTACAAAGTGGGCCTGAGCTGATTCCGTCTTTATTGCTGGTCACGAAGATGGTCGTCTTTCGTCCAGTTTGCACCAAACATCCCAGCTCCCTTAGTTCTCTGTTCATGTTCTTTTCTTATTTCATGCCTCACCAACTTAATGGCCAACAGCTGATCTGCTGCAGGTTACAAAAACACTGGGTAAGTGGTTTTAGTTCAAATGTGACCTGCTGCATTTTAATAGAGGAAGAGACCAGCAGAGGAGAGTGTGAGAGCAGTCTCTTCACTTGCCACCACTCTACGTTTCCTCCCGTGCAGAAGGCCCCCAGTAAATGACCTCCCACCGCTCTGCAGGCCACCGTCAGCCTGGACGTGGGTTTAGGCAATCTGTCGCTTGTTTTGCTGGTTACATCTGATCCCACAGGGACCTGGGATTATTTCTCCTTTCTTTTCTCCGAGCTACTGAATAGAAACCTGTGCTTTGTTGTATGTGGGAGGGGATGTATTTGCTTGCTTCAATGAGGATGTGGCTCTGTTACTGACAATAATACTTGCAATTGATTACTAATATTGCATTCACCACCGGTAGTTGAGGCTGATGCCATTTATTTCTTTTGGAAAAGGATCATGTGATAGAAGTGTGAGGAATCAGGGAAGGAAACCTTGTGACTGATAAGACCCAGTCAGGAAGCGAACATGGGTGTCAGCTTCATCGTCTCCATGCTTGCTCAGATTAAAACCGTTTCCACCCTCAAATGGAGCCAGCACCGTCCCTGTCAGTCTCTATTTAGGGGCTTGGAAACACAAATGTAGTGTGGACACCAGGTGTGGACATAGAAATAGGGATGTTGTTGAAAAGATAAGCATATTAGGGGTGAGCAGGGTAATGTGAGACTTTTTTTACATTTGCTCCCCTCTAGGCAAGCTAAAATGATATATTAGTAAAATTTACACATTTCCCATTAAATCAGGATGTTTCCTGAATTTACTTTTACATGCAAAAAACACATTTTTGTGTAGATGTAGGCCTTCAAGAAAGCAAGTATTGCCTACGGCATTGGCAGGTTGTAGCTTTATTATAAGAATGGGACACTGGGGTCAAAGATGGAAGATAATAGTTTAAATGAAAATTCTTACATCCACTCAAATATCTACAAACATTTTCTTCTGGAATTGGACCAAAAACTGATAACTCCAAAATACCCCTAATAATCACTGCTAGCTGCCGAAAGGACTTTAGAAAAAACCATCTGGCGCCTGTCACGAAAATCTCATCTCTTTTAAAACCCTCCCCTCAACTCTTCTAAACATGTCTAGTCCCATGATCACCATCATTAGACCTCGCAGACCCTCGGCAGCAAGCTCACAATCAAAGCCCTCTTGTGCAATTTATAACCATTTAATTCAGGTACCTGCCTACATGCTGCCTTATATCCTCAGGTGGAGCCCTGCTTGCTGTTAAAAAGTCAAGGCTGAAAACTAAAGGTGACTGTGCTTCTGCCGTCAGGGCGCCTCGGCTTTGGAACAACCTACCTGAGGAGATAACGCTCTCAGAGTCAGTGACTTTTTTTAAATCTCTTCCTAAAACCCATTTTTATAGACTTGCTCTCATACGATGATGTGTTTTTTTTATCGTTTTCTTTTCACCTCTTACTTTAATTGTTCATTCATTTTTTTATCTGTCAATGAGTAGCAAAGGTTAGGATTAAAAAAAGCTGCCCCCGTCATAAAAACTTCCTCAGGCAACGGTTTTATATAAGATCAATCCCCCCATTATGAATCAGTTCCCATGCTCAAATTAACATATGAACCTGGTAATAAGCTTGACTATCCTTTACATATTTTATTCTTATTGTATTATTTGTGCGAAGCCTAACTTCAGGTTAAGTTCTCATTAGCCCTGTTTTCCTCTACTTGTACTCCTCTTGTTAATGTGCAGAGCAGCAGAGCACGCACAAGTTAATGTAGACTGTTCACTGTATGTTCAACATTCCTCTTACCTTCACATTTACAAACATCTCTTATCCTAGGCGTCAATTTGACCCCAGCAATTTAAACCGCTAGAGAATAATTTGAATTGTTACCCAAGTGTGTTGGGTACTTGACAAAATAGCCCTCTGAGTAAAGCATGCCTAGGATTAGGTAAATGGTTACGAGTCTCCATAAATGATTGTAAGTCAATGTGATATCCTCTGTAGTCATGGAGACACAGTACAGGGATGCTACATACAGTAGCTCAACAGAATTGTTGACTTTTATGAACAAAATAAAAGCCTTCTGAACCAGGTTATGACTGAAAATGCAGTACACTAGAGGAAGTGGAGGCAAACACAGTGACTTACAATGTCCCTGGGGCTGTGAAATAGAAAGATTGTGTGTTACGCATTCCTTGTGTGATGACACCGCGGTGCTCTGAACCCAACTTACTCTCAGACAGGATTCCAATAATCTGACTGCTCCCTGTACAGCAGATCCAAGCCAAGGAGCCTCTGTTGATCAAAACAATTATGTGTGATCATTACCACAAATGTAGACAGAAAGGAGGGAGGAGGAGAGGCTGGCGATAGAAGGGAGAAAAGAGCACGTTATGGGACTATTCAGATTATGGCATTAAGGAGTGATGTAGTATTTAATTAAAGGTGGGTAAAACATGACCCCTGGTCAGTAATTATTTTTGCATTACTGACATTTGTCAACACCCCCCTTTTCCTCCACAGGTGTGTCATAGCCATAGGTCATAGCAGAAGTTTTCGGTTTCAAGGTACAACGTGATAACAGCATGAAATATCCAGCCCCCAAGGAAACACAGGATCAAATCCCTGCTTTCTAGATGCTTTTCTCTCAACTCTCAAGGGACAAGGAACAGTTTTTGTTTTTAAATACATTTTCTAAAGTGTTCAAGAGCAGTTTTTTGACTATCATTATGTGTTATTGAGAATCTATTGATCTACAACACATCAGGGGTTCATGGATTATAAAATGTAAGATTCAGCTTTTTGCTGTCATGATTTGTCCCTCTAAAGTGATTCCTTCTGATTCTTTAGAACTAAATATTTCCGCTTTATTTTGATATCACTTCCCTGGTGGTTGTTGGTTGTGTTAATTCCTGTGTTTGTCTAGTTTTCCTGCTTTAGTGATAGTCTGTCCCGCCCTGATGTCTTTCACCAGGGTCCAATTATCCCTGCCTCCCCTGTGTACTCTGTCTCCGTGCTCCCAGTCCTCCATGTCAGGTCGTCTGTTCAGCTCCCGTGCGTTACCTCGCGCTTCTGTTCTTTTCCCCATGGCTCCCTTGTGTTGTTGCTCTTTTGTGTCCCTCAGTGTTCCTGAGTTGGATTCACTGTTTGCATCTGCCTGCCTGTCTGCCAACCAGATCCTCTGTACGCCTGTTCATTTCACAATAGAGGAATGGATTCGCTTGAGTGGAGCAGCTGTGGCGCGCGAACGCAGATGTGTGTGGGACGTCAGGCTGTAGATTTTGCCAAATCAGAATCGTCTATGCTGAAGATGCAAAAAAAACGCCACAGTTTTATGGACAAGTCATTTCGGTTTTCAAAGACGTGTCAAGCAAGAGATGGCAGGAGGGGGAGAGGGAAAGAGAGAAGCCATTGTAAACTGCTTTGCTAAAGTAGCACGTCTGAATAGCTTGTAAATAAAACATGTAGGAATAGTAAGAAATTTGATCAAAGAAGAATATAGTTATTATTTTAGTTCTAATAGTAAAATTAACAGGGTTGAGATAAGAGTAACAAAACACACAAGCAGCAACACAGTACCCCAGCAGTAGTTTTCTGTAGGAGTAAATGTTGTTGTCATCTTTTTGACTACAACATCTCGTCTTTTTTTAGCCATTAGCCTCTTGATGACACCAGTGTCATAACTGTTGTTCTCAGTCAAGGGCAGGTAAACCAACTTTACATCGTCTCATGTGTAACTATAGATTATTGTTTGCATGGCAACTTTATAAAATGATAAAACTGCAACTGTCAGTGTTCTGCCCCCAATTCACCAAAACAATCCATCGATGCAACTTTTACACCCCACAAAGACTTCAATTGGTTTAAGAAAATTTTCCTATAAAAAAAATAAAACATAACATATATACAGGTGTTATTCAAAAATATAATACAAGGCCAAAAGGTTTCCTCAGGCAGCGCCACGTGAGAGTGTTTCCGCTCTGCTGAGTTTGTGCTGCGGTTTACTTTCCATTTGTTCTGCTGTGATGATACACAATTTTCAGTAATGTGTGTTGGAGTTAGAGGAGTAATAGACCCGAGTAATGAGTGTTTTTACACACAGACCCAAGACTTAGCAGCGGGCTGCATGTGCTAGACATTCTGTTCTCCAGTGTCGTGCTGGGAGAAACAACTTCTCACACTTTTGGTGCACAAACAAGGTGGAGTCAGAGCATAAATGGGTTCAACTGATATACTGCCAATACAGCAGATTGGTATTGGTTTTTAATAAAACATTCAGATAATTTACCACCGAGCCAGGGATTTTGATGCTATATTGCTGAGTTGCGGAGAGAGGTTACAAATTTTTGGGAGAGAAGGAGAGAGGGAGAGATGTTGCACAGTTTTAAAGAGGGCGCCTCTGTACAGTGAGTTTAAAATGTGCTGAGTCTCACAAAAATAAAGCCTGTTATGTAAGCTATAACAAATAGTAAGAAAGGTACATTGTTAATTGTTCCAGATTTTTATCTGGGTAATAAATGGGTCCCATATGAGCTACTTCAAACATTTAAATATTTTAAAAAATCTATAATTAGCTGTTATTTCTAATTTTAAAAAGCCTGGAGCTTGGGACAAATTCAAAGACAAACTGATGACAAAGCGTGTGGTAACATCATTTCTAATAATTTATCTTTTTCATTTTATGTATGTTTTTAGTTATATTGCGTCTTTGTTCAGTCATTTTCCAACAAAAACAGCCTCATAAAAAGGCTCTGATAATAACAAGTCAGCCTCCTGTTTTGTCTTCTGACTCTGATGAGGGGGCACCATGGAATCTGAATGGCCACCCCTTGGTACCATGTTTTTCCTGCCTCTGCTGAAAATGGGCACTACCAGTATTATATGGTGTTTTTACACCTGAAAGTCCAGACCATGGTTAGAACCAAGGTTTATGCCTGTTTATATTTTATCAAGTTAGTTTTGGTTTCACACTGTCATTTAGGGAGCAGACGAAAGACCTTTGTATGACATACGTATTTCATAAGTCTACCTATACTTGACAGTGATAGTTTTCTAGACAGGCCTGGATTTGACTGCAGCAATTGCATGAAAGCTCGATCCATTACGTCACATCTACAATCTACAAAATGTAGTATGTATATCTACATTTTGTGATCGCTCACTGCTTGGTCAATTGCTCGTCTCAGTCCTGACTCATATGTTTCTCAGATTTCTCCTGACCTTGGCGTTATCTATTCCTGCTGTTTCACTTCAGTTCAAGTACTCACTGCTTTCCTGTTTGCCTGGCTCCTTAGTACCTGCATTTGGGTCACAGCCATCACAGTACCAACTGATCGTTGTGGTCCCAGTGGAACCAGTATGTTGGTATCATAGAGACTATCTTGGAAGAACTGTCACTCTGAACTCAACAGATCAGGTCCCTCATTCTGTAATTAAAAAGTCTTCAACCTCATGGCTAATAACTATGCTGTGATGACTAAACCCGTTGTCAGACATGACCTGGGGATAAAGTCCGGAGAACTGAGTCCGGACCATACCTGGAGCTGCCTTTCACACATGCAAAATGCAGCAGGAGGTTCTCTGCACAGATTCAGGCAAGGTTTGGTGCAGCCAGGTGCAGCAGGCAGAGGCAGGAAGTAATGTATTTATTCAGCTGCAGAGATCACGTGATTTCCTTGATAACACACAGACACCGGTGTCGGCTTGAATTGCCACAAACTCTCAAAACATCTTTGTTTGTGTCTTTACGTGTATGACACCTGTTTTTACCAGGACATATATATATTTTTTTTTTGCTTTGTTTTTCTCATTTTTGCGTCCCCCCCCCCCCCCCCTTCTTGAATATATCATATGGGGGAACTCCCGCTGTGTTCTCACATCGGATTCTGTGTAGCTTGAGTTCAATGCATGTCTGAAAGCAGATTTAGTTGGCTGTTTGTAAGGTGATCTTGCAGACCGCAACGTTTTCTTCCAGAAGCCCCCAAGCTTAATCCTGGCATAGGACCTGCATGCTTTCAATCAGATAGATACCAGCCTGTTTCTCAGGAAGCTAGGCCATTGTCTCACCCTGACCTGGAAAATTCCATGGACCTCCTTTCAGGAAAAACCCCACAAGAAAGTTTGGCTTTGAATGACATTGGTCTTCTCTTTTGTGAAGCAATAGGGAGTTCCCACTGCCCAATGATTAACGTCCAGTCTGAGTTTGGGGCTCCCATCCAATGTGTTGCCTGCTCCCTGCCGACGATGAGCAGCATACTCCCAAGTTCATCGTCCCTATTGACATACAGACTATTCCTTACACATTGCCAGCTCCTGAGGCTGTATTCCCAGGACATCCCACCGTAATGTCAGGCTGTTATCATTCATTGCTGCAGCACCTAATTCTCAACTGTACCTGTTAAACTGTCCAAACTGCCTCACTGGACCCCAGAGCCCTACCTTCCCTCCTGAGAGGATCCACCTTTGCCAACAGCCTCCTACCCAATCCTGAGGGGACTAAATGTGTCCCTGCCTTTACCGACGCCCGCTGGCACCCATCTGTTTGTCCTGCTACGAGGCCAACGTTCTGAGGTCCACAGCTCTCCAGCCACCAGGCCAATACCCTGAAGCTCTGAAGCTTTGACCATCCAACAAGCAGTTCTGATGCAATGTACTGCCTCCTTAACAAGTGACTCCGACAGCTTGCCAAAAAAAGAGGGAGATTTGAGAATGAAAGTAGTTCTTGTTCAGGCACGTCCCAGCTCTGTGCTTGTTGGACTATATATATTTTATGTAAAACAGAAACACTCCCTCACTCAGATGTCTTTCTGCTCTCTTGCTTTAGAGCGCTGTGTGCTCATTTCACAGGTCTGGTCATGCAAAATTTATGAGACTAAATAAACGCTTGTCTTCTACCATACAAGATGACACCAGCATGGTCCCTGCCTCTGTAATCTTCAAGAAAACAGAAATAGTATGATAATTTGACACACTAACATTTAACTCAAATTAAATATGCCTTTTTTGACAGAACCTACACCGATTGAAGCTGATTGGGATCTCCCTCCCTGCATTTGTTGACAGTGATTATTTTATTATATTGTGATCTGTGAATGATTAAATAACTAAATTATTTCAAAAGGCTCACTTGTCTTTCTTTCCACAAGGTTACATCCATCACTGGTTGTTGAGGTTGTTGTCCACAGCAGAGATGTATTTTTAAAAAGGGGATTTTGTTGTATTCACATATTGCTTCCTGTTTATTTATCTGACTCTCATTTATATATTTAGAAAATAAGCATTGGTCAGTAGGTTTGTGACTCAAATGACAAGAATTAAATCAACATCTCTTTACAACAAAAAACTGAACATTATGACCTTCATTGAGGGAGAATTTATTGCACAGTTGTATAAGTCTGCATTAGTGTTGTAGCTGGTAACTATCTTGCGTGCAGACATTTCTGTCTGAATATTTCAATATAATATTGTCATACAGTACTGGGATTCGCCAAAATGATTGAACACAAGCATAATTTATACCAGCAGCTCAGAAACGGCTAAATCAGTGTCAGCTTTAATCACTTAAGAGGGTAATCTTTATCTTAATCTTTCCTTCACACCTTCTCCAGGTCAAGCAGCCGTCTGTCTCTCGTGCAGCTGTGGAAATGAAACTCTCTGCATTCGTGACTCTCAGCTCCATCGAGGTCACTGCATAGGCCCCTGGGCTCATTCAACTCCCAGCAACAGCATCACAATCATCATTACTTCCCCAACCAGGCAGCAGGAAATAGGACAGATGAGTCAACATATCTAATATATCCGAGCTGCCTAACACATCTACACAGGCCTTAATTGTGCTGTGGCATGTTTTTGGAGCAATCAACACATTTTAGTAGGCTGAAACAATCTTTTTATTCATTAGGCTGTACCTCTCTACTGAGCTGAGTTATATGACAAAAACCAATCCGTGGTCCTGATTAGACTGTGGAGAGCACTTAACTGATTTTCCACTATGGCCTTGCAATCAGTGTAGCATCAGGATGAAACAGGCCAACTCTCCCCTGACAACTCCCACGTCGGTAAATTGCAGCTAAAATCCTCTCACCACTTTGTGTCTCCTGAAAAGTTCTAATTAAGGGGGAAAATATCAGATGGTAGTGGTATTGGGTTCACATTCATAGAATTTTTTTCCAGTACAGCACTTTGTCCAAGATTACATATTCAGTATTTAAAACTACAAAATACCAACAAATCCCCTCAAATTTTACAAATAAATATTGTTGTTGTTGTTGTGGTTGATGTCCAAAACAATACATAAAGCCATTTTTTGAACTGAAGACACTGACTAGACAATTTTCACTGTTTTTTATATTAAACATTTTATTTGGCACCACGATGGTCAAGATGTGGTTAGATTAAGGCCCAGGAACTAGTTGGTTGGGATTCGGAAAAGATCCTGGTTTGGTTTACTTGATTAAGATTAAGGCACTTTCGACGTCATGGTTACAGGAAGCATTTAGTTATGGTCACGGTAAGACTGAGGCTTTGGTTAAAACAAACCAGTGTTTATTTTCCATAGCAAACAGGAAATGAACAATGGTCTCCCGTATTAATGACTAATGCTCATGTCATTTCTACATTATACATTCCTTTAGTTTTGTCTCATAAACACATACGTACCTCTGCAACCTTTTTAGGACTTAAATAATGACCAAATCTTAAATAAAGCTTCAAGTTGCTATAGCTCTATTCAGACTTGCGCTCTTCAAACTCTGGAGATCCTCTGGACTTTCTCCATCTGGCCCCCAAGGAAAAGGTCTGCGCAAAGTCCTAAGGAGCCAATGTGAGAACACATCAAGAGGCCTTCTTCTGGATTCACCCCCAGCGAGTGGGTGATGTTTCTCACACCTGATAGATGCCAAAGGAAAACAAATATCTCCTAATGTAGAAGCGCGTAGAAAACACAGACAAAGATGTAAATGGAAGATGCTGTTAACAAAAGCATGGGATCTCCGCAGCGGAATTCATTTGTTGCATTCTGCCTCAGGATGCTGCAGCCCCCCTCACCTGAACATGTCGGAGCTTTCTGTGATGCTCTGAACGCGTCTGAGCGGAGAATCTCCCGCTCCATTGTTCATGTGTGAAAGGAAAACTCCAGATAAAGTCCGGACCCAATTCTCCCCATATCCTCCGGAGGTCACGTCTGAAGACGCCTTATGATTCAAGCTTGTTATCATGTACCATTTTAAACAGCCAGTTTAAATAATATCAAAATATTTACCCAAAGAAAAATAATAATAATAATAGCAGCAAATTAAGTGACTCTTACAAACCATGAAAGCAGCAGCAAGGGTCCAATCATTGTGGTATATGCATGCTGCCATTGTTACTGTTCTATGTGAGTTGTTTGCGAACATGTAAATGAAAGCAGCTCTGTAGCCTGGTGGCTTGCTGGTTAAAGCTGTGCCTGTACCACCTGCCAGGTAGTGGCAGACTGTAGCCGTCCTGGATGGCTGGCAGCTAAGTCTTGGTGTTATACTGATCTGACCACTCTCCACAGAGCTTTGTGGTCAAATACGCTCAAGTCCACGCTGAGCCTCTTCAGCCGCCAGATAAGAGCCATTGTCTCACTGTTTTCAAAACCACACCTGTGTGGCTTGATGTTAATCCCCAGGAATCTGAAGCGGCTCACTGTCTCCACTTCTGTCCCCTCCATGTGGATGTGCAATGCCCCTTCCTGTAGCCTCGGGAACTCTCCCTTCAGCTCCTTGGTCCTGCTGACGCAGAGCGGGAAGTTGCTCTTTTACTATTTATCCGGAGGCAGGTTCTCTATCGTCTGTGATACCGCCAAAGATGGTGATGTCGTCAGTGACATTTTATATTTGCTACATATTTTGAGAGCACAAAATTTCATAATTTCACAAGCTTTGTGAGTTGCAACATTTTTAAAGGCTTCCCAATATACTGTATTTAAACAAGCAGCTGTTCTGCTCTAGCATAAACTCTGGCTTGGTGTTGTTCTGAGAGGGAGCCTAGGAATTCAGCTCCCCTGGAGGAGAAGCATGCACTTCCCCCACACCACAGCCATCTCCTTTGTAGTCCATGATGCCCATTAGCCACATGTGCCTGGTGTTGAAGTCATTGTAACATGACTCATTTTACCTGTATTTTCTGGGTCTACGGAGTGGATTGCTCCTATCTGAGCACTGAGCATGCCCTCTGTTCACCCAGAGATTTTAGTCAGGATAAGAGCATATAGCCTTCCACTGTACAATGTGTCAATACGTCTCAGTGTTATCATCTTCATATGATTAAAAAAAAGGGTCTGCACCCCTGGTGTCTCCCAGGCATCCAGGAGGTATTCAATTCTAATCCAATGCTTGAACAACTTCAAACCATATTTTTTCAGTGCAAAGTAGAGGCATTTCAATATAAAGTTCCGTCTGGATGTCCCTAAGAGTGAGCTCAGAGTATTATATAAGGGAAATTAATTTAGGTTGATTGCATCTGCAACTCCCTCTGTCACGTCCCAAAGTTCATGACCAGTAAATCAAGAGCTTAATTTGTATCCCTACAACTTCCTCTCCACCTCGGCCTCTGCCCACATTAATGTAGACTGTGATTAGAGGGTGCTTATGAAATCATCTACTAGCCTCTGAAAGACCCTCCCGGAAACCAACGATCGGAGAGGACTGTTTACTTCATGCAATGACTGACCAAGTGTGAAGATGGGAAAAAGTAAGAATGTTGCCCAATCTCTACATCTATCTTTTTCTCACTCCACAACCATTCTTCATTTTTTTTTAGTGTGTGCACCAAGTGTGCAGAGTTATAATTCATCTTGTCCTGGCCCTCACTAGGACAGCAGGCTTCCAGTGTGGCTCATTGCTCGGACAAGCAAAAGATGAATATATCTTATTTAAATATACAATATTTTTTTTTAAACAGTAAAAAGAAAATAGAATTAGTGGGCTATTATTATAAGCCTGCTCTAAATAAAGGTATAACTGTAGCTAAGGCAAAGAAATAATTGAGAACTTACAATATATATATGTATATATTTATTACATCATTGCATAACAACATAACCATTATTCAGTATTTTCAACATTTGCTCAAGGTTAATTTCATGGGTTTAGAATGATAAATTCTGATATTTGACATGATGAAACCGTAACATGTCTTTTATTTCTAAATGTTCAACAAAAACCGAATCGAGAGTGGATGCAGGGTGAATTTCTCCATCCCAAACGCTCATGCTGTGTTGCCATAGGAGCCTGATTCAATGTGTAATTGCTAATGGGATAATTAGTCAGGGGGAGAGATGTGTGGAGGGCAAAGGGAAATGCCGATGTTGTGATTCAGCTTCTGTCTGATAGAAATGGAATAGCCGGTTTGTGAATAATGGAGGACATGAGGGTAAACATGTTTTTTTATGCTAACCATATTCAAAACAAACATTCAAAAACTGATTATTAGGTACACTTATCCAGATTATTTTTTGTATCTGGAATTGTATCTGAGCTTTACTCTCATCTGTGTTATGACAAATACAGCACAGTATAAAATACAGTATAAAAACAACAGCAGTGGGCAAATGTGTGGACCCTGTACACAAGTGTGTTGACTGTGGATCAGAGGAATATGTGAAAAGAAGGTGCACATAAAAAATACATTCCAAGAAGGATTTTGTTGGCTGAGCTTGTGTTGACTACTTTTCATAGAACATAGAGCATTCATAATCCTAATAGGCTACTAGTGGGAAGAAGAGGTCAAGGGAGACACACTGAACTAAAAAAAACATGCCAAATCCGTGCAGTGAATAAATAAGATATGTTTTTGTCATGTCTTATACACACTATAGATTCTGCTTGACTTGGGAAAATATACTATAATTGTAAGAGTATACACAGTTGGTGGCCATGATAGAAAAGGGGTCAATGGTTAATTACTTGCCATTTAGACCACCAGATCTAGATTGTAAATAGAATACAGATCCAGGAGAAAACTATTTAAAGGTCACTCACCAACGAATCTCATTCAGTGCCTTTCACCATATTTCTAATAGATTTCATTTCAGCTCAGCTCAACCAGTGTTAGTAATTTCTGTAGCAGGTGAACTGGTCCCAGAACTTATGAACTCTCCCAAAAACTGGTGGAGAAAGGTCAAACCAAAACACCCAAAAGATTGGAGAATTTAAGAAATAATTGAAAAAGTGGCACTGACAGGTTTTACTTGACTGCCTCGCCACGCTGATCTACTTGCTGGCACATCAGGGACTCAGACCCCCATGAGCAATGTATTTATAGAAACACAGCTACTTCATGTGTGCAGTTTTTTCTACCTGTAATAGTTTTTCAGCTTTTATACTGTAATTTCAATCCACTCAAATGTCTGCATTCAAATATCATATTTTCAGATCACAGCCCTGTGTCCGTTGAGGCCCACAAAAATCAAGAAATGATTATTTAATCTTTATGTAATATTTCAACAGCTTTGATCTCATTGATTTCTGTGTTAAAAAATTTGACCAATAAACCTTGAAAGGATTTAATGAAATGCTCAATAAGATGTCTCAATAAAATGTGACAGGGCAAATAGCTGGTGTGGAATTCATTACTCGTTATTCACCACCATTTAAAAGGTCCAGTTTATTTAAAGCCCAATTCCACTGTTTACAGTCTCAAAAGGCTTTACAGACCCACAGGTATAGAGAACCGTATGTTCCATATAAGCAGTAAACCTCATTTGGCAGCAGTAAACTAACTGCTGCTAAACCATGATGCTATCTCCTTAAGGTGCATCCAGTGGGTCATCTGGCATTTCCTCCCGAGGGGGTATATAATCTGGAAATGGCACACCAGTGGCCTTCAGCATTCCAATTGAGCGTTCCAGCATGGAGTGGGTTATGGTTGTAAGAGCGCTCTGGATTAGGGGTTTGCAAGCAGGTTCATGAGGCTTGGAGGGAGGGCATAAACCTGATCACCCATGTACTATTTTTTTTAATATGAGATGTTATAAGGTCTAGACTGAATAGTGGTCTCCATGGTGCTTTGCATGATGGTGTTGGGAGAATCATCTGCAGTTAGACCGGGCGAAGAGAAAAGAGATTGTGGTGCATTTCATGAGGAATAAGCCCCCCCCCCCGCTCCAGTCTGCTTCAGTGACTGATGTTGAGGTTGTGCTATCGTACAAGTACCTGGGCTGTGCAACTGGATAATAAACTGGAGCGATCCACAGACACTGATGCTGTCTGCAAGAAGGGTATGAGCCAGCTCTACTTCCTACGGAGGCCCAGGTCAGTTAAAGCCTGCAACTAGATAATCCAGATGTTCTACGAGTTTGTTGTTGCGAGCACCATCTTCTTTGCTGTGGTGTGCTGGGGTGCAGGCATCAGAGCAAAGGACACCAACAGACTAAATTAACTCATCAGAAAGGCAGGGTCTGTTGTCTGCTGCGCTTCACCCTGAAAGAGGTGGTGATGGACAGAATCCTGACAAACTGCCGGCAATCATGGAGAATGCTGCTCACTCCCTTCATAAAACAGCGGACAAACTTAAGAGCAACTTCAGCAACAGACTCATTCAACCCCGCTCTTCAAAGGAACGATACAGGAAATCCTTCCTGCCTGCTGCCATCAGGGTTTAAAACTCATCTGTGGTCCAGATCTGTGGTCACTGAACGGGACCAAACTAAATCGTTGTACCACTTCTAACGTGCAGTAGACTTTCTGCTCGTCTGCTCTTTCTGCCTCTTATCTTCTGCTCTAAGTACATACTGTACAGCACAGTTTTCTATTTATCCATCCATTTAATTGGCAATTTTGGGTTTAATATCTTGCGTAAGGACACTGCTGATATTATTCACTATATTGATATTATATATCATATCTATACATTATGTTTGTGTGTATGTGTGTGTACATGCTAGTATCTATAATATTAGCCTTGTAACAAACATTATGTGTTATTATTACTATGATTGTAATTTTATGCTGAGCCATTATTGTTATTATTATTGCTATGCTATCGCTGTAGATTATTATTAGTATGTAGCACGTACACTATTGTTATTATCAACGTTGTTATTAGCATTGTCATGCACACCATTATCTATCTATCTATCCATCCGTCCGTCTATCTGAACTCCTAACAAATGAAAGGTATGTCTTGGTGAGTGACCTAAGGAGGTGCAGTGTTGACCACTGAAAAAAAGATGGACATTTAAAAAACAACAACCTGTAATTCCACTGATGACATCGTCACAGGTCACACTGCAGCTTGAACACAAGTAATTACAAATCACTTACCAATCAGCCAACCCATCTCCACCAGCTCCTTGAGACAGACACAGCCCCCTGAGCTGCTCCGCTGAGCATTGTGTAAGCCATTTAGAAGCTGAGCCCACCAACTATCATCCAAAGATTTTTATAGTCTTAATGTTTAGTACCAACTGTATTTCATTAGTGCACTGATTTAATAATCCAATCACTGTTATACATTGATATTTAACATGTTTATGTACCATACGTTTCCTTGTATTGACCAAACAATTAGTTCAGTAAATACTACTCTGATGAGGTAGAGGTTAACAATTCCTGTGTCTGTATTAAGTCTACATTAAAGTTTGTATCAGAGCCTGTTTACAAAACCATAGCCTGACCAGGCTGGGGACCCACACGGCTCCTTTGCATCAAAAGGAGCAAGTTAAAATGGCTCGAGCATCTGATGCCTCTTTCCATTCTGGGCAAGTCCAACTAGTTGGAGCGTAAACCCAGAACACGCTGGAGAGGCAGTTGATCAAACCTGCCTCAAGATACCCCAGGAGGAGCTAACTATTGTAGATGTCTTGATCATTTACAATACCATTACACTCGGTCAAAGCCAAGCTAG
Organism: Pleuronectes platessa; assembly: GCF_947347685.1. NCBI lineage: Eukaryota > Metazoa > Chordata > Actinopteri > Pleuronectiformes > Pleuronectidae > Pleuronectes > Pleuronectes platessa. The sequence goes on from NC_070643.1 coordinate 4,060,270, forward strand.
CTGTTTCCACATTTCCAGTCTATGCTAAATTAACTGTCCAATTACATAATTACTTACATTTACTATTCTGATTTGAGAGTGGTATCAAACTTCCTGCATAGCTCTCAGGAAAGGAAAGCATATATTTCAAAATGTTCCATTATGATCCATTACTTGTAACACTATCTGGTTGGTCTTTTGTAAACTGTATGCAAAAACTGTTGCATACAGGAAATAATTATCTTTCCATTTCCATATGGAGAAAAGTGTGTTGATAACCAACATGGCTCATAGATACAGGTAAATGCAGAAATTACAGGCCAGCGTAACCAGATGGGAAATGTTGAAGTATTACCCCAGAAGCTTTAAACTATCGTATTTGAAGTAAAATTGTAAGTGACCAGATGCTCAATACCCACGTTTCAAAGCTCTGTCGAGATTTGGAAGCGCAGTTGTTTTGAAACACTGCTCGAAAATGTGGTTCAAAACAGTCTTGTCACATGACCATGGCGAGAAGTGCAGCATATCTTGCAGGTCAGCAAATCATTACATAAGAGTAAAAGCGAAGTTATAATAGGTTTCAGGTGATTAAAAAGAATATCAAACTAGCTCATCAAATTGTAAGATTTTTGCCAACTGTAGTCTACGATGTGCTGTCGTCCTGCTCGCGAGTCACGTCACGTTCATCATCACAGCGTGCAAGATTAGCTTGAAAGACATTACGTGAGAAGAGATGCGTAAACACAGACTTGATCCTTATTTTACTATCCATAATAAAACTGATGAAACTAAGTGTCACAAAATTATCAAGTTATTGTACATCACTAAAATGTTGCGATAATTGATTGAACATCATACAGAGGGTTAAATGATGATATGATAATTATCGTACATCTGACAACACTGACAAAGGCAAACTTCAATTACACAGGAACATTTTACAGTATGTCCTACACGGTGATTGAGAGGTGATCAATTGCAGCTAGCCCCAATACAAGAAGTTGTAAACTTAATAAAACTGTTTATTGCTTCTGTAAACAGTTTAACAGGAAAAGCTTGCCTACAGCAGGTTTACAGGAGGGGGCTCTTAGAATCCAGGCCACATGCCAGTCAGCTAAGTTGAGATGACTCATGCTGTTACACCATGTCTATGCATCTATCCCTCTGCTGCACACCGGCTCGATCTGCTTCTGCCTCCAATTCCATCCCTCGCTGCTATTGTCTCTCACACGCAAACATTTTTCTTTCTGTATTTGTAAAGACTCTTATCGACAAAGTGCATTTTACGTGCTTCTTTTTCTAACCTTAACCTTAGTGCCTAACCCCAACTCCTATCCTAACCTCAACAAAATTCTATAAATTGAAACTGCAAACAAGGTCTTAAAGCTCATACAAGCCTTCCACGTCAAGGAAGAGACAAGACCCAATAATAATGAGTACAGATGTAGGTCCCCACAACATGAGTAATACCTGGACCACACACACACACACACACACACACACACACACACACACACACACACACACACACACACACACACACACATCAACAAACTCTCCACCCCCTTTATTTTGCCGGAACACAGTATTCTTCACTGCCACCAATCCAGGCCCTCATTTTAAACATATCTCCTGCCTAATTCACTAAGTTACGTAACACAGAATTATGCAACCAATTCAGTGCACTCCTCAAAGACAAGCCTCACATGGGCACTCCAAGCACTGATAAGCAGGGCCGTGGTGATAAGGGGGAAGAGGAGGAAATGTGTAAGTCATTTTAATAAAGAGATAGAATATTGTTAAGAGGCATCATGGACTAATGATTGGAAACGAATAACAGGGGGAAGGAAGGAGCCGGTGTGAAATTGTCAATTAGGATTTTCTTCCTGTGGCTACTAGAAGGAATTCAATAAGCCAGAGGCAACAGCCGACTCCTTCTATAAGGAGATCACAGGGACCTGCTTCTCCCTCCCTGTGAGATGAAACTCTACAAGTTATAGGAAAACTGCAGATTATAAGATCAGGTTTAATGAACGCAGTGAAGTTATTATCCAGTTAGCAGCGTCCATCTCTGCATGATGGATGCTGACAAATTTATGTCCATGTTCTTACACTAAGGAAGAGGTGTTTGGTTTGTTTTCAGTTAATATGCCTTAAAACCCCACTGCACCTGCCAAATAGCAGACAGACAAAGTCCGACAACTACTTAATGGACCTCGTAATGGGATTGTTTTCTCTGCCTCGGCACCCACGTTAAAGAAAGAGCCTTGAACCTCAGCACGAAGGCAACAGCAAACAGCCCATTTGGCCTGACAAAATAATCTTGACTCAGTTTTTTTTCACTAATGGAGTTTGCTCAGGTGTGATGATGGGACGGAAATTTGTGTTTTCATGGTTGAGGACAAAGAATTTTAAGTCTTGCTTTTCCTTTGAGCTTCAGAAAATCTGATGTAATGAATAAACCCATTTAGCTGCACCCATAAGCAACATAGCAAATCCTGAAACATATCCTGTTCCATCCTGAGCTCAACCGAGCTCCTCCGCTGTTTCATGCTGGCGGCCACGAGCTTCCCAGTGCTCACCCACAACAGAGCCTAACATTCCTGGGATCATGTGACCTACCCAAGCACGCGCAACCCCCCAAGTGCTACAGCCACTGTTGCTGTTATCATCAGAGTTCTACCACCACAAGGAAAACGTCATAGATGATGAGGTAACAGTGATTTTGCCACTTTTGTGTCACAGTTTATTGAAACTGAAATGAAACACAATAATAATTGGATGCCATACATCCAGATGTTTGGAGGAATAGGTGGAGAGGTTGGGACGACAACCATTATACCCGGCCAAAATTAAACAGCTGTGGTTCAATACACTCAAATCATGTGCTGGCCACTGTATCAAAGATGGTCGCCAGGCTAAATGATCAAATGTAGCCACACACGGTACTTGTGGAACATTTTTAAAGTACAGAAAGTGAGCATCTTGGTGATTTAGTTAAGACTATAATGTGATTTTTTTTTTAAGGGTATGCCCAGCTCGGATTTCCATGGACAGGCGAGTCCCAATGGGATAAAAAAACATCCATCCCCACAAAAGAAACCAACACAGACCTTTCTCTAGCAAAGATTTTGACAGGAATAATCCAATCAGTGAGCAGCGAGTCTCTCTTTCCCTGCTTATGTGAAGGTAGAGGAGAGAGGACTTTGATTGGTCTTTGATTTAAGGTCCTGAGGATCTGTGCTCCAGGAACGACCCCAGCTGTTCCAGTGACACGGCTGAGGCCTGGGGAGAGATGAGTGATGTAATTAGCCAACGAATGAGAAGGGGAAGATGGAGAGATCGTTCTGCATCGGGAGGCGAGGCATGGGGGCCCAGTGATGTTCCCACTTGACAAAGCCATATCTCAGCATGTTCAAACGCCCTGCTCTGATGTCGTCCTCTCAGTATAATTAAATGAGATAAAAGTTGCCTTGGAGGAGTGAGCCTTTAAAGACTGATGACTGCTTGGATGTTGCACTGCTCCGGAGCGTCAGTTCTTGTTCTCGTGATATAAATATGCTCTGTTACAACTGGGACAGCTCAACAGCTACTGCACATGCAGCAGCATTAACACATGGGACGTGAGTAGAAAGCAGAGGAGATGTAAGTGTAAACCGATACAGGTTAATACCAAAACAAAGATGTGAGCTTAAATCGCCGATATTCTCTAATCAAATATTCAATAAAGTGTTGCACAGAAAATATATCCTCTGATAAAGTCAGAGTTCAGAAGCCTGCTCCTCCATGATGGGTGAGTCTACAGTACTCAACGAATGAGCTAACAAATAACACCAAGTTTTATGGAAATCCTTCCTTGGGAAACCTGGTGTGACACCTACACACATTCACAGTCCGCTGCACATATTTAAAGTTTTTTTTACTTGTTTCTTTAATTCAATATAAAATGGATTATTTAAAAATGGAGAGGAAAATGATAACTGGATTACATGTGTGATTTACATTGATGGCCCCTCTGGTAAAAGAAAAAAACAAAAAGAATGACGAAATCTCAGATGGCCTGTTGCTTATATGATTTACAATGATAAGCCACAGCCTATACGATTACAACCTGAAGGACAATAACCCATGCAGATATATAATACAGAATTTACATCACATCAACAATTCTTCCCTGTGCCAGCAGAAACAATATCAGAATATATATACAGTTCCATGATTGAGATTCTTTCACCAATATCTCTCTCTCTCTTGCGCGCTCTCTCTCTCTTCCTCTCGCTCCACCTCTCCCTCTCTCTCTTTCTCTGAGGACACTTCGGAATGCAGATGGGGAATCTGTTCGTATTTGACGAATAAATTAAGCCTTGGACACTGGGATGAGCTTGAAGAGGTTTTGTGATGTTACAGAGAAATACCTCTCACTGCACATGCGCTTCATCTCAGCACACCCCAGCACCCTGCCATTGCTTTTCTGTGGTTGAATGCAGTCACTACATCCCGGTGCCTGGCTTGAAAGGGTGAAATAGTTAACTAAAGATATCTTTATTTAAAACAGATAAAAAGTGATGACAGTATTGGTAATCTACCTGCCAGGTCTCTGCCATCTGCACCAGTGTGGGCTCCAGTGGACATGAGGGTGGGGCAGTTCAACAGATGGCAGCACTGTGGCTCTCTACCTCTGTTTCATGCTGAGGCTCAGCTGAACTAACATGAGCGGCAGATGTCACGCTACCGTCCTTGTCGTCTTCTCCAGGCTCTTTGCTAAAAACATTTAGATCAATGGTCCTTTTCGCTCCAAAACGTTTTACCTTATTTGATTTTAGAAGTTGCTTTCTCAAACGGCCATTTGGTTCTGCTGTTAAATTCCCACAGTAACACCGGATCCATCTAATAATGCTCTTAATGACACTGACCTTACACAGACAAAACTGATCAATCTAATATGCTTTAGACACACAGACACAATCACACACACCCATACACACTTTTGTCTTGATTTAAATCAATATTATGGATAGGGGAGAGCGGGTAATGTGAGAAATGTTTTACATTTGCTCCCCTCTAGAGGAGCTAAAATGATATATCAGTAAAATTTACACATTTCCCATTAATTCAGGATGTTTTCTAGCAATGGAAATGATCAGAATGTCTTCAGGACAAAAGGCAGTGAGAATATGATTGTTTTTTAAAAAGTGGTCTTGTGTCTCACTTTACCCCTAAAGGCCTAATTATACTCCTGCGACTGCAACCGCGGAAGGCCACGCAGCTGCATCGACGGACTCGTTTTGGTTTATGCTTCACTCACGTGTTGCGCATGTTGCAACGCAATTCACCGCCAGAACACTAGGCGAAGTAACGTTTTGTTTCGAAAACAAAACACACAAAGAAGAGACGTCTTCTTCTTCGTCGAATCTTTATTTACATCGCCACTCCGGCTCCTAATAGCCTATTTCTGGCGGACAAATCGGCCAGTCAGTGACGGGTTATACAAGTGGTCATACTTTCGGATCTCTTCTGCCAAGTGCTCTTCTATTTGTTCCATATTCGTTCTTCTAAATCTTCCGTGATTTCCGCGTATTGTGGGGCATGAAACCGGAAACTAGACTCCGGACGGGATGTAGTAAGCAGACCAATCACAAGCCTTGCGGGCTGCGTGAGGCTCGCGTCGTTTTGTCGTGTAGTTAGAAAAATTGGCGGACGCACGCAAGCCCGCAGAGGGCACGAAAGGGGCGTGTTGCGTGTCTTGCGTGCATGCGTGCGTCCGTGCAACACGAGTATAATTCGGCCTTAAGGTGGGGTAAAGTGAGACAGACCAGAAAAATCAAGGAGGTAAAGTGGTCCACTTACTTTTTCCACTTTAAAACTACCATAACAACACATTGTTGTAATAGTTAAAATCCTGACAGCTAGATTGACAACCACACATTCCAAAACTAATATCGGACTAGTAACAGAATCATGGGGATTGGTCAATTAATCACATTTATGATTATTATGATTCATGTGATCTCTTGCATACCCTAGCTTGCCTGCACATTGTTTCTCTGTCCAATTGGCAGGGAAAGGGATATTGTTTTTCGCTGCATATTCAAATGCCAGTTCACGGCACTTAACTGGAGCAAGGCCATGGAACTGGTCAGCTAGTTGTTTCAAGTATTTGGCAAGCTCCTCCTCCATCTCATCTGTGAATATTCTCTTTACATCAGCTACTGCACCCCAGGCTACTGATTTTACTTCCCCTTTCTCTTTGTTCTTTATGAATCTTTTGAGGGTTGTCTTATCAATATTTCTATCCCTTCCAGCTTTTCTCAAGGACTTCTTTCCTTGCATGACCTCAACGGCTGCACTCTCCATCTCTGCGAGGGGTGTTTGGCCCCAGGTTGTCTTCCTGGTGTAGCTTCTTGGCATGATGGCTTTTCTACAATGTTTATGACATTAAAAATAAGACATATGTAATCTAATATTACACTAAAATATGTTTAAGACTAAACTTAACTTGTTCTTCATGGTGGGGTAAAGTGAGAATATGTCTCACTTTACCCCACCATGAAGAACAAGTTAAAATGTTGGCTGTTTTCTACCTGAATCAATTTGTTTTGACACAGCAGTTGATTAAGTTCAAAGCGAAAAAAAAGACTTTTACAAAACATTCTTACCACAGCACCAGCACCAACTTCTCCCTCATGGCAAACTATTATCTTCGTGAAACTGAAACTGAGAGGAGGTAGATAAAGATAGCTTGAATAATATATAGGATCTATAGGCTTTGGGCTATAAGGGCACATTTGACCATTTCAAGCTCCTGGAGGGAGTACTAGTCATTTTCATATTTTCGGAGGTTATATGCCATATTTTTCACTTTAGCAAATCTTGGCAAAAAAGTTATGCCTTTTAATCTAAAGCTGTTTTCAGACTTGACCTGCAGGTAAAATATGGAGAAATTGCTAAGGAGTTCATCGAGTGTCTGCTTTTCACATTCCCCTGAATTTCAACGGACTTTCTAATAGGAGGCCAGGCGGGAAAAGTCCCCAGAAACTGCGGGGTCTCTCACTCGGAGATTTGCGTTTACACATGCACCTCCTCTGGAGAAAATATGGAGGATCTGCAGAGTTCAGTGCACGGCTGAATGCAGCTTTATGTTGGTTCCAAATGAAGAGGTTAAGAGACAGTGAGCATTAGAGTGAGGTGGGGGTGGCATCATCACCATGGTGTAAAACAAAGTAATCTGCCCATCCCCCATCACAGCTCTATTCCACTCTGCTGTGGGCTCACACTTTCTCATGCAAAGGCAGTCCTCAGCACTTAACAGCAAACCCCCACGTCATTACTAAAGCTTCAGTAAAACAGATCTAGATTTTTCTTGGTGGATGCGTGGGATTAGGATCACCACGCATGTGAAATGTGATGTATTACACAGCATGATGAGGTCGAGCCATGACTTTGCCAATACAAACTGAAACTGAGCTGTATCAGCTACTAGATCATTATGAACTGTCACTTTAAAAATTTTCTCAGGAGTGAAGCGAAATAAACTTTGTGATCTTTCAAGTTGTTGGCAGATATTATTGAGCTTGGGAAAGAGCCATGCTGTTACTCAATTTCACATTCTTTTATCAAGCTATATGGTTGGGAAAAACACATCAGACTTCTATAGATTTTAAATGTATGGACTCAAAACCCTCTCAAACAAGCATATAAGAATCTTTCGCAAAATGGTCATGCAAGCAATACACCAAGCTCCTGCAGGTGAGTAAGCAATTTTTAAATGTTTACCTTTGGGGGATGGTCCCAAAGCCCCACTCAAACAGATTGTCACCAAATCTGGTATTAATATTATTTCATTTAGCTGACAAGGAGAAGTAAAAAAAGTTTCAGGAGAACCAAACTACAAAGTGCTATATGTAAGGGCCATATAACTGCTACTACAAGCTAATATTTGTTTACTGGACCCGATCTGTTCGAAGCATGGTACATAAGTACCAGTGTTTTGAAATAGATGTGGGCAGCCACTGGTAAACAGTGAAGGGAGCGGAGGAGTGGAGTGGTGTGAGTGAATTTAGGTAGGTTGAAGACCAGTCAAACTGCTGCATTCTGGATGAGCTGCAGAGGTCGGATGGCAGTAGCAGGTAGACCTGCCAGGAGGGAGGTGCTATAATCTAGGCGTGAGATGACCAGGGCCTGGACCAGAACCTGCGCTGCCTTCTGAGTGTGAAGGGGGCGTATTCTCCTGTTAAATCTACAGGAACGTGTTGTTGCAGTAATGTTGGCAGTAAGGGAGAGTTGACTGTCGAGTGTCACACCCAGGTTCCTAGAAGTCTGGGTGCGGGCTAACACGGAGTTGTCAAAGGTAATAGTCAGGTCGTGGGAGCCTTTCCCTGGAAGGAAAAGATGTTCAGGATGATTTTCAGGTGGTGTGCAGACATCCACTGAGAGATGTCAGTCAGACAGGCAGAGATTCCTGCTGCTACCTGTGTTTCAGATTGGCGAAAAGAGAGGATTAGTTGGGTGTCATCAACATAGCTGTAGTAGGAAAAGCCATGTAAGTGAATGACAGAGCCGAGAGAGTTGGTGTACATATTGAAGAGGAAGGGACCCAGGACGGAACCTTGAGGGACCCCAGTAATGAGAGGACAAGGTTCAGACACAGATCCTCTCCAAGTTACCTGGTAAGTGCGGTTGTTGAGGTAGGAAGAGAGCAGGGAGAGAGCAGGGCCTGAGACACCCCGATCCTGAAGGGAGGAAATAAGGATCTGGTGGTTCACTGTTTCAAATGCTTGGGAGAGTATTTCTAGAGCAGGAGGGCCCACACTTTATAGGCTTGTGAGCTGCTCCAAGACGTTGCATTAAACTTCTTAGTCCTAACAAGACGGGTCGGACTGCCCCTTTTTTATTTCATGTCGGTATCCGCCGTTACTCCCCCCGCCATGAGCGACGGTCAACAGTTGCAAAACCGTCCAGTGCGGGGGGGCATGGCGGCGGCGGGGGAAAAAAGCGAGGGGGTACGTAGCTGCAGATTGAATGTCTGAAGGGGTACGGGACTGTAACAACTTTGGGAACCACTGCAGTAGGGTACCTACCTCGTTCTGACGACACTTGCAAGTGTGGTTTTAAGGGCGGCTACGTCAATGGGCGCGTTCGTAAATTAGCTCTGAGAGCGCCGGAGCGTCCACGTGACTGCCTTGTCCAATGGTGCATGCGTGATGCGATCTACCCACACTACCTTTGCGATCGACCGGTAGATAGCGATCGACGTATTGGGCCCCCCTGCTCTAAAGCAGTGGTTCTCAAAGTGGGGGGCACGAAAACTCTCCAGGGGGGGGCGCGATGTCGGAGACAGAGAATTTTTTTTTGTATTTATAATTAAACATTAAAAAAGACACCACCGACCTGTCACTGGTTAGTGAAAGCTCCCTCAGTGGCGAAATGCAAGGGGCTGGACTGACACAGACAAATCAAATACTGTTTCGTTCATGATCCACCAATCAAAAGAGGAGTGTTGTCATTTGAACGTGAGTTGCACGTACGCTTCCGAGTATAAAAGTAACTGCAGGCAAGGTCAGCGCTCACCCTCACTGAGACGACACCCTGCAGAGTTTTTTGCGATTGCTCATGTTTCCTCTATCATTCAGATATTCATTGCTTTATAAACAGTCCTTTTAAAGACTCACTCCTTCCTTAGTAATATCTTCCTGCACTTGCAGCAGGCCTATTCGTAGCCTAATCTAAGGAGTTATTTGCTCCACAGTCTTTTTAGAAAGCTCGAAGCCCCAAGAACTAGCCTTCTAGCTAGCTAACTTCTTCCAACTGCAGCTTGCCTTTTTCTCCTTAACGCCTACCTTTACATCTTCAATCATCCACCGTGTTGCAACAAATAAAACACCAGCACTTGAATAATATTCTGTGCTGTCCCTGTCTACATTTTGTACTGTTTGTTTTGTTAGGAACTAGGGATGCACCGATTTATCGGCCGAACATCGGTAGCGGCCGATATTCGCCTCGTTAACTGATATCGGCTTATCGGTAATAAACTTGACTTTCACCGATATCATTGGCCGATGTTCATATTTGTGGTAAAACCGCTGGGCACGTGCCGCGGCTGGGGGAGCAGTCGCTCCGTCGCCCTCCTCTCCGCGCCGCCGGAGGCTCAGTGTGCGGCACCGAGAGGTCCTCATCAGGTGCTGCCTAACGGCGTCGCTGGTGCCGCCGGCACGGAAGGCGGGCTGTTGGAGGGGACCGGGTACGCGGTCAGCGGCGGCCACTCTGGACGCGTGGGGGGGGCACCCTGCGGTACGCCTCGGCTGGCGCCTAGCAGCTGACTGAGAACTGGTGCGGACCAGGGGAATCCGACTGTTTAATTAAAACAAGCATCGCGAAGGGCCACGGTGGGTGTTGACGCGATGTGATTTCTGCCCGACACTCAAAACAGGTCAAACTGAGGAGGGCTTGTTAAGTTATCTTGACTCACGCAGTGTAACTTGGTGTAAAAAGTATGAGCGTAGCGTCTGTTTAAGTACTTTATTCTCATGTGCATCGGCTCTATTCATCCGTCTCATGCACAGGTGACTAGGGAATTGACAACATACGTTATACACACAGAAGCCGTAACACATCTAATAAACGGGCAATACTGCTACCGTAAATCAATGAGAAGAGCGTTCTCTATAATGATACTTTAACAGGGCTGTTTTAGACAGGGTAAAAAGGTGCTGTTTTAAATTATCCTTGTGGTATTTTGACCAAAATTTTTTACAGTCATTTCATTAAGATCCCAAGGAACCATTTCAACTTGCGGTAAAATGGGCATAATATGTCTCTGTTAAATAAAGTTTAGTTAAATCAAAGATTGTTTCATAAATCTGATTCAATCTGTGCTCATTAAAAGATAAGAGTGATGAAGGGCTGAACATTTTTTAAATAGTGCTTTTAAATAATGATTTAATTATTTTTCTGGCACAAAAGGGTGAATGAATAACAACAAAAAGAAAATAAACAAATATCGGTATCAGCTATCGGCCAGATTGTTATTTTAAATATCGGTATCGGTATCGGCCAAGAATTTCCATATCGGTGCATCCCTAATAGGAACCATTGCCTAGCACAGCCTTATTCATTATTCATGTGCAAGTCGCTCACAGCCACACATACAAACACACTCACAAGACCACGATGTTGCCATTAGAACTTTATTAACTTCACACACACTGTATCAGCAAACAAACACAACTATGGACAAGTTTCTGATTCGTAAAAGTCAGGCAACCGATGCGCCAGTTGGGAAGAAGCCCAAGCTTCGCTATTTGTGCGAGGCAAGCTTTTCAAGACTGACTGCGCTCAAAACTAAATATCGCAACCGCGCACAGATCGAGGATGACCTGAGGATACGTTTGTCAAACATTGCCCCAAGATTTGAGGACCTTTGCAAGGCAAAGCAGGCTCATGTCTCACATTGACAGACCTGCAAGATTTTTTTTAAAGATCAGAAGAGGCCCATAATAATAACAGTATCCTAATGATAGCAATTATTATGATAATAATAATAACAATTGATCGATTATCATTAATTATAATAATAATTAAATAATTATGATTATTATAATAAGAAAGCGTGCAGGCTCACATACCTGCTAATATGAATAGCCTACTAATAGGTCTACTACTACTGATCATAATAATAATAATAACAATAATAATAATAAATAGTAAAATGTAATAATAATTGTCTGTATGGGCCTAACAATATCAATAGCCTAACCTTGACATATGCTATCTATCTATCTATCTATCTATTTATATATATATATATATATGGTGTAGTTGAGGGCGGTGGGGGGGTGGGCAACTACCCCTAACCAGCTTTGGGGGGGCAAAGCTTGCAAAAGTTTGAGAAGCCCTGCTCTAGAGGATTAACGTTTGGAGCTGATCGGTAGAGGTGGAGGTAAAATTCCGTGAATTGTGTCTGGAGTTTACCTAGAGTTTGCCTTTCACTAATGCAGTGGAAAGTTCTCTGCACAGACACGTTCACAACAGCAACAAATCCTCTGCATTATTCAGGCGAGAAGTGAAGCAGCCATAATTGTGGCTTTGAAATCGAGTCTCTCTTTATCGTTATAAAACTGTTATTTGTTGCAAAATGTTTTCACTGTTGATCAAGACTATGGTTCAGGTTTGGCGGTTTTAGGCGCCCAAACCTTACTTAGGTTTTAGGAAAGATCATAATTTTAGTTAATCTAAATACTTTCTTTGGTTTGGGAGCAATTGTGGTCATGGTTGAAAGAGACCGATGTTGACTGCAGGTAGAAAACAGCAGTGTCACATAACAAAGTCTGACATTTTATTGACCCATCCACTGACCCCAAACTCCTCCCAATGTGGACACTGTGGCTCCTTAACAATGTCGCACTACTTCCTCCTCTGCTCCTGCTAGACAAGAGACATAATTCCTTTAGCAGGTACAAAGCTTAGTCATAATACAAATACTTGTAATTTTGAGGCACCTCCTGAAACATTGTTTTGCTTGGGAGGACAGTGGTTGAGAGATTAGAATCTGATCAGAATCTGTACCAGCCTCCATTCTTCAATTGATCCACCCATCTTCTGCTACAGACGATACAGCAGCCACTTATTTACCATGAGCACTAATGTTCCTTCAGCACACGAGTACAATTGCTTTGTAAATTTGAGACAACTGACATGGTTCACCATTCAACTTAAATATACAGTAGACTGCGCATGCAAACCCACACTTACAGTCTATAAACGCAAAACAATTACAAAGTTCTTAACTTGGGGCGGCTGTGACTGAGGGGTAAAGCGGTCGTCCGCCAACCAGAAAGTAGGCAGTTCGATCCCAGTCTTCCCCATCTGCATGCTGAAGTGACCTTTGGAAAGATGCTGAACTCCGAATTTCCCCTCTTAGAAAAAAAAACAGTGCTGCTCATAGATGAATGGGTGTGTGAATGGGTGAATAGCAAACTGTACTGCAAAGCTCTTGGAGTGGTCATCAGGACTAGAAAAGTGCTATATAAATACAGACCATTGACTATTTAACTTCCTTTGCCAATGTGCATTTGTTCCAAAGCAAGACAGCAATAAATAGGTTGAACATCGTAACAATAGTTGGCTTGACAGGTCAGGATGAGTCACAGACAGACAGTAGTGATATGGAAATTAACTTCCAGGAAAATGTCGAGGACTACTACTCAGTTCTACTAACAGTTCTGTTATGGCCAACAAATGACAGCCACCATCAAAGAGGTGCAAATGTTATGTATATATTATGCATAATGGCACCACAACCTTGAGAAACTTTTTAGTTTGAAGCCCAATGGGAAGTTCAACTCACAGAGCATTAAATCCTTTAACTAAAGTATGCAATTGAGTGAATTTGTATTGAAGGACATTCAATGTCTAGACCCAAGGCCCCTGGCATACTTCAGGGGCTTTTAAAAGTCAACAACTCGACTACTCATTTTCTTTTAGACGAACGCAATGAGAGAATTAATAGTATCACTGATATCATCACACATCTGCACAAAAGGTATGAAGTTGATGTGTTCAGCCTAGCATAGATTAAAGAAATGATCATGGTACGCTGATTACCTTATCTCACAAAACGTTGCTTGAACAGAGACATATGGTGTTGAAGTTACTGAGAGAGGTGACAACCCCATAGTACTGTGACATTTAAAAAGATTGTGTGTGTCCATCCGGGTGTTAGGTTTCCAAAACTGTAAAGAAAGAAAATAAACACCCGTGACTCCTGCAGAGTTATTTGAAACACAACACAAAAACACACAATCACTGTGTCACATCTTTGCAAGGATTGAGTCGCAAAAATTCGACTGGCTAGTTGTTTTTGTACGACCTCCGGCTCCAAGCAACGCTAAAGTCCTGTCATGTTGTGACTCCTGCTCCTTGTTATGAGATACAACATGTATAGTATACAGAAGGCAGAGCAATAAGATATTATAACAAATAAAATAAATAAGAACATTTTATTTAATCAGAATAAGCTGTTTATGTTGCTTTTCTCACAGATGGTTTGTGTCATTTTAGGTTTTTCTTACTACACTTATGTATTTTCCAGTTTTCTTTTTTACAATGAGTTAGGTCTGAATTAGTTTTTTGATGCAATACAAATTGGGGAATACGTCATGACTGACAGCTGAAACTGACTCGGTTGAGCATGTGTACTGATAGCACCTAGCTACGTGGCTACATCCATGATCGCTACGACATTTTTGGGGGATGTTTTAGCTTAATTTCTGGAAAGTAAAGTGGCATTGTCCATTACAGTCAATGCTCCATTCTATGTGACACAACACTGTAAATAAGGCCGTACCGTAGTGCAAGTTAAATTATTAAGACAATTGTCTTATTTTTCATTAAACAGAACCATTCTGCCTCCGGTCTGTTTTATGCTAAGCTAGGCTAAATGCATCGTGACTCCAGATTTATGCTGAGACGTAAGATTGGCATCGATCTTCTCGCCAAACTCCCATGAGGAAAACAAAGATGTGTATCACCCAAAATGATGACCCATTTCTTCACAAGTGTACTGTGAGCAGAGTGCAGCTGTGGCGTAGCATTAGCAGAACACATGAGGCACCAAAAGCAGATGCATGAGGTCTGTAAGAGAACAGTAAATGTTTGCATAAAATGAAGGAAGAACAGAGAGTCACCTGCCTCCCTGCCTGCTGCTACTGTTACATCTCTAATCGGAGGAAATGGCTTGTGGTGAGGAGACGTTCCAGCCCTTCTGTGGGGGTTTAATTCAATCACAACTCGGGTCAAAAATGAATTAAAACTCTCATTAGGCCCCGCTCCTGTGTTCCAGAAACGAAGTCTGCTGCTCCGGCTCACATGTACCGATTTTGGTGTTACGCAGAAGCATCAATCAGCTCTGCAGTTATCTCTCTGTGAGTCAGCCATCAGTCACTCACGCCATCATTTTGTTATTTTAATTTGCAGTGCTCACCCACACACAGAGCCCAACGCAGCCAGTTACAGATGATCCAAACAACAGCGGGCTATGTGGACATTTTGTTGTTTATTCTGAACGAGTCACAGTTTGACAAAAAATGAGAGCGCAGAGCTCCCTGCCTGGACTTCATATCTCACTGAGCACAAGGAGGATAATATACTGCGATCCACATCACAGGACCATTGACCTTTCCACAGTACACTGTAACTAACCACTTTGGACTGTGACCATGAAGCAGAGCAGCAGAATGTGTTGTTCTGTGTCAGGGAGAGAAAGAGGAACTTGTGCGTTGTAAACCCACAAGAAAAGCTCTCCACTGTTGTGATATTATATCTATAATCTAGACACAATGTCACCGGCACTTGCACTTAAGCGTATTGTATTCCTGTGCTCAGATGAATGTGTTGTAGTTATTATATTTTGTTTTATTTAAAGAGGCTGAGGTGTAAACAGATTCATTTTCTCAGTTAATTTGTGTAAGACTTGTGACATCTCGATTCGCTGCCACTTGAAAATACGAAATTAAATACACTGAGCATTAAGAAAAAGAATCCACTGCTGATAAAAGCCTTGTATAATCTGTAAAGCTAAACCAAACATGGAGTTGTCTTTATCAGCTGCCTAAAAGACTTTATACAAGAACAAGGCTATTTTTTTTTCTTTCTGTTGCTAAACGTCGAGCCTTCAAACGTGAAACACGAGCTCCCCCTAATGTTTAAAAATGAAACATGTGCTGCCTTCAGGTGCTCATCTTAATAAACAACCAGGAAAGGAAAGATTGCATGTGAGAAACTTTTGGGTGGTTCTTGTTTATATTTACTTTTTTTACATTATCAAATACATATTCATGCTTGAATCATAACATATCACTTGTTCTAATGGGTACCTTTATACATTTAGTAACCTAAGCTGAAGTAGACTTTGCTCTAGTAGATGCCAGTTATACTACTTTATACTTTTCGTCCTCAGCATCTGATATTTAAAGTCAGCTATTTTACTGACCCATCCAGTGACACCAACCTCCTTCCTATGTGGACTTTGTGACTCTGTTACATCAACACACTAATTCCCCACTCTTTTTGGACAAGTGTCATGATTCATTCGGCGGGAAGAGAGCTTTGACGGAACACACACAAGTCGTTTTAGGCATGTGCTGAGGGCCTCTGAAGACTACGATTTTGAATTTATTTAAAAATAAAACGATTTAATGAATTCCATCTACCTATCTATACCAATACTAACTAAATGGTTTCTGTCATACACTTCCTCCATTATATTGTGATTGCCCATTTACCTTTAAATTTATATAGGACAATATATAATATGTGTTTTCTTACGTGTGTCAAATTGTATGGTGCAAATTAAATAATAGTTTAATAGTAAACATAATAGCAATATAGAGTAATAATAACACAATAGGGTAATTGAATCAATTGCATATTTTTGCACTGCTCTATTGTACTGTAGTGATATTGCTATTATTTTATTTGCTGAATTCTGCCAAGTTGAATCTTTAGTAATTCGAGCAATAGTTCTTGATATAGATGTTTATTACTCAGGCTTTAGACTTCATTAAACTTGGTGCATACTCAATTCTTCCTGTGTCAAATGACTGTTTGCAAACACTGAGTCTCAAGTTTATCTATACCATTACAAACACATGTTTTATTCACAGAGCATCTGAGACAATAATAGTACTGAATACCATTCATCCTAATGTTTAGATGTTAAAAGGTTTCTGCCAGGACAGCCCTTTTTGGAGAGAGGCTCAATGGTGACGATTTAAGATAAGAATGAAAATAATGACGTTGAAGATAATTTCATAACAACTGACTGTGATTGTGTATCTTTGTATCTCTCACTGGGAGCATCAAAAACATGCAATAGCTTCCAGTATACTTGTATACAAAGGACCAAACTCGTGAGGTTTGGACGCACGATGGGTCCGAGATGCACGTGAAGGCAGCACAGTTGTGATGAATGGTGTCCTTCTCTGTGATGTCGTGCTGCACACACGTGTAGAGTGAACCTGAGAACACTCGGTCTGTAGGGAAGCTAACAGGAGCTAACAGGAGCTAACAGGAGCCAACAACCTGCTGGGTGGGTCCAGATCAAGTCCCTGAAGAAGGAGCCGGTGTGTTTGCTGATCATCTTGGTGAGTTGAAATGTGATGCTGTTGTCAGAGAGGCTGGGTGAGCTAGTTAGCAAACGCAGCCAAGACACATGGTAGATAAAGTGAGTACGAGTGGTTTCCGGTATGAGAACTAAACTTCCATGCTGTTGAAAACACTTCATGCTGGACGATAGCGGTGTTGTGCAGCGATGGGTCATTTAGCAGATGGCTGAATCTTTTTTAATTACACGTAGGATGCTGTTCTGTTTTTGACATTCAAATTAGTAAATCGACTTCTCTTGCTTTTATTTTGAAAGCGATGCTTGGCACACTTAGCACGTGTGCATGGGTTAGCTTGATGTGATGGTAACAGAGGTTAGCTCCGCTGTTAGCAGCTTCACACGACACTACCGTGTTTAAATGTTCCCGTCCACCACTGCATTGTAGAGGAGGGCATGCTTCTAAAGGCATTACACTACAGCTAACAGTTAGCCTAATGCTAAACACACTGGCGGGTTTACTTTGGTGTCGCTTACTTTGTTGACGGGGGTAACTTGGATGGGCGGTCCGCACGCTTGTCCTGTTCTTGCCAGCGGAGCTAGGAATTTCCCGCCCGCACGGGCCGCCTTGTGTTGGTTATCGAACGTGCCATGTTCTGTGGCGTGAAGCTGTAAGGAGTGTCAGGAATTTAAACATTTCATCTTTGCTCTTGTCTGCAAAACATCGAGAACATTATGAAGCTTCGACTAAAGTTTTGGTTTCATGTTGTAAACATTTATTTAGATGCGTGACATTGACAATACGTACGTGGTAGAACAAGGACGTGGGGGGGTCACCCATTGTTTAGGTTGATTAAACAGCCCCATTTTACAGGATCTTACTCTTCCCATATTCTAAGCTCCATAAATGTATTTTCACCATCCTGTGGAGGCGGGATCCTGTTAGTTAACTACAGGCTGAAGAAAAATGATCCAAAGTATTATGTTTTATTTAAAACACATTTGTTTTACATATATAGCAAATGTATTATTAACTCCTCAAATAATGGAATCTAGTACAATACCTCTACAAAAGATACTGTACTTTTAATATATACAATTAAGTGTTCCTGAAACTAAAGATGCACTCAGACCCTTTGAAATGAGAGTCAGAACATTTGCTAAAACGATTTAATAATCAGGGGTTAAAGGGCTTCCCCTTTAAAGATGGTTTTTAAGCATTTCCAGAGCTTTGGGTCCTGATGGCAAAAGCCTGGTCACCTTTAATTGCCAGCCTTTACTCAGGAACTATACTTACAATTTTTTGTTGGAAGACACATGATACCTGACTACCTGTCTGGCACTTGGTCCCTTTGTTTTAAACTCATCTTTTAAGATTTGATTTCCTTGAATGTAGTTTTAGTTTTTTAAATCATTGTTTTAGATGTGACATGTGAAATTTCCCAAAGCATGACACGTTGAGAATGTCCTGGATTAACTCCTTTGCACAGTATAGAGTTTGATTTTTGACCCTCATCTTTTAGATACCAGAGTGCAATGATGAAGTACATCCTGGTAACCGGAGGAGTCATCTCCGGCATCGGCAAAGGCATCATCGCAAGCAGCGTGGGCACGATCCTGAAGTCATGTGGCCTACACGTGACCGCCATCAAGATCGACCCTTATATCAACATAGATGCTGGCACATTTTCGCCCTATGAGCACGGTACGTCAGAGGAGAGAAACATTCCTATTTAACCCATTCATTCACTTAACGAATGATGATGTAATGTAAATGTAAATAATGATTTTTGTCGTGCTCACTCTGCTCAGGTGAAGTGTTCGTGCTGGATGATGGGGGTGAGGTGGACTTGGATCTGGGGAACTATGAACGCTTCCTGGACATCCGGCTGACAAAAGACAACAACCTGACCACGGGCAAGATCTATCAGTCTGTTATCAACAAGGAGAGGAGGGGAGACTACCTGGGCAAAACCGTGCAGGGTAACAGCTGCTGCTCCAGTTTGAAACACGGAATCGTGCTATAGAGAAACAGTCAACAAAGAATAATGTTGAAATGTCCCCTTTGTCCATCCAGTCGTGCCACACATCACAGATGCCATCCAGGAATGGGTTGTGAAACAAGCCAAAGTACCAGTTGAAGAAGATAATGTACAACCTCAAGTGTGTGTGATAGAGGTGAGTCACTCTGTACATGTTTCATCTGAGTTTGTAACAGCAAATGGTTCAGATTAAAGGAAACATACTAAACTTATTCAGGTGCATCATTTTAACAGTTTATGTGCAGAAAAAACACCTGTTCATTGCTGCCGCTCCTCTTTTCAGCCTGATGTCACAATGATGCGGGTGTATTGGTTAGTCAAAAGATGAAGCGTTTCAGGAGCAGTGTTTTCCGTGGAGGAGAGGAACTCCTTTAAGAAAAAACGAAAACGCCCATGTCTCCTTTCACGATGTGTTGTACAGGATCACGTTCTCTTTCCAGCCTCTGCTGAAGCTGCTAGCATTGTCTCTGATCATGTGTGTGTGTCTTTGCAGTTAGGAGGAACCGTGGGGGACATTGAGAGCATGCCTTTCATTGAGGCCTTCAGGCAGTTCCAGTTTAAAGTGAAGAGGGAGAACTTCTGTAACATTCACGTCAGTCTGATACCACAGGTAAGAGGGCCACACCCTCACACCCCCCCCCCCCCCCCGCTTTTATCTAGACCCCACTCAGATGTGATATTACCATCCATCACGGGTGGTCCGATCACAAGTGGTAAGCTAAGGTACAGATGGGAACCCCCGCCCACTCAACACAGTAGGGACACATTGGGGATCCGACCCTCAGACCAAATTCAGAGGTCATCTGGGTCCAAGTACACATCTGGTTGTAACATCTGTCCCGACAGCATTTCCTTTGTCTGTTCATACCTGGTATTAAAATGGGTCCTTAATGGGTCTTCTGTGACCACTTGCAATCGGATCACTGCGGACATATGTTAATGCCATGAAAAGCATCCGCTATCCTTTTTTTTTTTTTTACATTTCTACGATATCTCAACATCGACTTGAATTACATGTTGTATATTACAGGTTCTTAGTTGGTTTGCACGCAGGTTATTTGCTTCGGGTTAAATACATATGCTGTCTCCATCGTTCTGTCCAGCCCAGTGCAACAGGAGAGCAAAAGACCAAACCAACACAGAACAGTGTCAGGGAGCTGAGAGGACTGGGCTTGTCCCCTGATCTGGTGAGTCACTTACGTAGCACATCCAAATATTTCACAAAGCATTTGTGTAAAAAATGTCAAAATGGAGAACAGGAAAAGCCATGGTAAGTAGAGCAGGTCAGGCCTGATTGTTAAAGCATGAATTTAACAAAGGGTGTATAAGCTCCACGGTGACACATCGTTCTAGCCCTTGATCTTTTCAAATTGCTGCATCGTTTACACTGTAAAATAAAGATTTGATATCGGTGCATATCTGAAAACATAGATTAAAATACAGATGTGGCTGTCAAAAGGCCATTTTTATCAGCCAACCGTTAAATAGGTCAGGATCTATGTTTTAAGTTTGAGAAACGATTGCTGCTGACGGAATATAGTATCTACACTTTCTCCTTCTTATCTCTGCCAAGAAGGTTAGTTTGAAAGATTGAGCTAAAAGTACCACAAGTCGTGGTGGAAGGAAGCCAAGGGTCAATTATATTATGGAGCAGATCTTGATTAAGGGGTGGATTCGAGATCTTTTTTTCTTTAACATAGTGAGATAGGACGTTTTCATTATTTCTTTGATTTTTGCTTGGATCTCGAGGACATATTTAGGTGACTGATATTTTCGAGTGTGTTCAGATCCAAATAAAAATCTGGATGTAGTGAATTTAACGTGGTCTCATAAGAGGACTGTCTTGGTGAAGGTATGAGCTCTACTGAGTGACATTCCAGTCTCTCTGGTGTTTTGCTGTGTGAGGTCATTTGTGTTGTGACCATAATGACGTTTCTTCTCATCTTTATCAACAGATCATGTGTCGCTGTTCCACTGCTCTGGAGAACTCTGTCAAAGAAAAGATCTCGATGTTCTGCCACGTAGAACCAGAGCAGGTATGTCACTGACACCCGTTTATTGTGGGATGTCCGCTGAGCCCAGACTCGGAGCAGCTCTAAACCCTCCTGTGTGCTTCCAGGTCATCTGTGTGCAGGACGTGTCGTCCATCTACAGGGTGCCGCTACTGCTGGAGGATCAGGGTGTGGTGAGCTACCTGAGCAAGAGGCTGAATATGCCCATAGAAACCCAACCCAGGAAAATGCTGATAAAATGGAAGGAGATGTCTGACAGGTGAGTCTTTAGCAGAAGTCCGAAATGTCTTAAAGAGTAATTCTACCCTGAACTGATTGCTGCTCCTCTGGTGATTAACTTTGTCCTGTGTGATGTGATGGCTTTGTCTGAAACGGTTTACTAATGTACAGAACATTTTGTCCTCACAGGTCAGACAGACTGTTGGAGCACTGCTCTATAGCACTGGTCGGGAAGTACACCAAGTTCTCAGACTCTTACGCTTCTGTCATCAAGGCACTAGAGCACTCAGCCCTGGCCATCAGTCACAAACTGGAGGTTAAGGTACGCTCACAATGTTCAGAACACATATTCATCTATTATATATTTCATCTTTATTAAAGGCCTAATCCACTTAATGTGTATTCATACATGTGAGCTGGTTAGTTACTGGTAGGATTTAAGGAAGCATTATCGTTAGACAGGGTACTTATTTAAGGTTGCAAACACTTACTGTCAAAACACTTTCACCTCCTTGTCGATGCAAGAAAAGAAATCCCTACTCTTTCTTTTCAATGTTGTTTCTCCTCTTCTGTTGTTTTTTATGTAGCTAACCAACCAAGTGTAGAGTAGATCTGCTTCCTGTTTATGCCGTTACACATGACTAGTGTCCTTGAACAGTCATGTGATCGACAGGTGTGTTTGCATGGATGAGGATTATAACTAATACACTGCTTAAACACTGAACACAGAATGTACCATCACACACAAACAGGACCATGCTCGACTGTGATGAGATGTGTGGTCAGAAGTACAACAGATTAAAATGAGCCCAGTGCAGCTGTGCATTTTGCACACACAAGAGTGGGCTGGAACAAGAGAGTGCTGCATCTGCTTTATCAATCATTCAGTGGCAGTCTGACATCGAATTAAAGAGGGACAGATGAGGAGGAGATGTGATGTGGTAAATATATGTTTCTCTTCAGAGCTGCCACCTATGTCTATTCTATATGTCTCCTCTCCTCAGTATATAGACTCAGCATATTTGGAGCCAAACACTCTGCAGGAGGATCCAGTGAAATACCACGAGGCGTGGCAGAAACTCTGCAGTGCTGAGTGAGTCCTGAGGCCTCATTTCTGAAAGTAACCCCGAAATCTGGATTTATAGTTTCCGTAACTGTTTTTCTTCTTCTCTCATCAGTGGAATCTTGGTTCCAGGAGGTTTCGGCGTCAGAGGAACTGAAGGAAAGATTCGCGCAATCAACTGGGCCAGAATACAGAAGAAACCTTTTCTAGGTACAGAAGAGTTGCATAAGACTGAGTGGCTTTAAATACCATGCAGGTTAAATGTACAAATTTCAAGTAACATGGATAACGACAAACATGCTACATGTTTCTGCAGGCGTTTGTCTCGGAATGCAGCTGGCAGTATGTGAATTTGCCAGGAACATGCTTGACTGGAAAGGTGAGGCTCCCATGTAGCAGCACACTGCTGCAGTATTGTCTATTTACATGTTAAAGAGCAGCTGAATAGATAAAAGCTCAAGGTTTTGTTACCGTCTTGATTTTAATCTAATCGCAAAACCTGTGTTAAAGACAATTATTGAGCATAAGGTTTTATTTAAATCAAACTGACTTTTTGTTGAATTTTAGATGCTGCGCCTATGAACTCATCAAAACAGATTTAGTTTTGCGCTGAACAAGAAATTTGACAAACTGAGAATTGAAGCGATCTATTTCCATTCCATAATTAATCTGCTGTGCTGCCACCTTCGCCTGCAGATTTATTCGTTGAATCGGACCGTGCAGGTTATCTTACAGGTTAAAACATTATCAACGAACACAAAATTAGTGCAGGATGAGTCGTTAAAAAGTTGAAACGGTTTTATAGGAAGAGTTGAAAATGTAAAATACTGTTGTTGGTTTTGAAATATACTTGGAAGATACACGATAACAGAATTGAGATAGAGAATAGGATTAAAACTGGGGGCAATTATTATTTTTTCAGTACATGGAGCCTTTAGTTACTGATATTAACTTGTAGCTTGTCAGTTATTTATCTCCTCGGACATCTCTGCTCTTTTCTCTCTCATCACGGTCTTAACACAGTGTCTGTGTAGTGCAAATGGAGCAGCACCATCTTCAGTAATGTGTCAGGATGTGTTCAGGCACAGTATTAAGTGTAGGTCACACATATTTTTGCCGGACTCATTCACATATTAGAGTAAAGGAACACTCATACTCATACTGAGGCAGACTTGTTCTGTCAGATTAAGATGGATCACTGAAACACAGAGGAGAGATACAAATATGAAAATTTGTTGAATTGTGGCGCAGCCAGTGTCAATGTTGTCAGCTCCATTAGATTTTTTTCATCAGCAGGGATTTAAAATCCCCCGTTCCACCCACACTACTCTAGTGTATTACTTTTACCACCCAAAGGATTGGTAGCAGTGGATGGTGAAAACATTCTAACACTTGTCTGTTTTGCACTTAGATGCCAACTCAACAGAATTTGACCCTGACACAACGCATCCTGTGGTGAGATGCTTACTATAAACTCAGAAATACTGTCACTGTGATTTGACCTGAAAAGTGCGTAAAGATTCGACATGAACCGTTGCAGGTGATCGATATGCCGGAGCACAACCCTGGGCAGATGGGCGGCACAATGAGGCTAGGCAAGAGACGGACCATTTTCAAGACCAACACCAGCGTATTGCGTAAGAAACTTTCAATTCACCTTCAGCCAGTTGACGGGCTGTGGCACCTGCTCTGTGATTACAGCTGTTCTGTATTGCAGGGAAGCTTTATGGAGACGCAGACTACGTGGATGAAAGGCACAGACATCGCTTTGAGGTGTGTTGACCTCGAAGTTGGTTAGCAGCTTTAGAAACTTTGTTTGTTCAATAGAACTTGTGAAGTGGTGTATTTATTTAATATGTGGGGTTGTCATTGTGCAGGTCAATCCTGAGCTGAAGAGTCACTTTGAAGGAAAGGGCTTCCGCTTTGTAGGTCAAGACGTGGAAGGAGAAAGAATGGAGGTCATAGAACTTGATGGTATGGACAATAATACTTACTCTTATTGTGGGTAACTACAACCATCTACCATGTAGCATTTATTTTAAGAGGCTATCCTGTGTTTTCAGATCATCCATACTTCGTTGGAGTACAGTACCACCCAGAGTTCACCTCACGCCCCATAAAGCCATCACCCCCATATCTTGGTTTGTTGCTGGCCGCTGTAGGGAAGCTGCAGAGCTACTTACAGAAGAGCTGCCGCCTATCTCCACGGTAAGCATTTCTCAACTTATGCACATGCAAGTTTAGGACTTACCCCAAGAAGGAAAACTAAGCATATTTTGTCTTTGGCACAGGGACACATACAGCGATCGGAGCGGCAGCAGCTCCCCAGACAGTGAAATAGCAGAGCTGAAATTACCTTCCATTTCAAGCGAATGATGTAAAGATCCTGAGGGACAAATTTCTTCTATGGTTTCAGTGTGATACAAACTTCAATAGTTCTACAGAGTTGGATGTCAAATTTATACCTGACCTCCAGAGGTCAGCAATGCATGTGGCTTTTATTTTTACTGAATGTAAATGCATTATTGGTTTACTGAGGGACTGCCCTCAGCACAATATATTATGTTTGTCAAGACGTGGTCACTCAATAAACATTAACTGAATTGTGACACCATTTGGTAGTGATGTGTCGGTCGTGAACGATTCGTTCGTTTTGAACGAGTCCTCTCAAAGAGAGATTCGTTCATTTTCTCGTGGCCGCGCATCGGGACTGTTGCATAGGCTGATGCAGGTCACGTGAAAAAGGATCAAAAGACTCGTATCCGGCAGATGAACGAATCACTGATCCGAAGACTCTGTTGGCAGAAGAACGAATCACTGATCTGAAGACACGGTCGGGAGGTGAACGATTCGTTCATCTGCCGGGTACGAGTCTTTGGATCATTTTCTACGTGACCTCCATAGGCTTAGAAGAGGAAACAGTTACCTCATTCCCTTTCGCGTGACCGCTGTTAAAAAGCAGCCATGACTGACAGCTTTTGTGTGGCAGATCATATATTTTTAAGAAAACCTCCTCTATTAAATACAGTAAAACATGACAGTTTGTATGGTTTTAAATTGTCATTAATTGCCACACTGCACTAAACTGTAAGTGAAAATAACAAAACAATATTCTTTCCCACATTTTTATTTAACTGCTCATTACAGAAACAAGAACAACAAATCGGTGTGCATTTAATCAAAGTCATTGTAAGTATAAACACAAGGCATGCACTTTTTAAAACCTGTGTGCAAATTTACCATCTTGAGAAAAAAAAAATGTAAATAGTGTCTTACTGCTCTCAAGTCTAACATTTCCAGTGTTCGGAAGGATACTTTCAAAACGTATTCTGTTACAGAATGCAGAATACATGCAATCTCTAACGTATTCAGTTACTTCCACATTGAATTGCATTTTATAAGTGTAGGAATGCGGCGTTATAGTCAGTGGATCAGCGTTCATGTCCGGGTGGACGTGCAGTGGTATGGAGGCGCCGGGCCTCAGCAGGAACAACCCAGTCTCGCATGTAGGTGACCGGGAGGCTCTGTGGGCAGATGAATCATTGATCTGAAATCACGGTCGGGAGTCGAACGATTCGTTCATCTGCCGGGTAGTCTTTGGATCGTTTGCACGCCCCCCCCACCCCCGTTGAAACGAACGACTGACTCATTTTACTGAACGAGATTCAAAGATCCGAACTTCCCATCACTACCATTTGGTATTAGAAATATTTAATGCACGACAACCGGTCTTATCAGTATTCATCTGGCTCGGCTCTTGCGCTGATAATTAGTTGCCTCTAAATGGCTAAAACAGATTTAGCCAGCACATCAGGTTTACTACTGTGGCCTTTATTGCAATTATGTACCGTTACATCTTCCTTTGTGAACAAGATGAATTTAATAAACGGATTCCAGTACTAGTTTGTAGTTATTTTTATTGCAAACAAATTCACAATCCAATTGTGCATGAATGTCATTGCAGTTAAACACGATGCTTCAGTTGATGAAGGTTGATGTCCTTTGGGACGGCCTGCAGCAGTTCCCCACACGGGACGATCTCCAACGCTCCACTTTGTACAGCACGACATGTCACTGTATCTGAAAGTGAAAAGAAATGAAAAAATAAGCACAATTCAAGAGCCTTCTCTCAACACAACATCGTAGGACTGATCTCAGTCCCATATCCGCTACGTTCATCCAGCAGTCCGCATAATTGTAAGTTCGTCATCATAGATCAGATCAATACAAGCTAAATTAATATTTTGTATTACCTTCAGAAGCAGGAAGGGTTGGGAGCCCGCACAGCCCGGCGATGCCAGACCTGAGGTCATGAGTCAGAGTGATGCCTGCAGAAAGAACTACAGTTAGAAATAATACCCAACATCTGTAGGACAGTAGAGTGGCTGTTAATGGCAAAAATGGCCAGCACAGTCAAAGACCATCCTGTACTCTTGCATGCTATTGGAGCACCTTGGACTACAAACAAGTCCCAGGTCATTAGAATAGCATGCTTCAATTTAGAATTGAGGGGAAATGAGAATTAAACTTACCAAGACATGAGCAGTCTTTATCCAGTCACTATAGTGGTCAGCCATTGTCACCTTAGGAGAGCAGAATAAAATACTATCAATTTGTGATTCTGCTGCCATTACCACCTCCTAAAGAGATGTTAACAGGAGTGGCTCAGTTAATATTGTCTCAGTCAGACAGAGTCAGTGAGGGCAAGTTTGTAATCACAGCCAGGATATTTAGGTAATGTGGCTATAGAGCTTACCAGCAAGTGATGTAGATGAGGTGCTTAGTCTTCTCACTCTCAGCAGTACCTGCAGACACACAGAAGTAAGGGTTAACATTTGTAACTTTTAAGTGCTCTGATTGGTCATT
Organism: Pleuronectes platessa; assembly: GCF_947347685.1. NCBI lineage: Eukaryota > Metazoa > Chordata > Actinopteri > Pleuronectiformes > Pleuronectidae > Pleuronectes > Pleuronectes platessa. The sequence continues at coordinate 4,087,546 of NC_070643.1, forward strand.
ACTCCGACATGTTGAGACTGAATGTCCTTCCCCTTAATGTTGCTGTAACAGTTACTTCAAACTGAACAGCGACCGTCGGTGAAAGTCTTCTTCTAGGCATCCTGATGACCGTTCACTGCTACATGAGAACACGAACGGCTTCGATAGGAGCCCGTCACATGATAGAACAGTGTGAAAAATCATACCTGTAACGTATGCGGACGACCAGGGTGGAAACTTGATGCAGCCATTACTGTTCGAGTCTGTAGAGGAGAGGAGGAGACACATTAAGCAACTAAATAAAGTCAAAATTACAAAACATCAGCTTTAAACAAACGTTGCATCAATTGGTTAATTGCTAAAAAGCCTTGTTGATCATAGGCCAAGTTAGTTACACAGTTACAGCAATGAGAAGTTTAACTTGTATTCTGAAGAATAGTTAGATTAGTTAGATCAGACCAGGACCGAGCCACGTGGTCCACACGAAGTAAAAGCACTCGTGCTAACATTTAGCCTAGCCAAATCACATCAAGGCCTAAACTCCATTGCGTGTTAACAATAGTGATTTGATTTTAACACTAATGTTAATACTGTAGTTTGATTATGAAAGCATTACCAGTGCTAACACGTGCTACCAGTTAGCTAGACTGCTAACGCACTTAGCATTACTTGGAGTTAGTCGGCTAGATTTAATACCATTGTTTAAAGCAAGAGGTAATAACAGCAAAGTTCAAATGTTGAGTTAGAATAAGGAGCTTGTCGAGGCCTCACCATGGTTAGAAGTCTGTCGAGCCTTCATCTCGAGGAGAGCAGGAAGAGAGAGAGAGTAGGGAGGCTCCCGTTGCCTTTATACACGCTAGCGCCCTCTGATTGGCTCACACAGCTCACGTGCACCGCTTGCATGACGGGATATGTATTCCTACAACTTTTTCTTTTTTTGGACGAAGTCTTGTTGTATTTTATGTTTGTTGACACTTTCAAAATCAACGCAAAAGGTTTTTTTTCTGCGTTTCCTTCGACACTTGTTTGTCTGGGAATAAGACAGAATGTGACGTATTGTGTATAAAGACAGAAACACACACATCAGTGGGAGGTTATATGTGTGGAAATGGAGGCTGTGTGGCTTCAGAACCACGGACAGCACCAACCTCCGCCTGGTGCAGTTTCCATTAAACAACATTAAAGTGAACCATGTGATATTTGTGCTCCGTTGCTTTCATCGTGTTGATATTCCACAGACTGCACGTGCTGCACAATCCACACAAAGGACTCCCTGTGTGCAACAACGAACACCTGCATTTCCCATGACTTCAAATCCAGCTAATCTCCGACCCTGTTCACAATAACACACAATCGCCTGATTCATGGCTGCAGCAGGTTTACGGTGGTGGATCGTAGGTAAAGCCGTCACATGACCCGCCGTGCCCCGCGTCTCCTCCCGAGCAGAAGGCGGCGGCAGCAGCAGCAGCATCAGCGGGAGCCGCATCGGCAGCAGTAGCCGGGTTTCATGTAAACACAGCGCTCAGGGCTTTGTTCAACACACACACACACACACACTGAGACTCTCCGCCGGTACCGTCCCCGCTCGTCATGCCATGGATATTTTGTGGCAATACCAGTTCAGAATCATCCTGCTCGGGGACTCCACCGTGGGGAAGTCGTCGCTGCTGAAGCGCTTTTCGGACGGGATCTACAGCGATGTGGCGGATCCCACGGTCGGGGTAGATTTCTACGCCCGCTCGATGGACATCGAGCCCGGGGTGAAGATAAAGCTGCAGCTCTGGGACACGGCTGGTCAGGAGCGGTTCAGGTAGGACCGAGTGGGGTTTGAGGGGGAAATTCAGATTTGATTAAACAATTGTGATTTAAAATATATGGACGACGACTATCCTCTATAATGGATAGGCCTTGGTTTGCTGTCGTATTTTATTTTTTATTTTTTTTTAAACACGAAGCCCTGTATTTGAAATCAAGGCCGTTCAGTTTATCATTGTGATGTAATGAGGGCAGTGGTGAGAGGGGTCAGAAGATTATAAAGGCCTGGATCTTCTGATGTCCTGTGAAAATCGAGTCGCATCACTGCATGCGTTCACGGATGATGGGCATCCTCCTCACATCTAGGCCCCAGTTTGATTCACTGGTACAGTGCCACAGTCTCCAGGGCAACACAAAGATGACAGCTCTGTATCCTCATCTGTTATTTTTTCTTATTGCATTCATCTTCCCTGTTGCTTGTTGTGTTTCATGTGTCTCTGCTGTCACGGATAATTTCCTGTAAAGCACTTCTCTGTCTGGAGCAGCAGCCTCAGTTCTCAGATCTGTTTCCTCTTTTGAAGCTGGGGCTTCTGAGGGTGTTTTCCTAAAGGCTTCACCACTCTCCAGTCTTTCACTTCTGTTTCAACAGGTCTGACTGTGAGAAGTGCTTGTGAAATAAACTGATGATTAGTTAATCAGTGCATGAATAAGACATGTGTGGCCATGTGTTCCAGCCCCAGCTGCCCAATAGTCCAAGACTCTTATAAGGGACCCAAAGATCCTTTACAGTCTGGTTTGTTGTATTTGATTAACATCACTAATGGAATGGCATTTTTTTTCATTTACACCCACCAGGGCAATTGAAAGCTACTATAGATGGGAATAATTGTTATTGATTAAGTTATTGCCCATATTGCCCATATATGGTGCATCTCTTTTGAATGGAAACAGACACATGCCCCTCTGTATTGGGGTATACCATTAGGTGACTTGTAAGTTATGGGAGCTCTGGGCAAAACCAAATAAAGCTGCACTATTTGTGGTTATAGGCATTCAAATAGATGCTCCACATCTGGAAGGTTGATTTGGTCCTGGATTTGACTCAACTCTCTAGACCAATGATTCTGGAACAATAAAAATGATTATAAAAAATGTAAATATTAACATGATATTTTCTGTATGCGGTAACCCCTTAAGGACTTAACGTTTGACTCAGAAGTTGCTAATGAACATGTGACTTTATCTGGACAGACTCAAAACTTAAGTTGCACTTCAACACAAGTTGAGTTGAGCCTTTACATGCTTTTGACCGACTTGAGACTGTTCCAAACATCATAAAAACAGTTATGGAACTTGTAATGGAGGATGCTCATCAATATTTTACAACAAGTGTCAAAGCCAAGATTACAATTGTTTTCAAAGATGATTTTGCTTTCACCTAATAACGTGTCTGTCTTGCCGACAGGTCCATTACGACTTCATATTACCGCAACTCTGTGGGCGGGCTGCTGGTTTTCGATCTCACCAATCGCAAAACCTTTGAGCATGTGAGGGAGTGGCACAAGGAGGTGAGTGAGCACATCCTACCTCACCACATGGTCTACATCCTCATCGGCCACAAGAGTGACCTCAACAAGGACCGCAAGGTGACCCGGGACGAGGCGGAGCAGCTGGCGGGCGCCCTGGGCATCCGCTACGTGGAGACCTCGGCCAAGTGCAACAGCAACGTGGACCGGGCCTTTGAGCTGCTGACCAGAGACATCTACGAGCTGATGAAGATGGGTGAGATCGTCACCCGCGATGGATGGGATGGTGTGAAGAGCGGCCTCACCGCTAAGGTCCTCTACCCGGCCGATGAAGAAGAGGAACTGGCCAGGGCGTCCGCTGAAAAGGGCTGCCACTGCTGACTGAGATCTCTGTGTGTCCAAACACTGTCCTGTCACACCCGGAGCTCGCCCTCGCCTCACAGCCATCCATCGAGGCTCAGCACCCCATGATAACCATCATCCATCACTTCTTCACCCTGTGCTTCATGCCCTCTCTGTATGTGGGACGACTGAGATTATTTTCAGACAGAGGGGGGGTCAGTGAACATCCTGGCGTGTATCTTATAAACAAGTTGTGTCTCTAAATTCATATGGTGTAGCACAAACCAAGCTGTTTTCATCCTTTTAGGCCAAAAAACAGAGAGAGCGTGTAGAGGTGATCAGGTGTTGGGGCTGAGGGTGTAGTCAATACTCCTTTTCATAGCACTGGTGATAATGTTCTACTGAGCATACTGAGGATACTGTGGTCGGGCATCACTCCACCTTCATACGGCACTAGTGTGTGGTTTCTACCTGTCAAAGTCTGTGCAACGCTTTGCCTGCAATCCTATGTGTCTGTTATATTGTAAATAATAGTGAAATCTGTAGAGATGGAAGCTGAAAGGTCACTAAAAGCTATTTAATTGATATCGTGAACCGACACAGTGCCCTCCACAATAAGTGTCACAATATGAAATCTATGTGCTCCCCCCGCTCATGTAAGCTGTATGTGCACTTACGCCAAATTGACCTAAAATTGGGATCATTCTGTGAATACTGGAGTAATGTTTTGTAAAGAAAAATAGAGATTATTTCTAGTTAAGTTGTACACATAAAGATAGGTCATTGTAATTAGGATAGATGGTCCTATTTAGGTATTTGTATTATAGCATCAACAGCAGCAAGACATCAACATCAAAATAAGTAATCTCTCAGACCTTTTAATGTGTCATCAGTATTAGTGAAGACGTGTTTGATTAAGAACCAAAAGGAGTTTTCATTTCACCAACTGTCGTTTGTAGCTTCAACAAACAACCGCTCATTCAGGCCTGAGGTGGTGATGAACTCATTAAATCGGTGGATGGATGTGTTGCTCCCTATATGTTGTGTTCCAGAGTTTGTCAGAGAGCAGGGAATGTGGGTTCAAGTCTAGAGAAATGTCTCACCTCCATGTCGAAGAACATTATGATAAACTCCCGAAGCTAGTTATGTGTGGGGGTTGAGCCATGCAGCAAATATGCAGAATCATGGCTCCTGGGTTGGCATTTAGCAAGGGACCTTTGTCACATGTTGTTGCCCCTCTCACTTTTCATCAGGGCCTTCACATAATAGTTCAACATTCTCAGAATGACGCTCATCCAAATTCTCTCTGAGAGGTTATCGAGAAGTTGATGTGTTGCCTCATGTCTGTGTGTGAGGTAAGAATCTTGAACCATTAGCGTAGCTTAGCTTGAAATAGGGGTAAACAGCAAGCCTAGCTGTCTCCAGCCATTAGAATAGTCGGCCGCAGTGACAGTTGTCAGTGACATCACCTTGTGTGGTAAATTGTGCCTGAAAAGACATAGAAAAACTACACTGGCATCAACAAATATCTAAAGAAATGCAACTATTTCTAAAATATATAGATTTTTATGAATCTGCTTGGGTCCATATTGAACAACTGAGACGATGTGTTACCTTAGAACTGTCTGAAGGTGTATATCTGTCCAGCTTCTGCTGGGAGCAGTTCCCCCTGCTTCCAGCCTGTATGCTAAGCTAGTTATCAAAATGCTTGTTCTCAATCATGGAAATGTGACGAAATCATCCATCACATCATCATAAATACAAATCTCATGTTGAAAAGTGCTGTTTACGTTCCTGAAATTATTTTGATAAGCAAGTAATGGATGAAGAAGTTTTCTGGCCATATTCCGGAACATTGGTTTTTCGACAATGAGGTCATATTATTTCAATTAGTACACCTAATATTGCAGGAATAAAGTCAAAATATTATTCGGAATACTAAACTCTAAGTGTAATTAGAAAAAAGTTGTACAATTTTTTGAAAAAGAAAGACACATGGATTCTTAGCCTATCTTTTTAAAGTCTGGATACTTATGAGAACATGGTGCTGATGTTACAAAAGTATTTCATTATTTGTGAAACCTATACTAGAGTATAACTTAACGTGGTCCACATTCCACACAGGAGATTATGACTTTATTCTTGTAACATGACTTTAATCTCAAAATCTCCGATTCCTTTGATGGTCAACTTGCTGATGAGAGCATGTCTACGCACGATTTAACCGTGCACATGACAGCAATAACTTCCTTTAACACAGACGATGGTGTACGCTCTCAAGTCTCTGGAGTCTCTTTACTGCTCCATTAATCTGGTGTTTACGAGCCGACAATAGACCACAGTCTACTTGGCCGGGGCACTCACCTCTCCTCACACACTTTAATCACCTTTCACCGGCATCTCGTGAAAACACCTGTCCACAAACACACTGCAACCAGCAAGAGATTATGCATTCTGTTCGTACTTTGCGTTCATGTGATCAAGCTTATGTTTTTCTTTGAGTTAATAAATGTTGTGTTAGGGGACAGAGTACATGTATGACCACTCGTTGGTTGCAGCCTAGTTTTCAGTAAGGAATGTATTGTAAAATATTTGCACCATCCCTTTATTTGATTGAACTTTTCTGTAACAGATCCACACTGTATTCTCTGTTGTCATGTTACAGTCAGGTTTAAATACAATGTAACCATATGTGATACATGTTTTTTTGTTTGTTTGACAATCAGACATTAATATCTTGTGTTCACGGTGAAGCTGAGGACTCGTCTGTCTAAAATCTCCATGTAACAGCCAGTCTGACTGTGTGTAATACTACAACTACCTTCCTCACTTTGCTCTCTCATGTAAACAGGGTTACATTGTATGATATTGTTTACATTTGTACGTTGAGACTCAGCAAACTGTTCTCCGATGAGCATGATTCCCATTCCTGCAGCACTCAGTGATCAGAGTGAAGACAGCGACCTGGTTACATTTAAAAGTCCACTCTGCAAACACATGGAAAATGTGCTTAATTCCCATCAACCAGTAGTGGGCGCCTCAATACCCAAAAATGATTAAATATTTATAAAACATTTGTAATTGTACAATTACAGATCTTTTCCGTCCCCGTTCACAGTACTCTATTACTGAAAGCTAAAAGGGAGCAGTTCAACTTTTCTTGAAATATGCCTTTTCCTGTTCTTCTCACAGATTGTGACTAATTCCCCGCAAAATATTGAACTGTCCCTTTAATGATTTTTTAACGTTATTCACTGGAGTCAAACCACCCTGCTGATAGGGCGTCTGTACCACAGAACGTCCGCATCCGGAAGGCCCACAGGATGGTACATGGTACATAACTATAACCATTGGTCACATTTCACAGCTTTACTGAATAAATGTTATTTATTTTATATATTATGTATAAGAGATTCATTTATTTGATGTGATTTTATTGATTGGTTAAAAAACAATAAATGGATGCCCAATAAGTGATGTTTGGCCTGGTCTGTATCCAATTTTTTTTTTTTTTTACGAGGTTTTGCGCCCTCTCCTGACAGATGGAAGGAGGGTCATCATGACCTAGATTCATTATTATTTGCTTATGTATTGTGATAAAGATTTAGAAAAGGCCATGCATTTACAAAGACTCAGATAAGTCTATTCTGCCACCTTTTATCCAAACAACGTTAGAAAAGTTCAGGTGTGATTAAATAACTGGGCTCTAGAATAGATGTCCTGTAAGTTGAAGGTGTTTTATAGGTGAAAGTGACTCATGTCCTCCAAAAAATAAATTTTACCAATTAATTTGAATTCTTGCTTTCCTGTTACTGAAAAAAAAATTATATCAACACCTCTTAATAGACCAAATGGACCTATATATTTCACTTCCAACTAATTAAACTGTGCAATGATCATATAAGTGTAATACTGTTACACTGTACATATTCTGTTACTTTGTTCATATTACTCATAACTTACTTAAAGTACTTAATGTGTCCCCTTTCATCTATAACTCGGCAAATATCCAAATAGTAAAACTCAATGGATTCTCTTGTCGTATCTTACAGACATTATTTCGGGAAAAAGGACTCTCTAATATACAGATTATAAAATATGATATAATAACACAATGTAGTTTATAATGCTCACGTAATCATGCCCTTTATGTATCAGGCAATTCTCAGAAATGTTTGCAGTCGGTCAAAAGAGAGTTGTTTTTCTGGTTGCTGTTGATTTACCCACATGGCCTGAACGCAGCAGTAATACATAAACTCCGCCCATTTTACCCATCATGCACTTGGGTTGTCAAAGCCGCACAGACAGTTGTTTTCAATTTTCAATAATATAAATTAAAACTAATACATTTGGGATCATTTTTGTAGACTTACATTCAAACTGTATGAAGCACCAGAGAAAACGTGTTAATTTTAAATAGGCAGCAGATGACGAGCCTCTGACTGAAGAGCATGTTGCCCACAGACAGACGGTGCTGTGTTCAGGTGCCCGTTAAAAAGGGCTTCTGCTATGTTTGGCACAGGAGATGAGGCGAGTGTCTCGTCTCTTGCGGAATCTACATCAAGAGATTTCGGAAGCACAATTTTTGCTACACGGGGCTGCTGGTGATCGTTTGTCCTGGCGCCCCAAACATTACTGTTCAATGTTAAAGAAGTTATTGATATATAAGTCAGTGTTGGTAAAATATGTATTTCCAGCCAGACAGTATATGATTTTTACATTTGTCCTTATCCAATTTACTATTGACAGCAAAACCTTTTATCCCTTTTTGTCAGGGTGTTTCTGGCATTTTTTTCTGTCAGAGTGTCATTTTGAAATGTGATTGGATGGATGCACGAATCTACCTATGGGTACAAATATAGTCAGAGATGGGCAAAAATAAAGCCACACAGACAGTTGTTCTCAATTTTCAATAACTGAAATTAAAATTAATACATTTGGGATCATATTTGTAGACTTACATTCAAACTGTATGAAGCACCAGAGAAAACGTGTAAATTTAAAATAGGCAGCAGAGGACGAGCCTCTGACTGAAGAGCATGTTGCCCACAGAGAGAGGGTGATTAGTTCAGGTACCCTGTTAAAAAGGGCTTCTGCTATGTTTGGCACAGGAGATGAGGCGAGTGTCTCGTCTCTTGCGGAATCTACATCAAGAGATTTCGGAAGCACAATTTTTGCCACACGGGGCTGCTGGTGATCGTTTGTCCTGGCGCCCCAAACATTACTGTTCAATGTTAAAGAAGTTATCGATATGTATGTCAGTGTTGGTAAAATATGTATCTGCAGCCAAAGATTTTTACATTTGTCCTTATCCAATTCACTATTGATAGCAAAGTCTTTTATCCCGTTTTGTCAGGGTTTTTCTGTTTTTTTCTTCTGTCAAAGTGTAATTTTGAAATTTGTTTGGATGGATGCACAAATCCACCTAAGGGTACAAATATAGTCAGAGATGGTCACAAATACATCAAAATGTATTTTGATACATAACACCCATTAAATAAATGTACTACAATAAAATACAATATACTGGTGTGGAAAATTTAATAAAAAACAATACATGTATTTTGTATTTAAAATATAGGAAATACTTTTTCTGGACTTTACGTTTTCTCACAATTTGGTATAGCAGAGCCTTCAGTTTTGGGCTATATAATGTACACAAAGCTCTGGTGAACCCTACAATAAGGAAGAACAGTCACAGAATGTCAATGTAACTAAGCAAAGCTATTAAAAGACAACAACTTGATTGATTATGTAGAGAACTTCCCATCCAAGATTGCAAACACAGGCTTGGTTCCATCTGTGCTTGTTGATGGTCCTTCTTGAACATCATCCTGCTGAGACATGTTGTCCACCTGGCCAACTTTAGAATATATGTGAAATAATAAAACTAAGAATACTTTCATAATATGCCTTTTAAATAAAATAAATTGGATTTTGATCGCTAGCTTGATATTATAACCATCACCATGTATATACAATATGCTATGTAGCCAGACATAAATTATAAATCAAGCTAGTTGACACTCAGATTAAATATTGACCTTGTCAGACAATCCGTTGAACTTGAAGATCTGAAGACTGAACTCGTGAACTATTTTTTGATTCGTGGAGGAAGTATTTTTAAATACAAAATTACTAAAGTATTTTGTTACAAATAACGTTAGATTTTTTATCGGCCTTATCAAATAAAAAATGACAAAATACTCAAAAGTAATTGAAATACATATTTCAAATACAAGTAATAAAATGACTGCCCATCTCTGAATATAGTAACATAACCAAAATTTCTGACATCCACTTCAAGGATGATGATATCACGACTGTTTGCAAACTAAAAACACACCTCTTCCTACTATACCTTGATTAAAATGATAAAACTAACAATTTAGTAGCCCTTAAATGGCACTTGCTTATAGCACTTTGTAGTTTTGCTTTTTTGAAGAAATTGTACTTTCGTGACTCTTGTTGTTCTGGGTTTGTACCCTCATGGTTGAATGCACTTAGTGTAAGTCGCTTTGGATAAAAGCGTCAGCTAAATGAAATTTAATGTAATGTAATGATATGACACAGTAGTGTTGGAATTGTTACTTTTTGAAGGTAGACGGTTCTCATGGCTCCATTCTTTCCTGAGAGCCGTTCACAAATTGGCTTATCGTTTTTTTCTCTTGTCTGAAAAGGGGACGGGGGTCACTCAGTTCATCTGCAGAATAAGCTCTAGGATTATGATGATATGATAGATTTAGATAAGACTCAAACTACATATCCCACAGATAGAGTTTTTACTTGCATGTGTGCATGTTCTTCTAGCAGCATTACAGCACTGGTACTGCCAGAGATAATGTCATTAATGTGGTGAAGCCACATCCCTCTGCTTTGTCAGACTGACTTCACTTAAAATTTACCCTCAGTATGAAATGTGTTATGCAAACAAATTGCCTTGAATGCAATGTATGCACGTCTGTCTATTTGACTACAGGTGAGGCTAAGACACACACACATACACACATTTGTCTCTTTAAAGTTGTGTGGACACTCATTGACATAAGGCATTTCTTATCCCCTTACCCTAACCTCAACTATCACAACTAATTGACTAACCCTTACCCTAACGCAGGGGTGTCCATCTGCTAAGCCATCCATTTTAAATTGGCCCGCCTCAAAAAAATTACAACAAAATGTTTTTTTTGTACTTTCTTGATTCTTGTTGTTAGGGGGTTTGTACCCTTGAATGCATTGATTGTAAATCGCTATGGATTAAAGAGTCCGCTAAATGAATTTTTATGTAATGGACTATGGCCCACTGTATTGTACTTCTCAGTTTAGACACTAGGTGGCGCCCAACTCAAGCCTGACCTGCCAGCTGTCCCTCAGAAAGCCACCACGCCCCCCGCCCTGAGCAACGCCATTGAGGCACACTTTCAACAGTCCGCTCAGACCTTTGAATTTTTTTCTGTATGTGGCCTGAGGGATAAAAAGTTTGGACACCCCTGCCCTAACGCAAGCCTCAACCTATTTCTAACCCCAACCCTAAAAACAAGTCTTAACCCTCCCATCAATAGTGAGTCAGAATGTCCTCACTTTCCCAAAATGTCCTCACTTTGTAAGGGCTCAAAATGGTCCCAACAAAGATATTTGTACCCACACACATACACAATGTGACTGTGGCACAGGATGGAGGTAGAATGGAAGGTAAGCGGTTCGATACCCGGCACTTCCAGTCTGGCCATATAAAAATGGGATTTTTGTTTATATTGAAACAGAAATGCTGCATTTCCTCTGTATATTCATTCAAAGAAAACCGATGAAAAACACATGTGTAATCTTTCCCCTGAACCTAAGTCTGACCCTCAAACCAAATCTTAACCCTCAGACAGTCTTTTGTTGAGGACCAGCCCAAAGCATCCTCACAATGATGCTATTGAACCAGAATTGGACCCTCATAACTATAGACAGACATTCACACTCACACACAAACACACAGCAGACACAAGGAGGAAGCATGCACTTCAGCAGTATTGGGTTATAAGTGATCACAACCACTCTCTTGACAACTTTGTCGGTGTCATATACATGAATGACAGCGCATTTTCACTGGCACAGAGCTGGTTTCTGCTGTTCTCACATCGACTTCTGCAGACCTTATACTAGTCGTCAGTCGGAGAATCAGCAGAAACTCCTGAGGCTCTCACTTGGACATTTGCGTTCACACATAGACCTCCTCCAGAGATTCGGATCGTCTCAGTGCATGTCTGAAAGCAGCTATAGTGGAAAACTGCACATATCTAACCCTATTGTGAATGAACGTCTCCAGTCCCCACCACCAGCCAAAGGGCCTGAAGTGACCAATCATAGAGAGTTCCCTATTAGTGGACTAGTTGGTGTGAGAGGACAGAAAATGTCATCGACCAACCTAATGCAGTGGACAGAGGACACATTGAATGAGATGTCATGGAAGCATTCATAGAGGCCATCAGTCCAGGGCTGAAACTATGTGATATGCTGGAAATAATCGACTGACCTTGCTCTCTAAAAGCTAAAGACTATTCTGAAGGAGGAAGATCCATCGGACCTGTATCAGAGGCTCAGGAGCATATCTCAGGAACCAGGAGAATTGAATAAGGGAGAAATGGGACTTTATAAAACCTTATTTTTAAGACTTTATGTAAACACCTTTTTAGAACAGTAATTTTTCATTGATATAATAAATATACAAGTACATATATATATATATATTCTTTAATTTGTATGGCTTTTTCCTGATACCAGGCTGCTGTAACACAGGATAATTCCAAGTTTTGGATCATCTGCTCAGTCTGTCTGTGTATCTATCTATCTATCTGTCTGTTTGTGTATCTATCTATCTGTCTGTCCGAGTATCTATCGAACTGTCTAACGGTCTGTTGACATGTTTTCCATCCAGGGCCGGGTCTAGGCAGGGGCAAGAGGGGGCCTGGCCCCCTCAAATAAATGTTGTGCCCCCTCAAACTAAATAGGGTTAGGGTTAGGCACAATGCCCCCTCAAGATTTGTGGCTGCCCCCTCATACATGCCTGTCTAGACCCGGCCCTGTTTCCATCCCTGATCAGACAGATAGGAACAAACCCGACCGACACAGCAGTACATAAGATAACCCTCATCGAACTACGCGTGTTGTATTAAAATCTGTCTCCACGTTTCAAACACACTCGGATCGCGCTGAACTCGGTGTTTCTCCGGGATTTCGATGCGAAATGTGCGAGTTTTATCAGCATCGTGTTCACGGGAGCGTGGAAATAAGTCGGGCGCTGTGCAGCAGGAAGTCAGGCTGCATGAGCGGAGTGCGCATGCGCCGCGTCTCTGCACTTTCTGGGGATGTGTTTGTCTGCATTTAACGGTAAGAACGAGCTAATTCTGCTTCACGGGCTTTTAAATGCACGCGCAGGTTAAACGCGGCCGCTCGTACGACACCGGCGACCGGTTCCGGCGGCGGGACTCGGCCGTGCGGCGGAGGGGCTCGGCGAGGCAGCCTCGCACAGAATGGAGGAGCAGCGCCGTCGCCGCGCCGTTGTTTGCCGTACGTGCCGCCGCACAGGGAGACGTCATTTTGAGGGGGAGCGGAGAGTTAAAATGCAGAGTTACGAAGGGACGTACGGTTCATAGACGGGCGGCACGTAACCGCCACACGGGAAACGCCAAGCTTTCCCCGTCTCGGGCAGTTTGCTGTGGTGGAGAGCTGCACATTCCCGCGCATCGAGTTACGCCCTTGCGTCGGCTGTAATGGCCACCGCCGAGTGGAGCTGTGTGCGAATCCCAGCTAGAAGCAGCCCGCTGCCCACCGCCATTCACACACTTTATTCTACACAAGTGTCCCTGTGTGCGGGGAGAAGCTAAGCCCCGGGCTGCTAGCATCCTCCTCCTGCCGCCTCGCGCTGTGGTGTCAGCGTAAACCTCCATGTTCATGTTGTGTTTTTCTTCATGAATAAGAGGCAGTGTTAGAACACACAGCTAACCAAACCGAACCAGGCTGGTTTCTTATTACCGCCTGTGATTAATGGGAACTCCACTGTTTTTTGTAAATAATTTTAATTAAGCAAGTTAATATTTCTCACATTTCTCATTGACTCACAAACATACAGAAAGTCTGGGTGTATAAAAATATTTCTGAAGTATAATGTATTTGTTAAATTACTGTTACTGTTGCATTGATGATTGTAAAGTTTAACGTGTTAGTGTGTATATATATATATATATATATACATACATACAGATTTGGTCTTTTTTATTCCCTTTACCTCTTCTAATCTCTTTACCACAATTATTATTGTTATTTATTGCAGAATTGATTCTGATTCTGCAATAAAGACATTATGAATAAACTTTATTTAATTTTTATTGTGCTTAAAAAAATATTTTTTTTATCTCTTCGTTGTTTTTACATCATCTTGAATGTGAGAATGCAAATGGCAGATTCAGGGCCTGCAGACTTTCTCCAGAGTTTCTACTGCCAGCCCCTTAGTATAAACTCTGGAGAATGTCCAAGTGAGCTCTTGTGAGAACGCAGCAGGAGAACATCCGGAGGATTCACAGTGAGGGAGTGGGTGTGTTGATGACGTGTGTAATGCACAACAGACACGAAAATGTAGAAAAAAACACAACAAGGACACATATTTCCGGATGAAAAAGCAGTGCTGTGCATGTAGAAGTCTCTGCAGTGGATTAAATACAGTACGTCCTGCAGCTGCCCAGCATCACCCATTATCCTTAACTCTCCGGATGTGAAGGTGTCTGAGCAGAGAATGTCCTGCTTCATTCTTCATATGTGAAAGGCAAAGTCCGTTCCCCATTGTGCGGAAAACCGCGTCAGTGATGTGTCTCCTGTTGCCGACTGTGGCTGAGTGGTAGAGTGGTTGTCCTCTAACCAGAAGGTCCGCGTCTCAATCCCAGTTTTTTCCATCTGCACGCCGATGTGTCCTTGAACCCTGAATTGCCCCTCACTGGAAAAAGTGCTGACCATAGATGCACTGTCTGAATGTGTGTGTGAATGGTCTTCAAAACTAGAAAGCTCTATATAAATACAGACCATTTCCCAAACCCCAGAGGATCTAAATTGAGCCTAATTAGTTATATTAACTTTAAAGCAACTTTACCTAAACCGGTTTTATGCCTCTTAATCATGTGATTAAAATATACTTCATTTTGTGTGTTTTTTTTCTATTCCTCCTCCTTCAGATGAATAAACTCCTGGACAGCTGTTCTGTGAAAGCGGCCCCCCTCTCAAGTCTGTTGTGAGCATGATGGCGACCACCGAGGAGGTCGCAGTGTCCATGGGGGAGGTGGTAATGCTAAAAGCTGAGGAGGAGGGTGACCCCGACGACCCTAATAAGACTCAGGTCATCCTCCAGCTCCAACCCATCACCACTGGGTATGTACTGAAGCAAGGGGTAAACTAATTAAACAACTAGAGTGGTACTCAGTAGAGCACACACCTCCAAAGGAAGACCCAATAGTCTCCTTATGAAACCACATTTAAATTCATTAGATTCAGATTTTTATTTGGATCTGCACACACTGAGTCAGTCCCCTAAACGCCCCTGATCTATTTGAACAAGATCCTTGAATTACTCTCTGTGGAAATCAAGGAAAATGTTGAAAGATGCCCCATCTCACAATGATGAGATGAGCCACTAACAAGGTTTTAATAGTAGCTGATCATCTCAGGCAAAGGGCACGACTATGCGTAGATATAACGTAGATAAACAGCCCTGTCTGTACTACCTAGACAACATGTTAAAATCTGAACTGTTGTCTTTTCAGCGATGAATCTGCTGAAACAGATGCAGCTGTCATGGCTGTTGAAGCACCTCCAGGTGAGAGATTATCAGAACGTTGTTTGGACAAAGGGATTTATTTAGTGATTCATTGGTTTTGCAGATTAAAACAGCTCCTCATGTTTGAACGTCTTGCATCTTTTCATTCTTCCAGAACAAACAGAGGGAGATGAGGTGGAAATCGGCTGTGCCATAACCTGCGGTGACTGCAAAGCCATGCTGCTCTTGAAGAAATTTGTATGTCCAGGAATCAACGTGAAATGCGTGAAGGTTGGTTCATTCTTTATGGTTTTCACTCCAAAAAGAGGCACCTACAGCAGGGTTTTATTATTAGTATTTTGAGAGAGGTGTCTGAATTTAGTCACTCAGCAGGAAACAAGTGTTTTCATTGATCATCACGACTAGAAAAGAGCTTCTAATTACAGACCATTTACAGACTATTTATACTGCTGACATGTGTCCCAGAATAACTGCACCCATTTCTTTCACATCACTGTAAACTTGAAAAGCTTCTGGTGTCCTTGTACGTATTGCAAATGTAAATAGCTGAATGGGTTGAGTGATTTATGTTGTATTTGCTGTTTAAGAAAAAAAACGACTTTTATTTTATTTGAACCTGTGCTCAGTGCAACAAATGGTTGATCAAAAGAAATGCAGATATTTGTTGTGCTGCTCGTACCAACAGAAGAAGATGTAAGCTGGCATCACAACTGCATGATTACAGTAGTAATCTAACGAAAATTATACAGAATATTAACACAACATGATATGTATTTTGTGATTTTTTTTCAAAGTGACAGTAGAAAAACAGCTTTAGTCAATATAATAGAGCATTACTCTCGCTCGCTACAAAATTTAAGATTTAAATTAATAAATCATTTAAAATAACTATTCCCTCCGTTGACTTTCTGTCCCCTCTCATATAAGTAAAGTAAATCTATTACATCATTAGAAATTATTGTTTTACACTGCTGTAAATTTAATTACCCTCTATCTAGTATTAATTATTCAGAAGAAGTTTTAAAAAAACACCTTACGTCCTAATCTTTGGGAAGAACTTCTCTTCTGTCTGCAAGAGTGCAAGTGTCTCCTCGTCTCTGTCTCTTACAAAAACAATCACATTTATTTAGTTATTAACTGATGGTGTCGAATCCTGAATACGGATTAATTCCAGCCACTTTAACCCTGGTGTCCCAGCTGTGCATGCAATGTCTCGTCTCTTGTGTAGAAGGTGGACTGTAGACAAAATGTTGGACTTTTTTTTTCTATGTCTCATAAACTGCAAACAAAGTAAACTTCAGTACTGTTCAGGTCCTAATAATTTGTGATATCTGTTGGTGTTTACTGTTAACGTGTGAGGAGGGAGGACATGCGGTAGAGTAATACGGCACAGTTCAAGGATACTGGTTTCCTAATGTCTTTTTGTCCTGATCTTGAATTGTAATTTTTTTTTTTTCTATCCAAACTCTGTGAACATTTGAAGCAGCAACACATGATATCTGTTTCACACACAGCATCACCTCAACATAGAATAACACTAATCACTCTCTGGGCATAATGGTAATGGAAAAAAAAACCTGCATGTGATTTTAAAATGACAACAGCAATGATATTAATGTTTAAAGTCCTGTATTTGAACTCAGCAATGTGACCTAACCAACACTCTCTCCACTAGTACGAAGACCAGCTGATCAGCCCCAAGCAGTTTGTGCACATCTCTGGAAAAGCCACTCTGAAAGACTGGAAGAGAGCCATCAGGATGGGTGGAGTCATGCTCAGGTCAGGAGACTTGCACCAAAGGCCACGTTTCAATATTCTTAGTGCTGGTTGTTTGGATCATACATTATAATCAGACAACAACAATCTGCACTCAGGCTTTTACTGATGTATTGCTGCTGACATAACAGGCATAGATGAGTTTGCAACGAGCTGAACTCAGCATGGAGTGGGTCGTATCCAAATGAATGCTAATGTTGATCCACGTGTAATGGATAGTGTATACAGCTTTTTATTATCAATTCGGACATTGAAAGAGATCTAGAAATGTATAGTTTTTTCGAAGCATCGTGATGCGGACGTGGACAAGTACATCGAGGCAGAGACAGAACTTATTCGATTCATGTTTTCTGCCACGTTCATATTTTAGCCATGTCCCACGGCTGCTTCAGGACAAATTAAAGGTCCGGTCGTCTGTTATTGTGTCAGAGTCTCCTCTCTGAGTGTGCTCCCTCCACTCTCCTGACCTGCGCTTGTTTTGTACTTTAACAAAAAACAGTGACGCTAATCAGAAGTTATTAGGACCTGAACATTACCGAGGTTTATTTTGTGTTTGTTCGTTTGCTTTAGAGTTTGAGGCATGTATTTAAACATGTGGGCACGTAGTTCATCTGCTACTCACATTTTGAGACACGCACAGCCAGGACATCAGGGTTAAAGACCGGAACAATCACGATTACATAATCCGACACTATCGATTTGCTGGTGTGTTTAGTGATATTTTCACCTCATGACCAACGTTCCAAACACCATCCATTTGACACCAGAATATGGCTCCTATCTGGGATGCTTGAACTGTATTTGTTTATCTTCATCTCACTGTGTAAATTGTTAGTGTGGAAAAGTCCTGCAGGAATCAGTTCACTACACTCAGTATACTGGCAGCACAGACTAGAAAAGGCCTGTGTATTAAAACAATGAGAAGCCTCTGCTTGTAACAAATAATAAAATGAACATGTGTCTTTTTTAAGTTGGTTTTGGTATAAGCCAAAATAAATAATATATGCACATGTTGTGAATACAGAACCAGTGAGTGTTGCCTCAAATCAAACAAATCCTTTCTCTTTTGTGTTACGGTCTGATAACCTTTTTAGTTTCTGCTCTCCAGAAAAATGATGGATTCAGGTCAGCTGGACTTCTACCAGCACAGCACGCTGTGCACCAACACGTGCCGCAGCACCAAGTTTGACCTTCTCATCAACAACACACGGTTTCCTCCGGATGGCAGTGGACTTGGCATGCCCACATCCTCTCAAGGTGAGAACATACCACGATTTAACACAATCTATCAACCAGCAGGATATCTGTTATTCAGATCTTCCTCCATCAAACATTTAAAAGTTTTATGTATTATGCACTTCAACAACGGCAGCAGCCAGTGGCTGGAGGCAATGTGTTTTTAAGTTTATTTTCACCCACTCTTAACCATATTGTAAACATTTTACAGTTTACTTTGAGTGTATAGTAAGAGAAAAGCTAATAATGCTGTGATTGCACAGAGGCTAAGCTTTGCTCTATACTTTTAGGATTCTTATTGAATTTCAACATATTTTTTTTTGTATTGGCACCGAGTAGTGAAGAGAAATCCAATAATTAAATATCAGGCTTCAACTCAACCGAACCGCTCATGATAAATAAGGTAAAAAACTAAGGAGGGTTACAACTTTAGTAAGAGTGGGACAAGCTGGTATCGCCGATCATGGAAATCCTCTGTAGACCTGACGTCTCATTTTGGTTCGGCCTGCTTGGTCTACGTGTCCCACCAAGCAGGCGGTTTTCGACAGCATCCTCCAAAGGAGGTGGCCCCTTAATTGGGAAACAGCTAGATATGCAGGAAGTCCAAACTTAGTTCTGCCCCACAGGAAACCACTATTTCCCATTGATTCTGCTATAGTATTAAAATCAGTTTCCACAGCCATGAGATGAACCTTTCACCGTCTTTATGTTAAAGTCAAAGTTAGCTGTGGCCAAAAGTATGCTGCAAGTTTTTATGGAGCAACAACCACCTGTGTTTGGACTTCTGACCCTCCCAGTTGTAAATACTTCCTTTGCACCATTTGAGTCTTTGAGGCAGGTGTGCCCACTGTCCATCACAATAGCTCTTCAGTCCTCAGACCTTCATCATTAATAGTTCATACAGACAAACCATAGACATATCCCACTGGTTACACCGGCACACACCTGGAGAGTCAGTTCTTATGTTTATTCGTGTCACATCATGTGTGCTCTTCTATATAAAATGCAGCTCAGGTGGTTCTGGGTAATGGCGGGACAGTGGGTGAGGACAGACCTGAAGCTCTATGTGGGAAGATGGACTGGAGCTCACTGGAGTCTGTGGACAAGAAGGAATCCAACGAGATCTCAGGTCAGAAGAGTTCACACACCCCAACGCATCTCAGTTTCATTATAACAATAACCTGTAGTGAAATTCAAATAAAAATAAACACAAAGCAACTGTCTACCCACAGAGGACACACTGAACTTCTGGAAGGGTATTGCCGACGTGGGTTTGCTGGGTGAAGTGGTGACCAACATCAGCACTGAGCTGCTGGAGATGCTGAATGGCGTGCAGCAGCTCAGGGATCTGGTTGCCTTACAGGACACAGGTACAAAATCATGCTGATGTACGCTGAGAACTGCATTATAATAACAGCATGTGCAGAACGCTGGGCTCGTGCACAAACAAATGGAAAGAAAGAACAAATTCAGCTGCTGCTGCAAGTT
This sequence comes from Pleuronectes platessa, assembly GCF_947347685.1. Taxonomy (NCBI): domain Eukaryota; kingdom Metazoa; phylum Chordata; class Actinopteri; order Pleuronectiformes; family Pleuronectidae; genus Pleuronectes; species Pleuronectes platessa. The sequence continues at coordinate 4,107,457 of NC_070643.1, forward strand.
GAAGGAGGAAAAAAACAACATTAGAAACTTATAGGCGGCTACTGCTGGTTTCTATAAGAGCAACCACTGAATATTAATAATTGATTGTATACTATGGCTGAATTTGTTCCTCCTTTCTGACTGACCAAGTGACCCTTTGATTGATTGCCGCACTGATCCCAGATTCCTGTCTGGTAGAGGTGGCGGTGCTCAGTAACCTGGCCCAAGTGTTCGGCCTGCTCGACTCAGTAAAGACGATCCTGGACAAGAGGAGGCAGCAGACGGATCCCATCCAGGAGGAGGTCCTCAGCACACTCAGCAGTGAGTACACAACGGAAACAAGGATCTCTGAGTGTGTCCGCTTATACCATTCCTTACTGGCCACTGTTATTTCCTAGGTTGAATGCTTTATGTACGTTCAGCACAATCCTTGTCAGACTTTTAATCTGAAAAATATAACCAGGAGATTTATATGTGACTCAACAGCCACTATGAGCCTTTCAGAGACGTATCAGCATCAGCCCCCACAAATCCACAGTGGTTAAGCTCTAATAATAACTACTGCAAAATGCAGCCTGGGGTAAAATTTCAGATCATATCTTGACAGGTACTACTATAAACACATCCCTTTTGACATTAGTGTTTTCCTGTTCTGCCCTGATCCACTGTGTTGATGTTAAACTACATTCATTCATTCAAAGTAACACCAAACCCTCCTGAAACAACAAACAACCAGGTTGTCAATTACCACAAGTGGTTAATTGAAAAATTATGAAATGTGTTGTGTTATGTTCATGGCTTTTTTTACGTAATCCAACAACATCAAGAGAAAATGTCACTTTGAAGAGCAACTGTCAAGTGACCAGAAGGAATAGCCAATCAGATGACCTCTGCTAGATTTTACAATCAGTTTATTCAATCGTATGTTACTCTGCAAAAAACAGCTAGTTTGTTTTATATGGGAAGGGAAACAACAATGTTATGCATTCATGATGTAAACATATATATTATATAACATATCCATGGGGATGGAATAACAGGGAATTGGCTGAAATTGGAAAAAAATTCTATCTTGGGATGTTCTGCAGGAGAATACCGTTCCACACTGATACTGAGGTTTACACAGTGATGCTAAATCAAGTCAGTACCAGATCACTCTGATGATTATGAGATCATCATCTGCACAATTCAAGTAGCTATTGGTATCTATAGGCATGGTGTAGTATTTTAAGCGTAGTTATTTCAAAAGTGAGAAAATTCACAATAAACAGGGTTAAAGAGTAAATTGTGATTAACGTATTCATTATTTTTCCGATTTTCTTTAGATATGATTATATCAATACTGTCAATTCTTCTCACCACAATAATAATTTAGTGAAAATCGGATAGAGAGCCCCAGTGTGCATACTGCTTATAAATGGGAGAATTAGATGTAAACGTACTTTTGAGTCTTTTTGTCTTAAATTTGAAATGGCTAGTTTTAACCCTGATGTATTTGATGTAGTAATCATACTATATAAAATCTGTGGAAAATGTCGCAGTGAAATACTTACAAATGCAAACATCATCCGGTGCTGTCTGCCAGTGGACTAGGAGATGTTTTGAGAGAAAGACTAGTCCCAATATCCTAATTCCTGCTGAATATTCATATCAAACGTGATGATGATGCATCATTGTGGTCGGCTGTGACCTGAAAAGTCTTGTAAAACAACGAAAAAACACAGTGAAGATGATGAGGAAATGTTATAGATGGCGTCCTGCTGCAGTCAGGGGTTACTGACATGTATACTGAGTCGTCAGTGTTGTTGCCTTGAGATGTTGGCCTTGACATTTGGGGGTTAAAGCAGGCCAACCACCCCTGCTGAATATTGATCTCACATAAATCAATATCGGGACACAAAATCTAATCATTAAGAAGAATGTTGTCATGAAAATGAATGTGAAATATTTGTTCGTCAGTTTTTGTTACTCAGCCTTCATTTCCCGTGCTGTGTTGTTTGCTCTGTGTAGACCTGGAGGTGCAACTGGAGGAACAGAGGAAGCAGCAGCAGGTCCGAGCTCTTCTCTCCTGCCCGCAGCCTGCCAAGAACAAAACTCCCACCAAGCGCCAGACCAAACGGCCTCGTCTGCAGAGGCCCGTCTCCACAACCACCCTCCTGGCGTCCCCCTTCAACCAGCAGGCCACCCTGCAGCCTCAACAGTTCACTGTTCTCTCACCCCTCTCTCTGTCCTCTATGGGTCAGCCCTTCACCATGGCAGGCCTACCCATCGCCACCCTAGGCCAGTCCTCTAAAACGGTTACGCTGCTTCCCGCTGGCTCACAGTTCTTCACCCGCTACATGGTTACCGGAGACGGAAAGGCCGACACCATCACCCTGCATCCATCCTCCGGCCTCACACTGGTGGGTACCACCTCTATGCAGGACTCCTGCCAGCTGGGCACCATGGTGAGCCCATTAGAGCTGGTGCACCTGAGCCAGCAGAGCGGCAGCACAGAGGTGGTGCCCATAGAAGGCCAGATGATAGACGGAACCATGCTGGTGCAGCAGGAGATGATGCAGGGGGAGGTGGACACAGGCCAGGACCACACGGTCATCGAGATCAACCCAGCTCCAGTGGAGCAGGCGGTGGGTGTGATGGAGCTACAGCTGACTGGGGAGCAGGGCAGGGACGAGGCGTCCATGATTGTCCAAAGTGCGATGGAGGTGACGTTGGCTGGGGAGGGGTTGGGGACGCAGTGCCAAATACAGCAAGGGCAGACTGAGGGGGTTCAAGGGCTGCAGCTGGATGCCAGCGGACAGTTGTCAAATGTACAGATCGTTATGATTGGAGGAAACACTCAGGTAGAAAACCAGGTGAAATGAGACACACCTCCTCTTTTATCCAGCAAAGCAGGTATGAACTGAGCAATCGTCCCAGACTTGAAACTGTAAATACACCAAATTTTCCAAATCCACTGATTGACTTGGCCTAAGACCAAGCACAAGGGTAGTCATTTTCCCTTTTTGGTGCAAGAGTGTGTGTCTGCGTGCGTGCATGTGTGTGTACATTCTCTTCTCAACATGTTGATTTTTATTGAAACAAAGAGGCGTCACAACAAAGAACCATGATGTATTCGCTTGATTGTTTTCTATTAAACGGATAGTTGCAGTTTATCATAGCTTGGCTCATGTTTTTCTAGATCAGGCCATAATTTCCATTGGCAATATTAGCTCTGAGATGTGGCTACGTAGACCCCACATAGCAGACGTCAGAAGAGTCTGGTGAGTTTGAGAGCGATTACAAAAAAAACTAAACTCATTTTAAAGGAATAAAAGATGAAAATCTGCTGCCAACAGACCGACTTTGTGTTTCAACCCCAGCCTGCTATAAATACTGCTGTAGACTCACACGGATCTAAACATGTGCTCACTTCGGCTTTACCTTCAAATAAAGTGGTTCAGCTGAAATAAGTCACTGCTACAAAGTCAAAGTCTTAAGTCCCCATAAATGTATGGTTCTGATATTACTCACATTTTGGACCCCTGGTTTGAATAACAGGCAAAATATGTCTGTGTTTACAGCCTGTGTGATCATTTCACCATATGTAAACAAAACATATGCTGAGTAAGCAGATCGCAGTAATTACGCTGGTTGGTGCAGTGATATCCTGACTAATAAAAAACAAAGTGAGACGAAACGTCAACAAGCAACAACATTATGAACAGGGAATTCAGGGTCAATGTAGAGTACATGGTGCTGTTGATTGATCCGTTCATGTCATACTGACTCGGCTGCAGCAGGCTGTTAACCTCCCATCCCTCTTCTGTTGACAGGCTCCATTACCATTTACAGTGTTGCTTTCACTTGAGGCTCGGATCAATTGCACTGTCTGTTGTGTCTTAGTATTGTTTTTGCACTGCATGACGCCCCTTCAGGACTACAGGAAGACGTCTGCAACAACGCCAGCTCTCTAAACATTTCTTCAGAACTTGGCCATACCTGTGCCCAGTCTAAAAGGCCACCGGCTGAACTCGTCTCATTGGGATTGTATGGTTTCTGCCCTGTCAGTGGTGTCTCGCTGACTGGGCTCACTCACAAATGTCCTTTTTTCTTTTTTCATTGTGAATATCTATTCCCTTTTTTTCCGTATCATAGGTAGTGTGAGCTACTGGACTGAGTGTTTAAGTCAATGTATAAAATAAGTTATATATACTTAATGTCAAATGTGGTATGCCTGTATTTTACACTTGTAAAGTAGTTTTATTTATTAGTTTACCATCTGGACTGGATGAAAGGATCCGCTTGGCTTAAGCTCACCTCGACAAAGATCTGTTCAAGACTTGTGCTTTAACAATAATTTAATTTAACAAATGAGGGTATTTGCATAAAGACTTTGTAATGTGTTTTAATATCAAATTAAAACTGGGAGAAAAAAAAAGTGAACCATTGTGTCAGTGTTTCACCACCAGAGTGCGCTGTCTGCTCGCCTCTCCACGGCCTGGAGCTGGAGATGAGGGTCTCGGCTGCACCAGCAGATGGAGGAAACACTGTGGGTCTGATGCTGTAATCTGTGACTTCATGGGTCGGCCTGACTGAGGCGTGGGGTGCTGCTCATAATGGGCAGGCCTCTGCAGCCTGAGCCGTGCTGACAGGGCACCGGGGCGTGCTGGTTATTACATTCCTATCTTCTTGTAGCCCCTAACACTGGCAGATACGCTGTATTAGGTGGATTTGGGTTATACAAGCACAAAAAAATAGGCACACACACACAATTTACCAGGCTGAAATGGACGCCCGAGATAAACAGGGTTTGTGTGTGCAGAGCACAAAAGGGAAACTTCCTGACCTCAGCAGCTGAATGTGGAGCTGCTGTGGGCCAGTCGAGGGCTCGAGGTTGAGAAAATGACCAGCAGGCGTCATCGTGTGGCTGCAGGAGACAAAGCTGTCTGAGTGCAGAGGTGTTCTGTGGACTGGAGATTGGGTTTCCTTGTGTGCACGAGACAAAGAAAAGGCTGGAGAAGTCTCTGAAAAAGACGCCAGAGAGACTGAGAGACCGTGAAAAGAGAGGACGACACAACTGGGATTGTCTGAGTATCGCCCATCGTAGATTTAGCTGAGAATAGAGGCACAAGCGCGACGTCTTGGAATTGGTGTATGACTCTATCTATAGCATCAGAGGAGGAGATAAGGCCCACAAACAAACTCTGTCATCATCTTCCAGGAGATTAAACATGTGCTTGACCTAAAAATGAAGTGACAGTGACAAACCATGTGTTGAGTAAAGGGAAGGTTTTAAATCGCGTTCTTGTTAATATGCTCAGGTTTATTTATACGAGCCTGTACATTTATCTGATAAATGCTGACTGTAATTATTCATTATGAAGCCTCTCAGGATTCCCTACAGAGTACAGCAGGTTGTGCATTGTTTTTGAAACCTTGTACCAATATTCTTGATCTTCTTGCTAATGGACATATTCCCAAAAATAACCAGGACTTGGCCCAGATCTGTATTTATGTAACAATGGAAGCTTCTGAAACTTCCAGAGTCAACAAAGAAAGAAAATAGCGAAAGAAAAAATTTCTCCAAAGTTGAGATAATTCAGTATTAAACGCTCCCTGGAACATGAGCACCACCAACAAACTCAAATGGTTATGGCAATGACAGTGAAGATAGATACAAGATACATTTATTGATCCCAAGTCACACTACTTGCAGATGAGGGAAATTTGTCCTCTGCTTTTGACCCATCTGGTGAACATCACAGGACACACAGAGCAGTGGGCAGCCATGCACGGCGCCCGGGGAGCAGATGTTGGGGGAGTAAGGTGCCTTGCTCAGAGGCACTTAGACTGTGGGGGTAGGGAGAGTGCTCTTTGGACTTTGGAAACAGATTCATGAGTTGTCCATCTAGGTATTTTTTTTTTATTGTCACTGCGAGGAGTCGAACCAGAGACCTTCCAGTCCGATGTCCGTAGCTTTCTGCTCATAGTCCAATTTTTCTACCACCAGTCCACCGCCTCTCCGCAATGGAATGGGAGGAATTGCTGTAAAACCGTGATCTAAAGCTGTTTCCAGACATGCCCGTAGTTTGAAGCAACACTATAATGCAAATTGTAGAGTCATGCCAGGCTCAATGTCAGGAGACGGGACAAGGGCCAAAGTAAAGAGTCATAGGACACGTCAGATACATCGGTCTCAAAAAACGGTTTCAGTCTTCTTATCACACTGATGTATGTTCGCGTGTTAATAATTTTATGCTATATAAATTATGTGAAACATCAAGAGTGACAGCTGACACTGACTCTTGATTGGCTGAGGAAGTGTACAACTCCTAGATCAATACTGCGCTGACTCCAAATGACGTCCTCGGGGCAAGATGGCAGCGTTCATACTCGAGATATTTTGTCCTCATGTTTGTACAGCGGGAGAAGGTCGGCCATCTTTATACAGTCATTGATCCTGTTAATGCTAACACACTGATGTTAAGCAAATCTTCTCATAAACTATGTTCACTGTCTTGGTTCAGTGAGATGCTGGATGCACTCACCACCACACCAGCTCTCTCGACATCATTTTTTACTCACCATTAGTTTTCTTTTTGCCTTTCGTTTAGGTTAACATTAATTCACAGACATGTTTCATTGTAAAATGTTATGTATAATAGCATTTATGACAGTTGTAGCCCTCTTATTTTAGTTCATTGTGATTGTCCACATCTAAGTTCTCGTCTTTTAATTGAATATACACAGTTTTCTTTCCCTGCTGTTAGTGCTGTAGGGGATGTAGTTAGACTAATCAATTTCAGCTCTAATTTAAACCATAGGAAACTGTGATAAGAATAACCCAGGCTTTTTTAGAGTCAATGAGCAGCTCTATAAAGCTAAGAAGAGTTTACATCTTTCTTATGTGTCTAAAGTGCCGATAATGGAGCAGCATTTATGGCTCTGGCTGCTGCCAACAGATTTTATAGACCCCCCCTCTGCTTTTGGTCCCAGTCTTCTACAGTTTACTGATGTAACATCGCATTTATTCTGGCAAAGAAATGCAGACAGTAGTTCTTCACTGCCTCTTGGGGTTGCTGGACCACACTGGTCACATAAGCAACTATAGGGCACAATGAGGTCGGTGTCACAGGAATTCGAATATAGAACCTTTGCCACGGTAAAAAAAAAAGAAGAAGAGCATCAAGAGTATAAAATATTCCTCACAATCTACTTTTGAAATTTAAGACAAACAGTATCGGCTGTCACATCATTAACAATCATCATATTCAGGTGTTTGTTAGACCATTATTATGGCCAGAGCCAAAGAAACACAAACGGTACAGATTTAAAATTTTTGAACGATGAAATTATGGAGATAACTTAATTTGGAAGTAAAATTGAAATAAAAAAATCCACAATACCCTATTCCACAGGCAAACACGACAATCTCAACACTTTTTTTGGTTAGTACGATGTATTTCAACTGATCTACATATGTCAAATAAACAATCTGTCCATGCAGTTGTATCCAAGAGTCGGAGACCACTTCCTTATTTGGAAAGCTTGCTGAAAATCGGTCTTGTAGCTGTTGGAGTATTTACCTTTGGGTCAAAAGAACTGTCGTTGAATCTGACTCAGCTGTTGCTCCAAGACAACCCAACGTCATCTGCACTGGTCAATCAGAACTGTTTCTGTGTACATTCCTAGCATGTTTATTTATAGCACAGGTTGTAAATTACAACATGCATTGTAAAATCCATATTGTAATTAAAATCCACTTTGCACCGTGTATCTTGGCATCTGATGAGACCACAAACTCATGCATCTCTTTGTCAATTTATATTACTTGATTACAATGTCATCGTCTCATAGAGAGAAGAGGTTTGTTGATGGAGTCAACTCTGTTACTAAAAGCAATCTCAAATTCAGCATTTCTTGGAAAGAATGAAAAATAGTTTTCTGACAAGTCTGCATCCGTTCAAAACCTTTTGTGATTTTTGTTGACATAGAAACTTAAAAAAACGACTTTCGGACCAGATCTATTTCCCCTGTTGTGATCTCTGCTATCGATATAGTGTGTGCCTTTATTATCTGTCCTGATATTGCTTCAGATCTGTGAAAACACCCTTTTCTTGTTCAGCTGTGACATATAGAGCATGGATACTTAGAGTTTATAGGAAATTATGTTCATTAAAGGCAGTTAAAATATAAGTACACGTATATAAATCCCCTATGTGGGGTGGTGCATATCTTCCTCAACCTCGGGGCCTCTACTACAGACCTGAAAGTTACGGGGTCTTGTGCAGTACCTAGATGTTCTGAGGACTAGACACTTCTGGACAGAGACTTCAGATCCTTAGGTCTGCTGGAGAAACTCTCCCAGTTTGGGAGTGACTGTCCATAATGCTCTATAACCACAAAGGAACCAACTCGGACCCCACCTCTGATCCAGATGTTCTTTCTGCCCCTGGTGCTTCTCTGTCTACTCGTGCTCCTTCCTCCTGATGACACGGGATTGGGATTCGCCACGTCACTACTGCCCTCCTCTGCTCCTTGTCATACACCAATATGTGTGGTGAGTCAGCAGCTGTTTGTCTCTCTGGATCCCACAGGATCTTAGCTCTGCTCTTCTCAACCACTTTCATTGGCATGTCCCACTTGGGCACCTCTAATACTCGGCACAGATGTTCCTGTACACTGTTCCATCCTCCATTCCATTAAGCCTCTCAGTGTACGCTGTCACAGCCGGCATCTTACACCCTGCTACCATGTGCTGGGACTTCTCAGGGGGCATCATTGCACAGCCTGCGCCTCTCTGCTGTGGGAAAGCCCAGCAACCATGTATCCAGTAGTTAGTGCTGCCAGGATCAGAGCCTCTGTGCTACCATTCACGTCAGCCTTTTAAATCAAACCACTACGGATTGATGGGTGGGTAGAGGAATGAATGGCAGGCCAAAGGACACGCTGCTGAGAAAGGCTCTGACACATCACACCCCCGCCACTGCACTCCCTCGGATTATTGCGTTTTTTCGATGCAGTCCTGTTTTGAATGAGAAATGTAGTTTTGGATAAAACGCTAACATACTATGTCAGTCTGACACTAAAACTACTGACATAGGAAGCAGAGCTGCAGGTGGGCTGATAATCCGTCTGCTGTATCACCCCAAGCACTCCACTCAGTCTAGCTTGAAGAGATTTCTGGCTCTGAGCACTGCTGTGTTTACAGCGCAGATAAAGAGGATTGTGGACCTTGTCTCTTCTTTTTTTTGAGGTTGGGGGGGCAACTGGGTCTGCGAGAGGAAATAATAAAAACCCTGGCAGCGTGTGCCACCATGTGCCACCTCATCCATTCCCTCTGCCAGACATGTTGGCGTGGGCCTGCAACAGGCGGTGCGACTTCCCGTTTCCCGGACCTCGATGAGCCGACAGGGAGGGGGGGGGATCTCGCGTGCGATGACGGGGGGGGGCCCGGCTGATGGACAGAGGTGTTAACCCCATCGTTGGGCGGGGGGGGAGATAGCACCGCTCCTGTTTACACACGCTGAAGCCGTATTGTCGCCCTGTCAGTCAGGGAAATATCCTATCTGCCTCCTCTTATCCGGTCGCAAGACAGCCAGCGCCTCCGTTTGGAGAGACCTGCTGCGGCCTCCCATCACCATAACTGATTTCCCACAGCCTTACCGTTATTGCCTTTCTTGTTATTTTTCCCTTCACTCCTCCGGATACTGTATTATCCTCCTCTGTCCTCAAATGGCATCTGCCCACACAAACCCTTCTGCTGTTGACAGTGACCCTGCGCCCTCATATGGTCGTGAGTTACTGTATTGTGAGATGAAAACATCCCATGATAAAAGTGGGGTCCTAGGCATTTTATGCTGCTTGATTAAAAAGTGTGCAGCCTATTCATTAAAAATGCGTTGTAAATGTCAGTTTTGCTATTAGATTGTGCTGATTGTTAATCTCAATGAAGCGTCGAGACTGTTTTAATGTTGTGACCTTGCACGGTTATCACACCGGCGAAGTGCTTGTCAAGACGTTTTAATTCATGCAGTTATTTGTCAGCCTCAACATAAGCAATCATTGGAAACATCAGGTGAAATGAGTAAAGATAGAGAACTGCAGGGAACGAAGCACACCGGAGTAAATGGAGCCCACACGGTCAGAGTTTACAGAGCCCGTGGATATGAAGAGGCAGTGTGGTCGGGCTGTGGTGGCGATGGCCAGCATTCTGGATGTGCTGTAGATCACGAGGACTGAGGGGGCGAGAGCAGCAGCAGATTCCCGGGAGTTAGTATGTTTTTGTAAATTGATGCAAATAGAGAAACAAATGGTTTGAGGAGGGAAGATTGAGATTTTGAAAAGAGCCGTGGTCCGTCTCTTATTGTCCAGTTAAAAACAAGATATAAAATGTTATTAACCCCAGAGTATGAGATGTTAAGGACAGTTTAATGGGACTATAAAGGTCGGCGGGTTCTACTCCTTTATGAATGAATGTCTATATGAGTATGTTAGTATGTGTGCATTTATTGTACATATGATATATATTATTCCTCCTTCCTCTTGTTCTCTCTGCCAATCTGCCCACACAACTGTAACCCCCCCTCCAGCAGAACAATCCACGCTTCGCCTGATCCTTCAGTTTATCCATTTAGGGTAAAGACCAAATCTTAGAACCAGCTATGTACTAAAGCTGTCTTTGCCTCTTGGAACTTCCACAAACCTTAAGTTTCCCTCTGTCTCAGGCTACATCCTAACTGCAAGATTTTCATTTGAAAGTGCATCAACTCTTCTACGTGCTCAACGGGACAGTGTTGATACCCAGTGGCTCCTCACAACATAGTTGTGTTTGCATGCTAAGATTAGTTAATAAGCTCTAAACAGGTACACCTGAGGCCGATGGGAAAGTCATGACTTTAGCAGGTATTTATTTGGACATAAAATAAAAGAATTGGACAAAATCTATTTGTCTGTAAGCAGAGATGGGCAGTATTTCTAATACTTGTATTTGAAATGCATATTTCAATTACTTTTGAGTAGTTTGTAATTTGTATTTGATAGGGCCGATAAAAAACTTGTAATTTTGTATTTAAAATAATCAAAAATACTTTCTCCATGAATCAAAAAACTGTTAACGAGTTCACCCATTCTTCAAAATGCACTGGCTACCACCACGATTATCAGGAGAAAGGAGGCAAATCCACCAGCTAATGCTTCACTCAGCTGAAGATCTCTGAAGAAACTCAAGTCCAGGAAAGACAGGAGATCCCAAGCCACAGCAAAGCTGAGTTAGAGACCCTTTGTTTTCTAGAGGACACCAGAAAAGACCTGCTTTCTCTCCAGCAGTACCCACTTATCAAGCTCCTGGTTGTTCGATTTAACACAACCCTCCCCTCTTCAGCTCTGGTTGAGAGACTGTTCTCGTTTGCAGAAATAATATTCCATCCGCACAGGAGGCGGTTAACTCCACAAATATTTGAAAAGTTAGTTGTTCTTAAAGGCAACTAAACCGGCTACTCAGTGGTTGGGTCTCAAGAACCAAAATGGAAGGATTATTATGTCATAAAGATGTCAGTGTGAAACTGTATGAGACACTTAACTCTGTAATATAGAACTATGTGGCCTGCCATGCCACTGGCCAATGTAAGAGAGAAATAAGTAGGCTACCATGCCACTGGCCTAAGTACAGCAAAAGAGAAGTAAGTAGGCTTCTCACTTGTTAAGTTACTTGTTTTGTATTGATTTACTATTTACCTTTTATTTGTATTCATTTTTCTGTGCAAAACTTGATACAGTAATTTCTTTAGGCTCTTAACCTGTGTACAACTGGTTTTAATTCTATGTTTTGCATTTATAGTATACATAGGCCTAATGTGTGATGCTATTCATATGTGATGAATATTTTCTTGTTAATACAAAGCCAAAGTTTATGGGCTATTAAATACCATTAATAAAAAATATATATAGACAAAATCAATCAAGTTGTTTTAATAGCTTTGCTTAGTGACACTGACATTCTGTCACTGTTCTTCCTTTTTGTGGGGTTCACCAGAGCTTTGTATACTTTATATAGCCCAAACCTGAATGCTCTGCTATACCAAATTGTGAGAAAACACTTTATTTTAAATACAAAATACATGTATCGTATTTTGTTACATTTTCTTGCTCCAGTATTTTGTATTTTATTTTAATACATTTATTTGAGGGGTATTTTGTACTTTGTATCTAAATACATTTTGATTTATTTTTGCCAATCACTGTCTGCAAGTATTAGTCATGGCAACCCACCTGATAGCTGATGAGATATGAGTCTGGAGCCATGTGCTGGACAAACCACTGCTGCTCATTAAAGTTGTGCCATAGCCTTGTGTTAATATTGAATTAGCTTGTACTGTTCACAGTACACTGTATTCATAGTGCATTGAAAACCACCTGCTGGCATTAATGTTTTCTTCCAGGATAGGGTCAGACTGAAGTGCATTGGCCTCCCTTTGAACAAATGTGAACAGAGCGCCGTGTATGCTGTATGTGTTTATTTATTTGTTCACCCAGTGGCACCAACTTTAAAAAGACTGAACATCTGTAGCCACCAACATGCACTCATTTGCAAGAACACGTGCAATGTCGGCTCAGTTGGTGATCTCCAACTCACCAGGAACCCTGGTTCTTTTTGTGATTTCCTCCAGACACCTTTCCTTATTCTTTTTATCTCTGCATGGCGGCTGCATGAAAGTCATAAAGCCTCAGAAATAAATTGATCAGAAGGTCAGAGACGTTACCGTCGTCCACCGCGATCGCAGAAAGGTGCAACTTACAGCTTTCATCGGAGATTCATTAGCACCGCTGCCGTCTCGCTCCAAACTTTATTTTCTCCTTTTTCACGTGAAAAAAAGGAGGAGGAGGAGGAGGAGGAGGAAGGGTCTAACTGGTGGGAGTTTTGGCTCATAATTCTCTCAAGTTTGTGTAAACTCCCACAGACTGAAGTATGTCACATCCAGAGCAGGACAGGTGCATCTGTCACGGCGTCAGTCTTTTGACGGGAGGCGAGAGCCATGAAACGCTGTGCTGTTTCAAGTGGAAAAGACATGATTCACTGCCTGACGCTCTGACGTGACGTGTGATGTTCGATCATAATGAGTTCTGCTCATACAGTGCGACTGTGGTGGAAAAAACAAAAAGACAGTAATTTTGTGAAACTTAGGTACTAGATTTAATCTCTTCTCATACAGAATGTGACAGATTAAAACTTGACAGATAAAGCACCAGATATTTTCCTAACAGCAGTCAATGGAAGATACTAAGAGAGGGTTGCTTGTTAGATGGTGGAATATGATGTCAAAGTTGATCCACATTTGTTCAACTCAACACTGGAATTTTATTGTGAACAATAGAAATGTGACTGACTTCAGCATTTAAGTTATTAAGGACAGATTGATAGATTACGTCCATGTGAACGCAAGGAGGGTTGGTAAAAACATGAGTCTTATAAACTTTGTAAATGGTTTTATGTATTTTTGAATAATGTCATACTGTCCTAAGAATAAAGTCAGAATATAAGAATAAAGACGTCGTAATTTTATGAGAGAAAAGCCACAATATTGAATTAAAAATGTTTTCAAGAATTAAGCAGATAGGGGAACCAGTGCTTGTCAGAGTTCCAGTCCTTCTGGTGCCAAAATCTTGTTTACCAATTTCATTTTTTCTTGAGAAACTGTGAAACCTCTTTTGAACGACACACAGATATAACCAGAGATAACTTTAAAGGCGACCACTACCAAACATTTCCTCCTCCACAAAAGAGTCTGTGTGAACAATGTTTTCAAAGTCCTGATACAAATGATAATGTGATCTCACACCTTTAAAATGACACAAAGCCTAAAGTTCTTACTTTATTCTTGTAATATCACGGCTGTTTTCTTAAACTACTAATTTATTATCCAAATCTCAGTGGTTCTAATACTCCTCATAGAATCGGACAATAAATAATCAATGACATCTGGGGGAAGATCCAGCAATTTGTTTCCACTTTTACTCTATTTTACTTTAATACTCTATTTGCCAGTGTCAGTGCATATTAATACCATTTCAAAAAATATGCCAGAGTTTGCCACAGAGGCTAATTTTCATCTGTAATCCCTGGGCATGCAATAAAACACGTCAACAACAAAAGCATTGAAAATACAAACGACTATAAAAGCAATGACAAATAAAAAAGACATAAACAAGGTTTGCCTTACATGAGAGCAAGAGCAACAGCTGTTAGTTTTTTATCAATCATTTAAACTTTTCTTCTTCAGCGCATATTTTTCCCTTATTTATTCGTTAAACAATATGTAGATTCCTTTGAAATATATTTAAATGATTTTCTGTCTGCGACTCAACAAAGTTTTCATCAAAATGTGTAATATATGTAATTTTAATAATAATGTTGCTATATAATACAATGGGAGAGACTTTGAATCGATATGAGTGGTAAAAAACACTGTGACTATTATATACTGTCATGGTGAATTAGTATGTGGGTCGAATTTGTTGGGGGGGAAAAGTGTAGAATAAGCTGTGATACAAAACTGTGGGTAATAAAGCCGGAAAACGAATGCAAATACTTTGGAGTTGTGCAAAAATACTCTCACCAAACACACACACACACACACACACACACACACACACACACACACACACACACACACACACACCACCACCACAAATGACTGATATTTGTAGTCATGCTATTCGATCAACCTGGCTGGCCACTGTAATGAGGCGAGGGAGATGGAGGCTGGTTCCTTTCACAGGTCAGTGGACTGACAAAGCCCAGTGTCCCGCCCTGAAACCGGGGGAGCTATCTGCTCACCGCCGCTTGTGTGGGTGTCATGAGCTTGTATGGGAGTTGATCTGTATTCACCTCTACCTCGCGTGGCCCGTTTCTGTTTATTATGGGCCCGCTGTTGCCTCCCCGCCATCACCTGGCACTGCAGAGTTCATTTTCATCGTGTGTTTTTATCAGCACCCCTAGGGGCATATGTAATTGCTTGGTGCTGATGAGAACAGCCCCAGCTCAAAGTACCATCTCATACCGCAATTACACCCATGAAAGTGCAGGGGGGGAAAGAAATGTGGAAATAAAGAAACTGCCCCGGTGTGGTGAGGCAGGTGAAAGACTACGGCCTCGCCTCCTCCTGCCGAGGAGAGCCAGGACTGATGGAGGACTGAAAGTCAGCCGTCTCCTTGGGGATAAAGACTTTTTAAGCTGTTAATCCTCCGTCTGTGGATGATTGAGGTGAACATCTGACATTTGAAGCCTTTCATGTTAAAGGTCCCAAAGCTGACAGCTGTGAGTGTGTGGGTGGGAGTGTGTGTGTGAGAGAGTGTGTGTGTGTGTGTGAGAGAGTGGCTTTTCCAAGACAATAAGGGTGACACATTTTCTTCAGAACTTCTTGTGTCCTGTGTGTGTGTGTGTGTGTGTGTGTGAGTTGTACACACTAAAGGGGAAACCAGAGTGGCGCTCTGACAGCTCGCCGCTCCTCTGCTTATGAAAATAAATGCTGAGGAGTGTTGAACTGGCTGGGTTGCTCTGGTGTCAGCTGGGGGAAGAGAGACGGCTCTGCAGGCTGACAGGCCGACGCGCCTGGTTTGCATTGAGATGCATGAAGCGGCCCTTCGTCTCTGCACCCCCCCTGTCCCACCCCCCCCTTTCCAGCCTCTGTTGCCCCCCCCAGTTGCTGCTGGGGGGATGTGGATGTCAGTTGGAGCAGAGCTGAGGACGGGGCAGCTGAGGCTCACAGCCAAGGCAACGTGTCCCCCATCAGTACTTTACTGGGACGAATGCTGATCCTGTCCTCGCTGTCGCTTTGAGGATGTCTTTGCATGTTTGAATGTTTTCTTGATTCGTGATTTCAGCATCTGAATAATGCTGAATATTTAAAGTCTCCTGCCGCTGCCTGCTGCCTGTTTCCACGTATGACTCATGCCCGTATTAGGAGGTTTCATTCGAACAAACCCTATGATTCATTTGATTCATGAGCTACTATAATAATCCCAGCAGCAATACCATTCCTACATATAACATGCATATAAAATGAGTCTCAGGTCAGGGGCTGCGTTCTTCAGAGGACACGGCCTACATGGTTCAGGACCGAAAAGAGACGCTCTGATCTGCAGACGATTTCCACGATCGACATCACTAGCTCTCGATAGCCAACGCTCCCTTACTGCCAACATTACTGCAACAACACGGTCCTGTAGATTCATGTACAACATCAGGAGAATACGCCCCCTTCTCACTCAGAAGTCGGTGCAGGTCCTTGTCCAGGCTCTGGTCATCTCACGCCTAGACTACTGTAACTCCCTCCTGATAGGTCTACCTGCTACTGCCATCCAACCTTTGCAGCTCATCCAGAATGCAGCAGCTCAACTGGTTTTTAACCAACCTAAATTTACTCACACTACTCCGCTCCTCCACTCCCTTCACTGGCTACCAGTGGCTGCCCGCATCCAGTTCAAAACACTAGTACTTGCGTACCATGCTGTGAGTGGATCAGGTCCAGTCTACATCCAGGACATTGTCAAACGTTACACCCCAGCTCGTTCACTCCGCTCTGCTTCGGCCAATCGGCTCGTTGCTCCCTCACTGCGCGCTAAACACTTATCAAAATCACGACTGTTTGCTGTCCTGGCTCCTAGATGGTGGAATGAGCTCCCCATCGACATCCGGGCATCTGAAAGTTTACACATCTTCTGCCGAAAACTAAAGACACACCTCTTCCGACTATACCTTGAATAAAAAAACAAAAAAAAACACTAACAAACTATTGAAACTAACACTTTAGTAGCCCTTATAATGGCACTTACTTATAGCACTTTGTAGTTTTGCTTTATTTTTGAAGAAATTGTACTTTCTCGATTCTTTTCGTCCTGGGTCTGTACCCTCGGGGTTGAATGCATTTATTGTAAGTCGCTTTGGATAAAAGCGTCAGCTAAATGAAATGTAATGTAATGTAATAACTAGCTCCTTGTTTTTCCTTAACATGTGCGCTGTTTGGAGGAGTTGAAGCATGAAGCTCAAACATCGGACTAATTGTAGCTTTCCGGCACCATTACCTCTTTAAAAACTGAAGCGCAGTGAGTCTTGGGATATGTTTGGCCGGCAAGGATCCACCTATTGGAGCCTGTGTTTCTCGGGGATGGAAGGATGCATTTATCACACTCCATCAACGCAATCCCTCTTCAAACGCAGCGCCTGAAGGAGAATTGCAACACAACTACAGTGTTTACCTCGTCTAGTTTATGTCATCAGAAGAATAAACTGCTAATTTTACTTCCTGTCTTTGTCTGGTTTCCTGCTTTTGTGATTGTCTGTCCCGCCCAAGGGTGTTTCACTTTTAATGCGTGTCCAATTATCTCTTCCTCCCACGTGTGTTTCGAGAACATTCATGTGGTGCCGGATATGTATATTCCCTTCTGGGAAAATACATTTGAGGGCCGCCTCACGTCAGAAACTCACACCTGGTCCTGTTTCTTTGCTCTTTGTTTAGATGCTTCCTGAACCAAGGGGATGTGATTAAAAACTGGGTCAGTGGATGATGTCCCACAGTCATTTCATCTTCCCTGTAATCATATCACATGTATGTTGTCATATCCAGACAATTTAGTGACTCAACATTATGTGGGCTTTACTGTAGAGCAAGAAAGTAATGATGCTAATGGCAGTTATTTATCTCTGTATTGTTATTTCGACACCACAGCTTATACCGTGTTTGTCTGATTGATAAGCTGAATGTATGAGCTCTTCACAAAAACATGGGATCCCCGCAGCGGATTTATTTTCACACTTCTTTCCTTGGCTGTGTCCGAAATCACCCACACATTCACGAACCCCTTCTTCACTATATAGGGACCTCAGTGTAGTGAACTATAAAGTGAGCCTTTGGACACCACTGATAACGTCCACCACTGAATGACCTTCTTGAAATGTACAAATAAACTTGTTTCCCACAGTTTGTGCTGTGATGCTCTGCTCGTATTAACCTTTGTGCGACAGGTCGGTCTGTTCTCTCTCTCCACTCGTCCCGGCCTATAGTGTCGCTCCTGCTTGACTTCCTGTCTTTGACCTGCTCCTAATGTGTTTTACCTGTGTTCAGTCATCCTGCCTCTCTCTCGTGTAGTCAGTGTCTGTGCTCACCTCTGTCAGTTTCTTCTGTTAATTTTGGTTCCATTCAGTCCTGTTTGTTCCTCATTCCGTGTTTTTCTTATGTTTTTTCTGCCTGTGATTTTTTAATTGTCAGTGCGTGCCAATCAGCTCCACCAACCTGTCAGTCAGTTTGACTAAATTCACTTTTGTCTGCGACCTACCTTGTTTCATACCTTGCAGAATCAGCATTTTCCCCTGTGTTGCCACCATACTTAGAGTAATGTAACCAAAAATATGTGAGGAGCGACAATTCTATAATGTGGTAATGAAAATAAATATTTAATAAAAGCTGTAAATACAGAATGAGGCCATAGGTTTGAAGTCTGCAATTTGGGATAACTGTGTGGCTGTGGCTGAGGGGTAGAGTGGTCGTCCTCCAACTTAAAGGTCGGCAGTTCGATCCCCAGTCTGACCCATCTGCATGCCGAAGTGTCCTTGGGCAAGATGCTGAACCCCGAATTGCCCCCCATAGAATAACAAAGTACTGAGAATAGATGCACTGTATGAATGTGTGTGAATGGAAGAATGTAGAACTGTACTATAAAGCGCTTTGAGTGGTCATCAAGACTAGAAAAGCGCTATATAAATACAAATCCATTTACCATAACTAACTAAACAAAGTGGCCTTTCTGTTGGTGGACAAAAGGCAAACACAGGTGAGCATGAGGCAGCTGAAGATCAAAGTGAAACAGAAAACACACACTTTAATGTGTCCGTCTTACATCAAGAGCCAACACTATATCCAGTGATGGAATTCAACAAAGTACATTTATTTAGTTATTGTACTGAAGTACAGTTTTCATGTATTTGTGCTTAGCACAAGCCGTTTTCAGACTTTAACTGCAGAAAAAGTTGCATTCACACCAATTTGCATGTTAGAAATGTATCAACCATGCATGAGGCTGGCTGAACAGTTCAGATGTACACGTATCACACAGTGGGCAAACAATCCATCAACTACCTGACCTGACTCTGGCCCCTGATGAAAACAGCTTTGAGTGTATGGACAAATGATGTTGTATAAAGTAAGAGTGTGAACCTTTTCTGGTGTTTGTCCTCTCCAAAGCATTGTTATTATTGAACTGCAGGGGCGGAGAACCAGCACCATCACATTTTAGACAAATACTCTTAATCTGGTTAAAAGAGGTGTTTGCACCGCCCACTCCATTATTGGTTCTTGTTTGGATTTTGCACAACCAGAGTCAGTAAGTCTCCAATGCAATTAAGATCATAACAGAAAGCCTTTGTGCCTTTGCACACAAAACTAATTTATTTTTCATTTGATTCATTTATATGATATATATTATCTGAACCTGTATCCAGTCGATGCAAACGTTCAAATCAATGACACAATTTCACTGAGTGGTTCTGCGTCTTCTATTTTTGGACCAAGGAGGATTTTCATCAAAGTACGCCCATGTGAACATGCACTGCCTCACCCTCCCTTTAATGTGAATAGTCAGTTGTTTGGAAATTCGCCTCTCAATTTCGTTACTTGCATTGCCATTGATCTGCAAAGTACGGTGGCCCTGAAAGCTCAATGAACGGCAACTTAAGAAAACACATGCAAGTTGACAAAACACCAGCAAAGTAAAAAAACATCTTCATCAATTTCACAACACAACACAACACATTACAGCAACGCGCTGCAAAAAGAGAAAAGCGCAGCAAATACCGGAACGTGCTGCAAAAAGCCAAACACGCAGCAAGAAGAGGCCACAACACAACGGAAGTGTTTCCAGGGGACAGCTAAAAGTGATGGACACTGCTGCCACAAAAACGTCCAATACACCATAGATATTCGGTTCCACACAGGGTTCGGCCACCCGCGGCTCTTCGGCCCCTCTGCAGTGGCTGTACAGTACAATGTTGTGCATGTGTTTAGCGAACGCTGAACTTAACGAATCAGTTTTCATATTATTAACGTGAATGTAACGATGAACGTGAGTGAACGTCACGTACATTTTTGAAATCATCCCCGTATCAGGCCATCATGAAATACCAGGAGCGGGCGAGTGTGTGTGTGTGTGTGTGTGTGTGTGTGTGTGTGTGTGTGTGTGTGTGTGTGTGTGTGTGTGTGTGTGTGTAGCGAGTGCTCCGGTCCCGGGCATAGACTGTATATAGGTCCCGGGTCCCGGGGCTCCGACCCCGCCCACTCACTCTTTTGATAGTAAAGGTTTTGTACCCCTGCACACTATGGACAATATATTGTCTCACAAACAGGGGCTTGCTTGTTAGCGCTGTTTATTCAGTTTAACAGGAGAAGACGACATGTCTCTAGATCGGACCATCTTCCGTGATCAGATGGGTTCACTCACGTTCATCGTTACGTTCACGTTAATAATATGAAAACGGATTCGTTAAGTTCAGCGTTCGCTAAACATATGCACAACATTGTACTGTACAGCCACTGCAGAGGGGCCGAAGAGCCGTGGGTGGCCGAACCCTGTGTGGAACCGAATTTCTATGGTGTATTGGACGTTTTTGTGGCAGCAGTGACCATCACTTTTAGCTGTCCCCTGGAAACACTTCTGTTGTGTTGTGGCCTCTTCTTGCTGCGCGTTTGGCTTCTTGCTGCGCGTTTGGCTTTTTGCAATGCGTTCCGGTATTTGCTGCGCGTTTCTCTATTTGCAGCTCGTTCTGGTATTTGCAGCGCTTTTCTCTTTTTGCAGCGCGTTGCTGTAATGTGTTGTGTTTTGTTGTGAAATTGATGAAGATGTTTTTTTACTTTGCTGGTGTTTTGTCAACTTGCTTGTGTTTTCTTAAGTTGCCGTTCGTTGAGCTTTCAGGGCCACCGTAGCAAAGGCCTCAATGTTTAAAAAAAACTAAACGATTAAGAGTTAATATATTTGGCAGAAAAACTTAGTCATAATGGGGAAGTGGAGTTTGAAATCTAAAAGTGTAATAGTCAAATTAAAGATGCTGTTAGCTGCACCATGGGAAATGAAAGCTCCTGAGTCATGATGTCTCTGCCTCTGCTGCCTCGAGTATCTTGTTTTTGTTCCTTACAAGCATCATGGAAGTGCAGTGCTAAAAGCTTCCTTTACTGCAATTCACTCCATTAAATGACTTACATTCCTGCAGTCTTTCACTTTCCCTGATTATTGCCACACATTGCAAACAGTGCTTCCATTACTAACAAAATACACTTTAAATAACTGATGTAGCCTTGTATCCATTCCGTGAAGATTTCACTTCACGTTCCCAGCCAGATATCACTCCCCTGTCTTCTGTGCCTCAAGAAGAATGCACTCTGCTGAGTAGGCGCCATGTCATTAGACTCCATTAAAAGTGATCAGTAGCAGTGTAATACTGCCGCGTTAGGACAGACTGCAATTCTCCTGCTGCTCTGCTTGATGTATAAGGTGGCAAACCCAGTGTCTCTGTTTCCATTACGCACAACACCTGAAAAGGAGTTCTTTGGGGACACTCTGCATGGACACTCATCATAAGAGCTGGCTCATGCTGGATATGGATATACGCATAGAGAGGACACAGGGGGAGGATGCAGCAATGACGGATTGTATTGGATTTCAATAGGAACACTGTGCCATGTCGGAAAGCTGAAGAGAAGACAAAAGCACAACTGATAAACCTCTTGTTATAATAATGCGGCAAATATAAAAAATATTTTTATTGTTACACTATATTTTGGGCACAAATAGCTATTTCCCTTAACATCCCTATTATTAAATATAGAATGAAATTAGAATGAACTCGAGTTTGTAAATTGCTGCATGGGTTTGGGTTGAAAAATACATTTTAAATGTGACTTTCATGTTGGATTTGCAACAACAAAAGTAGTTTTTGTGAACGTGTTTTAGTCCTGTGACCTTCAAAACCCTTTTCGGAAATCTGTTCTTGATACTTTATGCCTGCTGACACATTAAAATATAATACCATCCTGATAGGCATCATTAGACAGGACAGTTGTTTACATGGCTGATAGTTCTAGCACCATTGGCTGATTTACAGGAAATGCATTGCTATTCAGTGGAGGTCTTCAGAATTTCACCACAGTGCTCGATTAGGCTTTTAAATTCACTGATGTTGTTACGGTTCTCAGGAAAAAAGGACCCAAGAGCACAACGTATAGGAGGCAGATGTACAAGTAAAGTGCCTCTACCTAGTAAAGAAGAAGGATACAAAGATTCAAGGGAAAGTCCAAAAACATAATCAGGAGACAAAAGGGCAGGTCAACAACAGAACACTGGAAAGTAAAGGCACAGAGGCAATATGTCAGAGAACAAGTGCTAACAGACCATTACTTATTACCATTTACTTCCTCTTACTTTAATTAATATCGATTTTTAAAGAGGTTTATACTCTTAGTGCAATAACTTGTGTGAGGACTCGTTATATGTTTTACCCCAAAATAAAACCGTAAGAGTGAATGTGCATTTTTGAAAAGTTTTTTTATGATAACTCTACTATTAAATAAGACAGGAAACCTAGCGAATCAAAATATTTA
Source organism: Pleuronectes platessa (assembly GCF_947347685.1). Classification (NCBI taxonomy): domain Eukaryota; kingdom Metazoa; phylum Chordata; class Actinopteri; order Pleuronectiformes; family Pleuronectidae; genus Pleuronectes; species Pleuronectes platessa. The sequence continues at coordinate 4,130,061 of NC_070643.1, forward strand.
AATCAAAAATATGACAAATATTCTACTTTGAAAGAGTTTACACGCGGTGTCAAGAGACTGTTGAGTCTTTTCCCACTTAATTTGAACCTGTCACCAAACCAAAGTTTGTGTAGTTTTGAACTATTTCAAAAAATCTAATATAAACTGTCTACGACCGACACTGCATATAGTCTGTACAGCTCTGCTGGAAACAGCCGCCTCAGCCTCAGCACCTTTAAGTGGAAGTGTTCACTTATTAGAACCACAGTCTCTAACACTCACCGCCCACATGTTTCCTTCTCTAACATGCCAGTTTTATTTTTCCGTTTGACACTGATTAAATTCCCCCGCAAACCCAACTCAGGTTTATTGGAAAAGTGATGTGTGGGAATGAAAACATTGTCCACAAAATGCTCCATAATTACAGTGTTGGTTCAATACAACTGACGACTGAGTGGGCCTTTTCCATACTAACTGGGCTGCATATGCCTGTGAGCTTTAGAACGTGCCACACTCACTCGGGAAACATTATATGTTTTTTTATTAATGATTCACATTTACATATCATTTGCTCGCACAGGGTTTTGAAGGTCAGCTCAGAAATGTCAGCTGTGTCTGGAGCTTCATGAGCTTTGCTTGAAAAGAATATAAATATACTTCTAGCCACATTGACGTTTGAGTCTTGTGATGGTAGAAATTCAGCACATGTCATGCAGTCTGACATCTGAAGTAGATTGAGGAAAACAGAGAATCATTCATTTGAATAATATGTAGCAAAACCATCAAGTAATAACGTTATGTTGAATCCATGCACTTGGCTTCTCTTTTTTGTTTCCTAACTTCACTCTGCACCGTAGACTGTTCATAAAAAGTTATACTCAACAGTGACAGTATTTTTATTTGTCTGTTTGAAGATGACTCATTAATAACAAGGAATAATTCTGACATGCACACAATCTGTTATTTCAGAATTTTAACAAAGAAATTACGTATTATATCTTAAAAAATTTGACAATGGGTAAGGGCATTAGCTAAATGTTAGCCAACAAGCCTCAGCGTTTCCCACAGATTTGACTAAATCCATGGTGCTAGCAGGGGGTACACGTGCACTAAAGTCCCACTCAAGTGCAACAAATCAGAGTGACAGGTTCACAGACTAAGGGTGAAGATTAGTCATCATGTGAGAAAAATAACTACACTATATACCCTGAACTGCAGCTGAAACATTGAGGTCTAACTGTCTGCATGGATGGTAACAACGTCATGGACCATAGCACATGCACTTGTTGCATGGGGTAGTGCAATAGCTCCATTTGGTTCATTATGAAACTGTAGCGTGACAAATTAGAAGACAGCGGGTCACCACAGACAAGAAAATGAATGGGAAACACTGAGCCTGTTAGCCTATTAGCTGCGGCTAGTTCTTGATGTATGCAGGACAAATCTTCGTTAGAGCTTTTTCACTGTAGATATTTTGTATTAACATAAGGAGAGTAACTTATAACACTAATGATGGTTAAAAAGTACACGTATGTTGTGTCAACTGTGAGAGAGAGCTGAATGTATCTTTTGGATTTTCTCAACTATTAATCAGTTAATTAATTGTTGATAAACATCCCATCCTCAGTCTTATTATGTGTATAAGCACTTTAAGGTGACCCAATGGAGGAAAACACTGTAACCTTGGTGAAGGTACTACTCTACCATCATTTATTACAGCTTATATAACAAGCACATTCACCTTGTGTTAACAACTTCCATTGTGGTTTTCTATAAACCTGTACTTGCCCGAATGCTGCCAAACATGTCAGTCACCTGGTATAGTTACATTCAATCCTCTGCCAAAGAGAATACAGCTCACAGAAAGGCCCTCTCAGACTGAATAATGATATGATAGCAGAATGGACTTTCAGACTGAATATTAAGGCCAGCCTCTAGAGGCTGCTGAGACTGGGAGGTGCTTCAAGGACAGCATGCGATGATTGACAAGTAGATATTGGGAATGAGACCATCAGAATCTCAGAATCTCTTCGTCTTTTGCTCTCATTGGCTACTATCCGTCTGAAATTCAATTGATGAGTTCAACACTCTGCAGGAATTGCAAAATAACGATCCAAATAGAAATGCTTGGAATACAGCCTGATTGGACTGCATACGTAAGTAGCTATAAGGAACTGATCTATATTTTTAAATTAGTGCTGGCTCAACAAACTTTGCGTCACATTAGTGCTGTTGACCATATTGTGACGAACCGAGAGAGAGATTTGACTTTGCAGTTTCTCTCGGCTGAAATGAACATTTTAGCTCTTTTAACTCGTTGTTGTTTCAGACTAATATTAGACTGATAAACAAAGCAAATAGCTGGTGCACATAGTGAGGTGTTGAACAGCTTAACAGCTTGATAATGTTTGACTTGAGTTGGTGGAGCCCAAAAGGAAGCTAAAAGGAGAGTGAATACTGGATCTACATTCACCAGGAAGTCAGAAACTTCATATGAACGCTGATGTTGCTCCGCCTCTGCTGGTGTAAAGAAGCTCTTTGTTCACCATATATGTGATGACAATGTGACAATGTTGTGTACAGGCTGCTGTGTTACCACAACAATTTGATATAATGGTGCTTTGAGATTATAATCACATTTGTCTTGTAGCAATAATTGAGGTATTATGTTGCTTTGGTTACCATTGAAGATTTAAAAAACATAAACTCTAAAAGGGACACTAAACTTTTACACATCACCTGTAACCCTAGCCCTAACCCCTTAATTCTTATTTTTTATCTTTTGAAAACAATCACCCCCTTATAATAGTCTTATCTCACCACACAAACTAGATTTCATGTTTCATCGTGCTTGCAGTCTGTAAAGTGGGCCCCGGTCCAAATGTTAACAGTCGGTGTGAAGGGTCAAATTCTCAATCAGCCCCCATCATTACAATGGTGGTGATGTTGGCAGCAGAATGTGAAAAGACTAGCTGTACAAATACTGATGGTGCAAGTACCACACTTAACTCTCCAGTCTTTAGTTTCCTGCAATCCTACGAATACAGGCATTTACATCCCTTTCACCACCAACCAACACTATACTCCCTGAAATCACTGGTGTTGTGCAATAGTGCTTAAAAAGTGTTACCATAGAATGGTGTGCCTTTAGGCACTCAATAAATTTGGTTATCAAAATAAAATGTAAAACATTAATATTTAAAATATTAATATTAAATCATAATTTTAATTGGTTAAAGTTCTCGCGGGGCACCACCCTTCATAGAAGGGAAAAGATAGCCAATTTATTGATTAAGATCAGTCTCATTTAGACCTAGTTCAATTAGAAATCTCAATATTTTACCATTAAAGATTATATAATGAACAATGAAGGTTTATGGAGTTCTTAACAGTGTAACAGTTGGCAAAATTCACTTGTGCAATATTAATGAAATAACAATTGTGAAAAAAGAACATTTATTATGAACATAATAAAGTATAAAAACACAAATTACTAAACAATCAAACTAACTAACAAGGAGGTGTGTGAGTGTGTGTGTGTGTGTGAATGTAAATTAGCATGCTTTAAAAATGGTCCTCTGAGGTTGCTCTACGGGGGTGGGTTTAACCAGGTGGAGACTATGCGTGTGTCTGTGTAGATGTTAATCAGATAATGCAAGAGTCAGAGAGACCTACAAAGGAGGCCTGTGAAGGGCCTAACTAACAATTACTTTCAAATAACTTGTTGCCACAATATCACAACACATATCAAACTTATAAACACACACCGATCAAATAAACAGTCTTGCTTAGCGTAGTATAATTATTAAGCCCAGATTATGTTACCAGTCCGAGGGAAAGGGGAAAAGAAGTTGCAGTCCAGTTGCAGTTCTGTGATGTCTCCTGGGTTTGTGGTCGTAGAGTTCTGCATTCGCGATTCTGTCGAGCCGTGTGCTCAGATGCTTGTTGAAGTTCTCCTGCAGGACATCGCGTCGCTACGAGGAGTTTTGTAGAGCTTGAAGGGCGAGGAGATTTCCTTGAGAAGATGAGCTGGGAGCTGCACCTCTGACCTCCGGTTGTGGGTTGGATAGAGAAGGAAGCTGGATCAGCCAGGCCCCCCCCTTGGCGATGTAGGAGAGAGAGGCTGTAGCAGCCTTCCGTCCTTGGAGGGATGAGAGAAGAGAGCAGCCTTCCGCCCTCGGCGGGATGGAAGAAGAGAGAGATTTTAGGCAGACCTCTCCTTATATTGGCCCCGGTGACCTCACAGGTCTTGGACCAGAGTGACCAATAGGAGTGATCCCCCAGGTTCTTGACACCTTTGTGTGATATTGCCCAGATCCCAGGACATGCAGCATCCTGTTACATCCTCTGGGAGACTGAGTTCCTTGACTGTCTTAAGACAAAGGGAACATGTGGCACTCTGGGAGACTGAGTTCACTCCAGAACATGCGGCTCCCTTGTTTCAAGTTTGACTGAAGGGAGGCCTGTGGTTTGCACAAAAACCATGTCCCAACACTGGCATGCACAACTGCCCCAACTGCCTGATGTCTGCATAATTGAGGCCATTGTTTCTCACTGCGCGCTGTGATGAATTTTGAGAAAGGTGTGTTCAGTTGTCAGTGCCAGTTCAGGTTTGTCAAGAGAAAATCATAGAGGATATTCACTGTGACTGCTTTAACACATGACAAACAGATTGTGTTTACACTAAAATACCAGCAGATCTGATGTATGCAAGACCATTCACCAGTAGTCAAGGAAAACAGAGGCTAGCTTTGCATATGCCCTAATAAATTATGAAACAATCGAGACCTGAGACCTATATCCACTGAGCTGCTTGTGTACAGAAAAAACTGTGGATATTAAAACTGCTGCTAAATGCATGACTCAAGCACAGCACGGCGAAAAGTGCCCCTGCAGCAGCTACAGGCATCCGCTCGCTCAAAAGCTTCCTCTGCGAACCTTCATTTACCTCTCGGCTCATTTTAAATCACTCCAAGTGTAAAACATACACCAAAACAAATAACGCAGAGGGCTTCAATAAGGTTGATCTCAGCTGTGTGCATTCACGAGAAAACGGCGCCAGACCCAGAGCATAATATCTGCAGTGCACCAATCCGTAATACAGTATACTGCATGGTATATTCACTAAAATGAGTGAGCTAATATTTGACTTAAAAATTATTTGCTAAATTTAGCTAAATCGATTTTGACTGACTTATTCAGTTTAAATATTCTAATTAGATATTAAGAATTTATGTGTAAAAGCTGTACACTACTGTTCTCTCAGAAGTGTGTTTTGGTAATATATTTATAAAAAATAGTACCTGTGTCTGTTATTTGAATCATGCAATAGCAAGCAAAGTGCTGCAGTTACAGGGCTTGTTGCTATGAGTTTTAGCTGACATCCTCTGGAGTTCATGTCTGAAAACAGCTATATGTGTAAACTGAATATGTTGGAAACCATGGTGTTATACTTAACTGCAGAGGGGGCTGATAAATCCCCCCACCAACATCGTTAAGCATGGTCTAATGTTGTAATAATATTTTACTCGTACAATGCTCCTTGTTGACCGTAAGTGCCTGTCAGCAATCAATACAAGTTGTTTTCAAATTTTGTTGATTTTGGTCTAAAAACATATTCTTCCTGGTACAGGGTGCCGGCCAATGGACAGCAGATATAAGGTCTTAAACTTCTGGCAACCACCTGACCTGAGGCTGTTCTTTAATTGGTTGTTGCAGATTTTCCAATTTGCCTGGACACTCCCACTTTTATTTACAGACAATTGGTATTGATTTATGTTTCGTTAATCTAATGTGATTGGTCGACCCTGATCTGACCTACTTCAGGGGACCTGATCAGGTGATTTCTTTACAAAAACACGCCTTTTGAACCCTACCTTTTGATGCAGTCTACAGGACTGGCATATTGTGTTTTGTGTTGCTATTGTTGAGTGTGGCTAAAGTTTTACCCCCTATCCCGAAAAAGTCTGTAAATATAAAAACACACCCCAATTAATTTGATCAGCCGCTGCCACTGCTCAGTTGTATACCCATTCCTAAATAGAAATAGTTGTACTTATGGTGAGAAAAGAGAGCAGGAGAGAGAAGTTCACACCCTCCCTATTTTCTCACCTCCCCCCTACTTGAAGTGAATGTGTTGTTTAATTGTTGGTTTTGGAAGGTCACAGCGATTGTTGATTCTAATGAGGAGAAGGTGTGAGAAAAGAGTAAGGCCCCATCACACTACCATGTTTTCACGTAAAAACACATCAACTGTACTACGGATACGCTTGCTGCTAAAAAGTAAGGTAGGAAACTCTGCCTGCCCCGTTTCATTTTGAAAAACTCCAGGGCTGCGTTTTAGTCCGGATAGGCAGACACGCAGATGTTTGGAAACTATGACGTAGACAGTCGGAACTGCTTGCTGATTGGGTCTTCGCGGCAGGACAAAGGACATTAGTCAGGCTCCTAACACATGACCCCTTTCTGAAAGAAAACAATCGGCATCAGGCTCAGAAGCATAGCTGACCATGTTGTCTGTGCTAACTGCTGCTGTGCAGTTAAATTCTGTATTTCACAATGATACAAGTAGAAAATGTAGTAGTATTGCTATAGTCCAAGATGTCAGACCATTCTGCTGGCATTCCAACAACTTATAGGAATCAACCCCCAATATAATGCAGGACAAACACAACACTGAATATGCAATTGACTTGCTTTGCAGTCTACATGTATGATGTTTGCCAGTCAACTATAGTAAAGGCCAGATCGGAGTCTTGAGTCATACTGTAGAAGATTCCATGAATAGTCGACCTCCATAAAAGGTCTTGTCCTGTTTTTGAAAATAGAAAAGGACACACAAATTGCTGCAGTATCAGCTGTTTTTCCACAAGAGGTGAGGAAAATTCCCATTTCAGCTTAGCTTTAATGCTGCTGTGAGATAGCTGCAGGCTGGTAAGTAGAATCATTTTGATATAGACTCTCTATATAGAGTCTTTTAACTGTGTAAAATGAATCATTTGATGCTTCCCTGCTGGTATAATTGACTTCTGTTTCTGTTTGCCTGATGATAATCACCAGCTGGATCTCAGCACCTTTACAGTTTCAAGCTTTATTCCTGGTGACAAAGCTGACGTGAAATACAGCAGAATTAACATGAGCAAATTAACTGGTTATATAACATGTAATATACGCACTTTATGAACGAGCTGTTAATGTAAGCACGCTGCAAGTTATTAGATCTGAAGGGCATGTGGAGCACTATATCACTGACACCAATATATCAGCCTCTCCCAATAGTTTAAAAATGTACATTGAATTTTTACAGCCTGGCAAATGAAGCCAGCTCACAATATGCCCCCCACCGCCATTCTCCAAGAAATAAATTTCTCCCAGACACAAGTTAAAAGCCCAGAGGCTAAAAAAATCTATATTTCATAGGCAGGAGGTGATAAAGAGTCTTGATCCAGCTCCTCCTGTCTCTGAAGCAGCCAGTAGTCCAGTAGCGAGCAGCAAGATGGCTCAATGCCATCTGAAAGCACCGCCAAGTGGATTCGGGCCACTGCACAAATTTAACAGGTAGAGGAAAGAGTTGGCCACACTTCACAGAGGCTTTTTAGTTGGAACTAAAAAGCCTCTGTGACCATATCAGGTTATGTGTGGAGCTCCACATTCACCAACTCCCAAACTCTTGTCAATTCAGGATGAGCCTTTAGAGAGAATCGAAGCCCGGGGGATGAAAGCATCTCACACAGGCTGGGTCATTACACCACTAGTCAGCCATCCTAACTGCCGGACCTCAGGACTGGTGCAACAGAGTCCAAATCAATACCACGAGCAACAGGTCAAGTTCGTTTCAGATGCAGAGCTTCAAGACCTAAAGGTCCGATCTCGTGTATGTTATGTATTTGTGGCTTCAAACCACACCAGCATTTTATAGTGGTTTATGCCGGTTTTACATCGTTCTGATCAAGGCTGTGTTAAATCTCCATGTTGACCTGGATTTATAGTCGATAAAATGTGTTAGTAAGAGTTGTCTGTAGGATAGAGTTTGATTTGTGGCTTAGCCTTGGGTTTCACTCGTTAATAAATCCGCAGCAGAGCTAGACACACAGCATTATGCATGATCAGGCTGCATCACACTTTAACTGTGACTGAGTTTACTCTCTTCGCCTCACGATGCAGAGGAATGGGCTACACACATGCATGTTACACTTTTCAGGAGGCACATGCCAGCTATGGCGAAGCTTGTGCTGAACCCCGGAGCCTCATACCAGAACAGGTACGGGTTAACTCCTTAAAGCAGAATTATAAATAAAGCTTCAGGCCTTACCTGAAACCACCGGTACCTGAAGAGCCTTCCACTGGGGCTTCCAGGAAGCTGTATAAAGCCTTCCTTCAAACCTGGCAACCCTATCCCTCCAAACTACACTGAACAAAGACACAACCTGTGCAGACTAACTTCAGGTCTTTTCACTATTAGGATCTTATTTTATTTGGTTGACAGTTATTGGTTTTGATGAAATGTTTAATGGGTTGTTAATGTGGTATTAAGTTGTGCACTGCAAACTATTTCCTAGTTTATTTAAAGTAACTTATAGGCAGCGCTGTTATCAGCAAGTACCTGGTATTGCATTCACAGTGAACTGTAGCTGCTGTAATGCAATTTATAAGGAGAATAATGCTGTTTTCCTACTACAATATTTTCTGTGTTTTGTAATTTGGTCAGTCTACTGTATTTTAATATCTCCAATTAGTATTGATATATTACTGCTAATTATTACAAATGCAGTAACTAATAAAAGGCAGATAATGACCTACCTTGCTTTATTAATTCACTCACTTGTTTTATTACCTCTCATCCAATTAGTGTTATATGGTCTGCAAAATTTATTTTCCATGCAACGGAAAAGAGCCATTCATCCATTTTTTATCTGATTGATACAATTAGTGTGGAAACAGCATTTGGATCTAGTTTGCACGTATACACACAGATACAGAGTGCAGTGTTTTGTGCAGAGGATGTGAGGCTACATGTGCAGATCTAGTTCCCAACACACACAAACACACACACAGATAAAGATGTATTCACGTCATGGTAAATGTTAGTGAACAAACCATAATGTGAACTAGATCCAAAATGGCGGGCTTCCTGTTGTGTTTTTCATAATGCTCCTTGAGACTTTTTTTCTTTTTTTGGTCATGATACACCTGTGTATCGTTTTTGGTGAAGACGGGTTGAGGGCGAAGCTAAGGGCTGCGTTCCAGTTGGCGCTGTTGAACCATATTGCTAAATACTAAATGTTTAACCCTCTCAAATTTTCTGCAAACTTTGGTAACGATTTGAGCATGTTAAAGCCCTCAAAAAGCCCATTATTTTGCCTGAAAATAATAAAATAATAATAATCCTTAAAATTTTAATAGGGCCTCCCACTGGCGGTGCTCTGGCCCTAATTATTGCTTAACAAAGGGTGATTATCAAACAAGGGAGAGGTGAAGGATTCCACAGGTACCAGGGTTGAGAGTGTGATTTCCAGGTAAGGGGTTAGTAAGAGCCCAGGAGACAGTGTGGCTGAGGAGCTGGCTGAGGAGCTGGCTGAGCGTGACGCTAACAGACGGCAGTAAGTGATCCTGAAGGCAAAGGAGAGACAAACACAATTAGGGCACAGACAGACAGGTTACAAGAAGTCAAACTTTCAGGCAAGATGGATTTTCAAGCAGGAGATCAGCCGAAAGCGTAGATACCACTTGGTAAGATGATGTTCTGCAAAGATGGTGGTGATCGATGATGAGCTTAAATATAAACATATTTAAATAAATAGTGCAGCAGCTGAGTGGATGACTGCAGAATGGAAAACAACCGGTGCAGCCAGCAGCACACAATGTGAGGAGAAGCACACAGAGCAGGGATAGGCAAAACACACATATTCCATCCCAGAAGCATGAAGTGACCAGTAGAACCAATATATCCATAATCCCAACACAGTGGATTCATTTATTTACAGAGCATCTACTTTGCCCGGGGGCCTTTCAGTGGGTTATTCTGGCCAGCGAGAGGAGTTAAACTCAAGATTGAGTTTTTATGTTTTCATATAGGGAGGATTTTCACAGCTTTGGAGTGGGTGAAAGTATTCAACATTTTACAAGAACAGGATGTTTGAGAAAAGTTGTAAATGATCAGAGATATAAATCTCTACCCGTCCAATGTCTTAACTGATTATGCTTTGAGGGTCACGGGTTGGAGCTTGAGCCAACCCAGCTGACGATGGCCATGAGATCGCCCACATATTGCAGAGCGAACTTAAGCTGCTTTCAGACATGCACTGAACTCTTCCGGACTTTCTCTAGAGGAGATGCGTGTGTGGACCCAAATGTAAGAGTGAGAGCCTCTGGAGTTTCTGCAGACTTTCTCTGCCTGGCCCGCAACTGTAAAGTCCACAATAAGTCCAGAGGAGCCAATGTAAAATGAAAGTGTTGTTGACACTTCTAACACAACAGAGGCAAAAATGAAAAAATAAAACGAGTACCTCCAGATGAAAAAAGCGAAGCCACACACTGAAGAAGGGTCTGGCTTGGGTCAAAGATGACCGAAGTTGAACTTGACGCAAAGCCACGCTGCGATTTGCCCTGCCACAGGAAGTGAATACTTTACTTGACCCTGGCTTGCACTGATTGGAACTGAACGGGAGACAAAACTTTGGCACTTAAAGATTAGCATATGTGTAACTGGGCCTGAACACTTGTTTGTATTTCTTCTTTGCGGTAAATATATAAAAGGCTATTTTGTGTTGGCTGCCACACTCTATGCGTTGTCCCTGCAATGTCACAGAATATGACAAATGTGAGTTCAGTCGGGAGAGTTGGATGTCTGCAGCATGGCAGGAGGAGACATTTTGCTTCCTGAATCTTGTCCATATCACCATTAAGACCCCACATTTCATCGCTTTAAAACAACCTGCTGAACTAACATGAATCCGAAACAGACCCAGAGAAAAGGTCAGAGGTCAGGGTGGTCTGCAGAGCAGCTGGGCAGCAGCTGGGAGAAGGACGAGCTTTGCCGCAGGCATTTCATCAAACTAATATTGTTTTCATCACAAATCAGATTGTTGAAAGCTGGAAACAGTCAGAGCGAATATTAGATTCATATATTAAAAATATATCCATTAAGCACGGACACTGATTTGGTTGCGTTTGGCAAGGTGTTGCTTGATAAATACCTCAGCAGAGGTGAGTCAGGATTTAATCTGGTGATTTTTCAACATAATGGACTAATGGAGCATCACAGCCAAGCAGGAGGGAATGTTCAGGAGCCAAAACTGCACTTAAAGGGAACACAGAGGGAGGATGTCCCCTCTGATGACAGTGTGCTGATCTGCTGTATATCTAATAAGGTAGTTCAGCTGTACTTCAGACTTGTAGGTCCATATCAGTACAGAAAATACAATGAAAATAAATAAATACAGGACAAAAATATATAGAATGCAGAACGTTTGCCATCAAGGCCTCAAGACTCAGGAATCACTTGCTTGTTGAAATAAGAGAGAAATAAGGAGACATATTTTTCACAAATGCTCTTATTGTTCTTTTATCTCTACTACCATCATTCTTATTCGTATTGTTATCCTGCTGTATTTTAACCCCTTTGTTTTCTTGTTGTGTAGCACTTTGTACGTTGTGTTGAAAAGTGCTGTTTAAACAAAGTTATCATTGATTTTATTATTATTATTATTATTATTAGCAGTAGCAGAATTGTTGTTGTTGTTATTATTATTATCATCATTTTTTAATTATGTACAGTATGTACTTGCTTCTGTTTTTTAACCATTTGTTATATAACCTATTATTATTATTATTATTATTATTATTATTATTATTATTATTACTACCTTTCTTCTATATTTTACCAATTTGACATCGTGTTGTGGCACTTTGTGGTGAATTTTGCCCCATTAATAAAGGTATATTATTATTATTGTTGTTGTTGTTATACGCCACCTACAGCTTTTTCAGCTTGTTCATGGCTACAGCTGCATTACACGTTTAACAGACGAGTCACAGACGTGTTATGTTGCCTCTACAGAACCCGCAGACTGTGGGTGCAGGGTATGGAAGTGTACGGGTGCTGGATCCCCACTCCTCGCCACATGGAGGCGCCGCAGGCCCGCAGTCCCGCGTCCCACTCGCTCGCTTGTGAGCGCATAACAAAAAGAGAAAAGAAGTACCGGAGCCGTTAGAGGAACGAGGGGCTCCAGTTTGAATCGCTGCAGCTCAGATGCTCGCTGTGCGGGCGGTGGAGGGAGCCGTAGCCTGAATGGAGCGGAGCGCACAACTTCTCTCCAGTGTTCACCCTCACCGCGCCGCCGCCGCCGCTGCTGCTGCTGGAGTTTCCTCTAGGATTTTCTCCCTGTGACAAAAACCAGCTGGACTTTAACTCTTCTTTCCGCCAACATGTGTCCAGCTGCATTGCTACTGATGCTGGCCGTCGGGATCTACGCAGACAGCATGGAAGGACCAACAGGTAAGCGAAGGGAATCAGACATGTTTTAGACGTGGGTTTGAAATGAGCTCCGAGCACCTGTAAAGCTCCCGGTGCAAAGTTTCTGATGTAAAGTTGTTCGACCTGCTTGTCTTGTCTTATGTGTGGGAGTCGTGTTCGCATCTCCTCATATCCCTGTTTCCTCAACTTCCAAAGTTGCATCTGGCTTCATTCAACGGTGCTAACTTTGTGCCTCTTTACGCGCAGGGAAACGTGAAATACGTCCTCGCATCCCGGTCTGAGAAGAACCGTGTCAGTTGTGTTTGCAGGAGATCTCCTCTGCAGAGTTATCAGACAGGACCTCTCTCCATTCTCCCTCTATGTCTCTCTATCTCTCTCTTAACTGTCATGTCCTCACTGTCCACTAAACATCCCACACCGTGTAAATCACACCCGGGTGATGATGCCATCCCTCTTTGGATATTCTTTCTTTTTCCAAATTTAATGTTGTATTGCTGATGCACAGGAAACGAGCTGCACACGGGGCTGCGTGTTAATAAGACTTGATGGAGCATTTTGCGTAATAGTGTTTGTGGAGCAGGGGGGGTAATTTGGCTCGGCGTGCAAGCAGAGCCATCTGGGGGAAAAACTTTCAGGGTGAACAAATCAAGGAGGCGTGTGTGTTTTCCACCGCAACAGAGCAATGCAGCGGGGATGACTTAGTAATCCAAGTGTAGTGCCCCACATAACAGCACAGTGTGTGTGTGTGTGTGTGTGTGTGTGTGTGTGTGTGTGTGTGTGTGTGTGTGTGTGTGTGTGTGTGTGTGTGTGTGTGTGTGTGTGTGTGTGTGTGTGTGTGTGTGTGTGTGTGTGTGTGTGTGTGTGTGTGTGTGTGTGTGTGTGTGTCTCTTTTTGCCTGTTCAACATCTAAACGGCTGAAGCAGTTTCTGAAGATTTCTCTAAAATCTCCCCCCCCCCACCGCCTCATCTTTTGAGGTATGTTTTGGGGGGGGAAATACAGTTGCAAGAAAGAGATGTCCCAGCGGTCACACCCTGTCAAGCTGGTCTCAAGTGAAAGGGCCAGCTGGTTTATTCCAGGAACGCTCTGCGAAGGAGCATGTGCACGTTGAAGCTCTGGTATATATATATATACTGGTTCATGGGTGTCGGTTACACAGCCACCAGAAGCAGTTGCTCGAACAGACGCGCGGAGAACCACTCCCTGCTCTCCAGGATCAAACTGGTCCTGAAGGCAAGATTTGATGCAACAAGCCAACTGTCTAATGAGCTCACAGACAACAACACAGGGGGACGTCTCATCACCATTTGGCTTTAATTCAGGTTATTTGTCGGAAATGAATTATGTTGTCAATAATGGAAGCAGAAGGAACAGATGAAGCTGCTCCTAATATTGTTTCTGGCGTCGAGCTGAAATGTGTGGTATTATCAAATCGTCGGTTGTCATGTTTTATCTCTAAATATTTCTTTCATCTCCACACATTTCTGCTTTTCTTTGACAGTTTTACATCTGTGTCTTCATCAAAGGAGTGTTGTCATTATCAGGGAGTTTCCAGATTTCACAGTTGGTCAGAAAAAAATTGAAAAACAAAAATTTCCGGTGTCTTGTTTCGTCCCACCAACTGCTCAGAAGACATTCACTTTACTGTCATAGGAGAATAAGCAAATACAATGTTTTTCCCACATGAGAAGCTGAAGCCAAATCCTTTTTGACATTGCCTCTTAATTAAAAAAGGACTCGTACTTAATATACACATGCACAGTAATTTCTTGCATTAGGACTAATTAATTAATTGTGCTGCCATTATTTGAACAAAGGAAAACGCTACACATTTCAAACTGTAATGACTTGTTCAGTGTCAAAGTGTACATTCTATAAGGGACCATTTGAAGCAGGTTACCCTTTAATCCAGCAGAGGAAGCTCCGTAAAATTCTTTGTCGACGTGATCTTTTTCTTGTTGATCCTGTTGACCAATCAGTAAACTAAGCTAATTAATAATAGAGGAGGAAAACGATAGTGAGCAAAGCGCGGCCGCTAATCCATTCAGAACAGTGTTGTATACGTTTTTCATTTTCTTCACTGTAGAGGGTAACAAAGATGAGATAATGCTGTCGGCTGAACGGCTCGGCAGCAGCTCCCTCTCCAGTGATAAGGAACCCGGGGAGGCCCCTGCTGGCTGTCTACCAAACACCCAGCCGAGCGGGGCAGAGTCAGGTGGACAAACTTGTCTGATGGATTTTCATGCAGGGGAAATATAAAGATCTCAACCTGGGAGGGATGAACAACGTTGGAATTAGTTTAAACAAATCATGTGCCAATTCAATTTCATTTCAGGGAAAAAATCATTTGGAATTGCTCCAATCACGGCTGTTGCTTTGGTATTTATAGAAATAAACAGGACCGAAGGTATCGTATATGAACACCAAACATTTTACCGTAACATTTTGAATTTAAAGACATTCATTGCTTTAGAAATAGAGAAGTTCATCTAAATAATATAATATAGTATAATAATTATGCATAAAACAATTAAAACACATAAATTCCAGGGTTCAAATCAGTAAAAACAACACAACATATTCGACACAAGAATAGTTAAAAAGTATAATGGTAAATGGTGTGTGTGTATATAGCGCTTTACAGGTTTTATGCCATTCACCAAATCACACACACGTTCATACGGTGCATCTATTTGCAGCACTTGTGAGAGAACGACACAAACACTAGGGGTGATTTGAGGTTCCGTATATATATCCGCTGACCCTCTGGTTAAAATGTGCAAATATGATGATGCTTTTCATAAAGCAAAGCTATGGGCAGCCACAGTTGGAAGGCATCATGGTGAACAGTTGTTTTGAAAGGGTCACCACATGTGGATGCTTGGAAATACAACCATGGGGCACCCTGACGAGCGGTCAACCCTTGTTGGGCTTGGATATAAAACAGTCGGTGCGTTTGTTTTGATGTGCATCACATCACCGGTTGAGTGTTGTACCACTGCATGCTTCAGACACACTTTGCCTGGCAGTTGAAAAGTATGCAGGTTTCTAGTACACAGCTCTCCCTCTAGGTAAAAACTGACATCGTGCGACAGGATCTGAGGGCGTTGAAGTGTAAACAGTTGCCTTTTGCTGCATTTTGGGTGGTGTCAACAAGTGGTGTCACTTTCGAGCAGCTTTTAATTTTGAAATAAACATGAGGAAATGCAGTGGCGCCCTCGCCGTGTACTTTTGCTGTGTTCGAGCAACTGCTCCGGTAGCAAAGGGAAGGGCCTGTGTGTGGCTGCACGAGCAGGTCCCTGTTCCTCCGCTCCATGGTTTCACCTACAGAATTTGTGATTGCCGAGGTGAAACCTGGCATGTTGTTTAAGTGCACCCCGTCCCCTGTTAGCGAGGGCTCCGAGGCTAATTCAATCTTGAAATGAAACCATGTGAGCAAACCCCAACGCCCGACACGCAGCTCCAGACAATCCCCGACTGGAGGTGGGAAAGGAGGTGAGTTTGAACAGACCACACTGAAATGGGCACCGACACAAAAAGGTGGACTTTCATGGGCTTCTGTGAGGAAGTTAGAGAGGGTCCTCGGTGTGTAGTGGTGTTGATTTGGCTCAGTGTTAATCCAACAAAAAACAGCCACACACACACACACACACCTCTCCTAGGGCAAATGGAGGCTGCAAACGGGGAAAATGGAGCGTGTGCTCACACAAAATGTAATGATGAAATGTGGTTGTTCTGGAGGAAATAACACGATTCTTTAATAGAACAACGGCGGATTGCATAATGGCTACACGCTGTTCAAGAAAATGTCTACACTCTGCAATTATAGTTCTTGACAATGAGATGGCAAAGGAACGAGGTTATCGCTACATCCATTTTATAGAAGAAGAAAAATCACAAAAATGTATCACCAGGTCAGATCGTTTATCAGACACTTACAAGCCCTCAGAGCCGTGCGACTGCCTTCAGGGGCAACGGACCAAAGAATCCTGCTCTAATTGTCTGTTTGGCTGAAGAAAAATGGATGCAATTAAGCTTGAAATTCATAAAAATTACCGATTTTGAAATGATGAAGTACAGCCCATATTTATCTTTGCACCTTCTGCGATAAAGATTGCATTTAACAATCCCTCTACACGAGCCTGTTTTTCTTCAGTTTATATAGACTATTAAATGGCGCAGGCATCAAATGTTTGGAAAAGTTCAATCAGTAAAAGCAGCATGACCGGCCGAGCCAATGAGAGCAAACCAGGCCGGCTGAGGTGAAAGTCAATAAAGCCTTTCCTTTCATATATTCCACCACTTTGATGGCTTTTGAAAGATTGTAATTGCCTCTGGTGGCAGTTGACAGTCATTGTGTCTGTCTCCGGGAGTGTTACTGACAGTGTGGCTAAAGCTGGGCTCAGGCTGAAAGAAAGTTTTAAAGTCCTAACTGATTCTGCAGTCGTGTTGCATCACGCACATCAGGAGAAACTTCACAGATGTTCTCCTCTCGAAGCGTAAACGTGCACACACTTCAGGATTAGAAAATAATGGTGCATCACGCACAACAGGATGTTATTTCTGAGACTATTGTGCCAGAGTGAGCAATCGGGGAGCAATGCACCATATCATGATGTGAACGTAATGGAAAACACTGGTGCAGCAACTTGTTTACTTTGTAGTTGGACAACTCAAAAGGTGAAGGATAAATGAGCCTGGGTGGGAACATGTGTGGGTTGTTCTTTAGCGAGAACTGGAGGTGAGATTTTAAAAGTCAACTTGAACGTCTGTAACATGTTTTCCTTTGTTTAGCAAAACCTGGTGAGTCTTTAAGGTTTAAGTCTGGACCTGTAAAACCTCACCTCACCAGATACATCTCAGCTGAACATCTGGATTGTCGTGTGCAGTGAATTAGGGACAAATTGGCCTGAATTTCCTGTTGAAAAGTTGAAAGCAGTTTAAAAGAAAGCCATCCCTTAATGTTTTGACGGCAAAAACAATAATTCAAGTTGAAATAAATAGTAGCTGTGATATCTGTGTCTTGTTAAAAAAAACTACAGGAACTTATTTAAACTGATCAATCTTTTTTGGTTGATTGCAACATTAGTTTTTACCAAAAGAACAAAACTTTACCTTCAAATTTTCATGAAATTTCCAATGTTTCATCTATGGAGTTAAAGGAGTAACAGGAATTTAAACAGCGTCATCATGTGAGCTGTTTCTGAGGGAAACAAAATCTGCACGTTACCGAGGAGCTAATGGTCAAGTGCATGATGGGCAGAGTTAACTAGTCACCCTCATTCACATTGATTGGATATATTTCTGTAACTGCTGCAGAGTACAAGATCAGTCTTCAAAAAAAACTTTTACTTTTGACAGGAAGAGGCAGAGTGAGGCGGAAGAAGAAAACATTATCCACGCGGAAGATAAATCAAAAGTTTAACATTAATGTCGAATTCAAGGGGAAATGTATTTTACCAGTTCTAAAAGCAGAGAGTCGGTTGAAAGATGTGTTTTTAACTATTTTAAATAAAAAATGACACAAGCAAATAAACAGAGGTGAAAATTCTCCTCATACATGGACGTGCCAGTTAAGCACAATGTACATTTGTGCTTTTAATTTAGCAATATAATATAATAATTAATTACCATTCTTTGATCACTCGTCTTAGTATTGTTGTCCTATTTCAGTTACTGTGTGTGTGCGTGTGTTGCAGTGCGTGTGTGTTTGTGTGTGTCCTCCTTTAATCCCGTCCAGCTGTTGTTGCATAAACCGTCTGCAGACGTCTCTGGAGCTGATCTGGGCTGTGCAATTAAAATGAAGCAACGTACCCAACTACTTTTCTTTTTGAGATATTGACAAAGTAATGTCAGATGCCCAACACTGATTTGTTTCCTCTGATTATCTTGATTATTGAATCCAGCTCATTGTTCAGCCGGGCCTGAAGCCACACGACGGTCATTGATAGCGGTAGTTGTCAGACCGCCCTCCAAAGGTTATCTCCTCATGCACCATGCCTGTGACAGTTATCTACCAGGGCTGTGCTGCCGCGTGCACGTGCCTGTCACCACTCTGTGTGGTAAATGGAGCTGACAGCGCTGTGGCGTCTTGGCCCGGACCCACGAGGCATCTTGGAGGAGAGCGGCAGCACCGGTACTGCCTCTCCAGGTGTTAGGAACGTGTTGTTTTTCCCCCCATCGACAACAAATCATTATTGAACAGATGGAGGCGTGCCAGCAGGCGCCGCTCTGCCTGCCAGGCTGAACGCTAAACAAGGTTTAGACAATAAAATGGAATTTGCTCAGTTTTAGACATCCTCACGTGTTGCCGAACGCCTGGGCTGGTCTTCTCTTTACATTACTTTCAAGGAAATGGCTTGGGTGTGTGATTGCTGTTGCTTACTCTATACAGCTTTCGGGTTTTATTTCAGCAAGCTATATAACGATCTGCAGGATGAAACGTTTCGTGAAATCAGTGAAATAGTCGAGGGGAATGAGTTCATGTAGCGTGAATGCCTCAGCTGCTTGAGAATCAGCTATTGGTGGAATTTGGATTTAGCAATTTGCTGTCTGCTGCAGGCGTGCAGGTAATGCAGAGTGCTGCTAATTCTATGTTTTCTACAATCTCAGAGACGTGCCCTGCTGAAAAGTGTAAAGCATCCAACCATCCAAAGCATTTCAACCCCAAATCAGGGAGCTTGTAAGTAATTCCTTTGGAAAGGCTTCTTCTCTGCCCGCCTCCACCCTCTCTGTTCTTCACTTTAAGTGCTCGCCCTGTGCTAGAGATCATGTCTCAAATTGTCCACGGCGCACTGAGGGTGCTGGGATGATGCTTTGACAGCAGAGGCGTCGTTACCCGACTGCAGTGCACTGACAACAATATCTGTGTCTGGAAACACAGCATCTCTTAATTCCGCAACCAGCTCAAGAAAGAAAATATCATCAACTCGGCTTGAACGCTTATCTTGTCAAATCTAAAGGACCTTGAAGACATCTATTTGAAAACAGTTGAGCAGTGGTGGGTGAAAGCTGGCTGTGTTGTGCCGTTCCTTCGTAGCTTTGGCAGTGTTGGTTAAACTGCACTTAGGCTATGGAGTTTACTCCAACAGGTACACACAACCTGCTCTATGTACCTTTGGTGGACACTTCCTTCTCAAAAAGAATACAGAGTTGGAGACAATGACCGTCACCCTCATTTATGACATTCATCAATGATTTCAAATATTATTGTCACACATTTAGACGTACTGAAAATCTGGGAGATATCTTTCGGGAACTCGAGGTAACACTTTGTTTAAAGAAATGGTAAATGTTCTGTATTTATGTAGCACTTTTCTGGTCTTGATGACTGCTCAAAGCACTTTACAGTACCAAGACTGAGAATAATAATCCATACTCAGTGCAAAGTGAAGTCTGAAGCCCTGGGTCCTATTGCATTATAGGATATCATATGTAGTTTCAATATCAAGGAAATTGGTGCCACCGCTAGTGATTATCTCCATCATTTATTAATCTGCTGATTATTCTCTTGATTAATCATTGGGGTAAAGTGCCAGAGAATAGTGAAGTCCAAATTGGTTTCATGACGTCCTCTATGAGTCCTAATAGCAAAATTAGAAGACAAAGAAACTCAGAATGTCCTCATGGTTGATACCGTTGGAATATTTATATCTGGAAGGTTTTCTTGAAGGGTTTCTGTCAATCAACAGATCAATTAATCAAGTATTTGACTGATGCTTATTGGCACATCTTGCACAGTTTGTAGAAATAGTAGAAATGGCATTGATTTGTACTTAGTCCAAAATACTATTGACAGTTATTATATAGTGTTAGCCTTTAATGGAACATAGACCAGGTCTAGAAGTTCATGTCCTTTCTCAGGGATATTGGCTTTTATTATTCAGTACTGAGTATTAAACTGTCAGCTTCTGAAAATTGTCTTAGAATATCTGATTAGGAACTTTTTTTTTTGAGTCAGTTTCAGAATGTGTTTCATTTAGGAAAAGTTATTGTACTGCTGCTTGTCTTAAGATCACATTTAAAAATCTTTTGTTCATATTGTTTTTTTTCTGTTTTTCATATTTCTCAGTGTAAGATTGAAAAATGTCCAATTCTGGTATTTGCACCTAAACCTAAACTATCACATTGGCCCTAACCATAGTAAGTAGGAGTGGAGACAGCAGGGAAAGTGGGTACAACAGAAAAGTACTTTGGAGCCCAGGAATGCACTCAACATCACACACTGATGATAGATAACAGCGTTTGAGGGAGGATCCTCCCTTTCAAGGGTAATTCACCCTGTGCTTTCGAAATCTTTGCTCTCAGCACTGGGCCGATGTGTTTGGAATGGCAGGTGAGACTGATGATGTAGACTCCTGCTGGTTGTAGCTATGTCTGTGTCCTCGTATTAATGATGGGTTGGACACAGAGGAGAGATATGGAGGAGCATGACTGTTCTGCAGTGACGGCTGCTTGTCCATTTAGTCCAGTCCTGCTCTCCGTCAGACTCTGCTGCCACCGCTGTTGCCTCTCAGATTTGTCACCGCCGCTGACAGCCAACCATGAATAATCTTCATGAATATTCCTCCGTCGCTTCTGCTGACCATTTGTTTACACTGTGCTGGTGAATCAATTGTCCAAGCGGTTCCTAGGCCATGGAACCTGTGGTCAGA